>NW_026125956.1:0-650592 GCF_943737965.1 Phodopus roborovskii | reverse complement strand
GGGCCTTCTTTCTACATCATGTTCTTTGGGAAACTCCACCCATCCTTGCCATTTGTACTTGTGGTAATACTGACAATTAAGCCTCTTATAGTGTTTTGGCATTTTCTGAGGGCTTGGTATTCAGAACTTATGGTACTTCCTAGCATCCAGTGAGGTAGCCTCATCCATGATTCACAGCTGGCAAAGTGACATTTAAAGCTTCTATACAAGATAATGAAGCTCAGTAAGAGAGAAAAAAGGCAGCAACTTGGGAAACAGACACTATCCTATGATTAACAGGGGGAAGTTAAAAGCAGTGCAGTTAGAAGAGCTGAAAGGGAGGAGAGTAACAGAGGAAGAGCAAACATGTTTCCCATCCAAGAATCATGCCCTCATAGCTTATTCTTGTGCCTATGGTATATAATATTTGATAAAAATATATTTGCCATTGGACTCTGAGAATCACTTTCTAAAGCATGGCTTTTGTCCATGTCCTCCAATGTGTAATATAAATAGAATAAAGGAAGGGGAAGAAGGGGCTAGGCAATTGGCTATAATGCCCCTGTCATGTTGTAGTGTCTAAATCCTTTGCAAGCCAGAATTCACAGTAAAGAATGATTTTCAAGGTGGCCAAAGGTTCTACATCTGATACATGGCAGAATTGGAAGCTTGACTTTCGACTATGCTATTCCACAGTCCTATGGCTTTTCCACTATATCAAAATAGCCCTGTGTGAAACATTTAAAAAATGCTTTCATAGAAATGAAAAATATCTGGATTGTTGAAGTACAAATACAGTCATTCAGAGAGAAAATAAGATAGGAAAGCTACAGAAAACTAATAGATTAATATGATTGATATCAAATATAGATGAAATTAGATAGATTTTAAACTATGCTTTTGAGAGTGGATGTTTGTATGTTTGTAACTTTTCATAAGAGGATGTCAATGTGGAGATGTAAGGTCTAATGGCAGCTTTTCACAGGAGAAACTCTGAAGGGACTCTGCTATAGACCATAAGTGTTGGAATTCTGGCTTCTCTGGTAGTATATTTTTTTCAAAATGAATAATGAATAAATCATGTGCTACGAATTAAATACATAGTAAGCTGTTTAAGATGTTAAATATTGGAATTCAACTAGGGGACAGAAAAATAGAGGCTACAGACCAAAAGAAGTTTATGTTTTCTTTCATGTTATTTTCTTTTTTCATTAATTCTATAATGAGAGATATTTCTCATCATTATTTTCATTAACTCCATAATACTACCACATGCATTACTTTCCCAAAACAAATGAAATATGTAGTTCCCATGTGCTTTGCAATTTGTATTACAAACAGTGCTGAAAAACTCTATAACCAGTTTTACCAATCTGAGTGCACAGACTACACATATGAACCCTAGTCAGATATAATGAAACTTCCAAACCAGTCCCTAATATCTTAGAGGTTCTCTAGACATAAACCTTGGTAAACTCAAATTATATCTATTACTTTTGCAGAAAGTAAAGGCAATTTATGTAAAATCCTGCTTGGCTTGTTGAGCCTAAGCCATTCAAATATCTTAGTAAGAATAGTCATGGGCTGTCTATTCCTCAAAGAAGAAGCTCAGGTAAAGCAGAAAAAGAATTCTTGAGGGGCTTCTTAGTTGGAGGGCATAAAATATGCTACCTGCTTTAGTTATATAACTGTAGTCTATCAGAAGATTCTCCTGAGACGCAGTAATACATTTTTGTTGGCTAAGCTGGTCATTAGTCGGACACTATGTGTGTTAACTGGTGACAAAAAAAAATACTATATCTTAGAGAATTCACCCCAGGAAATGCATAACTGAGAATGTAAGTAGACTAAATCTGTAAGAACATAGTTTAGGTGTTTCTACAGAAGATCATGTCTGGTCTCTGTCTTGAAGAAGGGTTAATGTTTACAGACTTAAGGAAATAACTGCAAGAAAGGGTAGGAGCAAAACACTCCAGGGTGAGAATTAATGATTCACTCCATGTAGCCTAGTAAAGCCTAGTAACCCTGGTTGTTTGGAGACTAGGTAAAATGGCCATCATCAAATGTTCAAATGACTCTTTAATCAAAGGGTAACATTAGCTTTTTAGCTAAGGAGCCTCAGTGAAAGATGTATGTTCTAGGCCAAATACACATAAAATTAATGTTTTTCCTAAGAATGTTGGAAATCTAGAAATCATTTAGGCTCTGTTATTTACCAGCACTATTGTTACAAAATGCTAGTGACCAGTTTGGATTCCATACATAAATCACAATACAACATACTGTGGCTCACATGCTTTGCTGTAAAGTTTTGTCCTTGATGGAGAATACATGGAGAAAGGAAAGTTTCCAAAGAAAACAGTGTTTTATTATCAGAAAAAGAAAGGGAGCATCCCTGATAACTCCCCATCAGATGCCAAGCTCAGCAGGAAAAGAGATATGCATGAAACACATTCTTGATCCTTCAGTAGTCACAATTTAACAATCAATGAATAAAAATAAACTGTAACGCCACATAATGTGTACTATTCAGTAGCATGTAAAAGACCTATGGGCAGAGATAGTTCTGCAAGGAGAGTGATAGATATGAAAGGTTTCTGAAAAGGTCCTGTTTGAGCTGAGCCATCCAAAATAGTGGAAGAGGGTTTGCCAACTAAAGGGAAACCAGGGCATTGTGAATAAAGCTCTTTGGGGTGATTTTTAATACTGTGTGAAGCAAAGTGCATTTGGAGATCAGTGAATAGCCTTTAAAAAGGAAGAACAGATGATTTAAGAAGGGGAATGAAAAATAAAACAGACAAAGCACTTGAGTTTCATGATAATAACTTTAAGCACTGATAGACTATACAGGTACTCTGCCTTTAGATCAACCAGTTTACTAGGCACACGTCAAGTATACACAAGCGTTTTATAATAAATTAAAGGAAAGGTCCATGAGTTGGGAGGCAGGTAACACTCTCATTCACTCATATTCATAGCTTTGTCACACATCTCTATGACATGAGTCTGGATCTAACCCAGAGATTGTGCATGCTGAACAAGCACTCCACATCTGGGCTTAATCTCTATCCTCAGAATTGAGTGTAGGTTTACGTAACTAATTCTTACAGGAATGTAAGTAGTTTTGTGTTTCTATTTCTATATGATTTTCTAGCGGAAACTAACAATGCAGGTAAACAATGTGCCTTAAACAGCATACTCTTGTTCCTATACAGTTTCCACAGGTCAGGAGCCACATACCTGCTACATGGCTTCAATGATCATGTCACACATGACTGTCATCCAACTAGTAGCTGCGGCTTTATCCCATCTGAAGGTTGAAGTTCTCTGCCAAAGGCATTCTTACTGTTAGTCAAACTCACTTCCTTTTACTTCTAGGAGAAATGGTGGTGTACAACTTCTTCAAGATCATCAAGAGAAGGTCTTGAATATTCCAAATCCCTCATTTAAAATAAAGAAAAAGGTTGTATCTACCCAAGCAATTTCCTTTTGATGAGATAAAAGTAAATTGATTTGGGACATTAACTATATCAATGAAAGTCATGTTCCCATATCATAACCTGATTATAGTAAGGAAGTCCATCATTATGTTATTCCACACATACTCAATAGACATTCATGTGGAAGATATGAATGCCCATGTTTAAGAGGCATTACAGAATTCTTCCTACTATTGCCTAATTATATATGTCTGAAAAAAATCTCTGAATGAACTGAAAGATGGACTACCAGAGACCATCTTGATCCTCATGCCTGATGTACATACATGTATAGGGTATCATTGTGATAAATTAGCCATAAATAAATAGATGAGCAAATTAATTCAAAAGGACTATATACTCTCAATTATTAAATTGCACCTTATTCTAAGGGTATATTGAACAGAAAATATTACAGTATGGCATATTAGCATGTTGTTTATAGCAGAATTTATGTCACTGCATGGTAACATTTTTAATGCTTTGTAGCTGGACATTTGTGACACAAGAAACAGAACAACCCTGTAGTCTTAAGAGATAACTAATAAAATATACATAGTGCTAAAAAAAATAAGAAAACATTTAGGCTAGTCTTTCTACCTTTGAGGATCAGGAAGGTAAATGCAATTAATTTTCTAAGGCAACAGAGCTACTCTGAAATCAACTCAGCACTAGAACACAAGTGTGTGAATCATGGGCCAATACAGCTTCAGGCTTGGGGAGTATGCAAATGTAAGAAACACACCTTATTAGAGTTTATTGGGCATTCATTCAGTAGGGTGTTTAATATTTATTAGGTAACAGAGTATGGTGGTTGGAAGCACAGATCTTGACACCCAGTTGCTTGGATTTTAATTCTGTCACAACCCGTCCACAACTGCTGTGCCTTTGCCTTGAGTGGTCAAAGGAATTAAATTTATTAATCTTTTTAAAATATTTAAAATTGTGAAAGACATATAAAATCCAATGTAAATATTTAACACATGGGGAGAAGTCTTTAAGTTCCTTAGTTTATTGGTACCACATGGTGTTGTGTTAGAAGAGAACCACAGAACTGTTAACACTTCTAATTGTGATGCTTCTGCTTTTCCTGTGGTCCTGAATATCAGGAAAGATAAGTACAGAATGCACCTGATAAAAGCCTTAGCATATAACTGTTACATGAGAATTATTTAGTAAACTGTAGAATAGCTTATTGTGAATTGATATGATTCTGAGTTATATAGTAACTGGAAATAAGCTGACTCTTGAACAAGCACTTTTTAAATTTTGTTTTGGGATATTTATTCTGGGGAACACCTTAGGGCACTCATCCACAATTGCTCCCTGGTGATTCATTCTCTGGATTTTAGGAGGGATAGAAGGCTTGGCTAAATACCCTGTTTGATAAACTAGTAAAGATTTGGTTCTGATTGGATTTAGGAAGTGCAGTTCCTTCCTTACTTAGTAAGCTTCAAAGTCTAACACCAGTTTGTAATGTGTTACTCAGTATGCCAAGTTATTTTGTCTCCACTTCACATAGATGTGAAATATCAAGCTTCAAGATTATCCCAAACAGGCACCCCAGGGATGGTTAAAAATCAAACTGAAACAAAGAGAATTTTTTCCCTAAGGGCCAATTGAATGTCAGCTGTAGAAGTGCTTCTTAAACTCCAATCTTTTTGCTTGAGAGCAGTATTTTTTTTCCCACAGGGACCCTGTGTAAATCTCCTAGAGTAAAATGGTAACTTAAAGTTGACTCATAATTTGTTTGACGGGGCTAGCCAATCTGAAGGTATATGCTGTAGTAAAATTTTATTAAAAATGTGGATTTGGAAGTAAGGAAGGTTACAATTTTCTACTTTGTTCAAAAACAACAGAGAAAAGGCTACGTACTTTTATTCTATTACTGAAGAGAATAGAGGACTGCAGAGAGGAAAATAGAAGGAAAGATCCAGGCGGTGAAATCAGTCAAATCTTGAAGTAGTGACAGTAGATCCCAGCTTTGGTGAAGGCTAAAGATGGTCATTTGGGGGCTTTGATTTGGCATAGTGAAATTTCCAACTTTTTCTTAGCCATTCACGCATCATTATCAGTACCTTCATATTCTTTTCAGCTGTAGTTCACCCTTCCAAAGTTTATTGGATTCATGCCAGAGGCGAGGTGCTCCTGGAAGGAAAATGAACATGGCTGCTTTGGATTCTCCACATAATTCAGATTAAGGACAACAAGAAACCCCTACACATCTATTAGATAGAGCTATTTTTTCTATTTAATTATTGTTGTTATTATTTTCTTATTTTACATATCGATCCCAGTTCCCTCTCCCTTCCATCTTCCCATGCCCCTTGACCCCCTTCCATCCCACTACCCACCCACTTCCAGGGAGGGTGAGGCCTTCCAGGAGGGATCATGAAAATCTGTCAAGTCATTCGGAGTAGGGTCTAGGCCCTCCCTCCTTAGACAGAGGTTTTATAGATTTAACAAGTATGTCTTCATTCTCCCACACTCTGCTTCTCAAATGAGGTATATTTCTAACAGGTTGAGAAAATTAGTCAAGCATATTGGAGGGTGATTTGTCTAGTGCAGTGTGACTCTTACTGCATGACAGGATTCTGCTCATTAGGAAGCAGCTTCTGCTTTGTCTAGAGAGCCCTGACTTGGCAGTTCACACTACTGGCAAGTAACATGCCTCTGAAGTTTCAAAAGCTGGAAAAACTGAATGTTGCCATTTGCCTGAAGGTAGGCACAGGAATTGGGCAGCTCCCATTGCCTTGGCATGGCTATATGGGGCAAAGTCAACATTGCAGGACGCATTTGGTTGTTTCACATGAATTACTATTGGATAATAATTATACAAGAATAGTGCTCAGGTGGTTTTTTTAATTATAACATTGAAGTTTTGCTTCTCCTATACTATATACTCTTTTAAAGTCTAGGAATGACTTGGTGGAATCAAGGAGAACCCAACATTCCCAGATCCTCCCTGTAGTGGTGAGTCAAATGCAGGAGAGATCGTTGCTCTGAAGCCAATTATGGAGGCTTTACTTCCATGAAATCTTCTAAATGACCTAGCTGTCTTGCCAGATGGGCAAGGCTTTTTTCCCCAGCAGGTCAAATTGGTAAAAATTCCTTAAAATTTCTATTTTATTAATTTTCTTTTTCTTTTTTTGTTCTTTCCTTTTTTATTTTAGAAACATATATTTTCAGACATCTGGCCTTTACTTTTTAGACCAAGGACAAAAACAATAATTTCACAAATTTATCTTTGAAAGTCACCTCTTACTATTAGTGGCTGAATAGTAGTACTATATTCTTCATAATTATATTGAATACATGATGAATTTTATGTAAAATAGAATTACAACATATTAAAATAATTTCTGTTTTTGTAAACATATTATTTGTTACCAGAGAATAGAGTTCTGTTTGAAGATTATATCATTATATTATTATAAAATAAGAGAAAACTGAATACTCTTAACTCTTTGGTGACTATAATTTACCTTCTGTGAACTACGGTCGAGGTTAAGAGCACTGGCTGCTCTTCCAGAGATCCTGAGTTCAATTCCCAGCAACCACATGGTAGCTCACAACCATCTGTAATGAGATCTGGTGCCCTCTTCTGGCCAGCAGGATATATATGGGCAAAAAGAAGTCGCTCACCTGTAGGTAGTCTGCCATTGTCTTTTATTAATTTTCTATAAGTGATGTGAAATATGTTCTGATTGGCTGGGATTCTGACTTGCATTCATAATGCAAGAAGAAAACTCATACCTCTCATTCCCCCCACCTAACCCCATCCCCTGTTTGTTTTTGCTAATAAGGTAATTGGTTCACATGGGAAAGAATTATTAGGAAAACATTCAAATGATTGTTCTTTCAATACCTTCATCTCTACTCTTCATGTGAAAATATAGCATGGATTGTTCCAGATAGTGATCAGAAACCCGCGGATTTATGTGTGAAGCAAGAATAAGTCTTGCATTCCAAATACTGAATTTTACACAGTTGGCAGCTTTATTTTAATTGTTTACTCTCTACTCTTTTCAGTGTGAATATAGGAGATGCTCAGCTTTTTTCTCTTTTAGAAATATATCTTTATTGTTAAAAATATTACATATTTTTATCATATTTATCCCATTCTTACAAGTCTTTTTAGATTCATCTTCTCTTCTCTTCCCATCCAATGTTGTATGCTTTTTTACATCAAGACCAATTTGTGCTGCCCAAATATTCTTAAGTGCATAGTCTTCCACTGCAGCGTGGTCAACTTTTCATGGGCTACACTGTTAGAGAAAACTGACCTTTCCTTTTAGTAGCTAGCAATATCCATATCATATTGGCTAGGGTAGAACATTGTGTACAACTTTCCTTTTCATGCTGGTATTTTGTCTGCCTTGGCTTTGCACAGGTCTTGTACCTGCTGATACAACTCCTGTTCATTCAAGTCAGTGATTCTTTGATGACACTTACTTTATAATCATCTACTACCTCTGGCTCTTACAGTCTTCCTGCCAATTCTTTCACAATAAATTCTAAGCCATTGGATGAAAGGGTCCTGTATGTATATCTCATATACTTCCAAACATTTGGCACCCTCTTATTATCTGCACCTTGGTTAGTTGTGATCTCTGTGTAGATTATCATCTATTGCAAACAGAATCTTCTCTGATAAGGTTTAAGAGATGCCACTAATTTATGGACAAAATGACTGTTCATTAGAAGTTTGCCTAATACTAGATGTGTTTAGCAGAATAGTATTATCAGATTCTCTGCTAGGTTCTATGATCTATTTACCTATAAATTCTTAGCTAAATAATGCTGTTAGGTATGGATTGTATTCTATAGAGTTGACATTAAATTTAATCAAATAGTGTTTGTTTACTCACATGACATATATGTCATTATTTTACCAGTAAGCATGTCTTGCCCTCTAAGTTACTACTGTAATTCAGGGAGTGCACAGTTGTAGAGATTGTTGATTAATTTTCTCCTCTGGTAGTACACATAGCACCTTCCAGCACTCTGATATCTAGCCAGTAGGGATGAAGTGTCCAGGTAAGTACCAACTTGATTTCTCCATAATCTATGCTTCAGATATGTAGTCTCTTCAGCAACAGAGTCTTACAATCAAGTTCTGGAGAGTAACCAAGTGTATTGGCTATATCCTGCTGTATTTGGTTTTTTTTTTTTCTGAAACTTTCTGGCCAACAACTCAAAAGAAGTAGCTCACTTCTGGGATTGGGCTTTTTATTTGTTAGCCTGTTGTATGTTCAATTGACAAGGGGCTCATGTACAGAAATGGAAGATCTGGGTGAGCCAAAATGGGGTCCAATTCAGGTATAATTCTGAGGGTGATTTGTAGTATCTAATTTTCTCATTTGCGAGAAAAAACCCTATAATTTCTTATTGAATTTCTACCTACTTTGTTCTTAGAACACGAAACAGGAGAAAAATACTCTCAATATCATAATATCATGTTAATTTTGAATATTTGTATGGAAATATGACATTCCATAAATTTAATGACCAAAATTAAACACTTTAGCCTTAGAAGGTACTCTACTCACTAAGAAAATTATGTATGCATGTACTTTAAAGGCATGATCACACTGAATTTGATAAAGTGTCATAAGTATGAGGGTCCTTATATATCCTTATATATGACATAGCACCAATTGTTTCTTTTATAAATCATGATACCAGAACTCAGAGGATGGATGCTATTGAAAGCATGATTTGCTGAACTCCAGCTTACTGCTCTCACCAGACCATGTGATCTTTCTACTACTGGTCATTTGTTTTACCCATTGGACTGTTGTCATTAGCCCTTTAAGTTTAGACAATACAGTTTTCTGAATGAGCAGTACCATGTGGACAGAAAACCACAAGCTTCTGTTTCATTTAGGTTCTGCATTGATGAAAGATTATACGTTTATTTAGGCCTGGATTGTTTGATGTGTTGTTAGGAAGATCTGGAAACCCCAGAATCTTCTGCCACTTTCACCAAGCCTAGCCAGTTATACTGGGGCATGTTTGCATAGAGCCTTCTCCTATGCTTTCTCTCTCTCTCTCTCTCTCTCTCTCTCTCTCTCTCTCTCTCTCTCTGTGTGTGTGTGTGTGTATGCACACGTGCGTGCATGCGTGCGGGTGTGTGTGTCAGAGACCACAGGCCAAGAACATGGTAACATAGTTATGTGATGTTGGGAATAAATGAGGACAGGCTTAAAAGAAACAAGGCTGAGCCAGGAGAAGACCTGTAATTGACAGATGAGAGGAAAGCATTAAAGCAATTAAGAGCAATACTGGTCTTCCCAGACTCACATTTCTAATCTTGGCTGTTCCTAGACAAGTTACTTAACCTCTCTGACCTTAGTTTCCTCATCTGTAAAATGAGAATAATTAGATATGGTTCAAGTATTTTAATGGAACTATGAAAGTAGTTTGAAAGTGATGGTATTATAAAAGGATTTTCATGACTAGATCTGGACTTCTTCATTTCTCTCCCCTTCCCTCTTCTTTTACCCTTCCCTCTCCTTCTGAGAAAGGGGTCTAGTTATAGTATCCACATTGGCTTTGATATATATTTTACCCTCATCCTTCTGGGTACTCAGATTATAGGTGAGCACCAACACAGCTTATGTGGATTTGTGGTAATTCAATTACATACATCAAATAAGCACAGTAGAAAACAAACCTGTATGTTAACAAATGGAGGAAAAGAAAACATAGAGTGTTTAAAGTGAAATTGTGAGCTTCTTTTAAATGCACAAATAGCCTAAAACATTTGTTTCCAAACACATTGATCACATTGCTAATATGAATTAATAGGGAAGGCCATTTTTTTGCCTTATTATGGTCAAGCATGGATCTGAAACTCAGAACCAAAAGAGAAGGAAGACCAAATTGCATAGAACATCATTATTTTCACCAAGTAACACCTAGAATATTGTCATTATTGACTATTTTTACATAACACTGTTCTTGTAGACTCATCAATGCAAAGAAATAGAGTAGAAAAGGGTTTTGATTCCAGGACAAACAACCTAAAGTCTTTACCTAGAACAAATCACTTCTCTTCCCAAAGTTCTTATTTTGTTGTCCATAAAATAAAACTATTTATTTCTTGTAATTTTCATGATGATCAAAGTAGAAGATATAGAAATATGAGAGCCATTGTTAATCTTGTTTTTTTACTAAAGGATGATCCTTTCTTATTTAGAGCATGTTTTAAGCTTATAGCTTAATGGTCCATTTACAGGATAAAGCTAAGGAAAGATATGAAGAGAAAGAAGACTAAAAGTTGTAATAGAGATTGTCAAGTAAAGCCAGAACTTATCATAAGTACTTAAGGGTCCTGAAGCAGAAGCTACAGACTCTTCAGTAACTTCAAAGTGTCTGCATTAGTATGATTTGATAAATTTCTATCCCAGTTGCCTTGCCAGCTCCTAACTTCAGTTTTTCAGTTTGAATATGATACACAAACATCTCTTTTTGCAACCTAATATGGTGATATTCAGCTTCTCACTGCTATGGGTTTTGAGGTTTTTTCCTATATGAGAAAGATAATTTGTGTGTGAGTGTGTGTGTGTGTGTGTGTGTGTGTGTGTGTGTATGTGTGTGTAAGAGAGAAAGAGAGGGGGATTAAGAGAAAGAGAAACAGGAAGGCAGGCACACGGACAAACAGAGAGACAGAGACAGATGAACAATTCAAATTATTATGGTAAATTACCTCTCTGTGCTTTTGATCAGGTTCAATCTTGGTGTGATCATTTGGTAGAAAGCATGGCAATCTAAGTTCTAGAAATTGTTTATCTTCTAATGAGATATGGCTTTTGGCAAGGATCATAATATAAGAATAGTTTAGTTCTATGCTTTGGGGTTAAAAAATTGAAACACATATGAGCAAACACATGACAATGAATGCACACTGATTAAAAAATATAAGGGCATCTGAGTTTGAAGAAAATACATATGTCACTATTCACTTAGAAGTGGCAAGATTACCAATTTCTGGGATGTGGTATAACAATTCATCTCTTGGTACTGAATTTTTATCTCTTAGCAGTAATATCTATATAATGCAACCTGATTTTCTGACTTCTCTGAAGAATGGCTTACAATTTTTTAAGATCATTCTTGTGAACTTCAATGAGTTTCAAAGCAGCCAAGTGCAGAAGTTAAAGAAAAATTTCTAGTAATTAAGAGATAAGACTAAATCAAACTTGTTCTGTCTGCTTTTTGATGCCACACAATTTCCACTATACACAAGCTTTGGCCTTTTCCATAATAACCCAAAGAATGTGCAATGAACCATGCTACTTTCCATTATCTGGGTGGAGTATCTAGGACATAAGAGAACATATGAATAAGGTTGATACTGATAATTAAAGTAGACAATACAATATACTTTGAAAAACCAAGTGAAATTTCCATGTTCATTAGATTACTCCTAATTGCATCAAGTAAGTCGTCAAAATCCATAACGTGAAAGAAAGAAGAGTGGAACGTTCTTTTTTAATTATAAGAATCTCAATTTTATGAGATAGAAGAGTTGTGGGATGGATGGTAGTGATGGCTTTCTGATATTCTGAATAGATCTTAATAATTTAAAATACTAAGTTGGTAATTTTTGAATCATGTAATAGTTTTGTCACAATTACAAAATAAAACTTTCTTTGGAAAGTGAAAAGTTTTCTATAAATTTGAGAATTGAGCTGAGCATATTTTCACACATGTATATTTCCTGCACTTTGGATACATAAGCAAAGATTTTGAATACAAGTTCTTCTTGGGTTACATAGGCAAATTTTGTCTCTAAATAATTAAACTAATAAGAAATCAAATAGGAATTTCTCATTGCACAAGTATAGCACTGTTCTTTGTATTTAGGGAGGGAAACTCCATATTAATTTTATTTTAATTTTGTGAAATTTAATACATGAGTTGCATCTGGGCATGGGTGGTGCATGCTTTAATCCCAGCACTTGGGAGGCAGAGTTCACAGCTGGTATGGTCTATACAGTAAGTTTCAGCTCAGCCAGGGCTATCTACACAGAGAGATCCTTCTCAAAACAGAACAAAATTAGTAGAAAATAAAATTTAGATAATTGGCTCTGGTGCAGCTCCCACAAACAGGCAAGCAGGTAAGAGATCTGCCTGGACCAATACAACTCATTGGATTCTGTTCCCATAAAGACCCAATTCGCTGACCAACTCCATCCATCTGTGACCAGTTCCACCCCCAAACTCCAGCAGACTACATAGGCATATGTAGAGCCCACAACAGTTAGAAGAACAGACTCCATAGGCCCAGGTACAGCCCATACCAATCAGAAGAACAGCAAACTCTACACTGGGATCCACATTCTGTTCTATAGTTTTCGAAAAAGATTTCAACTTTACAGGAGGCCGGGCTGAAGCTGGGCCACCAAGGCCCCCAAACATCAGTGGAGACACCCTACTGAACCTGCTGACTTACAAGTTACCAGAACCTTAGGCCACTTAGGTCAGAGGTAAAGACAGGAAACAGAAAATAAAGGAATGGAATACAGACATTTAATGTATTTACCTTGATAACCCAGATGATACATATGAACTTGTGAAGTTCTCATCTTAATTAATAACTTAAATATGTACAGCACATTTGGAAATTTCCTTTTTCTCCTTCGCAAACAGAATATTTAATGTAAGATCTACCCTATGTAAAATATTTAATTATTTTATACCATATTAGTTGTTTACAGTACACTTTATAGTAAGGTTCTAAACCTTATTCAACCTGTGTAATTGAAGTATTATGTCTTGGGACAACATCTTCCTATCCAATTCCCAGCATCTACATTTTCAGTCTCTATTTCAGAGTTACAATGTTTCTTAAATAATTTTGTCAGGGTTGCTCTCTTGTGTATATAAAACATTTCACCTAGTGAAGTTTTAAAAGAATTCATTCATAGTGTTTCAAATAACAATATTCTTTATTTGTAAAGCTGAATAATCTCCATTTCACATGTATGTAGCCTTTTCTTTATCTATTCAGTCACATGCCAATGACAGTACCACGTGTTTCCATGTCTTTGTTACTGGCTGCACTGCATATATCTCTTGACATAACTATTTCAATCATTTTTGCTATATATCTAGAAGTTCAAGTGTATCTATAAAATTTTCTATAAAGGTTGTGTTTATTTAAATTTCCACAAATAGTTCACAATAGTTCTCTTCCTGCCTCACCAGCACTTTCCCAATGAACTTCCCTAATTTCTCTGATATTGATAATTTTTTGCATCCATTGGACATTTGTAGGCCTATTTTTTATAATATCTGTTTGGTCTGTCACAAATTTTTAAATTAGTTTATCTGTGTTCTTTGAGTATTAAATTCCTTTAGTTTCAGAAGACCTTGATATATTATCAGCCTTGTGATTTACAATTATTCCCTTCCACTCTATAGGAGGCCTCTTCATTTTCTTGAATGATTCCTATACTGTGACAATACATTTGAGTTAAACAGGGTCTGCACATTTTAGCTTTTATTGCTTATGCTTTTTGTTTTATACCAAAAAGTAATTGACGAATTTGTGGATTGGGGGAGGGGTCTTGTGTTTAAATAGTTAATTCCAATATGCTGATTTTTTTACATGTGATGTAATGTGGTGTTTCCATTACATTTTTCAACACCATTTATTTAAGAGACATATGGTTTGATTATATTTTCTTGCTACTCTCATAGCAGGAAAACAGAAGACAAGTAAAGTGTTTACAGATGCCTTCATATTACATATACAAAGTTCTCAAGATTTAAAACAGCCCATAAGAACTAATAAATGGTTCTGTGCATAGTGTCACATAACTTTAATGCCAGCATTTTGGAGGCAGAGGAAGGTAGAGTTTGAGATTACCTTGGTCTATCTAATGAGTGCCAGGACTACAGAGTAGAATTCTCTTTCAAACAAACAAAACAAAACAACAACAAAGTAACAAATGAATCCAGCAAAACTATAGCTATTGTTAGTGAACTACCTAAAAAGAAAATCAAAAATATAGTTATTTTTCAGCAACACAGATAAAAATAATATATTTACATACATAACTAAATAGTTCAAAATTTTAGTGCTTGAAACTAATAACTGATGAATACAATAGAATTAGGAATAAGTGAGAACATATTCTGGGTTCATAAGTTATAAAATTAATATTGTCAATTAGACTACACTACTCCAAGAAGTCATCAGATTCAGTGTAATGTATTTCAAAGCAATGCTATCAGTATTCATATCAATAAAAATATGAATCACAAATCCTAAATAGCTAGAATAGTCTTGAGCAAAAAGAAAAAAGCAATAGGCATCACATTTATTGTTTTAAAGATATAGGACAAGGATACCAAAATGAAAATGTAGAGTATTGTGACAAGAAATAGCCATCCCAACCAATGTAACAGAGAGCCTAAAAATCAAACCACTCATTTATAATTATCATTTAATGATAAAACCTGCTGAGCTTTTAAGAAAGTTCTAGCACCTCCTCCTGCTTGGTACTATCTCTCTGCCTCCAGATTACATAATTTTATAATCCTTTAATACAATATTATATGACAGAAAGAAGTGTTGAACAAGAACATGAAGAACGAAATGGCCCAGCTAAAAACAAAGGCTTGTGTTTCTCTGTCTTTAAAATGCCAGAGGAAAACTATAAAGAGAATTAACCCTAATATGATTGTAACAGAGATGGGATGTGCTAGAGAATGGACATGATAATATTAATACCCTTTTTTCTTATATATGTCAATCTCCATTCCCTGCCTGCCCTACCCAAACTTTTAGCCATTTATTGTTGAAACAAGCTAACCTGGTAATTTTCAGAAGCTAACAAATAAACAAACAAAAAACAAACACAAGAAAACAAAAACCTCTAGTGCTGGTTTTGCCAGATTGGCCATGGTGGGGGGTGGTAAACTGGGGCTGTCATTACTCAAAGGATTCCACAACTTTGTGGGTTTTAGAATTACCTTGGAGATGTGTTAGGCCAAGGGTGGCTGAACACAACACCTGGAGTGTCCAAGAGAGTAGATCTAGCTTGGGACTACAGATTAATATTTCTCGCAAGTTTCCAGGTGCTGCTGCTGCCTGCTGATCCTTGTGATCAAAGATGTTCAACCACTGTGCTAAAGTTAGCAGGGGGACTTCTTTAGGGAATCCTAAAGATTCAGTGCTAAACAAACTTGGAGTATAAGTTTTGGTCAGAACTTGTAAAAACATTTTCTTAATATTTTTGACATGTGGTCTTTTTTTTGTTGCTGACCTAGAACGCTGTCTGAGGTTCCATTTCTTTATTGCATAGCATTCACAGTTACTTTACAGTTACTTTTCTGAATGTCTAACTTTATGACAGGTTAGAAATATTTCACACTGATTTTTAAACAATAAACACATCTTTCTGATTTAAATTTAAGATGTGGAATTGTTTACATAAAAATAATTTGGAAAACTGTACAAATTAGGATAGCTTTGCTCCCAGAAAACAAGTCACAGAATCCCCAGCTAAGTGGTGTAACTCTGATTAGCACAATTTCCAGTTAACTTCCTGAAACCTAACTTAAATATTACCAGATGGAAATTACTTTGATGGAATTTATTTTGACTAGCGCTGTAGTTTGATAACTCGTGGAGGTTATTGTGTCCATGCTCTAACCACTTTCACTTTTTATGTAGCTATAAGATAAAATTTTTGAACAGAATTGCCACAGATTGTTGCTGTTATACAAAGGTTTATAATTCTGAACATGGAACCATAAACAGATTATAATTTAACAGAAGAAAGTAATTATAAAAAGTGATAGACATTTCATATACATTGTCTATAGTATATCAGTTCTTTCAGGGAGGATTGTTGTATTTTACTATATCTGCCCTGAATACATTTCTTTCCTTCCTGTTTCACTGCATTAGACATGACTTCCACATCACATAACTAATTTGCTTCTATTTAATACTCAAACATTTTTTTTCTGGGAATATAGTTAGAATCTTTATTTTATTTCTATTTATTAAATTTATTTATTTGTTTCTTATTTTACATATCAATCCCAGGTCCCTCTTCCTTCCTCCCTCTCTGCCTTCCTCCCATACCCCACCACCACCCTCCAATCCCATTTCCACCCCCACTCAACAGGTAGGGTGATGCCTTCCAGGAGGGGTCAACAAAATAAGTCAAGATATTTGGAGAAAGAAGTAGATCCTCCCACTTGCCTCAAGGTTAAGGGAGTATCCCTCCATGGGGAATGTGCTCCCAAAGTCATTTTGTGCACCAGGGATGCATCCTGGTTCCAATGTCAGAGGTCGCTTAGACTGCCCATGCCTTCTAACTGACCCATGTTCAGGGGATCTGAGTCAGCCCAATGACAGATTCTCACCTATTAATCTGGAGGACCATTAGTTCCCCCTCGTTCAGGTCAGCTGTCTCTGTGGGTTTCTGTAGTCTAGACTTGTCCTCCCTCTCTGCATCTGGATTCCAGTTCTGCTCAATATTTAGCTGTGGGTGACTGCTTCTGTTTCCATTAGCTACTAGATGAGGGTTATATGATGGCGGATAAGTTAGTCATCAATCTCATTATCAGGGAAGGGCATTTATGGCAGCCTTTCCACTATTGCTCAAATTGTTAGTTGGGGTCCATCTTGTAGATCTCTGGACATTTCTCTAGAGTCAGTTTTCTCTTCAAACTTATAATGGCCTCCTCTTTTATGCTCTCTCTCTCTTTCTCTCTCACTCACTCTCTCTCTCTCTCTCTCTCTCTCTTCTCTCTTCTATTCCTCCTCTGATTCAATCTTTCTAGTCACAACTGCTTTACTCTCCTCCCCTTCCCTTTCTAATGGATTGCTTTCCACTCACTGACCCTCCCACCACTGCCAATATGCTCAGCAGATTTTGTTCCATTCCCCTTTTGTGAGGGACCTTGTATGAATATCTTAGATTACTCTTTGTACAATAGTTTCTCTGGCAGTGTGTATTATAGGCTGCTGATCATTTGCTCTATGTCTAAAATCCATATTTAAGTGAGTACATACCATGTTTCAATTTTTGTGACCGTGTTACTTCATTAAGGATTGTTTCTTCAAGTTCCATTCATTTGCCTGTGACTTTCAATATTTCATTGTTTTTTCCTTGCTGAGTAGTATTCCATTGTGTAGATGTGCCACATATTCTTTATCCATTCTTCAGTTGAGGCACATCTAGGTTGCTTCTAAAAGTACACAATGGAAGGAGGAAAGCATCTTGCTATTACAAATGATGCTGCTATGAACATAATTGAGCACATGTCTTTGTTGCATGGATCATTTGGATATAGGCCTAAGAGTGGGATTGCCAGGTCCTGTGGTAGACTGATCCCATACTGCCATACTGATCTCCAAAATGGCTGTACAAGTTTGCACTCCTACAAGCAGTGAAGGAGTGTTCCCCTTTCTCTACATCATCTCCAGCATAAGTTGTCATTGTTGTTTCTAATTTTAGCCATTCTGACAGGAATAAGATGGTATCTCAGAATTGTTTTGATATTCATTTCCTTGATAGCTAAGGATGTTGATCACTTTATTAAGCGTCTTTCACTTTTTTTTGATTTCCTCTATTGAGAATTCTCTCCTTAGTTAAGTACCCAATTTTTAATAGGGTTATTTGGTGTTTTGGCGACCAGCTTCTTGAGTTCTATGTATAATTTGGAGATCAGCTCTCTGTCAGTTGTATGGCTGGTGAAGATATTTTCCCAATCTTTGGGCTGCAGTTTGCTCTTGTCAATTGTGTCCTTTGCCTTACAGAAACTTCTCAGTTTGAGGAGGTCCCCTTTATTAATTTTTTATTTCAGTGTCTATGCTACTGGAGTTATGTTCAGGAAGTGGTCTCCTGTAACATTATGTTCAAAGGTACCTCCCACTATCTCTCCTAAGAGGTTCAGTGTGGCTGATTTATGTTGAGGTCTTTGATCCATTTGGACTTGAGTTTTGTTCATGGCCATAGACATGGGTCTATCTGCAGTCTTCTACATACTATCATCCAGTTGTGTCAGCACCATTTGTTGAAGATGCTTTCCTCCTTCCATTGTATACTTTTAGCTGTTTTGTAAAAAATCAGGTGATCGTAGATGTGTGGGTTAATATCTGGATTTTCGATTAGATTCTATTGGTCTACCTGTCTATTTTTATGCCAATACCAAGCTGTTTTCAGGGCTGTAGCTCTATAGTAGAGCTTGAAGTTGGGGATGGGGATGCCTCTTGACGTTCCTGTACTATACAGGGTTGTTTTGGCTATCCTGGGTCTTTTGCTTTTCCATATAATGTTGATTATTATCCTTTCAAGGTCAGTGAAGAATTGTGCTGGGATTTTGATGGGGATTGCGTTGAATCTGTAGATTGCTTTTGGCAAGATTGCCATTTTTACTATGTTTATCCTACCTATCAAAGAGCATGGGAGATCTTTCCATTTTCTGGTATCTTCTTTAATTTCTTTCTTTAAGAACACAAAGTTTTTGCTATATATGTCTTTCACTTGTTTGGTAAGCTTTAACCCAAGATATTTTATGGTGTTTGTGGCTATTGTAAAGAGTGATATTGCTCTGATTTCTTTCTCAGCCCATTTGTCTTCTGGACACAGTAGGACTACTGAATTTTTTTTAAGTTTATCTTTTATCCTACCAGTTTGCTGAAGGTGTTTATCAACTGTAGGAGTTCCCTGGTAGAGTTCTTTTTTTTTTTTTTGGGTACCTTATGTAAACTATCATATCATCAGTAAATATTGACATTTTGACTTATTCCTTTCCAATTTGTATCCCCTTGATCTCTTTTATTGTCTTATTGCTTTAGCTAGAACTTCAAGTACAATATAGAAGACATATGGAGAGAGAAGGCAGCCTTGTCTTGTTCATGATTTTAGAAGAATCGCGTTAAGCTTCTCTCCGTTCTGTTTGATGTTGTCTGTTGGTTTAGTACATGTTGATTTTATTATGTTTATATATGTTCCTTTTATCCTGGATCTCTCTAAGAATTTTATCATGAACAGGTGTTGACAAACTTTTGTTGTATGCAGTGCTCAAGATCATATTGATGTTTTTCTTCATTATACTGCCCTAAAACATAGAGATATCACTAACTTGCCACCTATAACCACTTTCTTTCCCTTTTTTGCCTAATAAAGCTCAGCTAAGTCCTTCATAAAGATGATAAATCACCTTCGTCTACATGTCTTCATGAAGCAAATTATATTAAATTAATTATATTAAAGCTGTGCAGTTTAGTACTCTAAATGAACTCTTTCAAAACTAATCTTGACATCCTATCACTATGTGATATTTTGTACATCTTACTGTATTTACAAGTATATTTAAAAAGGATTATCCAACTTGCTAATAACCTATTATCTATTCCACTTTTTGTTGGTCTTTATATCCTTATATTAGTGTGTTAAGGGAACCTGTGTATCTATTTTGGAACTCTTTGAACAGTCTAAATAGACTAAAAATGTAATATTTTATAATTTAGTGACAAACCAAGGTGTTTTTCCCCAAGATGCTATGTTGATTCACCATGATTTCAAAACAAAATGATCTAGTTTTTAAAAAAAAAAATTGAAGAATATTGCTATTACATATATTTGAATATGTTGAATCAGAATACAGATATCTGCTGGGATTGGAATAGTTTCCTCTGTTTTATTTTTTTTAAGATGTGCTTAATTTTATTGTGTAACTAAAGATTTTTTTGTGTTTAATGCATGATTAAGACAATAAAGTATTTTTTTCTAGTCTTCCAAAAACCTTTTCTGATTAATTTGTGAGTTTTGATGAATTTTGTAAGGTTTTTGTTTTAAAGACTATGAATCAGCTAATTTTTAAGGTTGTACCACAAAACAAAATTATATCTCTCGAAAAATAATGTATATAAAATGTATATAATAAATGTTAAATTGTGCAAAAAAAAAAACACCCTTTACTTTTATGTTGTGTAGTGCAGTGAAATGAACCCAGAAGTTATATATCTTTAGCAGAGTTACATACCTATCTTTTTGTAGCTATATATTATCAAGTTGAAGAAATTCTTCTTTATTCCTTGTTTACTGAAAAGGTACTGTGATTCAGATTTTTCTCTATATATTGACATTATTATATATTTTCATTTATAATATGCTGATGATAAATCATATCAATTATTTTCAAATTCTGAACTCATTTTATATGTAACTGTGAATACCATTTAATCATAGTATCTATTTTTAAATGCATGCTTTGTTTAGTGTGCTTTTATCTTAAAGAAATTTGTACCTGTTATTAGATATTTTGTCTGTTATTTTTCTCCTTATTAAAATTATCTTGTGATATATTTCCCAAGATATCCTCCAATTGATGATCTTCTGCGTCAGTTCCTCATGTTGGTATTACATTTTGCATCACAGATCACTGCTTATGCCATCACACACAAGCAATTGAAAATTTACATTATTATTGATTTTATTAATTTTTCGTGTATGTACATGCATATGTATATATGGGGTTATATTTGTGTGAATGTGTGTGTATGTATGTGCGTGTGCACATACCACAGTGTGGATATGAAGATCAGAAAACTATTTTTACAAGTCAGTTTTCTCCTTCAGTGAGTTATTTGGAATAATCACAGCTCCTCGGGCTACAGATATCTTTACCAAATGAACCATCTCTCTGGCCTGATCATTACTTTTGTCTCTGGCCTGATCATTACTTTTGTTTGATTGGCATCTACTATATTATTTACTTTTTACTTTTTAATGAGTTCTTTTTTCAACTTTTTCTTTTGTGTTTCTATTTCATTCTTATTATTAATTATAAGTCATTTCACAATTTCATTATGTTTACTCTCACCAACCTGAACTATTTTACCTTCCCTCTATTCTTGACATGCCCTCATCCCTAACAGTCCATTTCCCACATTCTTCCCTTTTATTGCTTTGTTCTATGACATCTGTCTTTTAACATGACCCCTCTCTTTGTCTATGGGTTTGGAGATAACTATCAGAACCTGGTAAGTTTACCATTTGGAACAGAACTGAAAGCAATAGCTATTCCTTCCTTAGAGTCTATCAATTAGTAATCATTCAACTTGGAAAGATAAGGAAGGCCTCAAAAGAAATACCAATTCATGATTGCCTTGTGAGATGCCCATGTTCCCTCCTCCCTATCTTAGACTGGATACCCAGAGCTCAGACGGGTTCTTGGTTGCGGAACTCTGCATCTAGTTCCATCAATTACTGGATGAGGACTTCTGTTTGTCTTTCTGAGTGTAGGTTACCTCACTCAGGATATTTTTTTGTAATTCTATCTACTCTCTGATTATTTTATGATGCCATCATTATTTGCCTCTGCCTAGTACTCCATTGTGTAAATGTAGTACATTTTAATTATCTATTCTTTTGATCAGCGTCATTTAGATTGATTCCAAGTTATGGATATTATTAACAATGCTGCTATTAGCATTGTTGAGCAAATGTCCTTGTGGTAAGATTGAGCATGAGCATCCATTGGGTAAATGCCAAAGACTGGGATCACTGGCTCTTGAGGTAGATTGGTTCCCAGTTTTCTTAGAAACTGTCATAATGATTTCCAAAATCACTGTACAAATTTGCATTCACACCAGTTGTGGAGGAGTGTTCCACTATCTCCATATCATCTCCAAATAAGATGCCTTTGGTATTTTTTATATAACTTTTTATTTAAATTTAAAACAAACTTGTTTTACATGTCAATCCCAGTTCCTGCACCCTTCTGCCCACCACTGTTCTCCCCACCAACATCTATCCCATCCCCTTTCTGCTCCCTAGGGAGGGTGAGGCCTTCCATGGGGAGTCATCAAAGTGTGTCATATCATTATGAGCAAGGCATAGGCCCTCCCCCCATGTGTCTAAGCTGAGTGAGTATCCATCTATGTGGAATGTGCTCCCAAAGTACATTTGTATACTAGGGATGAATACTGACCCATTACCAGAAGCCTCATGCACTGCCCAGTCCTCCTAACTGACACCACATTAAGGGGTTTAGGTTAGCCCTCTGCTGGTTTTCTAGCTACCAGGCTGGGGTCCATGAGCTGTCAGTCCTTCAGATCAGCTGTTCCTGTGTGTTTCCCCATCCTGGTCTTGATCTGCTTGCTCATAAATCCTCCGTCTGCAACTGGATTCCAGGAGTTTGGCTCAGTGTTTAGCTGCTTCTGCTTTGATCAGCTATAAGATGAAGGCTCTAGGATGCCGTAGAGGTAGTCATCAATCTCATTATCAGGGAAGGGCATTTAAGGTATCCTCTCCACTATTGCTTAGATTCTTATTTGGGGTCATGCTTGTAGATCTCTGAACATTTCCCTAGTGCCAGATTTCTCTTCAAACCTATAACAGCTCCCTCTATTATGGTGTCTCTATTCTTGCTCTCCACTATTTTTTCCCTGACTCAATCTTCCTGCTCTCTCATGGCCTCCTCTCCCCTTCTCGTCTCCCCTTCTCTTTCTCCTAACCCCATCTCTCTTCCCACATGTTCCAAATTAGCTCAGGAGATCTTGTCCTTTTCCCCTTCTCCAGGGGACCATATATGTCTTCCTTGTTTCCTACCTTTTGTGGCTGTGTGGATTGTAGGCTGGTCATCCTTTGCTCTATGTCTAAAATCCATACATGAGTGAGTACATACCGTGTTTGTCTTTTTGTGACTGGGTTCCCTCACTCAGGACAGTTTCTTCTATTTCCATTCATTTCCTATGAATTTCACGAGTAGTACTCCATTGTGTAAATGTACCACATGTTCCCCATCCCTTTTTCAGTTGACAGGCATTTAATTTTTTTTTTCAGTTCCTGGCTATTACCAATAATGCTGCTATGAACATAGTTGAACAGATGTCATTGTTGTATAAATGTGCATCTTTGGCTACATGCCTAAGAGTGAAATTACTAGATCTTGAGATAGACTGATTTCCATTTTCCTGTGAAAATGCCATACTGATTTCCAAAGTTGCTATACAAGTTTGTACTCCCACCAGTACTCCCACTCCACATCCTCTCCATCATAAAATGTCTTAGGTGTTTTAACTGTAGTCATTCTGACAGGATTAGGAAGGTATCTCAGGTTTGTTTTTATTTGCATTTCCAAATGGCTAAGGAAGTTGAAAACTTGCTGTTTTAAATTTTTTATTATTATTATTTTCTTATTTTACATATAGATCCCAGTTCCCTCTCCTTCCCATCCTTCCATGATCCTGAATGCCCCTCTGATCAAATTCCCCAACAACTACCCAGAGAGGGCGAGGTTTTCAGGAGGGATCATCAAAATCTCTCAAGTCATTTGGAGTAGGGTTTAGCCCCTCCCTTTGTCTCTGGGTTAAGGGAGTATCCTTCCATGGGGAATGTGCTCTCAAAGTCCATTCCTGCACCAAAAATATATCCTGGTTCTACTATCAGAGGCCTTCTAATTGAAACCCATGTTCAGGGGTTCTGGGTCAGGCCAATGCTGATTTCCCAAGTAACAATCTGGTAGCCCCCCTTGTTCAGATCAGTTGTCTCTGGGGTTTTCTGCAGCCGTCTTGACCCTTTTGCTTATCACTCCTCCCTCTCTGTAAGTGGATTTCAGCAGTTTGGCTCAGGTTTTTGCTGTGGTTATGTGCATCTATTTCTATCAGCTACTAGATGAAGGTTCTATGATGTCATATAAGTTAGTTATTAATCTCATTATCAGGGAAGGGCATTTAATGTAACCTCTCCACTGTTGCTCAGATTGTTAGTTTGGGGTAACCCTTGTAGGTCTATGGACATTTCTCTAGACTCAATTTTCTTTTCAAACCTGTAATGGCTCCCTCTTTCATGATCTCTCTCTATCTCTTTCTCTCTTTCTCCCCCTCTCTCTCGTCATCTATTTCTCCCCTGACTCAATCTTCCTAGGCCCACATGACTTCCTCTCCTCCCTTTCTCTTTCTCATAACTCCCTCTCCACTCTCTGCCCTCCCCCCTCACAATATGCTCAGGAGATCTTGTGCCTTTCCACTTCTGTGAGGGACCTTGTATAATTCTCTTAGGTTCTTCCTTGTATCCTAGTTTCTCTGGAGGTGTGAATTACAGGATGGTGATCCTTTGCTCTATGTC
This sequence comes from Phodopus roborovskii, assembly GCF_943737965.1. Taxonomy (NCBI): domain Eukaryota; kingdom Metazoa; phylum Chordata; class Mammalia; order Rodentia; family Cricetidae; genus Phodopus; species Phodopus roborovskii. Next base: position 626,021 of record NW_026125956.1, on the reverse strand, counting down.
TAAAATCCATATATGAGTGAGGATACACCATTTTCTCCTTTTTCTTACTGAGTTTCCTTACTCAGGATGGTTTCTTCAAGTTTCATCCATTTGTGTGAGAATTTTATGATTCTGTTGTTTTGTTTTGTTTTCCCACTGAATAGTATTCAAATGTGTAAATGTATGGCATCTTCTTTATCCATTCTTCAGTCCAGGGACATCAAAGTTGCGTCCAGGTTCTTGCTATTACAAATAATGCTGCTATGGGTATTTTATGATTTTATGACTAATGTAAAGGGTGTCTTGTATCCTTACACTTTCCTGAAGGTGTTTATCAACTGTAGGAATTCCCTGGTAGAGTTTTTTGGGTCATGTATGTGAACTATAATGTCATCTGCAAATAGTAAGAATTTGACTTCTTTCTTTACAATTTGTATCCACTTGAGCGATTTTTGTTGTCCTATATCTCTAGCTAGTACTTCAAGTCCAATATTGAAGAGAATGGGCAGCCTTCTCTTGTTCCTGATTTTAGAGAAATCCCATTGAGTTTCCTTCCATTTAGTTTGATGTTGGTTTTGGTTTGCTCTATATTGCATTTATTATGTTTAGGTGTGTTCATGTCATCTATGATGTCTCCAAGACATTTATCATGAAAGGGTTCTGGATTTTGTCAAAGGCTTTTTGGCATCGAGTATAATGATCATGTGTCTTTTCTAAAGTTTGTTTATATAGTGATTTACATTGATGGATTTTTATTGCGTTGATCCATGCCTGGGATGAAGCCTACTTGCTCATGGTGGATGAGATCACTGTCATGTTGTTGGATTCAAATTGCCAGTATTTTATTAGGTATATTTGCATGAATGTTCATGATGGATATTGATCTCTATTTCTCTTTCTTAATTGTGTCTTGATTACCAAGATAATTATAACCTTGTAAAATGAGTTTGGCAATGACACTTCTGCTTTCATCATGTGGAACAATTTAAGGAGTATTGGTATTAGCTGTTTTTTGAATTTCTGGTAGAATTTTGCACTGAAAGCATCTGGCCCTGAGCTATATTTTTTTTCTCTTCTGTTTTTCTTTTTGGTTGGGAGACTTTTGATGACTGTTTCTATTTCTTTGGGGTTTACAGGCCTATTTAAATTTCTTATCTGTTCTTGGTTTAATTTTGGTAAGTGATGTCTATCCAGAAAATTGTTCATTTCCATTAAATTTTAGAATTTTGAGGAGTAAAGTTTTCAAAGTATGACCTCATATTTCTCTGGATTTCTTAGGTGCCTACTGTTACACCCTCTTTTTAATTTCTTATTTTTGTAATTTCATGTTCTCTCTCAGCCTTTTTGCTAGTTTGGATAAAGGTTTATCTATCTTGCTGTTTTTCTCAAATAACCATCTCTTTGTTACATTGACTATTTTTATTGTTTTCCTTGTTTTAACTATATTGCTTTCAGCCCAAAGTTTTATTATTTACTGTTATCTTTTCCTCCAGTTTGAGTTTGCATCTTTTTGTTCTTAAGTTATCAGTTGTGCTGTTAATTCCATAGTGTGACTATTGTCCAGTTTCTTCATGTGGGCACTTAGTGCTATGAATTTTCCACTTAGTACTGCTTTCAAAGTGTCTCATAGTTTGGGTATGTTGTTTCTTCTTTCTTATTGCATTATGGGAAATGTTTAATTTTTTTCTTTTCTTCTTTCTTAAACCAGGGATGGTACAATTGTGCATTGTTCAATTTCTGTGAGTTTGTATGGTTTCTGCGATTTTTGTTGTTGAATTCTCACTTTGAAGCATGGAGATCTGATGAGAAACAGGCAGTTACTCTGATTACCTATTGAGATTTACTATATTGCTGGTTATGTGATAAATTTTAGAGAAGGTTCCATGTGGAGCTTAGAAGAAGATATGTTTGGTTTGTTTTTGTTTTGTTTGGGTGGAATGTTCTATACATGTATGTTAAACCCAACTGGATCATAAGTTGGGTTATTTCCTCTGTTTATTTGTAAAGTTTCTATCTGGTGATCCCTTATACTGTTAAGAGTAAGGTGTTCAAATCTCCCATTATAAGTATGTGACTTTTTATGTGTGATTTGAGTTTTAGTAATGTATCTTATACAAGTGTGGATGCCTTTGTATTTGTGGCATACATGTTCAGAATTGAGACTGCATAGTATAAGGAGTAAGGTTTCTCCTCCCACCGCTGGTCTGGTCCTGTCGCGGCACCAGCCCCAATTAACACACTGAGACTCTGTATTTGATATAATTCTGTTGGACCATTACTTGTTTCTTATTGGCTAGCTCTGTCTTAAGTATTAACCCATTTCTGCTGATCTAAGTATTTCTCTTACCGGGGAGCCGGCTGGCATTCTGCTTTCTCCAGAATCTCCATCTTGATCCTCCTTTACTACTTCCTATTTCCTCCTTGTCTCCTAGTCCCTCCTATCTTCCTTTCCTATTGGCCAACAGTGCTTTATTCATTAACAAGTATGAGAAACATATACAGAATGACATCTCCCATCATCTCCTCTTTTCTGTCTAAATAAAAAGAAGGGTTTTAACCTTAACATAGCAAAATATATCACTCAAGAGTTATCAAATATTGACTATTATCAAATTGTTATCAAATTGTTAACTATTATCAAATAGTTAACAATATTGATTCCATTAACATTTAGCAAGATTAAGAAAATATTCCATCATCTATTCTATCTTTGTGAGTCTAAAGTCCTATATGTAACTTATCTTTAATACTAAGGAAAATTATAACCATAACTATCTGTCTTCAACTCCCTCAAAGACCACAGAAGGATAGTATATAAACTCTAGAAATGACAGAGACAACTCATTGCCCTGTTAGTCAACCGAAATTCTTCTGTAATCTTCCATCTTCGGCCCATAGGCCCTAGTGTGTCTGTCAGATTCTTCAGCAATCAGGAAACTTTAAACTGTTTTCTTCTATTGGCAGTTTGTCAGTCACTTTTCTCTGTATCCTTCAGACTGTCTGGCAGACTCTTCCATGAAGCAGGAACTCTGTAGCAATGTCCATCTTGAATCAGCAGTCACTTTTCTTCGGGTCCTGCGTGTCCAGTTTATACAACATAAAGTCAAACAATCCAGACAAGAGCAGTATCTTGTCCAAATGGCTAGTCTTGCCATATTGGAAGTAAACTTTATAACGAGTTTCTTCAATGTCCATCTTCCTTTCTGATGCAGGTGGTGTTGCCAGGAGCAATAAAGTCTCATTGTCAAGAAAACCCCTAAACCATTTTAAATGCCATATTCTGTAGGTCTTTGAAAGGTTTGAAGAATTCTTATCTATCTAGAAATGCTAACTCACCTAACTGTAAGATTTGACTATTATAGGTAACTATCTATAACCTGCATTAAATTATACATTACATTTCTAAATGAGCTATAAAAACACAATACCTATATGAGAGGAGAAAAATACATACAACAAAATTGACCTTAAATTGTATTAATAAGTGAAAAATCCTTTCCAAAACAGAGTATTCATATCTATCCAACAATCCCCTTTTTACCTTTGAAAATATATTGGTTGTGATCATGAACCATTTATAACCAACCACATTTAAATGAAAACAAACATTTATAAACAATATTTGAAAATTTGGGCATCATTCTTTCAAAACTACTTCCTGCTGGTAGGGGGCGCTGTCATCGGGGAATCCTAAGAAGATGCAGAAATCTTGGCTATAGTCTGCAAGGCTGATTTGTTCAGCTGTTTTGAATGTAGGATCACCAGCGACTCTGTTTCAGGGGGTCTGGCTTGCTCAAACCACATTAGTCTGGAAGGAATCCACAGCATTTTATTTTCTGTGGAAACAAAAATAGAAATCCTTTTCCACAGTAACTTGTCCTTGAAATTAAATGTTGGAGTCAAAACATTTTAAAAATATATAAATTGAATTAATCCAGCAGGATTTCCTTTATCAGTTGTTGTTATTTCCTCAGCAGTCAAACAATGCAAAGACAATATAACACCATAAAGTAACCAGATTCTCTCTGAGCTTTTCATCTTTATGTGGCTTTATTATTACTCTGTTTATTTTACTTTTTATATTTTATTTTTTGAGACAGGGTTTTTTCTGTGTAACTTTTATCTGTCCTGGAATTCACTCTGCATACTAGGTTTACTTTGCAAATCACAGAGATCTGCTTGCCTCTGTCTCCTGAGTGCTGGGATTAAAGGCCTGTGCCACCACACCAAGCTGTTCTCTGTCTTTTTAAAAGCATGTTTTTTTTTTTCCAAGCCTACGTATTTTTTAAAACATACTGTAAACCTTTAGAGGTTTTTCTTCATATGACTCTGTCTTTACTGTAAATCTTTATCTGGCCAAGAGTCTTTAATCTGTTAAACAACAACATTGTTAAAATGAAAGTCTTTGTTGTTTCTGCTGTGGTTATCAAAGATGGCAGCGGGTACCTTTACCACCAGCAATGAAAGCTGTGGTCACTGCCCTGGTCAACGTTGCCATCCAGCAGGCATGCTGCCGGCTTGGAGATGTGGTTACTGCCATCGCCATCTCTCATTCACACCAATACATTGTTAGCAGAGTTATTTAAAAGCCGTACAGTTTTTTCCCACTTATGTTGAGTCAGGAAAATTCCCTTAAAGGAGCCGCACAAATATCTGCTTGTCTCTCGCAAAGCAGAGTCCACCCGAGAAAAATGCTGTTAGTAAGAAGCCTTGCTTGTCTCTGTTCTTTTCTTTCTAAAACCCCTTTTTTAAGCTTTTGTTAAATTTTAAGTGGAAGTTCTTATTAGCCACATGGGCGCCAATTGTAAGGAGTAGGGTTTTCTGCCTGCCACCTGTGATGAACAAGAAATGCCCTTCTTCATCTGTTTGGATTGATTTTAGTTAAATTCTAATTTTTTAGATATTAGGATTGCTATATCTGCTTATTTCTTGTATCCATTTGATTGGAAAAATCTTTTCCTAACCTTTAACTCTGAGGTAACACCTGTCTTTCAGGTTCTGCTGTGTTTCTTGTATGGAGCAGAAGGATGGATTATATCTTTGTATCCATTCTGTTAGCCTGTATCTTTTAATAAGTGAGTTAAGACTATTATTAATATTGAGGAACATTAATGACCATTGATTGTTAATTCTTGTATGTGTTAGATTTGTTGTTGGTGGTAGTAGTGTGTGTGAATTTCCTCTCCATTTTTCTTTTGGCTGTTGAAACAGTGGGAATATCACTTGCCTATGTTTTTGTAGGTATAGTTAAATTCCTTGGGTTGGAGTTATCCTTCTAGAACTTGTTGTATGGTTGGATTAGTTGATATGTATGGTTTAAATTTGGTTTTACCATGGGATATCTTAGTTTCTCCATCTATAGTGATTGAAAGCTTTGCTGGTTATATTAGTCTGGACTAGCATCCATGATCTCTTTGTGTTGGTAGAATATTTATCCAGGACATTCTGACCTTCAGATTTTCCATGGTGAAGTCAGGTATAATTTTTATCCTCTTGCCTTTATATGTTACTTGGCCTTTTTCCTTTACTGCCCTTAATATTCTTTCTTTATTCTGTATGTTTGGTTATTTGATTATTATGTAGCAATAGAACATTTTTGTGTTTCACTCTATTTGGTGCTCTGTAAGCTTCTTGAACTTTAGGTTCAGAAAGTTTTCTTGCATGATTTTGTTGAATATATTTTTTTTTAACCTTTGATTTTGGTTTCTTCACTTTCTTCTATAACTACTATTCTTAGGTTTGGCCTTTTCACAGTGTTCTGTATTTCCTGGATATTTTGTGTCAGCGATTTGTTGGATTTAAGATTTTCTTTGGTCAATAAATCCATTTCTCCTAGTATATCTTCAAAGCCTTAGATTCTCTCTTAGATCTCTTGTATTCTCTTGGTTATGCTTGCATCTTTTGTTCATGATCATTTGATTAGCTTTTCTATTTCCAGAATTCCCTATGTTTTTTTTTCTTTTTTACTGTCTGTATTTCAGCTTTCAAGCCTTGTACTGTTTGAATTGTTTCTTTTAATTTTTACTTGGTCTTTTACTCCATTTCTTGATTTTATTTTATTTTGTGTTTTCTTCCATTTCCTTATGGGACTTTCTTATTACCTCTTTATAAAGATGCTTTAAGGGTCTGTCATCTTTATAAAGATGCTTTCAGGGACATTCTCTTCTGCTTAATTTGTGTTGGAATTTTCAGGTCTTGCTGGTATGGAGTCCCTGAACTCTGGGGATGTCAGATTGATCTTTCTGTTGTTGGCTATGTTTTTATACTGTCGACTACCCATCCCTTCTTCCAGTGCATACCAGTAGGCTCTCTCCCTCTCCTGATAAATTCGGTCCAAGGGTCTCTTTTGGTGGGTGCAAGCAACTCCAATACTCCAATGGCTCTCTTCTTCCAGTGGGTAGTGGCAGGAGTCCTCCTATGGTTGGAGGTAGGACCAGGAAGATAGAAGAAACAGGATGGTCAGGTTTGCCAGGATATGCTCTCCTGCAAGCAGTCCACAGTCCTCAGGAGGCTACGAAGAGAGCACTGGAAGGCTGGCTACTCCCATGGGTGAAGGACAGACCAGGACATTGGCAGACTCGAGATATTCAGGACCACTGTGGGGGGTTTCCCTGTGGATAGCATTCCCCTGGCCTCAGAAAGCTCCAAGCAGGGCCCTGAAGGCAGGTGGGAAAGTGAACCATGCTCACCCCCTCCTGTGGCTGCAGGGAAGTCCAGGACACAGACAGACTTTGGATGGGCTGGTCCACAGGGAAGGGCTCCCTGCATGCAATACTCAGTCCTGAAGAGGCTCCAAACAGGGCACCTGAACAGTGGACTCCTCCCATATGTTCTGTAGTATTTTTTATCTTAGCCAGTCTGACAGGTGTAAGATGGTATGTCAGTTTTGTTTTGATGTGCATTTCTCTGATGATTAAGGATGTTCAGCACTTCCTTAAATTTCTTTTGACCATTTGAGAATCTTCTTGTGTGAATTCTTTATTTTGCTCTGAAATCCATTTTGCAATTAGGTTATTTTGATATCTAGTTTCTTGAATTTTTATATGTTTTGAGGATCAGCCCTCTGACAGATGTGGGGTTGATGAAGATCTTTTCTCATTCTGCAGGCCTTCATTTTGTCTTCCAGAAGCTTTTCAGTTTCAGGTAGTCCAATTTATTGATTTGGAGTTCTATTCATTAGAGACTTGGCCCTCCCTCCACCAGGAAAGGGGGTACTGGGTCCTCTCCTGCTCCCCTCTCTGCCATTGAAGGCCTCTGATTGAATCACATTGCCTAGTCCTGGCAACTGAATCCCCAGAGACCTGGCGATAGCCCCAAATCATCCACCAGTGCATTTGGTCTCATTTGCGCCTTGATTCCCCCCCCCCAGAGAGAGAAATCTCAGAGAACTGGGGGCACCCTCCTCATAAATCAGACCATCCAGCACTGCATCTCCCACCATAGGAGACACATAAAAATTAAAACACCAAATATATGGAATAAAAAAAAGAATATTAAGAGCAACAAAAGGAAAAGGGCCTATTGCGGTAAATAAGGATCAGGATAAACAAATAGGCCGAATAGATGTTTATTCAGGGAGAAATAACTTACAACCTAGACAGATGAACACCAGGAAATTCAACCCGATCCTCTCCTGTCCGAGTCACGCCAGAAAGAGAGCGCCTTTCCTGGCCCCCTCCGACCTCCTTCCACAGGTCACTTCCGCCCATCGCTCCACCCCCCAATGAGCGTGGTCAGTGCCACAGAAGGAGACAAAGTGAATATCCCACTACAATTCCCCTTTTAGTCTAAAGAAAAGATTTAGGCTTAATACAAAACTATATACAAAACAGTGAATAACAAGTGTGCTCTAAGAAAAGGAAAATTGAGAACAAAATGACCTACATATCAAGTCCTAGGGTGAGGGCATAATGGAGTTTACAATAGAGTTGTCCTAAGCTGGAAAACGTAAGTCTAGTACCTAATATATCTAACTAGGAAGAGAGAATAATAGTTGTGATAGTTTAATCTTCAACCTCATCAAGACCTGAGAAGGAAATTAACAATACTAGAGTAGACAGGAAATGCGGATGGACAACTTCCAAAAGGTGCAGCAAGGACAGAAACAGCAAGCCACCTGAACAGTCACCATAGGTCTCACAGCGATGTTGGTACACCCAGATTTGGCTAAGGCCAAGAGAACTTGACATACCACAACAACAGCAGGGAAATAGAATGGCTGTCTTACCCTGACTTGGCAAGGTCAAGCAGTCTTTTATATTTGTCTCCTGCAAGCACATAGGACTGCATGTCCAAATCAGTGGTCAAGGTGGGGGCAATTCTATGTCCAACAGGCCATTAGCTGAGGCGAGATTGAACTCCAGCAGGAGCAACAACGGTGTCCAACATATTTTCGGGAAAGTGCACGGTGCTGTCAGGAGCAACAGTGTCTCATGTCAATGGAGTACTAATATTAAAACATTTAAATGCCATGTTCTGCATGTCTATGAAGTGATTGAAGATTAAATATCTATATCTGACTAATCTCATAGGTACAGGAAATGTGAGTGAAGATAATCTGTAATACTCGGGAACTTAGCTAAAAAACTTCCCCGAATAAAGCAGGAACAAATACTTAAACATTGTAACTATATACATATACATACATATAAATCCTTAAAATAGAGGTAGAGTATAAGTGTCAAGACAAGAGGTAGAACTATAAAGGGCAGCAAGATAAATATCCCAAATTGTATCAATATACAAAATGTCTTGAATACAAGAAAAGTATACATACATAGAATATGGTAAAAAATAATGTACATAAAACATTGTAAGTGGAAATATTTAACACAATATAACAAAATATAAACTTAATTTTACATAGCTTACCACATAAGAATACACAACAATGTAAGCTGTAAAATACTATCTCATTCTTACTCAAATTCTCAAGAAAATAGGCTAATCTACCTATATCCCATCTAAACCATACCTTTACCAACCATTCCCTATTCCTGTCTAAAAGATAAACCTGAGTGTAAGCATCACCCAATCCCAAATAACTAAAACCAACCCAAAGACGATGACTATTATCCCAAAATTCCAAGGGTAGGGAAAGGGGGCGTAGTCATATTAAGATTACTTCCTGCTGAAATGGGATGATGATTGTTCCAATGGATCCTGTAGGAAGAAAATTTTTAGCAACCAAATTTCTCAACAGAACTGGCTGTGACATATGTAGTTAGTCACTGTGTGGCAGAAAATTCTTGACTGTAGTTTTATTTGAAACTCTGGCCAGGGTGTAATAAAAAGGTGCACCATTACAGCTAGCTAGTCATGAGTTGTCTCGAGGAAAACAGTCTCAAACCGGTTTTAGGGTGATGTTTGGAGAAATAACTTACAACCTAGACAGACGAACACCAGGAAATTCAACCCGATCCTCTCCTGTCCGAGTCACGCCAGAAAGAGAGTGCCTTTCCTGGCCCCCTCCGACCTCCTTCCACAGGTCACTTCCGCCCATGGCTCCACCCCTCAATGGGCATGGTCAGTGCCACAGAAGGAGACAAAGTGAATATCCCACTACAAGGGCCAAATAATATATGAAGACAGAACTATCAGAATTACAACTGAATTTTCAATGAACGCTCTGAAACCCAGAAGGTTCTGAATAGATGTTATACAGATACTAAGTGACCATTGATGATAGCCTATCCCATGCTCTTGGATAGGTAGGATCATCATAGTAAAAATGCCAATCTTACCAATGAATCCCCATAAAAATCCCAGCACAATTCTTCACAACCATTGAAAGAACATTACTCAAATTCATATGGGAAAACAAAAAATCCAGGAGAGCCAAAACAACACTGTACAATAAAGGAACTTCCAGAGGCATCATAATCCCTGACTTCAAGCTCTACTATAGAGCTACAATAATGAAAACAGCTTGGTGTTGGCATAAAAACATAGTTAGACAAATAGAATTGAACATCTGATTTTTGACAAAGAAGCTAAAATTGTACAATGAAAAACAGGAAGAATATTCAACAAATGATGCTGGCATAATTGAATGTTGACATGTATAAGACTGCAGATAGATACATATCTATTAAAATGCCAAAACTTAAGTCCAAATGTATCAAAGACCTCAACATAAATCAAGTCACACTGAACGTCTTAGAAGAGAAAGTGTGAAGTACCCTTGAATGTATTGGTACAGGAGTTTACTTTCTGAATGTAACACCAGTACCTCAGACACTGAGAATAACAATTAATAAATGGAACATCTTGAAACTGAGAAGTTTCTATAAGACAAAAGACACATTCAACAAGACAAACAGCAGCCTGCAGAATGGGAAAAGGTCTTCACCAACCCCACATATGACAGAAGGCTTATCTCTAAAATATACAAATAACTCAAGAAGCTAGTCACCAACACACCAAGTAATCAAATTTTAAAAATGGGGGTATAATCCTAAATAGAGAATTCTCAATGGAGGAATCTTACATGGCCAAAAAGCACATGAGAAATTGGTCAACATCCTTAGCCCTCAGGGAAATGCAAATCAAAATAACTCTGAGATACTATCTTACACCTGTCAGAATGGCTAAAATAAAAAAAACACCAAAGACAGTTTATGCCTGAGACAATGTGGAGAAAGCTACTTTGGAAATCAATATGGCAGTTTCTCAGGATAATTGGACTTAATCTACCTCAAGGTCAAGCAATTCTGTTCTCAGGCACATACCCAAAAGATGCACATTCATACCACAAGGACATCTGTTCAGCTGTCTTTGTAGCAGCATTATCTGTAATAGCCAGAACCTAGAAGCAATTTAGATGCCCCTCAATTGAAGAATGGATGAAGAAAATGTGGTACATTTACACAATGGAGTACTACTCAGTGTTAAAAAAATAAACAATGACATCTTAACATTCACAAGAATATGGATGGAAATAGAAGAAATCATCCTGAGTGAGATAACCCAGACACAGAAAGACTAATATGGTATGCAATGACCCATAAGTGGATATTAGACATAGAACAAATAACTGCCTATAACCTATAACTCCAGAGAAGCTAGGAAACAAAGAGAATCCTAGGAAAGACATATATGGACTCCCTGAAATGGGTAAAGTTACAAGATCTTATGAGTAAATTGAGAAAAATGGGGTAGGGGTAGTGCAGAAAAATAAAAAGAAGGGGACACGGGGATGTTGCGTGAACATGAGGGATCAGGAAGGCCGAGTTGATTGAAGAAAGAGGAGAGCAAGGAAAGAGATACTTAATAGTGGGAGTCATTATGTGCTTAACTAGAAACCTGACATTAGGGAATTTTCCAGGAAACCACAAGGATGACTCTAACTAGGGATCTAAGCAACAGTGGATAGGCTACCTTAAATGTCCTTACCCTTAGCTGAACTCCTGGTATCCAGTTGTCGAAAGTGAGGAGTAATAAGCAAAGGGGTCAAAACCATTCTGGAGAAACCCACTGCAACAGTTGACTTGAGCAAGTTTGAGTTCAACAACTTGAGACTGACAGCCAGAATACTTTCAGAAGACCTAACTAGGGCCCCCTATGTGGGTGACGGTTTGTATGGCATGGTCAGTCTATGGGTCACTGGCAGTGGAACCAGTATTTATCTCTAGTGCAAGAATGCTTTGGGAGCCCATTCTCTAAGGATAAATGCTCTCTTAACCTAGATATTGGATGGGGGATACTGCGCCCTGATTCGTATGATGTGACAGACTTTGGTGATTCTCTATGGGAGGCCTAACCCTCCCTGAGGAGTTGATGGGGTATGGCATGGGGAGATGGTGGGGGGAATGGGAAGATAGGAGGGAGAGTGGACTTGGATTGATATGTTAAATACATTGTTTTTAATTTAAATAAAAATTAATTTTAAAATGGAGAAAAAGTTTACTTGACAACTCAAAATAGACATGAATATATTCCAAGAGAAAATAAGAGTGGATTGAAAGAATACAATGTATGTAAACAGATGTCAATTTCTGAATAAGAAACCAAATCATTAGTTTAATTAATTTTCTATATGTTAGGACTATTTTTCATGTCGTGAATAAATCTTGGCCAGCATGTCAAAACTATTTTGATTTTATTGCAACAGCCTTCCAGATTCTAGATGTTGTTATTTTATTTTATTATTGGGAAGGAACAGAGACATTGTAGTTGTAAATGGTAGGCAAATATTCTCCTTGTGAATTAGTGCCCTAGCCCTTAGTATTTTGACATGATCTCACTATATAATGCAAGCTGACCTTGAAGTTGTTATCCTCCTGACTATATCTCCTGAATGCATGGATTATAGACTTGTATCACTATGACTTCTAGCTCATTTTTCAACCAATTCTATGTATATTTATAAGTAGTTTCTGTTTGATAAAAAGTTTCAGTAGACATCTGTATTTTATTTAATTTCTTTCCTTCCATGCTCCACTAATTGAGTACAGGCCCAAACTTACAATATTGGGGGTTCAATTGATATTTAAAAACTTAAATTATGATATTTTCAGTGAGAAAGACACATAAACTAATTCTGTTCAACAATTAAGACTTAGGCAATTATATGGAGCAGGTGTAATAGGTAAAGAAAGGCAAGGATAGAGTAGTAGGAATATGTGAGTGATTTATAAATCCAGCTAAAAACACAAAAACACACATACATACACAAAGAGCTTTATTTCAATAAACATATTATGATTCTGTTCATAAAGAAGGCATTTGGAAATAGATGGTGGAGTCCTAGAGAGTTACTGTTAAAATTAAGGAAAAATAAAGCATGAGTTTATACTTAAGGTTTGAAGACAGAATATTTAATGTTGTTTTGCTGTTCCAGTTTTTATACTTAGGGTTTGAAAACAGAATATTTAATTTCATTTTGTTTGAGTTTGTTCTTGTTGTCATTTTGAATAAATTTGTTTTCTTTTTCTGTTTAATTATTTTAAGAATTCCATATATGGATACTGTATTTTTATCAACTTCATCCTTCTTTCTTCCCTCCTCCAACAACTCCTGCATCCTTTCCTTTACCCAAAATGGAGAACTTCTTCTTGCTCTTGTTACATGCATCTCTTCTACAACCTATTAGACAACTTCAATTTTGTGCTTCTCTTCTGTACATGTGTTTAGAGCTAACCACTTGTGAACCACTTGTGATAATCTATCACTGAGTTCATTCCTGGGGAAAACTGTTTCTTTCTCTCTTAGCAGTCGTCAGTTTCCTGTAGTTTTTTAATCTAAATGTAGGACTCTGCCAAATGACAACACCAGTTGACATGCCAATGTGGGTGAAAAAAAAATGTTACTAATCTTGTTAGTTTGAATTCATTTTTGTACTGTTCATTGCTATATGTACAAATATAATAAATTATAATTCATTGGTGTTGTACCCTGAATATTTTTCTGTTTAATACTTCTAATTGTCGTGGTGGATTCTTTAGGGACTATAATATACAATATGATATAACTTGCCAATAAAGATTGTTTTATAAATTATCTTTAAATACTCATAAGTTTATTTTTAATTACTTACTAAATGAAAAACAAAAATCAAAAGAAAGGCCATAGATATCCATAGGTGTGGTGGAGGAGCTTTAATGTAGATAAAAGGGGGTCATAGCCAGAGAAAGCGACATCTGGAAGTATCTAGAATAAACATGACCCTGAGAAAGGTCATAAGAAAAGAGGAAGAAGGGTAGAGGTGAGAGTAAAGGGTAGAAAAATGATTCAGTAATGAAAATGGCTGGGTTATTTAGAGAAGGGCAGATGGGAGAAGGGCAACTGAGCCCCTTGACTAGAGACGTATAAGAGAGGGGCAGGATTTTCCAGCCTTACCCTGTAACATTTAGGGACTGAGGGATTCTGTGAGAACCTGATAGCAAGGTCCATTTGATGTGTCTAACAGTTACCTCCTTTAGCTTTCTGGGTCCTGGGTTTGAGACCTAGCCACTACATTTATGTTATATATTAAAATGCCAAATCAGTATAGCCTAGAGCTCATCCTCATCTCCTTTACAATAGAGAAGATCAGTATTTCATCATTAAGTAGGATGTGAACTTTGAGTTTTTAATTAATATACTTCACAACTGAGTTGAAGTATTTTTCACACACACATACCACATACATACATACATACATATATATATGTATATATACATACAAACAAACACACACATATATTCAGAAGTGATGACATTCATTTTGAAGGCATTTGATACATTTTTTTCTGTAATCTGAACATGATGGAGAGTAAATCTATTCATTTTTCAGTTGTGGAAGTTATACTATATCTTCACAATAACTCTTAAAACTTAGTAGATCTGAATACATTTTTAGGCCTTGGCACGAGATATCACATATACTTTCTCCTTAGAATAATCATCTAAAAAGAAGACCTTTGGAAATAGATCGTCCCAGCCTTTTAAGAAGACTCATCAGGTAAACACATTTGCTACTAAGCCATAAAATCTAGTTTGATCTCTGGGTTTTACATGGTGGAAAGCAAGAGGTGTTTGGAAAGAAAGAATTGATTTCATCAAACTGTTCTCTTACCGCTGATCTCTGTAACACACACACACACACACACACACACACACACACACACACACACACACACACACACTACAATTTCATAAAATTATGTGACTCAAATATTATTGTAAAGCTGAAGTGACAATTTTACCAGTACAAAAAAAAAAAGAAAAAAAAGCTCAATGGAAATCTTTCATGATGTTGTTTGTTGGAAGAGTAATTTGATTCTCGTGCATTATTTAAGGGTGCTATAGTCCTTTTACTTGAAGTGGATGAAACACATTGTCTCATGATTGTTACCATTTGACCTCTTGAAAATTATTTTTGTCTTGATTTTTAATGTATTTATCTGTCAAATAATTGTGTAATACAGGCAGTAAGAATACTAGGGTAATATCCGTACTTCTCAGTCTCTGATGCTCAATTTAGTGAATGAATTTTAGTGTCATTACTATGAATTATTAATGAAAGTAATCATTAAGGGAACACTGTACAAATTCTCATGTATGAAGTAGCTGTTGTTATACCTTTTCACTAATCTTCCATTTCCTTAAGCTTTATTATAATTTATATTAAGTTAAGTTATTTTTACATCTAGTTTATATTCTTCATTCACTGTTAACCTGGAATTCCAATCTTAGCTACCATCATCCCCTGCCTTGTTCTCAATGCTTCATAATCTTTCCCATCTCCTCACTCCTAGCACAAAGGGGGATCTAAAATTAGGTGAAGCCATGACATTTTCTTAATGAATATCCTCTTGTCTCATATTTCAGACCACAATAAAATTCCCTATAACCTATAGCCCAATGTTTTTTATAATCATCATCATCCCTGTCATCATTATAGTCATCTCACATTTCTCTTCACTTTACTAGATGCATATATTATACCCTAATCACATTGCTTTGACTGTCTCTAATATATTCTGGTCCTCAACACAAGAATATAGCAAGTATGTTCTTTTGATTAAGAACTTATTTCTTTCCCCTACTTTTGCATTTCACTGTTCAGAAATTCTTCTCAGGGACCACATGTTCCACCTTTACCAATGTCCATGTACACCATGTCACCACAACTTTTGTAGAATTTTACCATAATAGTTGTTTTGGACCACAAGCTTCATAAATGAAAGTAGTGTAACTAAGAAAATTATAACCAAAATTTAAAACTTAATGAATGATCTGCATATAGAGTGTTTTGTAGTGAGATATGCACCTTGTCCACACCTGTGGCATAAACCATGCCCATTTGGGGTGGAGAGAGTGCTGGACATGACCGGGGGAACTAAGGCTAAGGAGGGGGCTAAGAGAGCACTCTTGCTTGCAGCACGGGGTCATGAGTACATATGGAGGCATCTTTGGGACCAGGAACCTGCTGGTGTTCATCTATCTATGTTGTAAGCTGAACACCGTACCCTCAAATTCCACCCTCCACTACCCTCAAATTCCACCCTCCACTCCACATGTAGGGTGATACCTTCCAAAACAGATTATCTAAATCTATCAAGTCATATGGATGAGGGACTAGGACCTCCATCCTGCCTCTATGTTAAGGGCATATCCCTGCAAGGGAAATGTGCTCCCAAAGACATTTTGTGCACCAGGGATGCATTCTGGTTCCACTGCCAGAAGTCCCTTAAGTTCCCAAGCCTTCTAACTGAGACCCATGTTCAGGAAATCTGAGTAAGCCCAATGATAGATTCCCACCATTAGATCTTCCTTGTTCAGATCAACTTTCTCTGTGGGTTTCTGTAGCCAGGTCTTGTCCTCACTCTCTGCATCTGGATCCCAGTTCAGCTCAGTGTTTAGTTTTTGGTGACTGCTTCTATTTCCATCTGCTATTAGTTGATGGTTCTATGAGCGTGGATAAGTTGGTCATCAATCTCATTATCAGGAAAGGCCATTTATGACAGCCTTTTCACTTGCTCAAATTGTTAGTTGGGGTCAGTTTTGTAGGTCTCTGGACTTTTCTTTAGAGTCATTTTTCTTTTCAAATGTATAATGCCTCCCTATTTCATGATCTCTCTCTCTCTCTCTCTCTCTCTCTCTCTCTCTCTCATATCTATTCCTCCACTGACTTAATCTTCCTAGGCCCACATGTTTTCCTTTCCTCCCCTTCTCTTTCTCTTAGCTCCCTCTCCTCTCACAGTCTGCCCACTCACAATATGCTCAGGAGATCTTGTCCCTTTCCACTTCTGCGAGGGACCATGTATGAAACTCTTAGAATCCTCCTTGTATCCTAGTTTTTCTGGTGGTGTAAAATATAGGCTGGTGATCCTTTCCTCTATGTCTAAAATCCACATGTGAGTGAGTACATTACATGTTCCTCTTTCTGTGACTGCATTACCTCATTCAGGGTGGTTTCTTCAAGATCCATCCATTTGCCTGCAAATTTCAAGTTTCCATTATAATGCTGCTATGAACGTAGTTGAACACATGTCTTTGTTGCATGGATGTTGATCATTTGGGTATATGCTGAAAAGTGGGTTTCTAGGTCCTGTGGTAGACTGATTTCCATTTTCCTGAGGAACTGCCTTACTGATATCCAAAATGGCTGTACAAGGTTGTAGTCCTACCAGAAGTGGAGGAGTGTTCCCATTTCTCTACATCCTCTCCAGCATAAATTTTCATTGGTGTTTCTAATTTATCCATTCTGGCATGAGTAAGATGGTATTTCAGAGTTGTTTTGATTTGCATTTCCCTGATTGCTAAGGATGTTGAGTACTTTCTTAAGTGTCTTTCAGCCTTTTTGATTCCCCTATTGAGAATTATCTTCTCAGTTCTGTACCCCATTTTTTAATAGGATTATTTTTTGTTTTGGTGACCAGCTTCTTGAGTTCTTTGTATATTTTGGAGATCAGCCCTGTGTCAGATGTAGGATTTGTGAAGATCTTTTCCCAGTGTGTGAGCTGACATTCAGTCTTGTTAACTGTGTCCTTTGACTTACAGAAACTTCTCACTTTGAGGAGGTCCCGTTTATTAATTTTCGATCTCAGTGTCTATGCTACTGGAGTTATGTTCAGGAAGTAGTCTCCTTTACCAATCTGTTCAAGGGTATCTCCCAGTTTCTCTTCTAAGAGGTTCGGTGTGGCTGGATTTATGTTCAGGCTTTTGATCCATTTGGAGTTTAGTTTTGATGCATGTCAATAGACATGGCTCTATCTGCAATATTTTTCACATAGTCATCCAGTTGTGCTAGCACCGACTGTGAAGATGCTTTTTTTTCATCCCATTGTATACTTTTCGCTGTTTTGTCAAAAGGTGTTCATAGATGTGTATGTAAATATTAGGATTTTCAATTCGATTTCTTTGGTCTATCTATCTAGTTTTGCACCATTACCAGGCTGTTTTCAGGATTATAAGTATATATTAAAGTCGGAGTTAGGGTTAGGGTTAGTTTATCCTACCTATCCAAGAGCATGAAGGATCTTTCCATTTTCTGGTATCTTCTTTAATTTGTTTCTTTAACGACACAAAGTTCTTGCTATATAGATCTTTCACATGTTTCTTAAGCTTTACCCCAAGTTACTTTATGTTGTTTGTGGCTATTTTATAGGGTGATATTTCTCTGATTTCTTTCTCAGCCCCTTTGTCATCTGTATATAGTAGGGTAACTGATTTTTTTTTTAGTTTATCTTGTATCCTGCTAGTTTGCTGAAAGTGTTTATCAGCTGTAGGAGTTCCCTGGTAGAGTTTTTTGGGTCACTTATGTAAACTATCATATCTTCTGCAAATAGTGACAGTTTGAATTCTTCCTTTCCAATTTTTATCCCCTTGATCTACTTTTGTTTTCTTATTGCTTTAGCTAGAACTTCAAGTACAATAAAAGAGATATGGAGAGAGAGGGCTGCCATGTCTTGTTCCTGCTTTTGCAGGAAACATCTTAAGCTTCTCTACATTCAGGTTGATGTTGGCTGTTGGTTTGCTGTGTATTGTTTTATTATGTTTAAGTATTTTCCTGTTTTCCATGATCTGTCCAAGACCATTATCATGAAAGTGTATTGAGTTTTGTCAAAGGCTGTTTCAGCATCTAGTGAGATGATCATGTAGATAGGCGGGTCTCCAGCAGATATCCGGTGCCCCAGCAGACACAGTGTGATGGGGGTCAAAGTCTGGCAGGCAGAGACTCAGGGTGGTCATGCAGGGATATGTGGATCTCAGGCAGAGGCCAGGAGCTCTGGCAGACTCCCAGTGGTGGTGGTCAAAGATCAGGTAGATGGGGACCCAGGGTGGTCCCACATGGATAGGCTGGTGTCTGCCAGAGGCCTGGTCTTCCAGCAGAGGCCCAGTGATCAGAGCCTCCTGCAGAGGCTCAGCGATGGACATACCCCAATACAATTCTTATTGAACTTAAAAGAATAATACTCAGCTTTATATGGAAAAACAAAAGATTCAAAGTAGCCCATACAACCCTGTACAATAAAGGAAATTCAGGAGGCATCACCATCCCTTACTTCAAGCTCTATTTTAGAGGTTTAGATCTAATAACATCCTGGCATTTGTGCAAAAAATAGATAGGAAGAGCAATAGAATTGATCTTATAACCCTGATATTAAAGTGAATACCTACAAACACCTAGATTTTGATTAAAAAAAAAAAAAAACGCTAAAATTATACACTTGAAAAAGAAAGCATATTGAACAAATGATGTTTGCATACCTGGATGGTGAAGATAGATACATTTGTATTACCATGCACAAAACTTAAATCCAAATGGATCAAAGACCTAAACATAAATCCAGCCACACTGAACCTCTTAGATTAGAAAGTTCAGGTTGTTATGAGTAGGTTTTTCTGCCGGCCTGGACCCACTGCTGCACCAGCCCCAGATAACACACAGAGACTCTGTATTAGATATAATTCTGTTAGCCTGCTATTAGCATTTCTTACCGGCTAGCTCTGTCTTAAATATTAGCCCATTTCTATTAATCTAAGTACTTCCATGTGGTCTTATCTTACAGGAGAGAGGGGCTGGTGTACTATCCTGTAGGTCTTCCATCTTGAATATCTCTTCCCTACCTACCATTTCCTCTCTTCTCCTAGTCTCCTATTGTCACCTATCTTGCTTTGCTATTGGCCAACAGTGCTTATTTTATTAACCAATAAGAGAAACATATTTACAGAATGACATCTCCCATCAGGGGGTACTCTTGGATGAATTGGTAACCAAAACACAAAATAATCCAATTAAAAAGTGGGGAACAGAACTAAATAGAGAATCTGAAATGACAGAAAGACATCTTTAGCTATCAGGTAAATGCAAATCAAATAAAATTGGGATACCATCTTATTCCTTTCAGAATGGCTAAAATTAAAAACTCAAGGACAGTTTATGCTTGAGAAGATGTGGAGAAGGGGTACACCCTTCAACTGTTGTTGGGAGGGTGAACTTGTACAGCCGCTTTAGAAATCAGTATGGCAGTTCTTCATGTAAATGGGAATTAGTTTACCTAAAAATTCTGTAATTCACCTCTTAGATACATACCCAAAAGATGCATATTCATACAATGAGGACATCTGTTCAACTATGTTCATAGCAGCATTGTTTATAATAACAAAACCTGGAAGCAACATGAATGTCACTCAAGTAAAGAATGGATGGAGTAAACATGGTACATTTACACAGTGGAGTACTACTCAGCAGAGAAAAAAATGAAAAAAAAAACCAATGGATTCTTCAAAATTTCCTGGCAAATGGACAAAACAAGAAGAAACCATCCTGAATGTGGTAAACCAATCACCAAAAGATGAACACAGCATGTACTCACTCATATATGGCTTTTAAACATAGAGAAAATATTTACTAGGCTGCAATCAATACCACCAGAGAAACTAGGAAATAAAGAAGACCCTAAGAGAGACATACATGATCCCCTGGCGAAGGAGAAAGGGACGAGATCTCCCAAGCAAATTGGGAACATTGGGGAGTGTAGAGGGAGTTAGAGAGAAGAGGACAGAGGTGACCATGACAGAGCAGTAAAATTGAGCCAGGGAAAGAATAGAAGAGAGCAAGAAGAGAGATACCATTATAGAGGGAGCCATTATAGGTTTTAAGAGAAATCTGGCACTAGGGAACTATCCAGAGATCTACAAGGAAGACCCCAACTAACAATCTAAGCAATAGTGGAGAGGCTAACTTACATGCCCTTCTCTGATAATGAGATAAATGACTAACTTATATGCCTACTATATCCTTCATCTAATAGCTGATGGAAGCAGAAGCAGACACCCACAGCCAATCACAGAGCAGAATTCTTGAAATCCAGTCACAGCCATGGAGGAGTGATGAGAAAAGGGGTCAAGACCAGGCTGGAGAAACCCACAGAAACTGCTGACCTGAACATGAGGGAGCTCATGTACTCAAGTGTAATAGCTGGGAAAAGCCATAGGACTGACCCAGATCCCCTGAATGTGGTGTTAGTTGGCAGGTCTGGGCAGTCTATAGGGTCTCTGGTAGTAGATCTCTATTTATCCTTAGTATACTAATGTGCTTTGAAAGCCCATTCTACATAGAGGGATACTTTCTCAGCCTTGGCACATGGGGAAGGGTCTGGGCCCTGCTCCAAATGATATAATAGACTTTGCAGACTCCCCATGGAAGGCCTCACCTTCCCCAGGGATCAGAATGGGAATTGGAGGTGGATTGGTGGGAGAAACAGTGGAGGATGAGAGGAGGGTACAGTCACTGGGATTGATATGTAAAACAAGCTTATTTCTAATTTCAATATATATATATATTAAATTTTGCATATACAGGATTTATATCTTCTAAGCAGCCATATGTCAAGTGTGTTTCTTCCATTTTTTACAGAAATATATCTTTTCTAAAACATCATTGGTATGCATTATAATTGCTTGTCATTTAAAATAAAACAATTTAAAAGAAAAAAGAAATAAATAATGGCTTTAAAAATAAACACCAACCTAGAATAAAATGATGAACAAATATATTCTAATCATATGGGGCCAGGGATTGTGCAGACATCAATATCCCAATCATCAACAAATTACACTTTAAACTACAACAAATCAGGGGATAAAAAGTGACCTTGTCCCGTAATCATCAAAATAATCAACCAAGAGTACATTGCTATATTAACCATATATGTATGAAATTGTTTCAATCTGTTCTATAAAATTGTTCTATTGGATCTAAAGATACAGATTTATACCAATTTAGACTCCCTCAATGTGGGTCTCAGTTAGAAGGCCTGGGCAGACTAAGGGACCTCTGACAGTTGAACCATGATGTATCCCTGGTGCATGAAAGGACGTTGGGAACATATTCCACATGGAGAGAGATTCCCTTAGCCAAGAGGCAGGGGGGAGGGCCTAGACCCTACTCCAAATGACTTGACAGATTTTGATGATCCCTCCTGGAAGACATCACCCTCCCTTTCCAGTGGGTGGGGAATCAAACGGGAGAGGGGATGGGGGGCATGGGAAGATTGGAGGGAGAGTGAACTGGGTTCGATATGTAAAATAAATAAATAAATAAACAAACAAACAAATAAATAAATAAATAAATAATCATTCAGTACCCAGGCCCATTAAAGAAAATCCAGAAAATTCACATGCAATACTCATTCATATAGACAAAATTCTGGAAAATAAAACAAGTTCAGCAAATGTTGAAGGATTGAGATCATATAGCATATATTCTGTTGTCATATATAACCAAATCATAAGCAATAAATAAGACAAAAAATAAAGCTATAAATATTCTTTAAAATATAAACTGAAGGATGCTTTATGTAACATAATCAGTCTATAATTATAAAGTATGACTACATAATTATTACAAAATTCAGAAAATACAAACATTTTACATTATGATCAGTGTGATGCTTACTTCTGTGTTAAAGGTGATTTAATATTTGTCAAATGCTTTTATCATATCAATTGGTTATTATTAATTTGTAGACTTCTAATATGTTGGATTTCCTACCAGTGAGTATACAGTAAGGACTGTGGTTTTGGCCTCACCATGAATACTTTAACTGTAAATTTTTCAAGACACAGAGGAAAATTTAGAACACATATACATTTTGAAAGAAAAGGAAACCTATTATTGAGGTTATTTTAACTTAGTACAAAATATATTTTCAAAATACAACTTAATTTTGAAATTATTGACATGTGTTGGAATTGCTCCCTTGTTATCTTTAATTTTTAATTCAGGAGGAGGAATTATCTTTAATTATGTATCCACATGTGATCCCACTAGGCTCCAATAGATTGTCCTAAACCTGTTGTTAGACAGACAATTCTGGCATAAACCAGTGGGTCACAAAGTAAAATACAAAATCAATATGGGAAGGAGATTTTTTTTTGCAGGAGAAACAGATACAGTAGGGATATAAGATGGGGTATATTTGGGGGGAAATATCAGAGTACTTTTCATCCACATATGAAATTATCAAAGAAAAAACAAAATAATTATAAAGAATAAAATATTGAAATCTACCATCAGAGGAAACAAATGAGAAACCCAAAGCAGCAACTACAAACAGTGACAATATCAAATTTTGACAGACTTACACAACATTGTGAAACTATGAAGAATGAAAATATTTTTGATAGGGGAATGGTTACACCAACTGTTATACATGCATAACATGAAACACTATTCAGTAATGAAAACAAATTAACTATTGATATGTATGTATGCTTGGCTTGCTTCAAAGTTTACATAACTAGATTCTAAAAGTAATACACAAATTAGTTTTGGGCAAGGATTAGTGGTGGTCAGTAAGAGTGTGCATTTAAGGTTCACAGTGATGCAAAAGTTCTGTATTTCAATTTCAGTGGTAATTATAAGCCTCTACATATGTTAAAAATTGATTGTAACTCCACATACATAAACTAATATTGGCTTCCCAGTCCTGTTCTACTATAGTTATATAAGATGCAATCAATGGAAAGATGGCATGCCTCTATGTATGTTTACAACTTACTGGAATCTACAATTACTTAAAAGTACAGTTAAAAATTGCCCAAGTAGACTAGAAACTTGCTCAAATAGAAGATAAAAATGTGAGTAACTTTTAGACACACAGAAGAGGTCATAAGGAAGAGAAGAGAAATGAACATTTTCTCACTAAAGAAAATATTGTTTTTCTGAATGAACCATTTTTACTGAATGATGGGAGTCGGAGA
This sequence comes from Phodopus roborovskii, assembly GCF_943737965.1. Classification (NCBI taxonomy): domain Eukaryota; kingdom Metazoa; phylum Chordata; class Mammalia; order Rodentia; family Cricetidae; genus Phodopus; species Phodopus roborovskii. The sequence goes on along the minus strand of NW_026125956.1, from coordinate 602,345 downwards.
TCTGTGATTCCAATGCTCAGAAAGTTTTCTTGCCCCTGGCACATTTTTGCAATCATAGAAGCCATGAATGCAACATATGAGCTGGAAAAATTTGCACATCAGTTATAACTAATGTAGACGAAAGGAATAAGGGCTCTTTGTATTGTGGCATGGCGTTAAGCAGATCAGAACAAATGTGATATCTAACACCAGTTCTAGTCATGACAGCACTTGAATATCAGAAGAAAATTATGCACAATAATTATGTTTTATTTATTTTAAAGGAAATATAGTGATACCTAATGAAAACCTATGGGTTCCATATTTAATTGATTTCTATCTTTGAACTAGATCCCAGACATAATATAGTCCAGGGTGGCAGGGTGACTATCATTCTATTTCTATCTACCAGATTTCCATATGAGAGTGATTTTGATGTACTCTTCACTCTGTCTTATAGATGTGCTCAACCTTTTAACGTCATGACATAACGCTGCCATCTACAAAATTCAGACTTGAGTAGTATGCAATTGACTTATTAATATAAATATCATCCTGCTTTAAGGAAGTTTATAATTTTGTGTTGGGCCACTTAACTATATTCAGATTCATATGATATGGATCTCAGATATGTGGCAATGTCTCCACATCAGCTCTACCAAATCCTTGATTATAAATACAGCACAGGTATGCCCCAAAGATGGGTAGAGAAGTAAACCAGACCTCTCAAATTTTATCCTGAGCCAGGGGATGGAAAGGAATAAAAACCAGGAGGAACAACTTCCTTAGGCACCCACTTCTTTATGCACTTACACAAGCAATAAGCCTGGTGACACATGCCCAGTTCATCAATCTGAACTTTAGCAAGTGTTTTGGTTTCTTCATATGCAAACTGGAGGTAGCATTTTAAAGCTCAGGCCATGTCTTTTTGGGTCAGTCTTTGGTTGCAGAGAAGCACATATAGACAAATGTATCTCTTTTATACAGAGGACTACTGAATGTTGACAAAACCATACATAAACTGAAAGGTTTGCTGGCTGGCTAAAGATATTGAAACAATATGGTCAGATGAATACATAAAGACTTTAGAATATTTATGCTTGAGAAGACTACAAGGAAGGTGGGCTATGACTAGATTTTGGGGTTTATGTCATAGTATAAAGGATGATTAAGAACTAGTAGCATGACTAGAATCTGTGAAAAACAGTACTTTTCAAACTCAAATTGCCAACCTGCAGGATAAACTCTAATCTGATAAATTTAAATTCAAATTAAGTAGCATTTGAGGATAGGATACTTTTGACCATATTTTTGTTTTTTATTATTAAAGTGGTATATGAACAGTTTGGTAATTTTAAGTAACATATCTAAATGAATATGCCAGTACATATATGTTGTCACAATTTATGTTAAACAGTTTCTCAGATATGCATAAGTAATTTTCATTTAAAACAGAAACATTTAAGGTAAAAAATGACAAAGCTTTTACATTTCTTCAGAAGCCGTTCCCTATGTTGATGCCATTACTATGTCCAGAAGTATTCACTATTGTCTGATTGGTTCATATAGTCCCAGGATTTTGTCTATACATAGACATATATTTTCCCACATAGGGTAATGCCTTCCAGGAGGGGACAACAAAATCTGTCAAGTCATTTGGAGTAGAGACTAGGCCCACCCTCCTGTCTCTAGGGTAAGGGAGTATTACTCCATGGGAAATGTGCTCCCGAAGTCCTTTGGTGCACCAGGGATACATCCTATTTCCACTGTCAGATGTTCCTAAAACTGCCCAGGCCTTCTAACTAAGACCCATGTTCAGGGGGTCTGAGTCCGAAGTGGAGGGAGAATGGGATGGGAGAGTGGGAGAGAGGGAGGAAGGGAGAGGGAACTGTGATTTATATGTAAAATAAGAAAATAATAAATTTAAAAAAACATATTTTCATTTACAATTGTGTATACATTTTAATATTAATCTGCACACAATCATCATATTGATTTGTGCTACTCTTATTTACACATCATGGGAAAAAAACATCCCTCCATGATAACTGAGTGACCTCACTCTCCAGTAAGGACAACATTGCATTGCATTTTGGAGTTGTAAAATCCTTATCTAATATGATTTCAGCTGACAGATGTTTAAATTCCTTCCATTACTACAGGAAATATATTAGGATACATCTTTACATGCATGTGCAGATATTTCCTTAGTATATACTCCTAGAAGAATATTATAGGGATATATGTGTGTTGTGTGTGTGTGTGTGTGTGTGTGTGTGTGTGTGTGTGTCTGTATGTGTGTGTGTGTGTGTCTGTATGTGTGTGTGTGTGAAACAAATTACGTTTTGTCGTTTTCAAAAAAATACTCCTATCAGTAAGTTTTACTGTATCCTCAGCAACACTAGCTACTCTACTTTAAATCTTTGTCAATCAAACACATAGAAAAAATAATTCCTTTTTGTTTTATTTTGTATTATCTTGTTTTGCATTTTCTAGAGTTTTTCCATATTCTTATACTTTCAATGCACATTTTAATTACTAGTGTCTCTATTTATAGTGCAGATATTAAGCATTTATCTGCTAACCACACTGGAATTTCAGTCTCCTTGTGTGTGGCTTGTTTTAAAAATCTGTTTCTAATTCTTACGTAGTAAATTTCATCATTAAAAATGACGTTTCTTATATTTTTGGTTGTAAGCCTAGCCTTTAACTGCTGAGTCATCAGGACCAGGGAAATTGAGTGGGGGGATGAGTAGAGGAGTGCAAGAAAAGACATACCATAATAGAGGGATCCATTGTAGGTTTAAAGAGAAATCTGGAACTAGGTAATAGTCCAGAAATCTACAATGATGACACCAACTGAGAAGCTAAGCAATAGTGGAGAGGCTATCTTAAATGGCTTTCCCCTGTAATGAGATTGATGACTGCCTTATATGCCATCCTAGTGCCTTCATCCAGTAGCTGTTGGAAGCAGAAGCACTGAGCTGAACTCCTGGAATCCTTTTGCAGAGAGGGAGGAGTGATGAACAAAGGGGTCAAGACCAGGCTTTCGAAACACGCAGAAACAGCTGACCTGAACGGGGGGGGGGGGAGGGTTGTTGTAGACCCCAGACTGATAGCTAGGAAACTAGCATAGGACTGACCCAGATCCCCTGAACATGGGTGTCAGTTTGGAGGACTGGGAAAACTTTGGGGCCTCTAGTAGTGGAACAGCATTTATCCCTGATGTAGGAATGGACATTGAGAGTCCATTCCCCATAGAGCAATACTTTCTCAGCCTAGACACATGGGGCAGGGCCTAGGCCCTGGCTCAAATGATGTGACAGACTTTGATGATTCCCCATGGAAGGCCTCACACTTTCTATGTAGTAGAAGAGGGCATGGATGGAGGGAGAGGAAACTGTGATTGATATAAAAAAAATAAGATTTTTTTCTAATATAAATAAAAAATTTAAAAAATGATGCTTCTTGGATTTAGGTATTTCTTAATAGGGCTCTTCCTCTAAGATGGAGATATTTTTCTTCTTTATTTTTCTTCCATAATTACTTACTATTTTATTAGTTTTTCCTTGTCTCCATCTCAATAGATTTTTTTTAATGTATATTATGATCTCGAAGTGAGACTTTCCTCCAATTCAGTTTCCAAATACATGCATCCAAACCGTTCACAAATAGAAATATGGTTTATTTGGTGGGCTTGCTTGTTAGGCTGCCCTTTATTTTTAAACAATGCTATCAGAGTAGGCTATAGTCTATCTTCAGCAATTTCATTTCAATATTAATTATATCATGTAATCTATACTTTCTGATTTGTACCTCTGAGCCACTGATGAATCTTGAAGAAATCTCAGTTTTATTTTCATTGACTATGCATTTCAGGAGGCTTATAATCTTAATTGTAATTTACATGTGCCTGGGTATATACTTCTTATGCTTTCTGATGACCTACTTTAGTAGGAGTGGCGCTGGCTCCTTTTTCTTCTCCAGTTCTACATTTTCCAAGAATTTGCTGCTGGATGTTCCAGCTGATCCTGAGATAACCTTGAATTCTTCTATCTAAAAGAGATATGTGACAATTTGAAGATTCTAGTAAGTCTCCTTCCTTGTACTGTAAAGGAGAATAAGACAGTGATCATTTCTACTTAAGCCATGTTCAACTAAATTACTAAAACTTTGAGTCTTCACCATAACAATGAGTTGTGCTCTTTATAATAATCTTATGAGGCAAAATTGCTATTCTGAATTTAAATATCAAAGACATGATGCTCATAAAATGAAATTATTTGTCAGAGCTGAAACAGAAAGCATACAATAGCCAAAGAAGGAGAAAGTGTAGAGTGGCCCAAGTATATCAGGGGATTTGTAGCCGGGCATAACAAAGTTTTTCATCCACTTTGTGCTAGATGAGGGATCTTGGTCACACCATCCTCTTTACCTATGCCTTTGATTCCCTACACCATTATAAGCAACTGAAGAGATCAAATGTAGTGATGATGATGATGATGGTGAATGTCAAGTATCTGGTTCAGAGTATATATTTAGGAAGTTGGAAATTGTACCTTTTCTCTTATCCATAGCATGTGATTTGACACCATAATTCTTAAAGAAAATAGAAGGCTATAACTGTGCAGGCTTGGAGAGACTCTTACTCAAAGCAGGAGTCCAATCCTCTGGCCTAATGTCTCAGCCTTATCAATAAGATTTCACTGAAAACCTTGCTTAACAGCAGGAAGGTAAATCTTACTGATTTTGAGACTGAAAACACTCACTTAACTGTACTGTCTTTTTCATTTTATTGGGCTTTCTTTATGAATACACACACAGTCACATACTCTCTCTCTTGTATGTGTGTGTGTGTGTGTGTGTGTGTGTGAATGACAGATATATATATAGAGAGAAAGAGACAGAGAGAGAGAAAGAGAGAGAGAGAGAGAGAGAGAGAACATGCTTTGGCATTCATGTGAAGTCAAAGGACAACCTCATATGTCATACCTAGTTTCAATATTGTTTAATACAGTCTTTTCTTTGGTATTTCCCATGCTTTCCAGACATTCTTCTGATTCCTCTTCCTATGTCAATGTAAGAACACTGGTATTATAAATTATGTTATTGTAAACAGCTTTTATGTAAATTATAGGGATTTGAACTCAGGTCCTACATTTATTTAGCAAATTCTTTAACTATTTAGCTGTCACTTCAGCCATTCCAAATATATTAACTTCAATATATTTAACACATATGGACTCTAGGTTTTTCAATGTTTTGCACTGGAATTATTTATCATATGTTTTCTCATGCAGTCCTCAGAATATGATAATGTATAATGTATGTGTTTACACTTCCATTTAGTTGAGGATGATAGAAAGCTAAGGCCTTGAAAAACTAAAGGAACTGACCCAATTTTAAATAACTAGTTCTTGGCATAGCTGAAACAGAAGGCATTGGTTACTTCTTAAGCTAGTCTTTATACAGATGTTTGTATTGTCATCATCCACCTCCTTTTTATTTTTTTCACTAAGAATCTTGTATCACTACCCTTTACACCCCGATGTACATTCACGAAGCCTTCTCCATCCAGGTGAATAGTCATTATGTTTCCTGTCCCCAACTCTAGGCTTCCCAATCATTTTGTTTGAGAAAAGTATATCACTACACCTTCCAACGAGTCAAGATATTGAAGTGCAGTGCTTTTCTAGGAATAAGTTTTGAGACTGTTGAAAAGCTTCTAGGTTTGAAATGGAATTCTAGTTTAATCATTGGTTGTCAGTATGGTATTTAGAATCTATTGCTTTGGCACTTTAAAGCATTAAATTGTCTTCTTTCTCATTGCTTTTAGAACAAAATTCATGGTCTTCCTATTAGTTTGCACTGTTCTAGTTGGCTTGGGCTTCTCTTCCTTCACATTTCATTTTCTGCCACCCTTACCCTTGACAGTGATCTGTTTTTGTATCTTCCTTGAATCTAAAAACCTCTTTTGAACTTTCATTTATTTGCATTTTACCCCCTCCTCATTCCAAAGCATTTAAGCTTGATTGTCTTTTCTCTATTCACGTGTTAGTTCAGAATTCTCACTTTATGTCTTCTACTACTAAATTACTACTAGTCCTTGCTGCCCTCTATCTATGTAATTACTTTATTTGCTTTTAAGTTATTGTTTTCTCCATAGCACATTTCTTGGTTTTGATGTTTAAACTGTATTATATGCCTGTGTGTTTAATTATTAATTTCTTTGTCTGCTGTGTGTTCATGACAACAAGATTTGTCTGGGTCATTCACTGATGTATTTCTCAGGACACCAATCAATTTCCAAGCAGAAGCAAATACGGAATTAGCAGCTATGGGATAAATGAGTGGAGGAGTCTCTCCAAAATCTGTATCTGTCCAATGAAACAGAAATATATATATATATATATATATATATATATATATATATGTATATGTATATGTATATGTATATGTATATGTATGTATGTGTGTATGTATGTATGTATGTATATGTATAGTGAATCACTTGGTACAGAATGAAGATCAGCTCTTTGTCTGGATGCTTATATCCTTGGTAAGCACACACTGATTTATTAGTCTGATTTGTTTCAGGTGTCATCATACTTTAAGAGTTGCTTTTAGGCTCAAGCATCTGCTTTTTTTATCATCTAGAAGTTAGAAACCCTATGCAAAGATAGGTCTCTTTTCTTTTTTTCTTCCTGGGATTGCTGAGCATAGCCTGTCCTGGAACATGGTGACTCATAAATGCCAAATAATTTGTGCTTGCTTAGAGATTCCCAAGCAAACCCCTGCCCTTAGTGTTATCACTCTTTATATCGCAGAGAAATATATAGATGTGGCCCCTTAGGGAATTCACTATGACAAAGAAGAAAGACCTTAACTAGATGGTAGTATTGTGAGAACATCGGGTGCTAGACTGCATTCCTGGTTTATTAAAGTGAAAACTGAGGCTCAAAGAGGGGATCACATTTTTCCCAAGTGCATCACAATTAGAATTAATATTCTTCACATCTGACAAGTGTGGGTCAGATCTTCATTTTCTCTATACATCTCTGCTCTCAATAATTCTTAATTATATATATATATACACATATATATATGTGTGTGTGTGAGTGTGCATGTGTGTGTGTGTGTGTGTAGAGGCGAGTAAGAGATGAGGGATTGAAAGGAGGCATATAATTTGAAGTATAACATTTGAAAAAGTTATTAATATGAAGGTTAAGCAAATTTTTCTAGAGGTGGAGATTGTAAAAATGTCAAAGTGAGTATGCATATAGAGGTCATGGTTTAATAAAAAGTTAATTCAAGCCTTCGTAATTGAAACAAATATACCTGGCAAAATAATTTTCATTTGTACAGTGATGTCATTTTTTTCATTGTTTATTAGATCAGCATTGTATCCCTTGCCACATACTGCCACTTATTCTTGTAAGTCTATTCTTTCAAAATAACTGTTACTAAATTTCACTACAGCCAGTATTTATTGTATAACATTTTCTACATAGCTCTACAAACGGTGTCTAAGAGATAAGAGATGATCAGCATATTTTTCCTAAATTAAGGAATTAATTCTTATTTTATAGATGTAAAATCTTGAGATAAAGACCAGGCAGTATATTTTTTATAAACCCAGTACTTTGGAGAGTGAAATATCAGTATTTTAAGTTTGTGGCCAACTTGGGTGCAAAGCAAACTCAAGATAATCTGCTATGCAGATAAGATCCTTTCATAAGCCAGGTGTAGTGACACTTTAATCCCAACATTCAGTAGACAGAGTTGGGGGATCTCTGTGACTTTGAGTCTAGAATGACCTACAAAGCAACCTCCAGGACAGCTAGGGATATTAGTATCTCCTTCAAAGTGGTGGCACAGGCTTTTACTTCCAGCATTTGTAAGACAGAGGCAGGTAGATCATTATGTTTGAGGGCACCCTGGTCTACAAAGCAAACTCCAGGACAGTCCAGACTACAGAGAAACTTTGTCTTGAATACACAAACAAGAAAATCAAGTCTTACAAAATAACTGAGGGCCAAAAAAAAATGAAGACCATTCTCATTGACTATATGCTAATGGTACAAACTGTATCCAAATTTCTGCAATCTATATTTCTGCTATTAGTTGTTGGTGTGACACACATAGTAAGTTATCAGGTAAGGCTAGGTAGAATTTTTAGAATGTTAATAGTTGGTTCTTCTTCCTCAAACTATTCTCTCTTTCTCATTTCCCTCTAGAACAGATTCTTCAAAAAATTTTTCATTAATCTCATCTAAAATAAAAGCACCTTGATCTTTCCTTGGCACTATATTGCCATTAATTGTTATATTTACCTAGAGAGTAAAGAGATTTTCATTGTTTCACAGACCCTCACTTATATCAGAATTAAGTATTTCATATATCAATACATGACAGAAACTTAGTTTGATCTTTCGATATACTTCTTTGGAAAGGTAGTATGTTTTATTTGCCTAAAGTAAGTGAGTTTATACTTTGGATTAATTATAGTGCTGGTGTACTTGTCAAGTGTACAGATTCCCAGTTCCTTTCTCTTGATGAACCACCTTCAATGTCTGATCTATCAACAGGATGTTAATTAGCTTTTCAGTGATTCCAGGGCAACTAGCTCTTTGCATATACTTTGAAAATTTTCAGATTAAAATTGTAATTTCTGTTACACATCAACATTGTTTTGGAAGGCCCTTGACTTTTATAGATAATGAAAGGAAACATTGATAAATCATGTTCAATGGTATAGTTGGTAGGTACAAATATTATGTGCTTTATAAATTAGTTTCTCCAGAATGACACAGGGTCCTGGATCTTAATAGGACTCCAGACCTTACCACAACTGATTCCATGATATAAGTCTCATTTAGGCTGACATTTGTGTTCCAGAAACTGCCTTTAAAAAGCAATCAAACTAACTAAAATTCAAATATTAAAAAAAAATCTGAGAGTAGAAAAAGAAGAGCATGGTCAGTGGCAATATGCTAATGGTAGAATCTATCTCTCAGTGTCTCTGCAATCAGTAGTTCTCCATTAGTTGTTGTTCTTGTAATACACACAATAAATTATCAATAAAACCTCAGTATGTAGACAGTACCTACTGTCAAAAATGAAAACAAAGACTTAATCCATCAACGTCCATATTTATGGGAAGTCTCTAAATGAACTAACCCTGCTTTGTGGCTTCTGTAGTTCTACTTCTGGCTAACTGTTCTTGTTAACTGAAATATGTCACTTAGGACATGGCTTTTTTTTTGCTAAAAATATTACCCTGGGAAAGGCGCAGGACTAAAATGGTATGCAGAACACCCAGTGAAGTCACCAGCCAGAAAATAAAGACTTTATATTAATTTGAATCCCTGTCTGAGAAGTCTTCTCTGATAAACGTCCCACAATAAAGACACCCACATAACAGGTTACCTTAGTCAAGAAATATCCACCAAAACTATATTTTGGTTAATTTCTTTTCTCACTGAGGCATTATGATGTGACAGAGAGTGTATTTCTCTGTAAATAAGTCTGAGTAATGACCGAATGACTTGAGTGATGTGTTTTAATATCTTTGAATGCCCTTTGTTTTTTGATGAGATGAGTATAGTTTGACTTTTCTATCCAGTACCTGTCTGATAGGGATGTCTTGAATATTGGGTGAAATGAAAGAGACAAAAATCAAACACAGGGCCTGGTACAAAAAGAAACAGAGGAAATAAAAATGAACTACATAAAACTGTTTGCACAGATTTAATACTTGGTCATTGAACATCTTCTGTGGGCCCGAGTTTCTCTGTCAGTCAATACAAGGAAGTATTAAAGAGACAGTTTCCAGGGTGTGTTTAAAACTAATCCTTTGGTTCTAATCTCAGCTCTGTGTTGTGGGCTGTGGGACATGGTTCAATGTCAGGATTGACGCAGAATTTTTGAAGTAGATCATCATCTTGTCACTGTTTAGTATTGCCAACTAGTGTCGGTTGATGTATTACCCACCCCCATTCTGTCTCCTTGCTCTTTGACCTTGCTTTCCTCTCTGCCTGAGAATATTTTTTTTTTTAATTGCGAGCAGCAAGAGGGAGCTCTGTAAGGCATGGGAAAAACAATTAAAAGTATAAGATGTAGACAACATTCTTTTCTGTGGTTGTGTTAATGTTCTGAGTAAAATAAATTTTGTAAAAGAGAAGCCCACAGAGACAGCTGACCTGAACAAGAGGGAAGCTAATGAACCCCAAGACTGGTAGCTGGGAAACCACCATTGGACTGACTCAGACCCCCTGAATATGGATCTCAGTTAGAAGGCCTAGGCTGTCTAAGGGACTTCTCATAGTGGAACCAAGATGTATCCCTGGTACACAAAAGGACTTTGGATGCACATTCCCCATGGAGGGATACTCTCTAAACCTAGAGGTAGGAGGGAAGGCCTAGTCCCTATTCAAAATGACTTGGCAGATTTTGTTGACCCCTCCTGGAAGATATCAACCTCCCTGTGCAGTAGGGGTGGTGAGATGGGAAGGTGGTCAGAGGGCATGGGAAGGAGAGGGAACTGAGATCAGTATGTATAAAAATAAAAAAATAAAAACAAACAAACAAATAAAACAGATGAACTAAGTGGTGTTTCAAAAATTTCCAGAAGGTTTGCTTTTGTAGTTATGCTAACTAGTACATGAATCCAAAAAAGAGGAAGGCAAGAAAATCCTTTTGTTATAAAGTTGTTTCCTTTATTACAGCAAAGAGGGATTAGTTTAGAGGGCCACTGCATAACTGGTGGGTCATAACTCTGTAGAGAAATGCTTGCTCAAACAATTTCTATGGGTTAAAAAAGCAGAAACTAAAATGCAGTCATCATTCCCTTGCCACATAACTAGTTGTATGGAATTGTTTAATAAGTTCTAGTATACCAATAATAGCCCTACATTATTATAGTATGTATTCATACTCAGAAACATTCTAAACATATATTTATACCTTAAACCTTTCCAGTAAAGTATAATCTCTAATTTAGGCATTGATATTATTACCTGTATTTTCAAATGAACAAACTGAGAATTACATTGAATAGCATACTGTCTCACAAAAGGGCCACATTTGAATGTCAGATGTCTAGCTCTAAAATACATGCAACTGCCTCTATACAATAGTACTGTACAGAATTAAAAATACCCCAAGGCACAGAGGGATGAAATATTTCTATTTTAGGTTAGTTTCAAAATTCTTGTTGTGATCTATATCTTCCGTATAATCTTTTGAGTGAAATTGCAAAACAAGAAGTTAAAGTTCTCATTGACTGCTTTCTCTGACTCCTCCCCTATAACTTGAGGAAAACCAGTAATCTGAAGTCTTTTTCCACTGTTGCTTAATTGCTTTCATCTAGCCTATCTAAAAGTAACAACAAATATATCTAACAAACATACAACATTTCCATATATATTCTCTTTTATGTTCAGCACGTAAGTTGGAAAGAACACAGTTGTCCATCAATTTGCAGATAATACAATTGAGGACCATAGTTTACTTAATATTAAGAACACAACTTTTGGCAGTAGGATCATATATACTTATGGAACACTTGTTAGGTGTCTGCCAAATACAATTCAAGCATTGTATAACTCTAGCATCAGCATGCTAGATAAAGTTTCTCATTGTGCTTTCTTAGAAGTAGTGCAGCATATTTACTTTAAGGATGGAGGAGGAGACTATTCAATCATTTAGGCCATATCATGTAACAAGATGGGAAATTTGTTTATGTTTTCTGTCTTGCTGAATCATTCTGCCAGTTTGGATTTGTGTCCACATTTTCAAATATGAAATCTGGACTGAGGCAAACTTCACATCCACTTTTAGCTGGTTCATTTTTTTCTGTAGAGCTTTTTGTCAGGCTCTGGCTGCAGCTGGAACATCCTTCTGGCAAACTCTACTGAAAGCATTCCTAGGAATGCTGAGCCCAACATGAACACAACTTCTCATTTATGTCTTATTGCTGCCCTGGGTCTCCCAGTTGAACTGTAAACAAGCATGCAGAAGCAGTCAAGCTAGTGAAGGAGAAACGAAATAAATCCTTATTCTGGATCTTCAGTCCTGCAAACACCCAATGTGTCATTCCAGCCCAAGTCTCAAAGGAATAGAAAGGGTCTCCTATAGCACTCCCATGAGACATGGCCTAGTTCTGATGCTCAAGGATCTGTTTCTTGTTCCAGCTGTTGCTTCTCATTCCTCAGTCTCGCCAGCAATGCTCAGAGAAGGAGTTGAGAAAGACCAGAGGGTGTGTAAAGAGAAGTTTTCTCAGAATCAGATCATGCCTCTTAAGGGCAAGGAGTTCAGTTCTGTTGATACAATTTTTCTGAGGATCAATTCCCTGGTAAGGGTTTCTCCACTAGTGGCCAAACATCAAAGGATCATACATCACAGAGTTTAGGAAATGGTGCTTCGTCATCAAGCCTGTTTTCAGTCAGGAGAACTTATTCTCATTGTCATTACTTGCCTGTGAAATTTGAAGACTTTAGCTTAACTTTTGAGAAAAATTATTGAATCCTGCAGTTGTTCAGCCAGAATAACTTGGTAGTTTCAATTGTCTACCACATAGTTCTAAGTATCAGGTGCTCATGTCTTCATACTGTTCATGATATTCCTGTGGGAAGGTGATTATAGAACTTACATTGATTAAACCATTAACCACTACATTTTGAATGCTTCTTTGCATGCGTCCTGATTCCTCTTATCTTCACTTAGTGCCGTAATGATTATAGAAACTTGGAATGGAAAGAGGTACTACATGAATGAATTTACAATCCATATACCACTGCACAGTTCCAATTGGTTACTGTAGCTGTCTTGTCCAAACTTAACATTTGACAAATGAGGTAACTATGACCCTTTGAGATAAAGGATTTGCCAAAAGTCATGTAGAAATGACAGATTTTCTGAAACAATAACCAAATCATTTCATTGTTCTTACTGCCTCTCTTCCTGTCTTAGGATTTGGTGAAGAACTTCACACTGCTCTTGTGATGCCCTTGTCCGATCTTCTTTTCCATGGAGTAAATGAAGATATCCAAACCAGTTTTCATTCCAGTGACTTATTTCTAAATATTCAGTCTTTCTACTTCTGTGATGAAGAGGTGTGTTATTTATTAAAAGAAAATGCACATTGAGTTGGTTTAGCAATGGCTTTTGGATGGTTTCGTTTCCCTAAGCAGAATACAGTGTTGATAAGAGAAGTAATAATTAGAAGTAACTTTAGTTTAAACTAACCAAAGGGTTGTCCAAAATCTCATATATTCTAGGCAATCAGGTGAAATTGTCAGTTGGTGAAGGTAATTTCTTAAAGTTAATCTGATGATTATTGACCTTTTAGAAGCTTCCATTCATCTCTGAAAATGAAGGTCATTCCTATTTTTTATGGTGCAGTTTAAAATTATATTTAACCAATGGTTGGGGCCATACAGTTCTGGGAGAGATTCAGAAGTTATCTCACTCATAAATGCAAACAGAAGTCTTTTAACTAGGCATTTGTCTATTTTATTCTGCATTAACTTTTCCATTCCTTTAGACATGATATTCTGTTAATTCTTTCCTATGGTCTTACACCTACTGGACTTCTTGACATACAGTAAATATTCAATAAATAGTTGTTGAGTATAATATAGAGGGATTTTTATATCTTTGTATTTACTTTAAATATAAAATTAAATAAGAATTTATTAATACAATAAAGTATTTGCTATTGAAATGAACAAGTAGAAAAAGCTAAATATTATTCATAATTTCACTACTGAAATATTAACAATTGATAGAAATGAGGTGTATTTTAACTAATAATTTTATTTGTAGACTTTTAAAAATAAAAATAAGCTTTAAACATATCTTTCTGTCCTTTCTTTCCCACTTAACATTGTAGCATTTTTACAATTGGCATTTTTCTGTTATGTTCTCTACACAACATTCTTATAACTTCATCATAATACTTATATTATTTGTAATTACATTTTAGAGACAATACAATAAATTGTTTTTACCACATGTTCTATTCATCTTCACTCATTAACTTTGCAATCATACATGGAAGAATACCAGATTACCAGTATATTTTGAGTGATAGAAACCATCCATTTGATTTTTTTCCTGACTAATTTCTTGAGGTACACTATAAGCAGAAGTGACTTTTCCCAATCCTTTGAAGTCCAATAAGTAGAGATAGTAAGATCCTACCATTGGTCTCCAAAGATTACAGTATTAGATTTCTGCCCTTATTATTAGAGCTACCTAGGCATAAATCTCACATGAAGAAAGTTCATTAACAGGGAAATATTTACATCGCAAAGATTAGAAGTCATGGGTGCTACATAATAAGTGGAATACTGAGAAGAAGAGATAGGGCAGTTCAAGAGAAAGTGATCAGCTCTTCTCAGTTCAAGAATGCTTCCTGGAAACGTTACCACTATCCACAATCATATATTATTTTTGGCCTCAGACATGTGAACATGTGGTTCTCCATTGGATTGGGTAACAGTGTGTGTGAGGATGAGCTTTTCTCGTATTAGATATGGTTTTGCAATATGATAAGGTAACTGAAAAGGGCCAATGTTATTTCCAGGAGTGTTCTGAGAGACACTGTGTCAGGGAATGACGTGACTTTGATGAGATGCCTCCTAGGATGTCTGAGTTAGTGTGGGGCCACTAGAGGATCCAAATGATAAATGCACAGTGAGGGAAGTCGGGAAGAATCTGTAGACATGATTTATGAAGTGGGAAGGTCTGATTGGCATGGAAAGATTAAAGGAGCTATGCTTTTTGAGACACAGTTGGTGAGGAGGCACAGAGAATAGGCCACATGGTCCTCTATAAATATCTGAAAGGCATTAACACTATTAGAAAATAAAATATTTTCTGGAGAGTAGGACATGAGAATTAGAATACACAGATGGAGATAAAAGAAGATATAAATGGTTTCTTATGATAATTCTTAAAAATATTTTTAACAAATATAGCAAGTGTGTTGAACAGAGAGAATAGACATAGCTTCCCCATTGCACTGAGCTAACGTTAGCTTATTTGTAAGAAATACTTGATCGTGAAGAGTGACATGAACATACTGGAAGTGACGAGGCAAAGGCAAATGAACCTGGGACACATAAATTGTGAATGCAACATGTAATTTTAATAATTGGTATTTTCGCACAACGGTTACTTGAGAAAGAGTTCATTGTTACTTGGGTTGGTCTCCCCCTAGAAGGTACATGAGAGTATCTGAAAGTGCTTTTGATTGTTATGATGTTATGTGGAAGTACTACTGACCTATATCAAGTAGAGAAAATGCTTCTAAACATTATAGTGTGAAGAACAGCCTCATGCCTTGCTACTCCCTCCCATGGTGTGTAAATAAGTGTAAATGAAACCAAAGTTGATAAAGTATGGCCTGACAAATATCCTTCTGAATGTTAAATGCAAGTATGCCCTTGTTAAAAGGCTAAATTGGTGTTAAGAAATAGCTGTTCTTGTCTCCCTCTCTGCCATTTTTTCTTTCTCTGTTTCTTTCCTCCACTTCCTCTTTGCTTTCCTCCTTTCCCTATTCTCTTGGCACCATTATCTATCCATAATGCTCAACTAAAAGCTATTTATTCTTCTTGATTTTCCAATTCCTTCATCCTTTTATTCAGTATTTCATTAAACACTAGAATCCAAATTCAAGCTCGCTATTATCTAGCCAGTTTTCTCTGTACTCCTCCTCCTTTCCAATACCTTAAGTCATGTCAGTTTCATTTTAATTTTCCCTATCACTTATTACTTTATAAAATTACTCCATTAATCTATGCATAGGTCTTTCTCATTGCTCACTTACAACTTCCAACGTATTCTTTATACTATACTAGTCCCATACATGGCATACATTATCATATCCAGAATATACTCTGAGTATTTATTACCTTGAATTATAAACAAATAAAAGATGATGGGAGTTGTCATTCTATAAATATGTTTCTCTTATTGGTTAATAGATAAAGCCATGTTGGCCAATAGGAAAGCAAGATAGGTGGGGCTAGGAGACAAGGAGGATTCAGAGAGAGGTAGGAGGGATTCAACATGTAGGACCAGGAGAGCAGAACTCTGGATCCTTTCTCCAGTAAGCCAAGACCACGTGGAAATACTTAGATTGATATAAATGGCTTATATTTAAGACAGAGCTAGCCAATAAGAAATGCTAGTAACTAGTCAACAGCTTTATATCTAATACAGTGTCTCTTTGTGTTATTTGAGGCTGATGTGCCTGTGGGTCCAGGCTGGCAGGAAAACCACTCATAACAAAATTATGTAATATTTTTCATTTAAAAATTCTGTGGAATTATTGACTATCGGTAGAGTTAGTAGAAAACTCAATGGCATAGCATACAAAATCATGCAAAATATTATACTAACTTTCATTTCTAAATAAATTGCCAATTCTTTATAATAGCAAATATATTTATCGTATGACATCACACCTCTACTCCCCCTCATCATTTGCTAGAAAGAAATGAAAGCAAAAATCACAGAAAGATTTATTCTTAAATATACAGAATACCTATTCTTAGTAGCTCTAAACTCTAAGTGACCCAAATATTCACCAGCTACAAAGATAAGGATTTGCTATATATGTACAAAGGAAAAGCAGCATTAAAAGGCAAATAAGTGGAACCAGCATTTATCCCTAGTTCACGAACGGGCTTTCGGAGCCCATTCCCTATGGATGGATACTCTCTCAGCCTGGATACACAAGGGAGGGGCTAAGTCCTGCCCCAAATGATGTGACAGACTTTGATGATCCCCCATAGGTGGCCTCACCCTCCCTGAGGAGTGGATGGGGGTGGGTTGGGGGGGTTGATGGGCATGGGAGGATGGGAGGGAGAGGGAACTTGGGTTGGTATGTAAAATAAGATTGTTTTTAATAAAAAAAAACAACACTGTAGTACAAGCAATGTAAAGCAAAAAGTATTAGGTAGGGAAAAAGACAAAAAAGACAGTGTAGTTCATGGGCTCAATAGCATGTGTGAGGTCCCAGGTCTGACTTTCATCACCTATGCGAGGGGACAAGGAATAAAGTAGCCCTGCAACATCATGATTCTATCCTCTTTCCCTAAGTGCTTCCTTTGCAGCTTATGTTTCTCATACATACTACCTTGCAGTGTTCTGGTCTTTAATCATATTTGTCATCTTTCAATGTTTTTCATTGTGGAGTGGGCATAAGGTCGATTAGGAAATGACAACTTAAAACCCTGCAGAGCCTGCCTTATCTACTGAAACAGATATGGAGTAGAGCACAAAGATGGTCATATATTGTATCACAATGAAAATAGTTTTAAAGGAAACATTTTAAAATATGTGTACCTATTTCTATTATATACTATATAAACTGTTATATCATTATATTATTAATTTAATATTTCAAATAGTTAGCTTTTGTTTACATTGGCTTGTCTTTGTCTTCAAGCTCCTAAACTTCTATTTTCCTATCCATCTTTTAATAATATCCTCCAGCAATTAACAAATGTTTACTGAATTTCCATGGTCTTCTTTATACTTTGAATTTCTTTGCTAAGATGATACATTTCCATCCTTTTGGGTATGTTTTATCCTACTTTTTAGAGCATTGTTGATAGTAGCAATTTTAAGGTTTTATCTGATAATTACAAGTTAGTGTGTTTTCAGAATTGAAATTTCATATTTTTTTCTTGTGATGAATTTAAATTATCCTGCATCTCATTCTTCTTCTTTATAATAATATTTGTATTTACAAATGTAAATTACATAATTTCTTCCTTCCCTTTCCTTTAATGTAACCTGCTTTGCTCTCTCTCTTTCAAATTTATGCCATGGCCATTTACTCTTTAGTTCATAAATGTTCACAGACTTGTGCATACATGTGCACACACACACACACACACACACACACACACACACACACGTGCACCCCACACACACTTCTAAACATACATTCTAAACATTTGTCTTTAAATTTTCTGATAAATCTAGTCCTCACCTCACATCAAAGAAACTATTATTTGCAACAGATAAAGATGTTTACAAAGAAAACCCAAACTAAATTGCAGAGAACAGAACTGATAGCCTATTCCTAACATTCCTAACTGATACATCTGCAACACAGCTCCTGCTCAGTCTGTGTAATGTTACCTGTATGTGTATAATTTCAGAGCTGACCACTTGGTATTAGATAACCAATCTAGGGGTATGGGATTACTATCTTGGAAAGAGTATTTCTCCCACATTCTGTATTCCTTTGTTGACTCTAGATTGAGGTTAATAAGAGACCTTATGAGTATCCCACAATCTATGTTATCATGTCTATTGTTGCATACTATTTACAGAACCTAGAAAAATCAAGCAGATACTAACCTGGGATCTTCTTTGTTGGCTAACTTTTACACACTAGAGACAATGAAAAAAGTTTGGTCCAGTGAAAAAAAGAGGAATACTCTCTTTATGTATTCCTATTCAGTCTATCTACCCTGTTACTTTTCTGCCATTGAAGCTACCATTCTTCATTGACATCAGAAACCAACTCTTTTTGTCTTTCCAACATTGACTGATGACCAGTGACTCTTTAAGAATCCTATGAATGTTCAGTGCTAGAGAGGAACTACTTCAAGCATTGAGTACCATCCGGGTTCTCAGCATTTCCAGTATGAAGCCAGTCACTTTGAACTACCATGATATCTAATCAAATCTGATAAATTCTCTTTGCATATGTATCATCATAACAGTTCGTTTTTTTTTTCTACAGAATCATGGCTAATACTGATTGTGATATCAAGGGTCATTCTAGAGAAATAACACTATAATTATAAGTTGCTTTGGGAGCTTGATGGCATTTTGGAGCTTGATCTCCAACTCTGTAAAACCTGTTGTTACTAATGATTCCCTTAGTAGCATGGATAGAGCACCAAAGATTCACAGTAATAACTACATTTCTCTGGGAATGTGATCATGGTGGATTATCTTTTTTATATGTTCTAGGATTTAGCATTTTTATTGAGCATTTTTGCATCAATGTTCATGAGGGCAATTTATTATTCTCTTTGTTTCTTTAGTCTTTGGTTTAGGTATCAGGGTGACTATTGTCTCATAAAAATGAATTTGGAACTATTCCTTCTGTGCATCATCCAGTCTTAATGAGAAGTAATATGCCTAGTGTTATAACTTAATATGCTATGTTTGATATCTCTGGAAGTTCTGCCTTTTTTTTTTTTAATAGAAATGGTGGTGGAGGAGTATTGCATCTGGGGAATGTGGGTAGAAGTTGTGTGAGGAGAGGTTGAAGGAAATTTAATATATGAGAGGAGAATACATTTTGAAAAGAGAAAGCAAAAGCAATAAGACCTAGGAGTGTTACTAAGTTGGTAGTACTTTTCTACTATATACAAAGAACCACAATGGATCTTCATTCTCTCATAAAACTGGACATAGTGGTACATACCTGTAATCATAGTGCTCAAGAGTTAAAGACATGAGGATAAGAACTTCAAGGCCATCCCTAGCTACTTCATGCGTTCAAGAACATCCTGTAATACATGAGACTGGCTAAAATAGGAAATGTAATCATGTGGCCATAAAAAAGTATAACTACACCTGAGAACATACTTCATATGAAAAGCAAAGAATGTAGTTACTATATATACAGAGTTCTGGGATATTTGTTGAAAATAATAATGTTAAAATGTTTTTTTAAGTATTTCTGGATCAAGTAACAAAGGAAATGAATTAGTTTAGTCATAAAATTACCCAACCCTGAATGAGTATAAGAAGGCTAAATGTTTTAAAATATGCCTTGGAGGAGAATCTTCTCTCCTGCAGTCACAGTGTTTAAGCTGATAAAAATCAAACCCAAATCCTCATCATATGATTGGCTCAACTGTGGTATAAATTTGTCTCACAGCCTGAAACAGGATCAACAGGTAAAGTAGCAAGGGCAATGGATGGAAATAAATACATTCCTGTATTTTTTGGAAAGAGATGTGTAAAAGGACACTAAAGATGCTGATGGTATCAAACTCTCAAAATCTGATTGAATTCATTTTCTAAGGGACGTAGTCTCATCATCCTGAGCAGTGGATGCACCTCCATGTTAACTAAAACATTAGCACTCTCTCCAACCTTGTTTAAAGAATTAATTATGTATTGTCTGCAAAATACTGGCTTTCAATTCAATTGATTCTGGGAGACCCTCAAAATTACCCTGGTATAGCACAAACAATAAAAACCCAGAAACTGACATTGGGGTTCAAGCTTCAAGCTGAAGATCAGAAAAGCAAAGCATCCAAGCCAGTCTCTCTTACCTCTACCTCATGCTGAGATGGCTGGTCTTGTCTCCACGAATTCTCCTCCAAGCTTCAAACTGCTGCCTTTCCTCAGCAGTATACAGTTAGAAGCTGAATCAAGGATATTTTCTTGCCCAATGGCTACATTTGCCACAAAGAAAGTAGAGCTTCTTTGAGGCTCATCATGTTCCTTGAAGTAGACTGGTGCTGCCAAGAGCAGGCATGTCTAATTATCATAAAAAAGAACCTATATTATTAAAACATCTTAAAATGATATATTCTGTAGAACTCTGAAGTGTTTGAACATAAGCTGTTTTTCTAAAATATGTATCTGTTTGACCTTGAAAACATACCGAATATGATTACAAGCTTGATAGAAATAGGTGACTAATTAATAACCTTCATTTCCTTATTATACTATATAGTTGGTAGTAAGAACTTTCAGGATGTGGAATTTTGCATTACATTGATAAATGAACTCTATAGGCACAATACCTTAAACAAGATTAGAAAATATGTACATTATGTCTTAACAAATTAGTCTCAACTTTGTATCAATATAAAATATGTGTATAAAATAATACACAAGTCCAATCCAACATAAAATATTTAAAACTAGTAGTTGCTTTTTAGAAGTAGATTCAATTATCTACCTTTCTATCTCATCATATCTATACTTTTTAGAGGTAGATTGAATATTCTAACTTTTTATCTTATTATATCTATGCCCTCTCTTTTGTTCTTTTCAATAGTAGATGATTCTCAGTAGATACTCTGGCAGATATTCTCTTTTTGAGAGACATCACTCACTCAAATATTGTTCCTTAGGAATACTGAAAAATTGGCAATCATCACCAAGTATTCGTGTGTCCTGTGCTTCTCTCTGTCATGAGATGTGTGCCATCTGACCTACAAAACCATAAAGTTGGACATTCATTTAGCAATCCTTTATTAAATTGTGTATATGTTACTGGTCCTGAACAGGATTGGATGGCATAGCCAATTGCATGAAGAAATTGCTTATGGTTTGTTCCCCAAATGAGCAAATTACAAGACTAAATCTGGATAACAGATGATTTTGCACATTATTCATGCACCACTAGAAGTGCATAGCTGTATCATTACAGCCCCTTTCTGGAAAAAATGCAAAGGTACTGGTAAAGGGACATCTACAGTGACTAGAAATTTAAGCAACACAAATTATCCTATATTTTCTTTTAAAGGCTAAGTGTCCAACTGTGTGATTGTAGGTGATTCATGGGCTAATTGTTTTGCTGGATGGTTGGGGCCTTGAAAGGATCATATTTGGAAAATCAGCAAAAAAGTTATTTGAAAAATAGGTATGTGGATATATCTGTTTAAATGATCACAGTGGGTATTAGGTACAGCAACATTTTGTCATCAGACAAAATTCTAATTGTTATATTTCTAGTTGACTTACCCACTAATAGACTTCCATATAGGATTTCCATGCTTATTTCATTTTGTTAAGTCTATTTTCCCCTTTCAACTCCCCGATTTCCTTAACCACAAAGACCACAAACATGCTAATACTACCCAAAAAAAGTATTGTCCCTCTCTGTTTTCATGAAATCTATATTATATTTCTCTTTTCCTTTTATAATATTTTTTATTTGCATTTTAAACAATCTTGTTTTGCATATCACTCCCAGTTCCCTCACCATCCCCTCCTCCCCTGTAACACTCAACCCCCATCCCATCTGCTTTGGGTGCCCCAGGGAGGGTGAGGCCTTCCATGGGACTCTCTAAAGTCTGTCATATAACTTACAGTAGGGTCTAGGCCTTATCCCATGTGTCCAGTCTGAGAGAGTAACCCTCTATGTGGAATTGGCTCACAAAGTCCATTTGTAAACTAGGGGCAAAGGAAAATCCAGTACTGGAGGCCTCATAGAATTTGTTAGTCATCCTAAATAGCACTCATGTTGAGGGGGTCTGGAGTGGTCCTATGCTGGTTTCCCAGCTATCAGACTTGGGTCCATGAGCTCCCTCTTGTTGAGGTCAGCTGTTTCTAGCCTGGTATTGACCCCTTTGCTCACCACTCTTCTCACTCTGAAACTGAATTCCAGTTCAGCTCAGTGTTTAGCTGTGGATGTCTGCTTCTGCTTCCATCAGCTACTAGATGAGGGTTCTAGGATGTTATATAAGGTAGTCGTCAATCTCATTATCAAGGAAGTGCATTTAAGGTAGCCTTTCCACTATTGTTAGTTGGGGTCATCCTTGTAGCACATTTCCCTAGTGCCAGATTTCTCTTTAAATCTATAATGGCTCCCTATATTAAGGTATCTCTTTTCTTGCTTCACTCTATTTTTCCCCTGATTCAATCTTCCTGCTCCCTCCTGTTTTCCTCTCCCCTCCTCTTCTCCCCTTCTTTTTCACCTAACTCACTGTCCCCACCCCTATGCTACTAATTTGCTCCAGAGATCTTGTCCCTTTCCCCTTCTCCTGGGGGTCATGTATGTCCCTCTTTGGGTACTCCTTGTTTCCTAACTTTTGTGGTTGTGTGAGTTGTAGGCTGGTGATCCTTTGGTTTATGTCTAAAATCCATATATGAGTGAATACATACCGTGTTTGTCTTTTTTTTTTTTTTTTTTTTTTTTTTTGGACTGAGTGACCTTAATCAGGGTGGATTCTTGTAGTTACATTTATTTGTCTGCGAATTTCAAGATTCCATTGTCTTTTTTGTTTGTTTGTTTCTTCTCTGCTGAGGAATACTCCATTGTGTAAAGGTATCACACTTTCTCCATCCATTCTTCAGTTGAAGGACCCTTAGGCTGCTTCCAAGTTCAGGCTATTACAAATAATGCTGCTATTAATATAGTTGAATGGATGCCTTTGTTGTATAAATGTGCATCATTTGTGTATATGTCTAAGAGTGGAATTGCTCGATACTGTGGTAGACTGATTTCCATTTCCTGAAGAATCGCCATACTGATTTCCAAATGCCTATACAAGTTTGCACTCCCTCCAAAAATGGAGGAATGTTCCCCTTTCTCCACATCCTCTCCAGAATAAAATTTATTTGTTTTTTTTTTTTGTAGCAATTGTAATAGAAAAAATATCTTAGAATTGTTTTAATTTGTATTTCCCTGATGGCTAAGGATGTTGAACACTTTGTTAAGTGTCTTTCAGCCATTTTAGATTCCTCTATTGAAAGTTCTTCTTTTAGTTTTGTACCCCACTTTTAAATTGGATTATTTGGTGTTTTGGTAACTAGGTTCAAGAGTTCTTTGTATATTTTGGAATTCAGCCCTCTGTCTGATGTGGGGTTGGTGAATATCTTTTCCCATTCAGTGGGCTGCTATTTTGTCTTGTTGACTGTGTCCCTTGCCTTATAGAAGCTTTTCAATTTCAAAAGGTTCCATTATTATTATTTTTTTTTAATTTTATATAACCAAGTCGATTTAAATGAAAACAAACATTTATAGACAATATTTGGGAATTTGGGCGTTGTTCTTTCCAAACTACTTCCTGCTGGTAAGGGGCACTGTCATGGGGGATTCTAAGAAGATGCAGAAATCCTGGCTGTAGTCTGTCAGGCTGCTTTGTCCAACTATTTTGAATGTAGGATCACCTGGTACACTGTTTCAGGTGGTCTGGCTTGATCAAACCACACTAGTCTGGAAGGAATCCACATCTTTTCATTTTCTGTGGAAACAAAAATAGAAATCCTTTTCCCCAGTAACTTGTCCTTGAACTTAAATTTTGGAGTCAAAGCATTTTTTTTAATTTAATTTATTATTTTACATGTTGATCCCAGTTCCCTCTCCCTCGCTCTCTCCCTCCCAACCTTCCTTTCTCCCTCCCTCCTTCCCTCCCTTTTACCCTCTCTGCCCTCTCACAGGCACTCTAACTACCCTCCCATCCTCTCACCCCAATTCCATATGTAGGGGAATGTCATCCAGTAGGGGTCATGTAGGTCTGACAGGTCCTGTGAAGTAGGGGCTAGGGCTTCTCTCCTGTCTCTAGATTAAGGCAGTTATGCCTCCATGGGGGATGTGTATGCAAAGTCCTTTGTGCTCCAGGGATACATCCTTTCTCCACTGTCTGAGGTCCCTTAGACTGCTCATTCCTTCTGGCTGAGACCCATATTCAGGGGGGCCTGAGTCAGTTCCATGCTGGCTTTCCAGCTATCAGTCTGGTGGCCCATTAGCTCCTCTATGTTCAGGTAAGCTGTCTCTATGTGTTTCTGCTGCTTGGTCTTGTCCTCTCCCTCTGCAATAGACAAGTCCCCCAGAGCTCAGGGGAAGTGGGGGGGGGTAGTGAATGGAGAGAGAAGTAGGAGAAAACGAGGGAGAGGAATGGAAAACATGTACAACCAGGAAGATTTAGCCTGGTTAGGAATAGAAGACAGGAAAGAGAGACAGAGAGACAGAGAACATAAAATAGGGAGCCAATATTGGTTTGAAGATAAAATTGAACACAAAGAAAGGTCTAGAGACCTACAAGACTGCTGCCAACTTACAATTTGAGCTTCCGTGGAAAGGCTATCATAAATGCCCTTCCCGGAGAATGAGATCAACAACTAACTTATCCATGGAGCTCTCAACTAATGCCTGTTGGAAACAGAAGCAAACACCCATACATAAACACTGAGTCGAAGTAGAACTGAGATTAATTGTTAATTTCATTGTCTGTGCTACTAGTGTTTTGTTCAGGAAGAAGTCTCCTGTACCAATTTGTTCGAGGATACCTGCCACTTTCTCTTTTAAGAGGTTCAGTGTGGCTGGATTTATGTTGGGTTCTTTTATCCATTTGGATTTACATTTTGTGCTTGGGGATATATATGGATATATCTGCATTCGTCTACACACAAGCATCCAGTTATGCCAGCACCATTGTTTGAAAATGCTTTCTTTTTTTCCATTGTATATTTTTAGCTTTTTTGTCAAAAATAGGTTTGTGGATTAATAACAGGATTTTCAATTGGATTCCATTAGTCTATCTGTTTATCTTTGCACTAATAACAAGTTGTTCTCAAGACTATAACTCTATAATAGAGCTTCAAGTCTCGAGATGGTTATACCTCCAGTATTTCCCTTATTGTACAGGGCTTTTTTTTGCTATCCTGTGTCTTTTGTTTTTTCATATAAAGTGGAACATTGCTCTCTCAAGGTATGTGAAGAATTCTTTAGGTATTTTGTTGGGGGTTGCATTCTGTTGATTGCTATTGGCAATATTGTCATTTTTACTATATTGATCCTACATTTCCAAGAGCATGGGAGATCTTTCCATTTCTGATATTTTCTTTAATTTCTCTATTTAAAGACTCAAAGTTCTTATTGTATAGGTCTTTCATTGGTTTGAATAGCATTACCTCAAGATATGTTACATTGTTTATGGCTACTCTAAAGGGTGATATTTCTCTGTTTCATTTCTCAGTACCTTTAACATCTGTATATTGTAAGGCTACCGATTTTCTTTCTTTCTTTCTTTCTTTTTTATTTTTTTATTTTTTTTTTACTAAATCTTGTACCTGACCACTGTGCTGAAGGTATTTATCAGCTGAAGGAGTTCCCTGGTAGTGTTTTTTGGGTCACTTATATAACTTATATCATTGGCAAATAGTGAAAGTATGACTTTTCCTTTACAATTTTTTCCCTTTGATCTCCATTTTTTATTATTATTATTGCTTTAGTTAGAACTTCACATTCAATACTGAAGAGATATGGAGAGAGTGAGCAACCTTGTCTTCTTCTTGATTTTAAAGGAATCCCATTGAGTTTCTCTCCATTTAGTTTGATGTTGCCTATTGATTTGCTGTATATTGATTTTATTCTGGTTAGGTATGTTCCTGTTATCCTTGATTACTCTAAGACCTTTATCATGAAGGGGTGTTAGATTTTTTTCAAAGGCTTTTTCAACATCTAGTGAGACAATCATTTGGGTTTTCTCATTAAGTATGTTGATATCATGGATTACATTGATGGATTTTCTTATGTTGTACTATCCCTGTATCCCTGGGATGAAGCCTACTTGGTCATGTTGGATGATTTCTCTGATGTTGCCTTGGATTCTATTTGCCACTATTTGTCGAATATTTTTGTATCAATATTCATGAGAGTTATTGGTCTGTAGCTTTCTTTCTTAGTTGTGTTTTTGTGTGGCTTGGGTACCAACATAATTGTAGCCTTGTAAAAGAGTTAGGCAATGACCATTCTGCTTCTTTTGTGTGAAACCATTTGAGGAGTATTAGTATTAGTTATTCTTTGAATTTCTGGTAGAATTCTGCACTGAAACCATCTGGTGCTAGCCTTTTTTTTGTTTTGTTTTGTTTTGTTTTGTTTTGTTTGTTTGTTTGTTTGGAAGATTTCGATGACAGCTTCAAGCTTATTATGGTTTATATGTTTATATGTCTATTGAAATTATCTATCTCTTCTTCATTTAGTTTTGACAAGTGATATCTATACATAAAATTGTCCATTTATGTAAAATTTTTGTATTTTGTGTAGTACAACTTTTCTAATTATGACCTGAAGATTCCAAGATTTCCATTTCCACAGTATCTGTTGTTATATCCTGCTTTTAATTTCTTATTTTGTTAATTTGCATGCTCTTTCTCTGCCTTTTGATTAGTTTGGATAACGTTTTGTCTATCTTGTTGACTTTTCTCGAAGAATCAACTCTTTGTTACATTGAGTCTTTGTATCATTTTCTTAGTTTCTACTTTATTGATTTCAGCCCTCAAGTTGATTATCCTAGTGTCTACTACTCCAGGGTGAGTTTGCTTCATTTTGTTCTATAGCCTCCAGTTGTTCTATTAATTTCCTCAAGTCAATATTTTCCAGTTTCTTCATGTGGGCACTTAGTGCTATGAACATTCCTCTTAGGACTGCTTTGAAAGTGTCACATATGTTTGATTAAGTTGTGTTTTAATTCTCATTGAATTATAAGAAGTCCTTAATTTCTTATGTGCTCCTCCAGAAGTTTAGAATTTCTGATTTTATATTGAATATTGGGTACGTTATCAGTTGATTTTAGTAGAGAGTGGGAGAATGTTGTTTCATTCTTCTACTTGTAGACATCCAGGTTTATTCCCAGCATATTGTGTTGGAGATGATGTATTTTCTAGGAGTTATAATTTTGACATCAATGTCAAAATTAAATATCTCAGTGTAAATCTTACAAAGGAAATAAAAAGCTTTATAAAACAGAAATGGTAAGACACAGAAGAAAGAAATTAGAGATGATTACTAGACAAAGAACTACAGGCAACCAAGGAATGCCAAGAGCAGAATTCGTCTTCCCCAGGGAAGAGAACACCAATTGGTTCTCTAAATCCAAATGGTCATCCCTGAAAACATAATACAAGAAACATCATTCAGACTGAGTAGGTTAGAAATTTGTAGTAATCATATATGTGTGTCAAATCAATTTTAAAAAGAGACCATGAATTTGAAAGAGAAATTTGAGGTAAATATGATGATTTGGAGGGGGAAACTGAAGATGAGAAGGGTATAATTGTCCTCAAAAAATAAAAATAAACATTTAAATAAGAGGACACCAGAAGATAGGAAAATTTGTAGCCATGTTCATACTTTGGCAGGATTAATATTCTGAAAATTATCATTTTTCCCAAAAGCAATAAATATGATACTCACCTAATTTCATATAGAAACAGAAGCAAATAAGGCCACCAAAATTATGGTAAATGATAAAAAAAAAAAAAAAAAACTACTAGAGCTATCATCTTTCCAGATTTCAAATTATACTACAGGATCATCGCAATAAAAACAACAAGTACTATCATAAAACAGACCTATTGAACAATGAAACAAAACTGAGAACATATACAAATTCACACTCCTGTAGCCAGTTGATTTTTGAGAAAGAAGACAATAGAACATGTTTTTCTTTAGGTTGGGAATTAGATAAGAATCTAATTTTATTGTTCCCAACCTAAAGAAAAACATGCCAGTGAAAGCACAAGAACCTTATAGAACACCGAATAGAGTAGACCACAAAATAAGTTCATTAGCTACATGATAATCAAAACACCAAACACACAGAATAAAGAAAGTATATTAAGATCACCAAAGTAAAAAGGACAA
The DNA here is from genome assembly GCF_943737965.1 of Phodopus roborovskii. Lineage (NCBI taxonomy): Eukaryota > Metazoa > Chordata > Mammalia > Rodentia > Cricetidae > Phodopus > Phodopus roborovskii. Next base: position 573,991 of record NW_026125956.1, on the reverse strand, counting down.
GACAAACATATCATAAATACACCTGACTTCTCCATGGAAACACTGAAGGTCAGAAGTTCCTGGGTAGATTTCCTACCAACATTAAGAGACCACAGACTCCATTCCAGACTATACTCAGCAAGGATTTCAATCACTATAGATGACAAAGACAGATTTAAACAATACTTACCAACTAATCCGGCCCTACAGAAAGTTCTGGAAGGAAAAGTCCAACCCAAGGAAGTCAACTATGCCCACAAAAACATTGGTAAGAGATAATCCCACTTCACCAACAGTCAAAATAAAAATGGGGGGGGGGAATCCATACATAAATACACAAAGAACAACAAATTCAAAACAAATAAGAAGTAACAATCAATGACCATTAATATCCCTTGATATTAATGGTCTTAATTGATAAAAAGATACAGACTAACAGAACGGACAGTAAGACAGAATCCATCCTTCTGCATACACGAAACACACCTCAAATTCAAAGATAGAGGTTACCTCAGAGTTAAGTTTTGTGAATAGATTTTCCAATCCAATGAACCCAAAAAACAAGCTGGTGAGGCAATCTTAAAATCTCACAAATTAGAATTTAATGCCCTCTCCACTCACTGTCCCTGCACTTCCAATATGCTCAAGAAATCTTGTTCCTTTTCTGTGAGGGACTTTGAATGAATCTTTTTGGTTCCTCCTTGTATCCCTGTTTCTCTAGGTGATACTTTGCTATATGTCTAAAATCCATATATGAGTGAGTACATACCATGTTTCTCTTTTTGTGACTGGGTTACCTCACTCAGGGTGGTTTCTTCAAGATCTATCCATTTGCCTGTGAATTTTAGATTCCATTGTTTTTTTCCCAGAGTAGAATTCCATTGTGTAAATGTTCCACATCTTCTTTATCCATTCTTCACTTGAGGGGCATCTAGGTTGCTTCCCAGTTCTTCCTATTAAAAATAATGCTATTATGAACATAGTTAAGAGATGTCTTTGTTGCATGGATGTGGATCATTTGGGTATGTGCCTAAGAGCAGCATTGCTGGGTCCTGTGGTAGACTAATTCCAATTTTCCTGAAGAACACTGATCTCTAAAACAGCTGTACAAGTTTATACTCCCACTAGCAGTGGAGGAGTGTTCCCCTTTCTCATTGGTGTTTTATATATTTATTTTATATTAATTTATTTTTAATTTTTATTTTACATATTGATCCAAGTTCCCTCTCCCTCCCTCACTCCCTCCTTCCCTCTCTCCTACCCTCTCATGCCCCCCTGACCACCCTCCCCTCCCATCCTACCCACTCCACATGTAGGATGATGCCTTCCAGGAGGGGTCATCTAAATCTGTCAAGTCATTTGCAGTAGGGACTAGGACTTCTCTCCTGTCTTTAGAGTAAGGGAGTATCCCTCCATGGGGGATGTGCCCCCAAAGTGATTTGGTGCACCAGAAATACATCATGGTTCCACTGTCTGAGGTCCCTTAGACTGGTCAGGCCTTCTAGCTGAGACCCATGTTCAGTGGTTTGAATCAGTCCCATGCTGGATTCCCAGCTGTCAGTCTGGGGTCCCTCCTTGTTCAGGTCAGCTGCCTCTATATGTTTCTGAAGCCCAGTCTTGTCCTCCCTCTCTGCATCTGGATTCCAGTTCAGCTCAATGTTTAGTTGTGGGTAATTGCTTCTTTTTCCATCAGCTACTAGATGAGGGCCTCATTGATGTTTTTGATTTTACCCATTCTGGCAGGATTAGGTTTGCATCTCAGAGTCCTTTTGAATTTTATTTCCCTGATAGCTAAGGATGTGGAACACTTTCTTAAGTGTCTTTCAGGCATTTTGGATTCCTCTATTGAGAAATCTCTATTCAGTTCTGTAATACACTTTTTAGTAGGGTTATTTGGTGTTTTGGTGACTAGTTTCTTGAGTTCTTTGTATATTTTGGAGATCAGCAACCTGTCAGATGTGGGGTTGGTGAAAAAATTTTCCCAGTCTGTGGGCTGCCATTTGGTCTTGTGACTGTGTCCTTTGCCTTACAGAAGCTTCTCAGTTTGAGGATGTCCCATATATTAACTGTCAATCCCAGTGTCTGTGCTGCTGGTGTTATGTTCAGGAAATATTCTCCTGTACCAATTCAGTCAAGGTTGCCTCCCACTTTCTCTTTTAAGATATACAGTGTGGCTAGAAGTATGTTGATGTCTTTGATACATTTGGTCTTAGGATTTGTGCATGGTGAAAGACATGTGTCTATATGTAGTCTTCAACACTCTATCATCCAGTTGTGCTAGCACCATTTGTTGAAGATGCTTTCCTCCTTCCATTGTATAATTTTAGCTGTTTTGTCAAAAATCAGGTGTTCTTAGGTGTGTGGATTAATATCAGGATTTTTGATTGGATTCTATTGGTCCACCTGTCTATTTTTGTGCCAATGAGAAGGGGAGGAGGGGGGAACATGTGGGACCAGGAATATTGAGTCAGGGGATGGATAAACATGAGTGAAAAAATAAGAGATGCCATAATACAGGGAGCCATTATAGGTTTGAAGAAAAAATTGACTCTAGAGAATTGTCCAGTGACCTACAAGAATGATCTGAGCAACAGTGGAAAGGCTACCTTATATGACCTTCCCTGATAATGAGATTGATAGCTAACTTATCCACCATCATAGAGCCCTCATCTAGTAGCTGATGGAAGCAGAAGCACACACTCACAATTAAACACTGATCTGAACTCCTGGAATCCAGATGCAGATAGGGAGGGTGATAAGAAATGGGGTCAAGATATAACTCTTTCTATGAATTAGGTACTACATTAATATCAAAATGTGTGCTAATAGAGTAAGAAAATAAAATTAGCCCACTCTCCCTTTTAAATATATGTAAAAACAAAATCCTAAATGTAATATTGACAAACCAAATGTAAAACACATAGAAAAGATAATCTGCCATAAGTTGGATTCATTCCAGAAATACAGGGATAATTCATGTTGTAAGCCAGGATATGTAATTCATCATATAAATGACCTCAATTTCAGAAATCATTTGATCATCTCAATAGATATACAAAATGCCTTGAACAAACTCCAAGATCCAAGATCACTTCAAGTAAAACAAAACAAAACAAAACCCTTGAGAGAATGAGGATAGAAGAAATCTTTATCAACTTAATGAAAACAGCACATGACAAGCCTGAAGCTAACATCATCATAAATAAGGAAAACTCTAATAATTCCCACCAAAATAAGAAGACAAAACAATCTACTCTCCAGATTAATGTTCAGTCTTGTACTTCAAATCCTTGTCCACTTAAAAAGATAAAAAAAGGGAAACAAAAGAGATATAAATATGAAAAGAAGAAATCAAACAATTCCTATTTAAAAATCACTCTCTATACATAAACAATTTTAAAGAATGTGCCAAAAAGTCTCTTAGGTCTGACAAACACTACCAAGAACGTGGCCGCATGCAAAATTTAACATAAAAATCAATAGTTTTTTTTTTAAATATACTAATGAAGAGACTACAGACAGGGAAATTATAGAAATAAATCCCATGCAAGGTAGTTTTAAAATACAGGCCCCCCTGAATATGGGTCTCAGGCCAGAAGGACTGAACAGTCTAAGGGACCTCAGACAGTGGAGACAGGATGTATCCCTGGTGCACAAAAGGACCTTGCGAACACATCGCCCATGGAGGCATAACTGCCTTAATCTAGAGACAGGAGAGAAGCCCTAGTCCCTACTTCACAGGACCTGTCAGATCTACATGACCCCAACTGGATGGCATTCCTCTACATATGGAATTGGGGTGGGGAGTTGGGAGGGGAGGGTGTTTAGAGTAAAGGGGAGGGAGGGAGGGAAAGGGAACTGGGATTGATATGTAGAAAATAAATTAAATAAAAAAATGCTTTGACTCCAAAATTTAAGTTCAAGGACAAGTTACTGGGGAAAAGGATTTCTATTTTTGTTTCCACAGAAAATGAAAAGATGTGGATTCCTTCCAGACTAGTGTGGTTTGATCAAGCCAGACCACCTGAAACAGAGTACCACGTGATCCTACATTCAAAACAGTTGGACAAAGCAGCCTGACAGACTACAGCCAGGATTTCTGCATCTTCTTAGAATCCCCCATGACAGTGCCCCTTACCAGCAGGAAGTAGTTTGGAAAGAACAATACCCAAATTCCCAAATATTGTCTATAAATGTTTGTTTTCATTTAAATCTACATGGTTATATATAATAAATAAATAAATAAATGAAAGAAAAAAAATAAATTACACTTTTAAAGCATTCAAAGAGTTAGATAATAAAGAAACTAGATGAAAAGCATTTTCATTGTCAGGGATTGGGAGAATCAACACTATGAAAATACCTGTTTCTCCAAAAGCACTTTATAGATTCGATGCAATCTCAATAAAACTCAAACACATTTTTTCCCAGAAATTCACACATATACACAGATACACACAAACACACACACACACGGACACACACACACACACACAGAGAGAGAGAGAGAAAGAGAGAGAGAGTTAGAGAGACAGAGAGATTGTTTTGGAAGCAGTAGACAGTTCTCGTTATGAGGACTGTCACTGGTAAGCCAACTACAATCCAATGGAGTATCACACATTCATTAATATAGGAGTAGCACAAGTTGTACTTGATAAAATTTAAGTGTATAGGGAGTGAGGATGGATATTAGAAGAACAAAGGGTCAGCGAATGTTGTCAAACACATTCAATGAAGTTTTCAAAGAACCTGTTAAAATATAAGTGGCTGAAGTTGTACGGATTTGAATGTGGGTCCTTTACGTTACTCCCTTAATATTCCTCCCTGTTTGTGAGTAAGAATGAACTCATCTTTAACATTGTGGCTTTGTATTACTTTTGAAACACTTCCAGTTGCTCTTTTTGTTGAGAGTTGCTTCGGATCTCTCTCTCTCTCTCTCTCTCTCTCTCTCTCTCTCTCTCTCTCTCTCTCTCTCTCTCTCTCTGTGTGTGTGTGTGTGTGTGTGTATGTGTATGTGTGTGTGTGTGTGTGTGTGTGTGTGTATCAAGGGCTTGTCAATCTGACTTATCTTTTCAAGGAGCCAACTTTTCACTTCATTTATTCTTTCTAAACACAGTTTTGTTAAATTATGTTTTACTTGTGTAATTTGTTTATCTCTGCATGCACCTGTATCCATTGCACAGTTGGTGTGCAGAAGGCCGAAGACATCTAATAAGAATAGTTTCTTTCCCTCTATCATGTATGGTCTTGGGATTTGAATACAGATGTTACAAGTGGGGTTTTCCTGCCAGTCTGGTCCCACTGCCATGCCAGGCCCAAATGACACACAGAGAGACACTGTATTAGATATAAAGCTGTTGACCTGTTACTAGTTTCATATCCATATCGGCTAGCTCTGTCTTAATTATTAACCCATTTCTATTACTCTAAGTACTTGCACATGGTCTTATCTCACCAGAGAGAGTGGCAGGTGTTCTTCTCTCTCCGTAGTCCATCTTGGAACTCTTCCCTACTACTTCCTCTCTCCTCCTAGTCTCCAAGTCCTGCTTATCTTGCTTTCCTATTGGCCAACAATGCTTTATTCATTAATGAATAAGAGAAACATATTTATAGAATTTTGTTAAATTATGTTGTACTTGTGTAATTTGTTTATCCCTGCATGAACCTCTATCCATTCCACAGTTGGTGTCCACAAGGCAGAACACATATAGTGAGAATAGTTTCTTTTCCTCCATCATGTATGTTCTTGGGATTTGAACACAGCTTCTTAGACTTGTTGTTGCTTTTAGGCATTGTGGTGGTTTGAATGAGATCATATCTCAAAGGCTCAGATGTTTGAATAACTGTTCCCCAATTGGTAACAGTGATTGTGTAGGTTTAGGATTCATTGTTTTGTTGAAGGAAGTATGTTACTGGGGAGGCTTTGAGATTTAAAAGTCTCACTCTCCTTTGCATTCATTAACTATCTGTGCTTCCTGTTTTTGGTATACATTGTGAGGAGTTTACTTACTGCTTCAATTGTCATGCTTGTCGGCAGTAATGCTTCCCTGTTGTGATGAAGGACTTTGAACTCTGTAGAACTACAAGCCTAGATAAATATGTTCTTTTATACATTTTTTTAGCCTGTTGTTTTATGGAAGCAATAGAAAAGTAGCATATTTGCTGAGTCACCTTGCTGGCCCTTGAACATACATATGAATCTCTAAATTTAAATTTATGTATTTACTTATTTGTATATGTGTATACACACACAAGCCTGGCCACAGTTGTAGGAACATGTATACACACACACAAATGCATGCACACATAACACACTTCACTCTCAGAATCATCTTTTGTTGCACAGACAAAGGTATGTGGTTATCTTCACTCATATTAATTATAGTAATTATTGATTACCATGTAAGTTGCTTCAATGTTTAATTTTCATCATAAGTTTATGTATTTCTTTACATACTTATTTTTCTTTATATTTTTATTTTCTTTTATGAGTATGAGTGTTTTGGCTACATGTATGTACGTATACCACAAGCATATATTGCTGGTATCCATAGAGAGTTGAAGAGTGCAGCATATTCTTTGGAACTAGAGTTATGGATGATTGTGAACCCTGATGTGGTATTGAGAACAGAACCTAGGTCCACTGCAAGAGCAAATGTTTTTATAACAACTGAGCCATGCCTATACCCCAGTAATGAATTTTCTGTAAAATCTCTATATGTTTATTCCTAGGTTGAATTCAATTGTGATGTGATAGAATTCAGAATGTTACATCAATTTTTCTTACACTCATATGCAATTCTATTTTTGCATTTACTTGTATTCTCCTATGTAATAGTTTTAACTGTCAACTTTATTCAGCCCCAAGGAAGGAAATGTCTAAGTCAGCTTGGATGACAGGTATGACTGTGAGAATTTTTAATAATTAACTGGGTCAACTAATGTGGGGGACACATATTATATGTCATTATCATCATTTTACAATCCAGAGCCTTTAATGTATACTTGAAAGGAATGATCTGAACACCTGTAAGTATGCTAGCATTTACTCTCTCTACAGTTTGACTGTGAATATCATATTGCTTACATGCCTCAGGGTCCTTCCTTGACTTCTTCAAAAGATATAATATAGAATTATAAGCCAAAAATACCCCTTTCTCACTTAAGTTGTTTTGCTCAGGTATTTTATCACAGTAACTGAAATGAAATTGGATCACAGCCTGTGGTGTATTTTAAATTATGATTCATATACTGTTGAGGAAAATGTACATACTGCACTGATCAGATGAAATGTTTTGTAGATGTTGATGACATTATTTTGCTTTATTTTTTCATATAGGCATATTATTTATTCCATAAACTCCATTGTTTTCTTTTTAAATTCTGTTTGCTGCACCAGTCCCTTGTCATGAGTGGTACACTAAAATCACAATACTATTACTGAAACTAAGGTGATCTGTGGCTTATAATCTAGCTTTATTTGATTAATGAAAATATGTATATTCAAATTTAATGCACAAATGTTGGAACCGTAATGTTCTCTTCATTGATTGTTTCACTTAACAGAAAAAAGTATATATCATAAATAGACTTTCTACTGTTGTGATAAAACACCATGACCAAATCAACCTGGGGAGGAAAGGGTTTATTTGTCTTACACTTCCACATAACTCTTTATTGGCGTGGACAGTACACTTCTTCATCATCTCTTCTGAATAGTTTTGGTTTAAATTTTGTTTAATCTGATATTATGACAGCAATGCCTATGTGGTCCCATTTGATATGAATTTCCTTTCAAATATTTTATTTCCTTGGAGGTAAAGAGTGTTTTCTTACTATGGACATTTTTCTTGAAGAGTAGCAGGACTGTTCCTCGATGGTAAAGAATGGCTGTGAATAGCTTAAAATGGAGAGGGGTTGAAGACAGGAAGTGTACAACAAGGCTTCAGCTGGGGAGGGAGACCAATACAGAAGGAGAAGGAGGGATTATGACATTAAGGTGATTTGATATAGCCTCAGTTACTCATATTATTTTATATGAATCTAAAATTATGCACAAAATAACTAATTTAATAAACATAATATCATATATAATTATATATGCACACACATATATGTACACACATAAATACATACATACATACATACATATATAGTAAAGTCAGTAGGACTGACAATGCTTCCCATAGGAACCATAAACTAAATATATCCCAGTACCAGGCATATAAACTTTCTTTTGAATGACTGGTCATTGTACTGCAAGTGACTCCCCAAACAATATGGGATATAATATATAGCACTTAGTTACCTTGTAGGATTTGAGGGTGGGCCCCTATTGCTGAAGATACCACATATTTAGGATGCAAAATTCCAATGTGAGAATCTGTATCTGACCCAAAAGCTTTTTCTTCTGTGGTTTGTCTTACAAGGTTCCAGAAAATACTGTATAAGTTACCAAGGGCAGGGGAAGGCAATTAAGCAGCCCTATCCAGCTGCAAAATCTACTAAATAAATGATTTACAATTATTACTGGTAAGGCAAGATAACAATAAAGATTTAATAAGTGACACATGTTCATTGCAACCAACAGATATCAAAATGGATAAGAAGGAAATCATGCCTGATATTGGACCCTAGCCAGGTTCCTGTGACTAAAAGTTAAGATTATAGACTTACAAAACAGTAGGTCTTCATAAGGCTGTTTCAGATAGCCTTAATTTGAGTTACCCTCTCATCCCATCATTTCTAATTCTTTATTTCTTCACATTCATACTCACTCAAAAGTTTCCATCTCTGGTAATCCTCACTTTTGCTTTCTTATCACATGTTTTCTATCCACTCTCCTTTAAGGTATCATTTTCTTCCCCTGTAACAGTCATTTTCTAGCTCCCTGGTCTCAACACATATCCTAATTTAAACATAGTAGTCTGAGAATTTGAAGCAAAGGTCTCCTATGGAAAAGAAGATGCACCTTGTGTCTGTATGTTTTGTTATATCATTCAGTGTTTTATATGACTCTATATGTTATATCACTCAATATAATTTTTCAGTTCTATGAAGTTTCATGAAAATGCCATGATTTTATTTTTATTTTTACTTGAATAAAAAAAACATTGTGTATGTGTTCTTGTCTTAGTTAGCTTTACTTTAGCTCTCCACATGACATAGCCAAGAGTTATCTGAGAGGAGGGCCTTAACTGAGAAACTAACTAGATCATATTAGCCTCGTGAGTATTTATGCAGCAGGTGTCTTAAATATTAATTGCTGTAGGAGGCCCCAGAACACTGTGAATAATACTATTCCCTGGGGTTGTTGTAGGCAGTATAGAAAAGTTAGCTAAGACAGAGGTCATCCACCCATTCACAAAACCAGGCCCCATCTCAGGCAGTAACCACAGGTTACTCCAAACAGCATACCAGAGAGGAGACACAGAAAATCACCCATTCAACAGCAACAAAACTAGAAATAGGTGTCTAGACCTATAAGCACTCCAAGTCCATATTCTTAAATTAAGAACATAATCAATAACAGCCAGGGTGAGATGTCACCACCAGAGTCCAGCCTTCCCACTAGAACAAGCCAAGGATATTCCAACATCGCTGAAGTACAAGAAAATGTCCTTAAAAACAAGTTTATTTATACAGGTCCCTAAAGTGAAAATTAACATATCCCTTAAAGAAATTAAGAAAATATAATACAAATGAATGAACTCAAAGAATCTCTTAAAGAACATAAAGGAAGACAAGAAAAGAAAACATTGGAGGAAATTAATAAAACTGTTCAGGAGATGAATATGGAAATAGAAGTAATGAAGAAAACACAAACTAATGGATTCTGGAAATGGAAAGTCAAGGTAAGTAAGTGAACAGGAACAAAAGCAAGCGCCACCGACAGAAAGCAAAAGATGTAAGAAAGAATCTCAGTAAGATACAATACAATCTCAGAAGGTACAACAGAAACAATAGATAATATTGGTAACAGAAAATATTAATCTATGAAATTCTTAACACAAAACATCCAGGCCATTATGAAAAGAATAAACGTAAAATTTATAGGAATTGAAGAAGAATCCCATCTCAAAGCCAAAAAAAATATTTTTAACAATGTCAGGAGAAAGTTTTTGTAATTTAAAGAAGGACATGCTCAGAAGGAACAAGCATACAGAGCAGCAAATAGATTGAACTAGAACAAAAGCCCCCTGACCACATAATAATCAAAACACTAAACACAAAAAATAAAGTATAAAAAGCTATAAAGGAAAAGTTTCAAGTAAGATACACAGGCAGACATATTGGAATTAAATTCAACTTCTTAATCTAAAACCCAGAAGGGCCTGGATATTTGTGTTGCAGATTCTGAGAGAGACCACAGGTACCAGGACAAACTGCTACACCCAGCAACATTTGAATTCCATAGATGGAGAAAAAAAAGATATTCCATGATAAACTCAAATTTAAACAACATCTATCCACAAATCCAGCCTATAGAAGTTACTAGAAGGAAAATTCTAACCCAAAGTTAATTATATCTTCAAAAACACAGGAAACAATCACATACAAGCATAAGCCAAATAAGCAAAATGCATATGCATGCAAACATCTACCAAAGTTAAATCAATATCAGATAAAAAATTAAATAGGAAATAGAAAGAGTCATTAAAATTCTGCCAACCACAAAAAAAGCCCAGGGCCAGACAGTGTTATCTCAGAATCCTACCAGACACTCAAAGAAGAGGTAATACCAACACTTCTTAAAATTATTACACAAACTAAAAAGAGAAAGGAGATTGCCAAATTCATTTTATGAGGCACTGTCACCCTGACTCCCAAACCACACAAAAACTTAACAAAGAAATATTTACAGAGTAATTTCCCTCATCAGTCATTGATGCAGAAAATACTCAGTAAAATACTGGCAAACCAAATTTAAGGACACACCAAAAAGATCATCCATCATGATTAGTAGTGTTCATCTCACAGATGCAGGGATGATTCAACATACAAAAAAAAAAAAAAAAAAAAAAAAACTATCAAAGTTATCCACCATATCAACAAAGTGAAAGAAAGAAACGACATGATCATTTCAATGGATGCTGAAATAGCCTTTGACAAAATTCAACACCCCTTTACTCTAATAGTATTAGATAGAGAAGGAGTAAAAGGGACATACCTAAACATAATAAAGGCAATTTACAGCAAACCTATATAGAGCCAGTAAAGGAGAGAAACTTGAAGCAATTCCACTAAAATTAGGAACATATCAAAGCTGTCCGTTCTCTCCATATCATTCAAGATAGTACTTGAATTTCTATCTAGATCAATAAGACAACTAATGGAGATCAAAGGGATACAAATTGGGAAGGAAGAAGTCAACATATTTCTGTTTGTTGGTGCTATGATAGTATACACAGGAGACCAAAAAATTCTACCAGGGAATTGCTACAGCTGATAAACACCTTCAGTAAAGTGGTCAGGTACAAGATCAACTCAAAATCATCAGGAGCCCTTCTATATACAAACAATGAATGGCTAGAAAAAGAAATCAGAGAAAATAAACCCTTCACAATAGTCACAAATAATATAAAATATCTTGGTGTATAACTTATTTTTAGAATTATTTTTTATGTAAATTCAAAAATTATCTTATATACCAATCCAATTTCCCTCTCCTTTCTGTCCACCCATTCCCCCCACCATCTCCCATCCCAGTCCCCACCTACTATTCAGGGAGAGTGAGGCCTCATGGGGATCCATCAAAATCAGTCACATTTGAGGAAGGACCAACTTCCCTACCCCCACCCCTGGTATTTAGACTGAGAAAGTATCCCTTAGGTGAAGGCCTAGAAATTTAAATAAAAGACAAGACAGCAGGTCATTCATGCAACAGGAATACTTGAATACCAGATGCCGATTGCTGTTTATTGTGGGGGAAAGAAGTGGGCTTATATACTGACTCACAGCACAGTGGAAAACAATAAGTAGTTGAGCATACAAGTTCTCTGGCTTAGTTCCTCCCCCAGCAGATTTGTGTTAGGAAATCAGGCAGAGTACCAGTAACAACACTTGGGCAAATGTTCCAGCCAATAGCTTCAGGCTTGCTCAAGGTGCCTCAGGGATCCATGCAGGGCCCTACATCCCTACATAGGGAATATGCTCCAAAATCCCAGTTTATGTACTAGGGATAAATACTGGTTCCATTGCCAGAGGCCCCATAGACTGCCCAAGCCACCTGCCCCAGCTGACACACACATTAAGGGATCCTGGTTCAGTGTTATACTGATTCCCCAGCTGTCGAACTGGGGTCCATAAGCTCCCACTTGTTCATGTCAGTTGTTTCTGTGGGTGTCCCAAGTATGGTCTTGACCACTTTGTCCATCCATCCCTCCTCCCTCTCTACAACTGGATTCCAGAAGTTTGGCCCAGTATTTAGCTGTGGGTGTCTGCTTCTGATTCCATCATCTACTACATGAAGGCTCTAGGATGGCATATAAGGTAGTAATCAGTCTCATTATCAGGGAAGGGCATTTAAGGTAACCTCTCCACTATGGCTTAGATTGTTAGTTGAGGTCATCCTTGGAGGTCTCTGGACATTTCCCCAGTGCCAGGTTTCTCTTAAAACCTATTATGGCTCCCTCTATTAAAGTATCTCTTTTTCTGTTTTCATTCTCTGTTCTTTCCCTGGCTCAAAATTCCTGATCCCTCATGCTCTTCTCCCTATTTCTAACCAAGCAAGTGAAAGAACTGTATAATTGCTTCAAGTTTTTGAAGAAAGAAATCACAGAGTATATAAAAAGATGGAAAGACCTACCAGGCTCATGGATTAGCAGGATTAACATAAAATTTACCATCTTGGCTCCTCCCCAGACTTCTGGGGAGGGAACAAACTGGATCTAATTGGCCCATTCTGGTCCTGAACAGACACATTTAAGGTAAAAACTGACAAAGCTTTTAGATTCCTTCAGAAGCCATTACTGTGCCCAGAAGTATGGAATGGGACACATTTGGCTCTCCTCCAGACTTCTTGGTCTGGAGGGGGGGCTACAAAATCAAACTTGAGCTTCTTGGACCTTTTCAGGCCTGAGCTGGCAGAGGTCAAAGATGGCTCCCCCGATACATTTTAGTCTGGGGGATGCACAATCAATCAGGAGCCTGCCAAATGCCTCTGGTATGAGTGATCAGGCACCATCATATTGAGCGCTGCCAGATGTTTGTAGGCCATGGCATGCAAGAGAAGAAAAGCAACAGCTTCTGCCATGCATTGTAGATGGGGTGGGAAGTACCAATGAAGAGCCCTGACACTGGACAGTGAGGCACAATTGTGGCTTGTGAGTACAGCCTGGGGAAATGGAAGAAAGTGTGAGGCAGAAGGGTCCATGGGCTAGGGAGAGAGGAAGATTTGAAGAAATGAGTGTGGTGAGGAACAAGTTGAGGTAAATGGCCTGCTAGCTACCTGAGTCCAAAGTAATATCTAGGGCTGTGCTATTGCCAAGGGGCAGAACTTTGTTGATGGCCTTGAAGCAGCTGAAGGCCCCTATGTTGATGTCTGTGGCTCTTGTCACCACTGAGGACCATGCAGAGGACTGTAGTCTAGGCTACCACCTGGGGTCATGATGGTATCTGAGGGTCATGCTTCCACAGATACTATGATAATTTGAGTCTCCTGCACTGCCACCTGGGGCCATGGTGACATCATGGCCTGGGTTGCTGCCAAGGACCATATCTGTTCTGTGGTCCTAACACAGTCAGGGTCAGTGCTGCTATATCTGGTCAATGTTGCTACCAAAGGTCACATAGATGCTAAGAGTATAGACTGACCATGTAGATGTCCAAGAGCTGTTCTGTCATGACCAAGCTGATTTGAATTGCCAGTGCTATCACCTGGTTTTGTCATGCCAAGGATACTGTGCAAGACCATGTCTGGGTCTGTGGTCCTATTGCACTCAGGGTATGTGTTGATGTTTATACCTCTGGAGACCATAGAAAGCTATGCCATTGCTGGGGATTTGAGTCACCACCTGTGGCCAGGTTGGTGTCTGAGGGCCCTATAACCATGGAGGCCACGTCAATCAAGTTAGCTTTTACTGACATCTGGGACCATAGTGACATGCAGACTTGGGTAGTTACACAAACATGGTTCTATGTAACCACAGGTAGGGTCTGTATTGATACCTATGCTCATGTTGCCACCAAAGACCACACAAATGTCTTGGTTTGTGCCACAAACTGTGACTATGAAGGAATCGGAGGGTAGCAACAAACTGTGACTATGAAGGAATCTGAGGGCCATACTACCACTAGGGTCATGTTGATCTGAGTGTGCTATCATCTTGAGCCATGGTGTCATCTGGGCAAGGGCTGCTGCCAATGGCCAAGTCTGGGTCTATGGCCCCACAGCAGCCAGTGTATGGGTAGATGTTCTTGGATCCACTTACCACTGAGGGTTGTGCAGATAACCAGAGTCTGCTCAGCCACCTGAAACCATGCTGGTGCTCAAGTGCCATGCTATCACCAAGGTCATAGTGATCTGTGTGGCCTGTAAGACCACCTAGCCATGATGACATTAGGACCCAAGATTTTGCCAAGAATGGGTCTATGGTCCTGTTGCTGCTTGAGTCAATGATGATGTCCATGACCTGTGTTAGCACAGGAAGGCACTGAAACAATGCTGTTCTGATCAAGCCCTTCTGCTTACTGACACTGGGATAGCTTCCCCTGCTGTAGGAGAGCCGCTCCACCCATCAGAGGAGAGGTGGTCCCTTCACATGGGAAAGATGGCCTTACTCCTCACCACAGGCAATGACCAAAACTAGATAGCACTAGAGTTTACCCTGTGGTCAGGGAGAGCTGACATTGTTCTCCCTTTCATCTGCCATGGGGTGACATGGCTAAGAGAAAGATTCCCTCCACCCACATCCATTCCCACCTGAGGAAGGTGAGAAAGGTGGTCCCAGGGTAACAAGAGTGGGAGAGCTATCCCTCACCCTCATCGCATGCATCACACAGGATAGCATGTTTTGTACCACATCTGGGCAGCACACTAGAGTTGACTCTGTTGTTTGTAGTGTGGGTATGCCAGGCCTGAGGATGCAAAAACAGGAAAGCTGACCCTATCCCCCTCATGTGCACACTATTGTAATCAGGAGAGAGGTCCCTGCACCTTGCCTAGGCAAATCAGTAGAGCTGGACCTGGAGGTGTGAGTATGAGTGATTTGGATCTAAGGACCTGAGACCATGAGAAATGGCTGCCCTCCTTGTTGTCTACCACATTGGGTGAGCTAGTTGGGGCAGGACTTAAGAGCTCACCTAGGTAGTTAAAATGATGTAAATCTGACAGGCTGACCAACCCAGCTCCTAACCAGACTCAGAACAGGGCTTTGTGTAAGCCCAATCTACCTTATATGAACTGTTAAAGCATGTGAAGGCAATGAACCTACATATCCAAAACAGCAGGATCTTCATGACACAGTACAACAACAGGATATCCAAGAGGAGTCCAAGTGAAGACCCAGCATCAATGTTTTAGCAGAAACCAGATGCTGAAATCAAGACCAATGACTCATGGCAAGGTAATGAACACTTTCAGGAAAAAAAAAAGGGTAAACTTTGTGACTCAATGTTGGTCCACACTACAGTTTCCACAAGATTCTTCTTTTTTAGTTTCTTTGTTTTGTTTGGTTTTTAGGTTGTTTCTTTTTTATGATAATATTTTTTATTTAAATTAGAAACAAGCTTGTTTTATGTCAATCCAAGTTTGCTCACCCTCCTTTCCTCCCCTGTCCCACTCCCAATCTTCATCCCATCCCCATTCTTCTCCCCAGGGAATGTGAGGCCTTCCATGGGGGAATCTTCAAAGTCTTTCATATGATTTGGGTCAAGGCCTTTTAAATTTAGTTTTGTTTTGGAAATGAGGTTGCAAGGACAGAGAACAGTTGTGAGGGGATGAGGAGATAAGTGGGATCCACAAAGAATAAATGAAAGCCTACCACAAAGAAACATTACCATCTTACCAAAAGAAATCTACAGATTCAATGCAATCTTCATTAAAATCCCAACACAATTCTTCACAGTCTTTGAATGAACAATACTCAGCTTCATATAGAAAAAGAAAAGAACACACGAATAACAAACAAACAAACACCCCAGGCAAGGTAAAAGTATCCCTTACAATATAAGAATATCTAGGGGAATCACTATCCCTGATTTCAAGCTTTATTACAGAGATATAATAAAAATTTGTATCACTCTGCCTAAAACATAAGTCCAAGTGGGTCAAAGACCTCAAAATTAGTTCAGATACAATGAACCTCATGGACAGAATGTGAGGAATAGCCTTGAACAGATTGACACAGCAGAAAACTTACTGAACAGAGCACCAATAGTGCATATACTAAGATTGACAATTAATAAATGGGACCTCAAGAAACTGAATGGCTTCTACAAGGCAAACAACACCAAAAATATGACAAAATGGCAGCCCATATTCACCAACCTCATAGCTAACAGAGGGTTAATTTCCAAAATACATGAAGAATGCAAGAATCTGGTTATCTTTTTCTTTTTTTAAAGCACAAAATTAATCAATTTAAAAATGAGTATAGATCTAAACAGAGAATTCTCAACAAAGTAATCTCAAATAACCAAGGAGCACTTAGAGAAATGTTCAAAATATTTAGCCACCAGCAAAATGCAAATCAAAACGACTCTGAGATTCCATCTTATACCTGTCAGAATGGTGAAAATAAAAATACACAAGTGATAGGTCAGGTTGGAGAGGATGTGGAGCAAGGGAACACTTCTCTGTTGCTGCTGCATGTGCAAACCTGTATAGCCACTTTGAAAATCAATATGAAAGCTTCTCAGAAAATTGGTAATTTAAATATCTCAAGACCCAGCAATACTACTCTTTGACTTATATCCAAACTATACTTGTTCAACTATGTTCATAGCAGCTTTAATCTTAATAACAAGACCTGGAAACAACATAAATGACCCTCAAATAAAGAATGGATAAAGAAAATGGTGCATATTTACATAATGAACAACTACTCAGCTGTTAAAAACAGTGACATCATAAAATTTGCAGGAAAATTTATGAAACTAGAAAAATCCTGAGTGAGGTAACCCGGACCGAGAAAGACAAATATGGTATATACTCCCAAGTGTGTATTAGCTGTCAAATATAGGATAAACATGGTATAATTCACAGCTTCACAGAGAAGCTAAGTAACAAGGAGGGCTCAAGAAAGCATCCTTAGATCTTCCTAGAAAGGGGAAATACAATAAATTTCACAGGTGGAATGGGGGCATGTGGGCATGGGAACAGGAGGAACAAGATTGGGGGTGCAGTAGTAAAGAACAGGAAGAGATGGCCTGAAATTAGAGGTATTTGGGGGTGAGGTAGAAACCTAGTGCAATGGAAACACCCAAGAAACTACAAGGGTGACTTGAGCTAATAGTTCTACCAATAGGGTATATGTAGCCTGACCTGGCTATCTCCAGTAACCAGACAAGATTTCACAGGAGGGTTTGGGATACCAACTCAGCCACATAACATTTGACCTACAATTTATCCTGCACATAAGGTGTGCTATGGTATAAGTGGTGCAGAAATTGTGGGAGTAGCAAAGCAATTACTGTTGTAGCCTGAGACAAATGTTGTAAGAGGGAGCCCACCCCTGACACTGACGGGAGCATCAGAACTCAGATGATGGAAATCTGAGTTCTAGGATGGAACCAAAAGCAACTGACAAAAATATAAGTGTTATGATGTCTAATGATATTCTGACACACTAATAGATTGTTGCCTAGCTAAATTGTCATCAGAGAGGCTTCATTCAACAACTGTTGGAAAAAGATTCAGAGACCCACAGTCCAGCATTAGGCACGCCTAGGTGAATTCTGGAGAAGAAAGTAAAGATTATAGGAGCCCAAGGAGTCAAGGACACCACTAGAAAACAAACAGAATCAAGTAACCTGATATCATGAGGGCTTAGAGAAAATTGACAAACAGGGAGCCTGCATGGTACTGACCTATGCCTTCTACATATGTGCTTAAATTGTATAGGTGGGTCTTCTTGTGGGCCTTTCTCTAAATCTTGTGATTGCTTTTGAACCTATTGGTTTGCCTTGTCCAGCCTTAGTATAACAGAAGTTGCCTACTCTTATTGCAATATGATATGCCATGTTTTGTTGATATCCATAGGATTCCTGCCCTATTCTGAATAGAAGTGGAGAAGGTGTGGATGGTGGAACAGAGGTGAGGTTGGGGAAGAGGGACTGGGAGAAGAGGAGAGAGGAGAAACTTCAGTCAGAATATAAATACTACTACTACCAGTACTACTACTACTACTACTACTACTACTACTACTACTACTACAAATCATTTAAAAATGAAAGAAACCTAGCTAAACATGAACCAGTGAATGTGCCAACAAAACGATGTTTCTTCTATGATTTGTTATCTACCATCTTGGCTATAGTGGAATTCCTTGATCAGAGGCAATGTTATAGGTTCAAGTTTCTGTTTGAGTTCCCATCTTACTTCTCTCTATGATGAAGTGTACCTTGTAAGGTCAAATTTATCCTTTCTCTAAGTTGCTTTTACTGTGAAAAGTACCACAATTTCACTATGTATGAATAGTTGATGGACATTACTTTTATGAATAGTTTGATGTGTAATTGTTAATCTTTGGTATCAACTTTATTGAATTTGGAACTGAAATTTTTTTAAAAAAAATGACCAAGTGGATGAACTTGTAAGGAATTTTATTTATTAGACTAATTGAAGTCAGGAGACTCACTTTAAAATGAGGTAGCATCTCCAGAAAGGTATAGGAAGATCTAAGAGATTTTTTTTTTATTTTTTTATTTTTTATTTTTTTGTTTTTTGCTTGCTTGTCTTTCACAACAAACTGGTGAATTCGCCTACCCTATTCTTGTATTCATCTGCCCTGTTATAGCTGCTACCATTGATGGTAATTATGTTGCTATTTATTTTCATGCATTATTTCACTGACATCAGAACCCAGGTTCTTTGGGTTCCTAGTATGGACTGAGGAACAGTACATGGAATCCTCTTATCATGCAGCATGAGATTGTGAATGCTGAAACATTCATCCTTATGGACTGAGAAACTACTAATTCTTGGCCTCATTAGTGTGTACACAGAAGCTGTTGGACTGCTTAGAACTTTTCTTGTAAGCCAATCTAGTAATTCCACTTTTTAAAATATTTTATTTGATACTGTTAGTTTGTTTTATGTATGCATGGAATGTGTTTTGGTCAAATCAACCCCACACCCATGGTGTATCCCTTTCAACTTCATATGCTCTGTTTTAAACAGAGTGATAAAGCCCACTCTAAATATTTAGCTTAATGTATTCTTTGAGCTCTCATACATGTATCCAATGTGTTTTGATTTCATTCACTGCTACTTTCCTGAAGCTCCTCACAGATTCTTCCCAATGTCTCCCTCCCAATTCCAAATATGGCCTTTAAAAAAACAACACATTCAGTATAATTAGTTCAACCAGTATGTGCATGGGTGCATGGCCATCTACTGAAGTATGGGCAACCTACTAGAGACCACATCCCTTAAGAACACTCACTTTTTCTCTGGTATCAGCCATCAACTGCATTCTATCAGTTCTATTCCACTGGAGAACCATATTACATGAATATGTCAGTAATGAACACCTATCTCTGTAGTCCAGTACAGAAGATTTAGGGTATAGGACTATGAGTTGTACCTATGGATTACAAAGAAAGTATACTGTTTGCTATTTTGAGGAATATTTCCACTGATATCCACAGTAGCTGTGGAATTTATACTACCAATAAAAGTAAATAAGCATTTCCCTTTTATCCCCATCTGCACTAGCATTTCTTGATATTGGTTTTTCTTAATAATACATATAGTTATTGGGGTCAGATCTCAAATTAGTTTTAAGTTTTATTTCCTTGATGCTTTAATGATATTCAACACGTTAAAAATTTTATTTGTCATTTGTAACTTTATTTTGAATATAATCTGTTCTATAGACAATTTATTGGGTTATTTGTCTTACTGAATTTTTTAGTTATTTGTGTATATTCCATATTAATCTTCCATCAGATGAATAGGTGTCAAAATTCTCTTCCATGATATAGGCTATCCCTTCACTCCTTGGTTATTGTTGGCCTTGTTTCTTAGGAAACTGGGATCCTATTCACAGCTAAATCTAAATCTTAAAGTGTACAAGCTATATTTTATTCTATCAGTTTCACAGGTTCAGGTCATATGTTAAGGTCTTTCACTTAGGTGGATTGGGTTTTTGTGCAGGATTAGAGATAAGGATCTTCTTACATTTTTCTTCTTGTTCATTTTCCAAATGTTGATATTGACAATGAAATATGATAGAAGATCTAGTTAAAGGTCCATACCACTATGTACACTATTTTTGAAAAAGGGATAAAACTATGGAGAAAAGAAAGTCAATTTGAAAATTTATTGTTGTTTATCTTTTCATGGTGCCCTAAGAATCATACATGTTCCATTCTTGCATTCTTTGAAAATTTATCACTGATCTTGACTATGTGTCCCAACTCCTCTATCTTGTCTTTGAAAACCATGTATTCATGTCCTCTTGTTGAATTATATTGGTGAGATTTTTTTCACTGAATTTCTATTTAACTTATTGAGTTTTTCATTTCCATTATTATTTCAGTGTGTTTTTCTTCACTATGTCTAGTTATTGGATTCTATTTTCCTATCCTATATCCACTGCCTTATCTCATACAGCTGTTAGTATGTGTTTTCTCAGAATTTATTTGGGAGTTTATTTCTGTGTTTTTTGACTTCCATGAACATATTTTCTGTTCTTTACCTAACCAGAGAAACATCCTAAAATTCATAAAAGGACACAGAAGATATAAAATAAGCAGGAAATCCTAAACAGAAAGAATGATTCTGGATATATCTTATTGACTGATCTCAAATTATAATTTAGAGAAAAAGAACTTCCCTTAAAAATACAAGCATCATATAGGAACATCACATGTGAATCAATGTAATAAAATTAGACCTAGATATAAGGACATACAAATGATGTCACCTGATTTTTCACAAAGTTGTCAACAAAACCATACTTAGGGACAGTACAGCCTCTTTAACAAATGGTATTAATGATATAGATATAACCATGTAAAATAATAAACCCAAGTTCATTTCTTTCATAATCCACAAAATAAATTCATATTAGATATGAAAACACTGACAAATAAAGCACAATACTTTAGCCATGTTGGTTAATTTTTATCACCTTCACACAACCTAGAATTACTTGGGTGGGGGAACCTTATATGAAGATTTGGCTCCATCATAATAGTTTGTGAGCATATCTGGGGATTGGGTAGATTTTCTTGATTGTTAGTTGATGTAGGAGGGCCCTGCTCACACTGTAAGAATTATGATTGATTTTATCTCTGAATAGGTGTACCTGGGATATATATGAAAACTAAGCAACCATGGCATATCAGAGGTAATATACTAAATCTTCAGAACAAAGAGTACTGAAAGCTGCAAGAGAATGAACATAATTCACATATAGTGGAAAATCCATCAGAATAGGTGCTGAATTTACTATATAACAGCAGGAGAACCTGCAAAGGACCAAAATGGGACCTCTGAATGAGGGTGACAGCTGTGTGGCTTGGGCAGTTGGTGGGGCCACTGGCAGTGGGAACAGGATTTATCTCTAGTGCTTGAACTTCCTTTTTTGTTAGGGGGAATCCCATTCTTTTTGGAGGGATACCTTGTACAGCGTAGATATGGGGGAGCAGGGCCTTGGTCCTGCCTCAAAGTGTCAGACTTTGTAGAATCCACATGGGAAACCTTACCCTCTCTGAGGAGTGGAGGGGGCGGGGTAAGGGTAAGGTGGGAAGAGCAGAAGGAGGGAGTGGGAACTGGGATTGGTCTGACAAATGAGAAAAGATTATATTAAAATAAAGAAATGATAATAAATAAAATTTGTTGGATTAAGGAACAAAAACTGTAAAACACAGATTATATAGGAACAATATGCTCCAAGTTCTAAAAGGCCACAGTTGACACCCTAAACCCATGTACCCAACAAAACAATCTGCTATAGTTGAAGGGGAAAGAAAATTTTCCATGATGCAAACTGATTTTTAAAAAATCCATGGTTATAAAATCAATCTTACAGGGAATATTGAAGCAATACTTTGAAAAAAAGAGAAAAGAGTAAATAGACTCATAATATAGGAAGAAAAAAATGAAGCTATAATTACTGTAACACAAAGTAACTAAGAATGTAAACGGTCAAACAAAATAAACATAAGTACAATTACTAAAACAAACATAAGCATTTTAAAAATAATTTTAAACATTAATGGCCTTGACCACTGATCCAAAGACAGAAATTAGGTAAATGGATTGACAAACAAAATTCATCTTTCTGTTGTCCAAAAGGAACTCATTTTAATGGTAGATAATATCCTAAAATGAATGAATAGAAAATAATGTGTTTTAGCTATTAGGACCATGGAAAAAGCAAATGTTACTATCCAAATAAGTCACAAAATACATGACAAACTAAAATTAATCAGAAGAGTTAAAGAAGAACATTTCATTGTAATTAAGGGAACAGTTAATTAAGAAGACATTATAATCCTAAACATATATGTACTGAACTCTGTTTCACACAATTTGATTTTTGTAGTATAGTAGGAGAATTAAAAACACAGGTTATCCAGCTCAATAATAGTAGGTAATGTTAATATCCCAATTTCTCCAATAGATACTACCTATGGGAAAAATTATCAGAAACATCAAAATTAAATAGCATCATGCTTGAAATCAGTGTAACAGATACCTACAGAATATCCTAGCAAAACACATTCCATTTGGCAGCCTATGCAAGCTTCCATAAAATAGACCACCTCATGGGACACAAAACAAATTTTAATAAGTTCAAGCAAATATGAAATTCTACATTCTAGCTGACCACAATGCAATAAAATTTAAAAACAGCAGCAAACAAATCTCCAATAATTAAAAAATCTCATGGACATTAAACAACATATTATTGAGTGATGAGTGGGTCAAAAAGAATTCAAGAAAAAAAAAAAAAAGAAACACCTTCCCAGAACTAAATGAAAATTAAAACACAAGAACCCTCTGGGATATATTAAAAGCAGCCATAAGTGGGAAATTTATAGTTCCAAGTGCCTACTTTAATACATTAGAAAGAACACGAGTAAATGACTTAATGATACAACTCATGGATTTGGAAAAAACAAGAACAAATCAAGTCTAAACACAGTAGATGGAAAGTCATAATAAGAATCAGAAAAGAAACTTATGAAATATAAAAAAGAATAGAGAGAAGCAATGAATCTAAGAATAGGTTCTTTGAAGATAAGCAAGGTTGCTAGACCCTTTGCCCAAGTAACAAGAAGAAAAAAATGACACAAAATAACAATATAAGAAAAGGACAGGGAAACATTCAGTCAGAAAACAAGTCCAGAATATTATAATGGGATACTTTAAAAAAAAAACTATATTTATGTAATTTAGAGTATATAAAAGAGGTGCATTGGCAGTTCAACATATGTAAGTAAATAAATGTAACAAATCATATAAATGAACTTAAAAAAATCTACATCAGTATATTCAACATGCCCTCTTAACTGCTAGGGTTCCTTTCTAGCACCCCAAAAGAAATGTGGTCATGTGAAGATACATATGTAGAGAAGACAGTGAAATGATACATGAAGCAAGTACATGAAACAGGAGGATTTGAAGGATAATTTAGTAACCCGTGGAACACCAAAGATTGCTGGCAAATCTTCAGAAGCTGGGAAAGAAATACAGAACATATTTCCTACTCATTGCCTAACAGCAAGAACCAGTCTTCTTTAAACACTCTTTTTTTGTTGTTCTTTAATTTTATTTTACATATTAGAGCCCAGTTCCCTCTCCCTCCCTCCCTTGCTCCCTCCCTGCCACTTTCTCTCTCTCCCCTCACATGCACCCCTACCTCCCTCCTCTCCCATCCTATCCCCACACTCCACATGTAGGGTGATGGCATTCAAGAGGGGTTATCTAAATCTGTCAAGTCATTTGGAGTAGGGACTAGGACTTCTCGACTCTCCCTAGGTTAAAGGAGTATCCCTCCATGGGGGATGTGCCCCCAAAGTCATTTTTTGCACCAGGAATACATCCTGGTTCCACTGACAAAGGTCCCTTAGACTGCACAGGTCATCAAGCTGAGACCCATGTTCAGGGGGTCTGAGTCAGTTCCATGATGGATTCTCAGCTATCAATCTGGGGGCCCATTAGCTCCTCTTTGGTCAAGTCAACTGTCTCTGTGGGGGTACTGTAGCTTGGTCTTGTCCTCCCTCTCTGCATCTGCATTCCACTTCAGATCAGTGTTTAGTTGGGGTGTTTGCTTCTGTTTCTATCAGCTACTAGATGAGGTCTCCATGATGGTGGATAAGTGAGTTGTTGATCTTATTATCAAAGAAGGGTATTTATGGCAGCATTTCTACTGGTGCTCAAATTGTTAGTTGGGGTCAGTCCTGTAGGTCTCTGGACATTTCTCTGGATTCAGTTTTCTCTTTAAACCTATAATGGCTCCTGCTTTTATTCTCTCTCTCTCTCTCTCTCTCTCTCTCTATCTCTCTCTCTCTCTAGTCTTAATTACATTTCAAATTCTAGTTTTTCAGACTATGAGATAGCAAACTTCCATTATTTTAGGTAATTATTTTCAAGTAATTTGTGCTTGGTACCCTTGAAAAATATTTTCTTTCTAGTCTGGGACTTGTGAGTCTTCATACATAACCTTTCATATTGATGTGTAAAATATTTTTCTTGAATTAAAGATCTGTGAGTTTAGTACTGAGCTGAACTCCTGGAATACAGTTATAGCAAGGGTGGAGTGATGAGCAAAGAGGTCAAGACGATGCTGGGGAAACCCATAGAAACAGCTGACATGAGCAAGTGGGAGCTCATGGACCCCCAGCCTAACCCGTGGAGAACCAACATAGGAATAAACAAGGCGCTCTGAATGTGGGTGTCAGTTGGGAGGCCCGGGCAGTCTATTAGCTCCAGCAGTAGAACCAGTATTTATCTGTAGCACAGGGACTTTGGGAGCCCATTCCCTATGCAGTGGCACTCTATCAGCCTAGATACATGGGAGAGCACCTAGGCCCTACCAGAAATGATATGACAGACTTTGATGATCCCACATGGGTGGCCTCACCCTCCTGGTGGAGTAGGTGAGGATGGGATGGGGGGTTGGTGGGGGACATGGAAGAGCAGGAGGAAGATGGAACTGGGATTGATATGTAAAATAAGATTGCTTTTAATTTAAATAAAAAACAGAGAGAAAAAGATCTATAGTTTAGGTAGCAACATTCCTTCAAGAGGGCAGATAACCTTTAATTATCAGATAGAATTCATACTCAGTTGCTGAAGAGATTAAACACCTTGGTTGCAAGATACCTATGAATTAAATTGGAATTGAGCTGGGAGCTTCTTACCTTCTGGTTATCTTCTAGTGCTAGAAGACTCTATATAGTTTCTTACCTCTCCTTACTGATGGGTTCTGAGGGGAAAACTAACATTTATTATCTTTAAATTTGTTCTCACTGATTAGACCATCAATCTCCAAAGAATAATTCCGAACCTGTGGTCAGACAAATGGCCCTGATTAAATTCAGTTGGCCATAAAGAAAGATGAGCAGAAATTAATATGGGAAATATACTTGTAGGGAAGAAGAACTGGGATTGAAAAGGATGAGAGGGTATGTTTAATCAGAGAATACATTATAATGATGTACAAAATTGTCAAAGAAAAATATAATAATAAAATCATCTTGAGCATATTGTCTTTTCCTCAACATAGGAATCTTAATGAGTTCTCTTTATCCCAAGAGAGGAGGAAATCCTCTTTCCCATATCTAGTAAAAGAATCATTCCTGTGACTGTGGGACTCAGCTGCTCAATGATGGCAACAATTAGTGTGATTATATGAAATAATTTAAGGCCTCACATGAAGCAATATAAAGGACACTCATTGAATGAAGTGGCTGGTTTTGTTATGCTTTTCAGTGCTCAAGCCTTCTACACTTAATTAGTGAAAATGGAAAGCATGGAGGAGGAAGCTTGACAGGTACCTTCTGGGGCCCACGTAGTGCATCAGTTATGTGGATTACAAGGCTGTCCTTCATAATGGGAACAACTATGGCTGTTTGTTGATTATGTTTCTGTTTGAAGAAACTTATTAGGTGTGTGGAATGAAGTCATCCTAATCCTGTTTCTGTTTGAAGTAAGAACCTTCTCCACACAGTAAATCCCACCTTCCCTTATCAGGTGTATGAAATGAAGTCATTCTAATCCCCAGGCAGAGCCAAAGCAGGAGTTGCCATGGAGATGAATTGTGTTGGCTAGAACACTCAGGACAAGAACAGAATTATTGAGGAAGGCGTGGGCCTATTATTCTCACACAGACACGGTATATGCACCACACTCAATTTTAAGAACACTTAAGGGACTTGAAGTAGAGGAAAAGCTACCAGAAAGTTCGGGAGCATACAGTGGTTAGAGAGGTTACATGACCTAATACAAACTTTTTAAAGTTTTAACTGAAACATTAGAACTTATTTAATTTCAGCCTTGCCTCTGTCACGAAAGGTGAGCTATGGCTAAGTTCAATTACATAGATGAAAAGTGGTCCATGTTCTCCTTTTTCCAAGTAGCATTTACAAATGGTGTTTTCAAAAATGTTGAAAATGGAACACCCTTTTGGTAAAGGGCCACAAAAAATAAAATTTCATGATTTTTCTCACTTGTTTTGCTCTGCTTTTAATTACCAATGCCTATGGCCTATTTGTCAAATAGAACTTTTATGACATTAGTATATTTCAATATGTCAAATCATTATTTTGAGTCTCTTAGGAAGGGGAACCTCAACATTTCCTGCTGTCTGTGTGTGACTTGTAGGTTAGTAAACCACCTAGTCAGGATGTTATGAAACAAACAGTTGTCTAGGAACCTTCATAGCTATAATCAAGGCATATTAAATAAAAATCATATAACTGATGTTGAAACATGTGACTTTTAAACACTCCTCAGATGATTCAAGTTTACCACAAAATTTGAGAATTATCAATTTAATTTACTTACTTAGACTTCCATTTTCTATAAAGAGTAAATGAGACTCAGAGAAGAATGTAAACCCTGAAAGTTCATAAACATGATGATAAAGTTGCCAATGTCAGAAATGTGGACATCATTGTAAATTCTAAAATATCATCCTATTTAAAAATTACATTGTACTATGCAAAAGTCAGATTTAACTTAAAGAAACTAATTGAATTAGACTTGTGAGCAGCTCAGTCTAAAATAAGTGATACCTAGTCACAGAGAAATTATATTTTCTTAGTACTTGTACTTTAAAAATTGAAATGAAGAGCCTGGAGTTTGAGTTCTACATTTGAATCCCTAAACTACTTCAGCACAGAAGATAAGACGGAGTGTAGACTAATGATTTTCAATGGCCTTTGCCCATTTACCATTTCCAGGTAAGTCCCAAAGCCACAGGGCAGTTAATGGCTCTAGGGGGATAATTGAGATAAAAATAAAGCATGAATTGTGCTTGAAGTGGTTTTCCCCCTTTCTATTTACACAGAATTTGATTAAGAGTTACATTTCATAAGGGATGAGATTAGATCTGCGTGGGATTAAGTAAAAATAGACAAGAATTTTGTATTTCCCCTTTAGCTCTCTAGCTGCCCCTGCAAAATATATCTCCCAGGGCTTGAGCCTTGAGTTTATGTTCTTTTGAAATTTTGAGTGGGTTCAAATATTTTTTGAGATGGGCCCTTTCATCCGTATCAGGAGAACAGCTTGGTTCCTTGGTTCCTTTCCAAGTAAAGACAGGTTCTCTGAGGCCATTTTAATTTTCTCATTCTGAAACTTTAATCAGTGGTTTAAGAGAGATAGTTTTCAGTCAATGAATAGCCAGACACACAGAATACACACACGTGTCTCTCTGTATATACATCATAAATTAACATAAAATTTCCGATAGAGTTGTATTCCAATGGTCATAATTTATCAACCCCTAAATATAGCTTCCTAACAGTAGAAACTCAGTGAACTAATTTCTGAGAATAGAAACACTCTAGAAGAAAGGAAGCAAGAGGAAAAGAAAGCCTACCCAGAGAACTGAAACAAAAAGTGAGGCAATGAGCAAGGATGATTACTGGAACTTTAGAAGTGATTCAGCCACAAAGAGGCTTCCTTCATTTTTCAAATTGACATTTATTTTTAAAGCCATCAAGGTAAAATGTACTCTTATGAAAGGAGAAAATGTTCTAATTTGATGTCTTATTACAGCTGACACTATCCTTGCCCATTCCTTTAAGACTGTGTCTCATTTTTTTCTTAGCAAATTCCTTACTCGCCACTGAATCTGTGGGGTGTTAATGGAATCGGACAGCCAAAACTCCTAATGTCTTTATTATATATTTCTCAGAGGATGAGGTAAGGAGCTAGTTCTAACATACTGTCTGCAAAAACTTCCAGAGATGGAAAGCTGACAACTACTAATACGGTCCTTTGAAGGGTCTTAGTGAAAAGATTCCCCACACATCCAGATACTTATAAACTAGTCCTTGTCACATTCTTTGATGTAGATAAAACTATATAGAGTTGACTTTTGTTATAAAATGGCATTGAATGAGAAAATGGATGGTAATATCACATTTTAGCCCTTTCATCAGCCAATTATATAATGCTTGATCCTTAGCAATTCATTGGTATTTGTTATTCATATGTTCACTTCAAAAAGCAGTGTTGGGGGTTGAACTAAGGGCTTGTGCAACACTGGACAGTTTATTTAAAACTGAACTTCACCTCTATCCCTTTCATGTTCTTTCTGGGAATCCCTCAGGCTTCTTCCAAGAATGACTTAATATTGAATATCATTGGAGGTTAAGAAACCTGTCATTCCAATCATTCTACCAATTAGACCTTCCTAATGCTGCCACCCTTCAATACAGTTCTTCATGCTATTGAGACCCTTGACCATAATGTTATTTTAGTTGCTACTTCATAATTTGCTGCTGTTAGGAATCTTCATGTAAGTATCTGTGTTTTCTGATGCTCTTAGGCCACTCATGTGAAAGGGTGGTTCAAGCCTCAAATCAGTAACAACCTGCAGATGAAGAAGTGCTGACCTACACTGTCTTAAATGATTATTTCCCTACTAAACGATCTAACCCTAACCTAACCTATTTACTTGTTGTGAAGTATGCCTTGAACCTCCTCTTCTTCCATACTCACAATATTCTTCCTGCTTCGAAACTACATGCTTCATTGCATCACATCCATATCCTTTAATAAGGGATGAAAGTCCTACTTGTTAAAGAAGAAAAATTCTCTCGAGTCTCTCCAGGAATCATTCTTTCTTAATGTGAGTATAACTCTTTAGTATTTTTTATCAGCATATTTATATCTGGCTTCCTCTATTGAGAGATAGATTTATTCAGTTATATCTTAAAATCAGTTAATTAATGTAAAAGACTCCTTGTAAATTGTCAGCTATGATAATTGTTTTATACAAATTATAGATATGAGGGATAATGCCTATTTGAGTTATGAAGCATATAACACTAGGCAAATCATACAATCAGTTTAAAATTTGTTTTCTCATTTGCAAAATTGAAATAAGTACTATTGTCAATAAGTTATAAATATTAAGTGATATTTATTACAGAGATAATTGAAAATATTCATGTGTTGTGTAAACACAAGCAACAACTAAATTCTAAGTATACAATTAGCAAATATGAATGTTATTCACTATAATTCCCATAGTGTAGAACTCAAGAAGGACAAAATGGTAATATATCACTAAAGGTATAATAGTAACACTCACATTTTAGTTTCAATCAGCTATTGAATTGGACTTAAGGACTGCTCAATTAGAGAAATAGTGTGCTTTTATTAGAAATCCAGCTAAAAGCCTGGGACTATATATATATGTGTGTGTGTGTGTGTGTGTGTGTGTGTGTGTGTGTGTGTATGTATATGTATATGTATATGTATATGTATATGTATATATGCTGAGTATGTATATTGAAACTTTTATTATGACTGACTATTTGGTATTGAATAACCAATTGGTGTGTTCTTCAGTAGGGAAGATTATTTCCTTTGCTCTCCATGGACCTTAGTTGCTGTGGTGCTAGGGATCAAAATCGACCATCAGGCTTGGTAGCAAGAATCTTTATCTGCTATGTCCACTAACCCCCAGATCACTTTACAAAAAAATTAAAAGCCTTAGACACTAATTTTTAGAATAGTTTTGAGACTCTTTGCATTACTGAGTGGGGTTTATTACCATCATTGGCAAAAACAAATATCATTATACTAAGACACAGACACACATGCATATATAAATTTTGAAGTTTTCACAATTGAAGTTACAGTATTTATATAATTTACACCTCTCCCTGTCCTGTCCTTCTCAAACCCCTTTCTCAGATTCATAGCCTCTTCTTTTTAAATTACCATTCTTTTACACACACACACACACACACACACACTCCCCAGGTGAATTAAATTAATGTTGCTCTTATGTTCATGTGCTTAGTACAGGTCACTTGGCATTAAAACTATCATAGAGCTTGAACTTGGAGAAGACTGATTATTTCCCAGTCAGCAGACATTTACTCCCTGTAATTATCTATATACTGGTGAGGCCCAGCTTGTCTTTCATATTTATGTATCATAACTCCAAATTATTATATTTGAGCACATAACCAACTGTAAACACAGAAGCAAAGCCAGAGAACAGGACAAAGGAAGAGCAGTAGAGAAGAAGACATGAATGTGTATTATTAAGGGGAAAATGGAAAAAAGTGTCATGAAGAGGAGATAGATGGTAATGTAGAGCAAGGTGGAGAAAGGAGAGGTGACACTAAGGGTGTGTGGGAAAGCCACAGGAAAAATTTTTATCAGCTTACTGTAAAATACAAACTATATTTATGTAGATTTATGCCATGCAAGTGATGATCATGTACCTTCCAGGATCTATAAGCAGGTTAACAAATGTTCATGTGACTGACAGGAGAAATATCTTTATGAATTGTTGTTCAGGGATGTCCCAAAGACCTATAAAACAATATAGGCCATTGTCACACTCTCTTGGGTGTCTGCTTCTGTTTCCATCATCTATGGATGAGGGTTCTATGACTGCAGATAAGTTAGTCATCAATCTCATCTGGGAAGGGAATTTAAGGTAGACTTCCCTTTCCACTGTTGCTCTGATTGTTAGTTGCGGTCATTCTTGTAGGTCTCTGGGTATTTCTCTATACTCAGTTTTCTCATCAAACCTATAATGGCCCCCTCTCCTATGGTATCTCTCTCTCTCTCTCTCTCTCTCTCTCTCTCTCTCTCTCTCTCATCTTTTCACCCCTCAACCCAATCTTCCTGGTCTCACATGTTCTCTCTGAACAAGGGGGAGCTCATGGACCCCCAGACTGATAGATTGGAAAATCAGCATTGTACTGACTCAGAACCTTTGAATGTGGGTCTCAGTTAGAAAGTCTTGGCAGTCTAAGGGACCTCTGACAGTGGAACCATGATGTATCCCTGGTGCACAAAAGGACTTTGGGGCACATTCCCCATGGAGGGATACTCCCTTGGCTTAGAGGCAGGAGGGCCTAGTCCCTACTCTAAATGACTTGACAGATTTTGTTGATGCCTCCTGAAAGGCATCACCATCCCTATGGAGTCAGGGAGGATGGAATTGGAGGGGGGTCAGAGGGTCACAGGAGGATGTCAGAGGAAACTAGGATAGATCTGTAAAATAAGAAAAAATAATTTAAAAAATTATAAAAGGTTAAAGGAGTTACAGGCTATACACAAAATGGAGTTGTTTGTTTTGAGGCAAGAGCACTTCTAATCTGGGTCAGTCTTCAATTTTCTCATTTAGCCAAGGATGAAGAAGAAATACTAGTTCTCTTGGTTCAGTCTTACAAGCAAATATGCCTGTCTCATGATGAACTTTTATTAAACAAATTATATTCTGTTTTTTAACATAGCTAAATTTTAAAAATTTATATATGACTTGGAAGTAGGAGGACTATTTTCTGTGTCCAAGTGAACTTGATGGAGAAACAAGATCGAGGGAGTGTGTGGAAGACAAATAATGCTCTTTCACATATATATGTTTGTTTGTTTGTATGTATGTATGTATAAGGAAAGAGAAAGAAGCATACTAATAGAAATATCAGAAACATTCACTTGATAAAAGAGAGCTTGTTCAACAAATGGTATTGTCAAAACAGGGTATTCCATACATAAGTAGAATGACATGAGATCTATATCATTCATCCTCTTCAAAACTAAATTTAAGAATAGTTCAAGGTCCAGAATTTAAAGACTGAAATGCTGAAACTGCTACAGAAAAACATAGGAGCATTGCTTGAAATTACAGGCATATAAAAATCTTTATGAACAAGACTCCAATAGTGGAGGAATCAGTCTCATGAATTAAAAAAAAATGGGGTTATCTGACACTAAAATATTTATGCACAGCAAATGAAACTGTCAAGAGAGCAAACATACAACTTATAGAATAGAAAACTCTTTACCAGCTATTCTTTACAAAGATGATTAATATCTAGAATGTATAAACATCTAAAAAATTAAACACAAAAACCCTGCCAAATAAGAAATGGAAGAATGAAATGAAGAGATGACTCTCAAAGAAATCCAAATAGACAATAAATAATTTTTAGTGTTGGGTGTGCTTCACCATCAGGTAAAGGAAAACCAAAATACTCATGCCTATAATCCTGTACTTGGTAGGTGGAAGAAGGAGAAGTAGGAGTTCAAGGGCACCTTTAACTACAAGGCAATGTAGAAGCCAGAGTGAGCTATATGAAACTCTGTTTCAAAAATGAACAAGCAAGCAGGGAAATGAAACAAATGAAGAACACACAAACACACACACACACACACACACACACACCAAATTGAAAAAAACATTCTTGTTTATATATTTATCTATTTTATTTTATATGTCGATCCCAGTTCCTCTCCCTCCCTTCCTTCCTCCTTCATTCCCTCCCTCTCTCTTACCCTCACATGCACCCTGACCACCTTCCCCTCCCATTCCCCCACTCCACATGTAGGGCTATGCCATTATCTTGTGCTCATGAGAATCTAAACTCATGCAGCCATTATTGAAATCAATATGTTTTTTTCTTTACAAACTAAAATTAGAACTTCTGTATGATCCAGCTATATCACTTCTGGGATGATACACAGAGGTCTCTATCTAACCACAATGATGCTCACATATCTATGTTGTTTGCTTCTCATTAACAAATGAAGTGGATTCAGCCTAGAACTTAATCAACAAATGAACTCACAGACTAGAGTGGATGAGTAAACAGTTGAATGGATACAGGATATGAAACCAGAAAGAGAACCATGAGAAGGAGAAAAAGATATATTGAAGAAAGGGAGCAACAGAGCACATATGATATGACAATAGAAACGTTGTGGTTTATAGTTTTCATTGCTCTGAAGAGACACCATGACAGAGGCAATTCTTATAAGGGAAAGCATTACTTAAATTGGGGTTGAGACTTATAGTTTCAGTGATTAATCCATTATCATCTTGGTGGGAAATATGGCAGCATGCAGAAAGATATGGTGCTTGAGAAGGAACTAAGGGTCTACATCTTGACTTGTAGACAACAGGACTTGAACTGTGTCACTGGGCACACCTTAAGCACAGGAGACTTCAAAGCCTGCCCCCACAGTGACACCTGTGTTCCAATAAGGCCACAACTACTCCAAAAAATGCCACATCCCTTAATAGTGCCACTTTCTATAGGGGCCATTTTTCTTTCAAACCACCACAGGTGATTACAAGGATTATAAGACTATATGGAGAAGTATGTGAATGGGAGGTAAGGGGAGGGTCAACAAAAATAAATGATGCTTGAAAATGTCAGAATGAAACATAATACTTTGCATGCTAATTGAAAATTTAATCTACATTTATGTGTTTTCATATTTTACATTTTATCACATTATATCCATCTACTCTCTCCTTCTCACTTTTTAAATATCTAGAAGAGCTGGAAAATATATTTCAAATCTGATATTTTTGAATATGTGATTTAGTGACTGCATGCAAATTAGATTTAAGATATATATGTATCAAGTACTGTCAGCCAAGTATACAACAAAAAATATTTCTACCAGTACTTAAGCCTTCACTGATACTCAGTTGCCCATGACACTGACTTCTTAACTGATCTCTTAAGTTCCAGTTCTATATAACATTCTTGGTTGAACTCTCCTCTTCCTTCCCATGATACTGCAAGCAAACAGTCAATGTGTGTTTTATCAGACATCCCAGGACTGAGGAGGTCTTAAAAAGAGGGGAAGTTAGGGGTGCATTTTTCAGACCTGAATTAAATTCACTATACCTTTCAAGTACACCATCTTTCTCCTATATCCAATGTCTCTCAACAATCAGGATCTTAAGCACCGAAAGGTCACTTTAGATCTATGTGGTAAAAACAAAACCTTGTTCAATCCATCCAAGTGTTTAAACCCTTGTACTGCAGCCAAGTTGACTATTTCTTAAGGTGTCCTGGATTTCAGACCAAAATATGGGCAGGCAGGACTGCTGTTAAGGGCTTCTCAGGGAAGTCCCTTCCTCCCAGGTGTCAATGATGATGAACTGGCACATTTTCTGCATTTGGGTTTGCATTTCTATTCCTTCATCTGAGGGTCACTTTACCACTCAGCACTTTATTTATTATTTAGTTATTTGATTTTTAGAACTATGTACTTTGCCTTAAAAGCCTAAGGGAAGATGTCCAATAAATATGTATCATTAATTAAAGAGACTTAAAATGACGAGCAGAAATCATGATAAACAAGAAAAATACAAATGGCAAAAATAGCTGCTTCATATACTGTGCCTTTTTTTCCCAAGGCATTAAAAAATGGTACCACAACTACTACTCATGCAGCCTTTTTTCAACTCTTCCTGTTTTCATTTATCTTTAATGCACATAGAAAAGATAACACAACAATCCATGTCACCTCTATGGTGGTCCTTAATGGGCTGCATAGCAATGATATAGTAATAAATACAACATATTTTTTTTCCATTAGGTTTGTGACTGGAATGTTTTACTTAGCATTCGCAAAGGATTTCCTCAGTTCATGGGACCTATGCTGATTAAGAATTTGCCTGTTCACCAGGGTGAGGACAAGGAGACAGGCCTCCAATAAATAATACATTTGAGGTTAAAAATCTTACCATTTTGTCCTAGGTTGGTTAGCTGAAAAAAAAAAAAAAAAAACAATTGTACTCTTCCCCTCCCTGCTGCTTGTGTTTTTCTCATGAGCACACCTCATTCTACATTACCCACGCTGGCCTTTCCATAGACTGTACCATTCTGAAAGATTTCTTCAGGGCCTCCATTGGTTTACATATTTATTTCTTCAGTTGGGATGTACTTTCACGAAGAGTGAAGAACCTTTAAGGTCCAAGTCCTGGGTAGACCATTAACTGAAAATCTCATATTGTGTGTTTATAAGTAGTAGTTCTAATAAAGAAATAAATAGCTATACATGCAATATATCGTAATGCTGTGATTTAATGAAAAATAACATGCATTTTTTTTACTTTTCCCATTGTCTCCTTCCTATATGTACCTCCATTCTTCTTTTTTTCCCATTCCCCAACTCTGCCTAGCTCCCCTTTTGTTTTAACTCTTCAGTAATTCTAAAAGATAGATGTTATATCCCACCTTCACAAGTGTGCTATTTACTTTTCTTATTCTTCAGAAAAAAATGCTTGACAAAAAGCACCTCATGGAAGGGATTGTTTCAGCTCAGTTTGAGGATAGAGTCCATAATGATTTGGAAGTCATAGTGTGAAGGCATTAAGGAAGTGAGCAATGTTGTATCCACAGTGAGGAAAAATATAGAGATGAACTACTGATACATAGGTTGTTTATTCCCTTTTCTTCAGTCTAGGAGTCCAGTCCATGGAATGATGAAATTCCATAATTAATTATAATGGCACCATTACCTTTCAGTTAGTCAAATATAGAACCTTCTTCACAGGAATGCTTCAAAGGTTGTTTCCAAGGAGATTGTAGATCTTGTCAAATTTACAGTGAATATTAACCAAGTTAATGTGACAAGGATCAAAATAAAAAGATCTGTGTCTGGTCTTAACCATGTCATCCACACAAACCTAAAGAGATGACATTCCAACTTTCCCTGCTCAAATTCTTTGTGTAGATCTTTTTAATTTAAATTTTCAAATGTTTATCTTCTTATTGGCCAAAGGGAAAAAGCATGCCAAATGATGAAGCTTTAAAAATATATCACAAAATAGTAGTTAAAATCATGTTTTCTAATCTTACTGTTAAGAGTAGATTTTCTTTCCACTCTATTCTTAATATTACTTATTTTTAATTAAATATATGGCATCTAGAAAAGGAAAATGTATATGTAAGAAATAAGAATGTAAACTGAACAATCATGTGATAATTTCTGAAGTCAAGAAATAATGCTCATTTTGATAGCACACATACTAAATTTGGAGCTATAATTAAATAGAACTAGTGACTGGTTCACTTCTAGGCAGCTTTTCTATTATTTTCCAATGCTATGAGAGCCAGTCCTCACAGAGGAGGCTTCTAGGATATTTCCAGTTATATTCCTTCAAGTCTCATGTCTGTGTGTGTAGTGTGCCAGCAATAGGGCTTTTGCTTCAAGTTTTATAAAGTAAATAAGGTCAATGTCAACAGCCAATATTGTTAGTGGAATCTCTTGAAATCTGCTGATCAACATACCGAGTGATGTTTTCATGTCTGGCATTTGGGGTTTTGTTAAATAGTCCATGGCTCATGGAGGAGCAGACATATATGTAGCAGCAACATATGTATATATGCATATATGTATGTGTGTACATTATATGGTAAATATGTAATATGCATAAGCACACACACATACATACATACATATACATATTGTTTATTCTAAAATACACTCAAATTCTCCATGTTCCATGAATTGTATAGGTATTGTGTTCAGCAATAGGGCCTTGCTATCAGTTTGTGGAGAACAACCTACATTCCTGACTAGAGTCTGAGTGGCTTACAGATTCCTATGGTACCCCTTTGGTCAATAACTATTTAGAACTCAAAGACTACCTCCAAGGTGACCCACTTCCTCCAACAAGACCATGCATTCTAATAGTGCCACTTCATTCATGATGATCTTTTTTCTAGTTATATCCATTGACCTGTGAGTTTCATGATTTAATTTTTGAGTTTGAGTTTAATGTCTGAGTAGTACTTCATTGTGTAAATGTATAATATATTTTAGATAATTCCTCTGTTGAGGAATATCTAAGTAGTCACCAATTCTGGCTATTATGAATAATGTCAGAATGAATATGGATAATCAAGTGTTTCTGTGGTAGGATAAAGTGTCTTTTTGCATACATGTCCAAGAGTAGTGTGGTGGCTTGAAAGAAAAAAGCCCCTAAAGGTATAGTCTTATTAGAGAAAGTGTGTCACTTTGGAGGCAGTGTTAGAGGTTTCGTACATGATCAAACTATTTCCAGTGTCACAGACTACTTCCTGTTGCCTTCAAAATGTAGCCAGTGCCATGTCTTCTGCATGCTGCCATGCTCTCTGCCATGTTGACAATGGACAGAACTCTGAACTGTAAGCCACTACCTCAATTAAATGTTTACCTTTATAAGAGTTTCCATGGTGATGATGTCTCTTCACAGCAATAAAAAACAAATCTAACAAAGGTGGATCTATACCCAGCTTCCTGAGGAAAAAGCACACACCTTCCATAGTGGCTGTAAAGGTTTGCACTCCCACCAGCAATATTCTCCTCAATAACATCCTAGGTAGCATGAGCTGTCACCTGTTTTATTGGACTTAGACATTTTGGTAGGTTTAAGGTGAAATCTCAAAGTAGTTTTGTTTTAAATTTCCCTGATGACTCAATGTTTTGAATATTTTTTAAGTGTTCCTCAACCATTTTATTTTCCTCTTCTGAATGTTCTTTTTACTGTACCCTATTTATTAATTGGATTATTATTTAGATAGCTAGATTATATATATATATGTATATATATATATATATATATATACACATATATTAGTATATGTAGTTGGCAAAAAATCTTTTCCCATTCTGTAAGCTGCCACTTTCTACATATGATATATTATCTTGCCATGCAGAAGTTTTTCAATTTCATAAGGTCCCATTCCCACGTTCTCTTTTATAAGGTTCAGTGTAGATGTTTTTAGTTTTCATATTGATGTCTTTGATCC
This sequence comes from Phodopus roborovskii, assembly GCF_943737965.1. NCBI lineage: Eukaryota > Metazoa > Chordata > Mammalia > Rodentia > Cricetidae > Phodopus > Phodopus roborovskii. The sequence goes on along the minus strand of NW_026125956.1, from coordinate 535,594 downwards.
ATTATGAGTTGGGTTTTGTGAAGGGAGATAATTTTGGCTCTATTTGCATTATTCCACATGCAGCTGTCCATTTTAATAGCACCATTTATTGAAGATATTGTCTTTTTTTTTCCAGTGTGGACATTTTTGGCTTCTTTATCAAAAATCAGGTATCCATAGGTGTGTGGATTTGGGTCTGGAACTTCCATTGGATTCTGCTGGCCATGTTTTCTGTTTTTGTAGTAACATCATATAATTTTTGTTACTCTGTAGTATAATTTAAATATGGGTATGCTTATGCCTCCATCAGTTCCTTTTTTTCAATTCAGGATTGTTTGACTATCCTGGTTTTTGGGATTTCTATATAAGTTATGATCCATATGATGATGATTCAAATATGAAAGTTTTCCTTTTAAGATCTATGAAGAATTATGTTGGAGTTTTGAAGAGGATTTCAATGAAAATACTTGTTCTTTTTTGTAGAATGTAGGAAAGTCACTTTTAATATAGTAATGTGACTGATACATTAGCATGGGAGATCTTTGTCTGTGTGTGTGTGTGTTTGTGTGTGTGTGTTTATCATCCTCTAGGTATAAGCCCAAGAGTGGTATTGCTGGAATATTTTATTTATTTTTTTATTTATCTTATTTTACATATTGATCCCAGGTCCCTCTCCCTCCCTCCCTCTCTCACCCTCCCATGTCCCCCAGCCACCATCCAGTGCCATACTCCATACACGCCATGTGGTGTGATACCTTCCAGGAGGAGTCAACAAATCCTATCAAGTCATTTAGAGTAGAGACTAGGCCCTCCCTCCTGTCTCTAGGTTAAGGGAGTACCCCTCCATGGGGGATGCGCTCCCAAAATCCTTTTGTGCACCACGGATGCACCCTGATCCCACTGTCAGGGGGCCTTAGACTGCCCAGGCCTTCTAACTGAGACCCATGTTCAGGGGTTCTGAGTCAGTCCAATGCTACATTCCCAGATGTCAGTCTGGGAGCCCATTAGCTCCTCCTAGTTCAGGTCAGCTGTCTCTGTGTGTTTATGTAACCTGGCCTTGTCCTCCCGCTCTGTGTCTGGATTCCAGGTTAGCTCAGTATTTAGTTGTGGGTGTCTGCTTCTGTTTCCATCAGCTGCTAGATGAGGGCTCTATGATGATAGATAAGTTAGTCATCAATCTTATTATCAGTGAAGGGCATTTATGGTAGCCTTTCAACTGTTGCTCAAATTATTAGTTGGGGTCAGTCTTGTAGGTCTTTCTGGACATTTCTCTAGAGTCAGTTTTCTCTTCAAACCTATAATGGCTCCTGCTTTTATGGTACCACCCTCTCTCATCTATTCCTCCCCTGACTCAATCTTCCTAGTCCCAAGTATTTCCTTTCCTCCCCTTCTCTTTCTCCTAGACCCTTCTCCACTTACTGCCCTCCCCACTCCCAATATGATCATAAGAACTTGTTCATTTCCCCTTCTGTGAGGGACCTTATATGAATCTCTTAGATTCCTCCTTGTATCCTAGTTTCTCTGCTGTTGTGAGTTATAGGCTGGTGATCCTTTTTGCTATGTCTAAAATCCATATATGAGTGAGTACATACCATGTTCTTCTTTTTGTGACTGGGTTGCATCATTCAGGATGGTTTCTTCAAGTTCCATTCTTTTTACTGGGAATTTCAAGATTCCATTTTTTCCCCCACAGAGTAGTATTCCATTGTGTAAATGTGCCACATCTTTATCCATTCTTAAGTTGAGGGGCATCTAGATTGCTTCCAGGTTCTTGCTATTGCAAATAATGCTATTATGAACATAGTTGAACAGAAGTCTGTTGCATGGATGTGGATCATTGGGATATATGCCTAAGAGTGGGATTGCCAGTTCCTGTGCTAGACTGATTCCCATTTTTCTGAGGAGACGCCATACTGATCTCCAAAATGAATGTACAAGTTTGCACTCCCACCAGCAATGGAGGAGTGTTCCCATTTCTCCATATCCTCTCCAGCATAATTTGTCATTGGTGTTTCTAATTTTAGCCATTCTGGCTGGAGTAATATTGGATCTCAACATTTTTTTTTTTTGGTTTGCATTTCCCTGATAGCTAAGGATGTTGAGCACTTTCTTAAGTGTCTTTCAGCCTTTTTTATTTCCTGTATTGAGAATTCTCTCTTTAGTTCTGTACCCCATCTTATAATAGGCTTATTTTGTGTTTTGGTGACTAGTTTCTTGAGTTCTTTGTATATTTTGGAGATCAGCCCTCTGTTGGATGTAGAGTTTGTGAAGATCATTTCCCATCCTGTGGGCTGTCGTTTTGTCTTGTCAACTGTGTCCTTTGACTTACAGAAGCTTCTCAGTTTGAGGAGGTCCCATTTATTAATTGTTGATCTCAGTGTCTGTGCTACTTGATGAGATATTTATATCTTCCAATAACTTCTAAAATTTCTTTCTCTGATGTCTTAAAGTTTTCATCACACAAGTGTATCAATTTATTGGTTAGTGTACACCACTATATTTTATATTATTTGAAGGTACTGTGAAAGGTATTGTTTCCATGATTTATAGGGTGGCTATGGATATTTTTTAGCTTATTTTGCATCTTGCTATTTTGCTGAAAATGTTTATCCCCTGTACGAGTTTCCTAGCAGAATTTTTATTGACACATATGTATACTATCATATCATCTACAAAGAAAGATAGGTTGATATCTTTCTTTCCAATTTGTATACCTATCCTCTTTAGCTGTTTTACTTCTTTAGCAAGACTTCAAGTGCTATATTTAATAGGAATGGAGAGATTGGATATCCTTATCTTTCTCCTGATTTTAGTCAAATTGCTTTCAGTTTCCACTTGTGTTCATGTTGGTATGGCCTTGTTTTAAACTGTCTTTATTATGTTGAAGCATGTCTTTTGTATCTGTAATCGTTCTGGGGGTTTCATAATGAAGGGATGTTAAATTTTGTCAAAGTCCTTTTATGTATCTAATAAGATGATCATGTTTTTTTTTTAGTTTGTTTATATAGGGAATTACATATATCAATTTACATATGTTGAACCATCTCTGTATCTCTGAGATGAAACGTACTTGTTCATGTTAGATGATATTTTTGAAGGCTTCTTGAATTTTTATAAGGGAAATTGGTATGTGATCCTCTTTATTTGTTTGGTGTTTATGTGAGCTCATAAAACAAATGTGACAGTGTTCCTCCTGTTTTTCTTTTGTGGGATAATTTGAAGAGTATGTGTATTACCCTCTTTTCTGAAAATATGGTAGAGTTCAGTGTTAAAATCACCTGGCCCTCGGCTTTTGCTTTGTTGGAAGACTTTACAGGATTGCTTCTATTTTTATTAGGGGTTATAAGTCTGTTTAAATTGTTTATCTGACCTTTACTTAACTTTTGTAAGTGGTACCTTTTAAGAAATATCACACATTTTTCTTTTCTTTTTCCAGATTTTCCAATATGGTAGAATATAGGTATTTAAAGCATGTCCTTCTAATTCTTTGAATTTCCTTGATGTTCATCCATTTCTAACTTTGTTAATTTGTATATTCTCTCTCTGCCTATTAGTTAATTTTGTTAAGCGTTTGCCAATCTTACTGATTTTTCTCAAAGAACCAACTCTTGATTTCATTGTGACTTGGGGTTGTTTCCATGTTATTGATTCCAGTCCTGAGTTTTGTTGTTTCTTACTGTGTATTCCTTCAGTGTGATTTCTTCTATTTGTTCCTGAGCCTTCAGGTATGCTGTTAAATTACTAGTATGAGACCTTGCTAATATTTTACATGAGCACTTAATGCTATTAACTTGCCTCTTAGAACCACTTTAATTATATTCTTTATGCTGGGTAATGCTGTGTATTTATTTTTATGCAATTTTAGGAAATCTTTCATTTCTTTTTTATTTTTGTCTTGACCAATTTTGTGTTCGGTAGAGCTATTCATTTCCAAGAGTTTGTAAGATTTCTTTTTTTTTTTTTTTCTGTTGCTGTTGATAGGCAACATTAATCCATAGTGTTTTGATAGAATGCAGGGAGTTATTCCAATTTTCTTGTATCTGTTGATATTTGCTTTGTGTCTTACTCTGTGATCAATTTTAGAGAAAGTTCTATGATGTACTGGGAAGAATGTATATTCTTTTGTGTTTGGGTGAAATATTCTGTAAATATCTCTTAAGCCTATTTGGTCTATAATATCAGTTAGCAGTTATCTCCTCCATTTCTTTTTTAGTTGTCTACATTATCTGTCTACTGGTAAGTTTAGAATATTGAAGCCTCTCAAAATCGCTGTGTGACCATTCATATGTGATTTCAGCTGTTGTAGTTTTTTCTCGGACATTGAGGTGATATCTATCTTGATATTAAGGTACGTGTCTTTGATTCAGTAGAAGGACAGATCCTACTTTCACATCCATTCTGTTAGCCTGTGTCTTTTTTATTGGGGAACTGAGAAATTTTCTGTGCCTTTCAATCCTAATGGAGATTCTAAATTATGAGGGAGATGGAGTCCCAACTGGCCATTTCTTGTCACCATATGAAGCTTCTAGTACCAGCACCAAATTATATCCAATTGAGTTTTGGCCAAAGGGGTCCCATGAGAACTCACAAACAACCAAAGCTATTGACTAAACAATAGGTTGTGATCCACAAACTGAAGACAACACCCACACAATGAACATGGAAAGGGCAAACTGGTAACTACATAATACTTTTATCCCCAAGTTCTAATGTCTTTGGTATGTGAAGGTTCCCAAGAGAGAAAAATAAATCAACCCAACCAAAACAAACAAACAAACAAACAAACAAAATCTTTGTCCTGCTTGCAAAATATGTTAGGGAAATGAAAGCATACACTTGTTGGTATAATGAATCAATATTTGATTTGATTCAAGGCTTACTCCATGAGAAGGAACTAATATTCCTCTGGTGGCCAAGAACCAGAGACTAGATAGCTCAGAGTCCTAGGGTAAAACAGGTCTATATTAAAAAAAGTAGTAAGAAAATGACTCCTAATGGTATTAGACTATACTCATATATCAGTGTCTTATTTAGAGAAGCTTCCTCCTGTAGCAGATGGGAAAAATTACAAAGATACACAGTTACATATTATGAGAGAGAGAGAGAAGGAGAGAGATGGAGACAGACAGATAGAGATAGAGATAGATAGATAGATAGATAGATAGATAGATAGATAGAGAGAGAGAGATAGCTCTAACAGGATGTCTCTATCAAATCCCTACCCTCAGTGCTCAGGAACCCAGTAGAAGAGAAGGCAGAAAAGGAAACACCAGGAAACAAGACCCTCTTAAGTTAATAAAAGCAATGCTCATATGAACTTACAGAGACTGAAGCATCATGCATAAGGCCAACACATATCTGTACTAGTTTTTCTATGTATATAGCATAGCTTTTAACTTAGTACTTTCATAGAAAACCTGAATGTGGGAACAAACCTAATTCTGATTATTGTTACTTCTCTTGTTACTCTTTCTCTTCTGTTGGTTTACCTTGTCCAACTTCCATATGATGTTTTTTGTTTAATCTCATTATTTTCTTATCTTTGGTTGTTATCTCCTAGAAGACTATTGTATTCTAATGAAAGGCAACTATCTCAAACCATCACCAAAGTGGCTTCCTAGCTTGAAGTCCTGGGTTCAATCCACAGCAAACTATAAAAATGTTTGTTGCAGTACATATACAGAATTTTGCCACCAGGGAGGATCAAACTGGAAACAGAAGTTCAAGGTCGCCCTCAGTTACATAGTAAGTTCATAACCAAATTGGGATAGAGGAGACTGGCTTAAGATAAAAGGCAATAAATCGTTTTGAAACCTCAAAGAACAGCCAGGCATTGCTGGCACATGCCTTTAATCCCAGCACTCAGGAGGCAGAGGAAGACTGATCTCTATGAGTTCAAGGCCAGCCTTGTCTACAGAGCTAGTTCCAGGACATAATCCAAAGCAATACAGAGAACCCTGTGTCAAAACAAAGAAAGGAAGGAAGGAAGGAAAGAAGAATGAAATAAATAAAGAAAGAAACCTCAAGGAATATACAGGTACTGTATATAATCTACCAACAAAATAAAAATGTATTTGGTTTACACTTTTTCTATATTCTGACTCTTCATGTTGTTCTTAAATTCCATTGCTATGAAAATGTTAATAGCCAGGCACTTTTCTATTCTAGTCTGTGCTTACTATTAGTGTATTCTACTTTTACCATTTAATGGCTTTTTGATTGAATAAAAGAATATAAATTTCTGGTCTATATTACACCAATGCTTCCCTTATGCCCCTGTATAGAGTATTTTGCCTATTGAAAAAAATGTTCCAATTCCAATTAAGTAATCATCCTGGTCACCATATACCCCCCCCTTTACATTTGTTCTCTAGAAGGCAACAAGTTCTAATTTACAGGATAAATAAATGGAAGGCCCTTTTTTATTGTCTGCATTATCTAGGTAGCATGTTCAAGTTTTTATTATGTCAAAACATTTGAAATTGACTTTTAAAAAGATCAAAATAGTCTACATGGATATTTAATGCACCTTAGCTTAACAGTTCCAGTCATTTCATAGTCTTCTATCTTCAGAGGACTTGAGTAATCTGACTTCTCCATCTCTGCCAATTGCAGTAACACAGATTATCACATAGGCTCAGGTGGGCTCCATTCCACATGTGCTGAAGTGTAAAGGAGATGCCTCATATTCGTGGTCTCTCCAAATATCATGGTTTCTCCACTGAAACTCAGGCTGGAATTTTATCAATGGCCACTCCTAGCCTCTCTAGAGGGCCTGTGACTAGGCATGTCATGCAAAGTCTCAGCTTGTCTCTATGAACCATTTATGCCTTGAAAACCAGTGTCGTGAAATCAATAGCATTTCTATACATGGCCAACAAAACATACAGAGAAAGGGATTAGTGATACACTCCTATTTATAGCAGTCTTAAAGAAAGTGAAATATGTAGGAATAATCCTAACCAAGGAGGTAAAGGATTTTCACAATGAAAACTTTAAACCTTTAAGGAAAGAGAATATGGAAAGGCAGCCTATATTCATGTAATACAGGACTTAATATTGTGAAAATTAACATTTTTTTTCGTAAAATTTTGAAGAACATTTTCTTTAAATTTTTTATTTTCTACTTATTAAAAAATTTATTGAGTTTTTGGGAGTTTTACACCATGTACCCCAAATAAGATAAAGACAAAAAAGAATATAAAATATAAGTAAAAAATTAAAAATACAAATAAATATATCATTTCAATTAAAAATGAAAAAAAAACAAGAAAACAAACAAAAAGGCAATTTTATCTCCACTGCTCCTTCAATTATCTTCATGGCATTGGGGACTGTTGTGTATTATGCAATATATATATATATATATATATACATATATATATATGATTAATATATTACATATAATATAGCATATATTCAATGAAATCCTAATCAAAATTCCTCTAATTTTCAAAGACATAGAAAAACGTATCCTCAAATTAATACAGAACCACATATTAATGTATATATAATATTAATGTGCATCATAGTATATATTATATATGTATACTGCATACTGATTAAGCTCTGCCGAAGTCTTCAAAAGAATAAAATCTATGGTTAAGAAATATCTTTTCTACTTTTATTAAAAATAGATTTTTTTTATATATAAATTTCTTGATTACAGTTTTCTCTCCTACTACACTTCTCAGTTCCTCCCCTCCACATCTACTCCCTTTCTGGCTCTCATTAGACAAGAAGAATCTTCTAAGAGATAACAAGCAAATATGGCAAAATAAAATATAGTAAGATAAAACAAAGAACATTACATTGAGGTTGCACAAGGCAACCCAACGCAAGGAAAAGAGTCCCAAGAACAGGTGTCAGACCCACTTGTTTGTATACTCAGGAGTCCCTTAAAAATACTCAGCTGCAATCTATAATATATACACAGAGAACCTAGAGCAGATTGGTGTAAGCCTCTATACTTGCTGCTTCAGTCATTGTAAGTTCATCTAGGAATCCCTCAGTTGACTCAGTGAATCTTGTTTTCCTGGTGAGTTTCATCCCCTATGGTTATATCCCTATAATATTCTTTCTGCCTCTTCTTCCCTGAGCTCTGAAGGGACACTTTTCATTATCCCTAGCAACTAGGAAAATGCATATCAAGAACACGTTGAGACTTTATCTTACCCTAGATAGAATTGAAACTATCAACAAAAAGCTGACAACAAATGCTGGGGGTATGTGAGGAAAAAAGTAACTCTTATTCATTGTTGGTGTTTGAGGGTTTGGGAGACAGTAGAGATGAGAATATCAGGGTACAATGACCTGAGGAAGGAATTGGGAAAAATGAGGGGACTAATTGGGAAATAAAATAAAATAAAATTTTCTCTTCTAGGCTGACAGTACCACATCCAAGAGACACAGACCTCTAATCAGACTTAAAACTTTCTCAATAAGAGGAAAATAATGTCTGATACTGGGAAACTAGCTGACTAGCCAGGACTAGTGAAGCCATGGATCTTGGAGATAAACCTATAACTACTACTTTACCAGTATAATTTCTAAGTTCACATTAAATATTTGTCCTTATACCCACAGATAAGTGTAGTACTCACCCCAATCAAGGAAAATTAACTTTTCTACAGAGAGAGACGAAACTAAGAAAATAATAATCACTTTAAATGAAGACTTGGGGAGCACAGTTCAAAAAACTAAATCTATAATACAAATACCTAGAATGATAGCGATAGCCAGAGGAATAAGGAAGGACCTTGCTGTGAGCTTCCTAAGAGTTTCCTAAGAATGTCAAAAACTACACTCATAAAGTCTCACCAACATGTTTTCCTAAGAATGATTTAAACACTGAGAACACATATAGAATATATACATGCTACCAAGAAAGGGAAAAAGCCCAGGAGGCCCCAACCCTACAGAAAAAAATAGAATATCATTAAAAACAACAGAGCAAAACCATGAATTTGAGAAATAATCTTCCCCAGAGAAAAGTACACCAAGTAGGTATCTAATATCCAATAGGCAGCCCTGAAAACACACATATGTATAGTGTTATACAGACTGAGCTAGTTGTATTTATGTGTGTGTGTGTGTGTGTGTGTGTGTGTGTGTGTGTGTGTGTGTGACAAAAATGAACAAAGAACATGGAGGGGCTATATGGGTGGATTTGGTAGGATGAAAAGGAAAGGTGTGGAATGGTGGAATGAAGTGGTTATAATAATATAATCTCAAAAATAAAATAAATAATTTTTAAAAAGAAAAGAAAAACAGAACACCAAAAATGGTGCCATGTGGGTGAATCTTGCATTCTGTTTGCCAAGTTCTGTTGTGAGCTTGAAATGTAGCCCAATACCCTTGGGCTAACTCTGTGCACTAACTTACAGGAAATACTTTGCTATTGTCCAAATCAAGCACAGAAGATTTCAGTTCAATGGTCCTGATCTCTTATTAACCACAGCTTAATTTTTAGACACAGCTGACTTAATGCAACCATTCCAGGGATGCATAGATTTCATGGCAGTAACAATGTGCATTTGTGAGTCACATCTAATCCTTTGAGCCTGGGCCTGGGCTACTATCATACAGAGATTATTTATTCAGAAATATCACACTATTGCCCCTAAGTCAGTTCTCAGTAAATGCTCTGCTTCCCTCTGAAATCTTAAGGTAGGCCTCAATTATTTCTTTTTCTCTTAACATTCTTTTCTTTTTTTTTTTCAGAAAATCTGCTTTATTGACTGTTCTCAAGATTCAGCTTCAGTTTGCATTTTTTAATTTAAGTTTGAAACAAGCTTGTTTTACATGTCAATCCCAGTTCCCTCTCCCTTGCCTCCTCCACAACTCATCCCCTTTCTGCTCCTCAGGGAGGGTGAGGCCCTCCATGGGGGATCTTCAAAGTCTGTCATATCATTTGGAGCAGGGTCTAGGTAGGCACTCCCACCATGCGTCTAGGCTTAGAGAATATCCGTCTTTGTGGAATGGGCTCCCAAAGTTAATTTGTACACTAGGGATAAATGCTAATACACTACCAGAGGTCCCATAGATTGCCCAGACCTCCTAACTGACACCTATATTCAGGGAGAATGGGCCAGGCCTATGCTTGTTTCCCAGCTATCAGTCTGGGGTCCATGAGCTCTCCTTGGCTCAGGTCAGCTGTTTCTGTGGGTTTCTCCAGTCTGGTCCTGACCCATTTGCTCATCACTACTCCCTCTCTGCCACTGGATTCCAGCAATTTGGCTCAGTGTTTAGCTATGGGTGTCTGCTTTTGCTTCCATCAGCTAGTATATGAAGGATTTAGGATGGCATATAAGGTAGTCATCAATCCAATTATTGGGGAAGAACATTTAAGGTACCCTCTCTAGTATTGCTTAGATTGTTAGTTGGGGTCATCTTTATAAATCACAGGACATTTCACTAGCAATTCCACTCTTAGACATATACCAAATAGTTGAATATTAATACAACAAGGGCATTTATCTATTCAACTATGTTCATAGCAACATTATTTGTAATAGCCAGAACCTGGAAGTGGCCCTGAACTGAAGAATGGATGGAGAAAATTTAGTACATTTACACAATGGAATAGTACCCAGCGGGAAATAAAAATAAAATAAAATAACAAAAAACCAAAAACCAAAAAACAACAACAAAAACAAAGCAAACAAACAAACAAACGAAAAAACCAACGGAATCTTGAAATTCACAGGCAAATTGATAGAACTAGAAGAAATCATCTTGAGTGAGATAACCCAGTCACAAAAAGACAAACATGGTATTATTCACTAGAATATGGATTTTAGACATAGAGCAAAGGATTACCAGCCTACAATCCATACTGCCAGAAAAGCTAGGAAACAAAGAGGACACTAAGGGAAGCATAATGGACCCCCAGAGAAGGGGAAAGGGACAAGATTTCCTGAGCAAATTGGGAGCATGGGTGGAGGGGAGAGGGGAGGGGAGGAAGAGTAGGGGAGAAAAGGAGCAAAGAGGAGGCCCTGAGGTAGCAGGAAGATTGAATCTGTGGCAGAATAAAGGAGAGCAAGAAAAGAGATTCCATAATAGAGGGAGTCTTTTTGTGACAAGTTTTACTAGAAAGGGTGGGAGGAGAAAAGAGAAAAGAGGGAGAGAGACACAAAGGCAGAGGGAGAAGAGAGAGACAGGAAAAGTTCTGCCTTCCCCAGGGGAATAGCAGGAAAGAAAAGAGTGGAAAAGAGAGCTGGAAAAGAGGAGTGGGGAAAGAGAAGGGCAGAAAATATCTCTTAGCATTCTTATCTTTAAATCTCACATGTAGTAACTAATTTTGTTCTGAAATCCTCCAAGCTTCCAACAAAATTATCCATAGGCAGACAGCATCACATGGCTAGGTTCACCACTTAGTGAAAGAATATTTATTATTAATTTGATTATAGTTAACAATTGAAGATAGCTTGTGGGACCCCATAAGCCAAGACATGTGTAGGGCCTGTGCATGCTGTCACATCCTTTGTGATTCATATGTGAATCAGTCCTTCTGTGTTTGAAAGCATTGTTTCCTTAGTGTGCTCGATTCCTTCTGTGTCTACTAATTTCTGCCTCCTCTTCTGAAGCGTTTCCTGATGATGGCTGAACAGAACACTGATCTATGAGTATATCAGAACTTCTTAGGAGTCATCTTAATGCTGCATTTCTTTATCAGAACAGTAGCATTTTATTTTTTCCTTAGGTCTGTGGCAATCTAATTTCATATTCTTGGCCACCAGACCAGTGTCAGGGACAGATTCCATCTTGTGGAGTAGAATGTTCTGAATTTCTTTAGTGTCTGTCCTCATTTTTATTGGCTCATTTATGATTCTGTTAACTTGTGGTCTCTTCTTTCTTTTTGTTTGTTGGACCAAAGATTTGTTTTTCTTATTTATATTCGCAAACAACCAGGTATTATATTTGTTGATTCTTTGTCTTGTTTTCTATTTCTCTTTTATTAATTTTCACTGACATATTTCTTGACTTCTGCTGGGCTTTGGTTTGATTATTTTTTCCAAACTCTTTAGTGATATCAACCAAGTACTTTATTTATGCTCCTTTTGATTTTTTTAGTATAGGAACATAAAACTATAAATTTATACTCTTGACAGTTTTAATGTGTCCCAGAGGTTGTTCTACAGTGAATTACATTTTTATTTAGTTACTGGAATTTTAAAAAGTGTTGATTTCATCTTTGAACCATTCATCATTCATTAATATGATATTTAATCCCCTTGAGTTTGTGTAATTATGAAAGATTTGTTTGCTTTTTTATTACATTATGGTAAGAGTTGAAACATGGAGTTATTGAAATATTTATGAAGTTGGTAATATTTATTTTGTTACCCAATATGTAGTCTATTTTAGAGAAGCTTCCATGTTCTGCTGAGTTAAGTATACACTTTTGGTGTTTGGTATGAATATTGTATAGCTACATAAGTCCATTTGATATATGATAACATTTAATTCTGATATTTCTCAGTGTTATTTTTGGCCAAGTGACATGTATATTGGAGAAAGATATTAATATAAACTACTATCACTATCACTAATTTTTTTTTATTTTACCAGTTTCTTTACTTCCACTAGTAAGCTTTTAGTGAAATTGGGTACCACAGTGTTTGTTGAATATATATTTAGGATGCAATGACTTCTTGGTTAATTATCCTCCAGATTAGAATTAAGGGTCTTTTATTTCTTTTATTCTGAATTGTTTCTGTTGGAAGTCTGTTTTTTTTTTTTTTTTTTTTTTTTTTTTGGATATTAGGCTAGCAACACCTGATTGATTCCTGGTCCTATTTCCTTGGAATAATTTTCCCATCATTTCACTTTAAGGCTGTGCCTATCTTTAAAGCTATTTCATGTAGACTGTTGAATGGTGGATTCTGTTTATTACTTTTCTAAGTTTTTTAATTAATGTAATTTAATTTGGGAAATTGCATCATTACATTTTAACATTTTTAAATTAATGTAATTTAATTGGTGAAATTGCATCAGTCTTAAATTCACAACCTCTTTCATTCACTGTTGGCATACATGTATACACATACACACACAAACACATAACCAAAATATTATTCTAGATACATAAATACAACCTGTTTAGTCAACTAGGCTTCTTTTCTAATGTTCACTGTAGGACTGGTTTGGTGGACATGAATTCTTTTGTCCTATTTGTATCATGGAAAGTTTAATTTCTTCAACGATGGAAGATAGTTATAATTGGTATGGATGGTGGCATAGGTTGGCATTCACATTCATGGTCAAGTTGAACATAAGTACATTGTTCCATGTTCACATGGCTGTTATAATTTCCAGTGAAAATTCAGCTGGTATTCTGGTAGGTTTTCCTATATATGTGACTTGGTTTTCATATTGCAGTTTTTATTATTTTTTTCTGTATATTTAATACTTAACTGCGGTGTTCTGTGGAAATTTCTTTGGAGTTCCTTATTACTTGGTCTTCCGTGTGCTCTTTTTATCTGTATGGGCATTGTTTTCTTTAATGTTGGGGCATTTTCTTCTATGATCTTTTTTTCGTATTTTGCATATAGATCATGGATCCCTCTCCCTCCCTCTGTTCCTCTCTCTCTCCCTCCTTTCATCACATGCCACCCAAACACCCTCCAATACCATTCCCCCACACTCCACAGGGAGGGTGATGTCTTCCAGGAGGGGTCAACAAAATCTATCACATCATTTGGAGTAGGAACTAGGCCCTTCCTTTTGCCTCTAGAATAAGGGAGTACCCCTCCATGGTGAATGTGCTCCCAAAGTCCTTTCATGAACTAGGGATACATCCTGGCTCCACTGTCAGAGGTTCCTTAGACTGCTCAGGCCTTCTGAGACCCATGTTCAGGGTGTCTGAGTTGGTCCAATGCTGGTTTCTCAGCTATAAGTCTGGGGGTCCATTAACTCCTCCTTGTTCAGGTCAGCTGTCTCTGTGGGTTTCTGTAGCCTGATCTTGTCCCCATTTTCTTATCAGTCCTCCCTCTCTGCATCTGGATTCCAGTTCAGCTCAGTGTTTAGCTGTGGGTGTCTGCTTATGTTTCCATCAGCTACTAGGTGAGGGCTCTATGATGGTAGATAAGTTAGACATTAATCTCATTATCAGGGAAGGGAATTAAAGTAGCCTTTCCACTGTTGCTCAGATTCTTAGTTGGAGTCATCCTTGTTGGTCTCCGAACATTTTTTAGGGTGAGTTTTCTCTTCAAGCCTATAATGGCTCCCTCTTTCATGATCTTTTTGAAGATATAGTCCATGTTATTGATTTAGGATTCTTCTTCATTTATGTCTATGATTTGGTGATTTGATATTTTTATGCATACAACAGCTTCTGCACGTTCTCTTTGTGCATATAATTTTTCATAATCTTTGATTACATGCCCTATTTTCTAATTTATCTTAGACTCCAAATATTCCACTTTATACAAGATTCATTATGCATTTTATTCTTTTTTCTGAATTTTGTATTTGTGTTATTGTGACATTAAGTCCATTTTCATTTCAGCTTGTGTTTTCTTTGATATTTTTATTCCTTTGTCAATTTCTGTTTTTATTTTTGTAAATCTCATGTTGTCTTCATTTCATTTAGCTGTGTCTCGATTTGGGGGGCATGCTTGTAACATTGATTGGAATATCGTTAAGCTTATTGAGTCTTTGTCATGTCTTCTTAAAACTTATTGAAGTCTTTAGTAATGTTTATCATATTTTTTAAGTTTTTTGTCCTCAGGTTTATCTAGAAATTTTTATTGGAGAATATTTCTATAAGAATGGTGGTCTTGTGGTTTTGTAAAGTGATGTTGACTTTTGTGTTTTTATTTTTGCAATTAGACCTAGACATATGTATATATTTCATTGGTAGTGTATCTCATATGTTTCTGGGCTGCCTCAAAATATTGGGTTTTATTGTTGTTGTTATTTTTGTTTTGTTTCTTGTTCTCCAAGCTTGGGTAATCTCAGATAAGGTATGAGGAGTTGGTAGATTTATCCTTCAGATATTCAGTGTTGAATTTACATTGGATAAAGGCAGCTTATTTCAATTCACTGGCAAACAATAAAGATTGAGAATGGGACAAAAGACTGTATCTTCTAAGTGTATTATGCAATCTGTGTTAACAGAGCAATTTCTGGGAGTGTGGGGGTAGCATGGGTACCCTTGTATCTTGGGCACTCACCACACTAGGTATGTATACAGGTTATGCAGCCAAAGCCATGCTGGAATATATGCAGGCAGGCAAGTTACCAGACACTTAACAGACAGAATCTATGCTCTGATGTAAGTTCAGGCTAGGTCTGCAGTATGGATATAATATATATAGGCTTGGTCAATCCTTGGTGTTAGGAATAACATAGGTTGGGCTGATTGGATTGAGAAATGGACCAGGTACTAAATCTGGGGAATGTGAGTAGCTGAACTTGTGTGATAAATCAGACTAGACAGGGTTTTGTGTGTTAAAAACATCTAACATCTACTTACATTCCTGTATAAGTCTTTTCATTGATATACATTTTATTTCTCATGAAAGTGAATGTCATAGTGAAAGACTGAGGATACATGTTGTAATTGTAAAACTTTCTTTCAAGGTCAACAGTATGAGTTCGTATCCTCATCAGTAATGTGTTAAAATTTTAGTTCTTTAAAATCACTGCCAAACATATATACTCAGTGTCATTATAGGTATTTAAATATGTAGGTATATATTTTTACTTTTAGTTAGGATTCAGTGACAAACAATGTAGAATATATATTTCTGGTTGTAATTTTGGTTATCTATTTCACTTGTTTTATTAAATAATTGTTGTGAATCACAAACTTTATTCTCATATTTACTAGGTATGACCTTTATATGTGTCCATTGACAAATATGCTTTTCCCAGCTCTGGCTTACTTCTTTTTCTTCTTATGTGTGCTGCTGAACAAAAATACCAACTTTGTGAATTTCATTTTACCAATATTTCTTTTATAGTTTGTGCATCCTGTATTTTATTTAAAAATTTCCCTCACAACCATCAAGACTGTCCTCTAATTTATACCCTCAGTTCACAAATTTAGGTCTATGATATGTTTCTAATTAATTTTCTATGAAGTTAAATCTTTTCCCCAAATTGAGCCAATTTTCTCTGTAAAATTTCTTAAATTTTCCTTTACTTATCATATTTCCTTAGCACATAAAAAACTCATACAAATGGATAAGTTGATTTGTATACTCTGTATTTTATTTTACCCCCTTAAATAGTGTGCCAGAAGCACACTTCATTAATTATAATTTGATAGTGGTGTTGTAACTTTTAAAAAAGCAGATTGAGAAAGTCACCATGCAACAGAGTTCAAGTGGAGGGTTTCTTTTTTAAATATGGGAAAGGATGGTACACAGGGGAATGCAAAGGGGGAGACTAGATTCTGGAGATAGGAGCAAGGAGGAAGGAAAGTGAGGCAGAGAGAGGGAGAGAGAGAGGGAGAGAAAGAGAGGGAGGAAGAAGGAGAGAGAGAGGTAGAGGGGGGGGACAGAGAGGGAGAGAGAAGTCAGAGGTCGGTAGGGCCCCTTTAAATGGGAACATATAAATATGCACAGGTTGTGCTCTTATTGGCAGCAGCTGAAGGCTTATCTTGTCAGAACTCCAAAGGCAGGCCAGTAGAAATGCCTAAATACTAACAGGAAACTCAATTGACCATCTCTTGTTACCAAATGACATTTCCAGTACTGGAATTGGGTTTCATCCAATTGAGTTGTTGGCCAAAAGAATACTATGGAAATCCCCAACCAACCCAGGCTGTTTCCAAGACAATAGTTTTCTTTTCACAAAGACAGTAAGGCCCCATTGCTAAAGACTATGCCCACACAACTCAATGAATAGGGAGATTTTGAACTGGCTCCTACATAGAACCTTAAGCCCAATGTTTTAGAGTTTTTGACGTAAAAGAGGCACTCTGCAGGCTACC
The DNA here is from genome assembly GCF_943737965.1 of Phodopus roborovskii. Taxonomy (NCBI): domain Eukaryota; kingdom Metazoa; phylum Chordata; class Mammalia; order Rodentia; family Cricetidae; genus Phodopus; species Phodopus roborovskii. The sequence continues at coordinate 518,670 of NW_026125956.1, read as the reverse complement.
AAAAGAGAAATGTAAACACCAATACAAAGATAATTTTATCTGCAATATTTCCTCCCTGTGAAATATGCTAGGGTAATGGTGGCACAAACTTTGTGGGAGTAGCCAACCAATGTTTAATTTGACATAAAGCAACACTGCATGGATAGCCAAGAACCTAGATAGACCATTTTTGAGACCTAGGGTCTTTTAAATATAACAAAAAATGATTCCTAATGATAGTTTCTAAACTCATAGATCAGAGTCTTATTCAGCCATCATCCGTGAGGCTTCCTCCTACAGCAGATGGGAACAACTACAGAGACCCACAACCCAACATTGCAGAGGGGGAGGGAGAGAGAGAGAGAGACCTTGGAACACATAGCTCTAAATGGAATGCCTCCATAAAATCCTTGCCTCAGAGCTCAGAGAACCCCCATGGAAGAGGAAGCAGAAGGAATGGGGTAGACAGAGAGGGAAGAGGATACCAGGAGAATGAGGCTTTCTATATTTAACCAACTTTCATATGAATTCAGAGACTGATGCAGCAAGCACAGGACCTACATGGGGTCTGGACCAAGTCCTCTGCAAATGTTCTATAGCTTCTAGTTTAGTACTTTTATGAGAATTCTAAATGTGTTAACGAGTAGGTCTCTGAATCTTTTGATTTCTATTGGGGCTCTTTTACTCCTATTGGCTTGTCTTATCAAACATCAATGCAGTGATATTTATTTTATCTTACATTTTATTTAAAAAATAAACAAATTGTTTTGTTAATATAGATAATTTTTAAATTGTTATATGTTTTTAGAATCTTTTCATCAATTAATGCAGAAGGTGTGTTGAAATTGTCCTTGTAATTGCTTATTGACATAGTATAAAATTCTCCATTGAGAGTACAGTTCAGTGTATTCTAGCACATTCATGAAATTGTAAAACATAATCAATATATGCAACAAGATGACTTTACGCAATAGAAATTCTCTATAATATTTTAGTTACTATAAACAGCAATTCTATACTCATTAGCAATTATTTTCAGTTTTACCTCAGCAACTAGTTACACATTCTGTTTATATATCATTTGCATATAAGGAATAGTTACATTAATGGCATTATAGAATACAAAGTTCTTTGAATATACTTCATTTAAGATTTCAAAAACTTATAATAGAAAAAAAAGCCTTTCAATAAATAGTAGGATGGGAACTTGATAGAAAATTTGCATGTGGAAGATTTAACTTGGATGTTTATTTTTCATTAAATCAAAATGGCTTCATGACCTTAATATAAAACATATACAGGGCCTTCCTGTGCCCTGCTTGGAGCCTCCTGAGGATTGTGGATTACTTATGAACAGGACAACCCATCCTGGAAGACCTACCTATATAGAGTCTGCCAGCATCCCAGTTCTGTCTCTACCAATAAGAGGTACCCACCTTCAGATGCCCTGCTCAGAGCCTCCTGAAGGCTGGGTACTGTGCTCAGGGTAACCTGTCCCAGCAGACAAGCCTATCCAGAATCTGCCAGTGCCCTATTCCCAACTCCACCTGCTGGAAGAATAGAGCCATTGGAAATTGGACCTCCTTGCATCCACTGGAAAGAACCTTGGTCCTGTACTCACCAGGAGAAGGATAGACCCCACCAACATGCAATGGAAGAAGAGATGATTACACTACAGTATAAGAACACAGTCATTCACAAAATGATCAATATGACACCACCAGAAATTAGAGACACCATGCCAGCAATACCTGAATATCCCAAGACAGATAAAGCAGAAGAGATTGAACCTAGAAACAATTCTGCGATGATGATAGCAACACTCAACAGGTATTGAAAAAATTCCCATAAAGACATGGAAGAAAAATCAAACAAAAAATCAAAATGGATTAAAAGACAAAACAAAAATTGCAAGAAACAATTCAAATAATGCAAGGATTTTAAGCTGAAATAGAGAAAATAACAAACAAACAAAAACCAGTCTTAGGGAATGCTGGAAATAGAAAAGCTAGGTTAATGATCAAGAACTACAGATGCAAGCATAACCAACAGAATACAAGAGAGGGAAGACAGAATCTCAAGCATTGAAGACACACTAGGAGAAATAGATTCATCGACCAAAGAAAATCTTAAGTTCTACAAACCCATAACACGAAATATCCAGGAAATATGGGACAATATGAAAATCTAAACCTAAGGGTAATAGGTTTAGAAGAAGGTGAAGAAACCAAACTCAAAGACGCAGAAAATATATTCAATGAAATCATAGAAGAAAATGTTCGTATCCTAAAAAATGCCATACCAATGAAAATACAAGAAGCTTACAGAACAGCAGAGTGGTGCAAAAAAAGTCCCATGGCACATAATAATCAAAACACCAAACATACAGAATAAACAAAGAAAGTTAAAAGCAGCAAAGGAAAAGGGCCAAGTAACATATAAAGGGAAACCTATCAGAATTACAAATAAATTCTCCATGGAAACTCTGAAGGCCAAACGGTCTTGGATAGATATTTAAATAACACTAAGAGGCCATGGATACCAGTCCAGACTACTAGACCCAGCAAAGCTTTCAATCACTATAAAAGAAAAAAAACAAGATAATCCATGAGAAAACAGGTTTAAAAATAAACATCAACTCACCCAGCTCTACAAAAAGTCTGGAAAGAAAATTCCAACCCAAGGAGTTTGACTACACCCACAAAAATGTAGGGAATAGATAATCTCACTTTACTAATAGTCAAAAGAAAACTGGAGGGAAATCTACACACAGTACCACCACCATCATCAAATCCAAAATAAACATGAATTAACAAACAATAGTTATTAATATCCCTCAATATTAATGGTCTTATCTAGCCTATAAAAAGCCACAAGCTAACAAAATGGATATGAAGACAGAATCCATCCTCTACTGCACACAAGAAACACACCTCAACAGACATTACATCAGAATAAAGGTATGGGAAAACATTGTAAATCAAATGGGCCCAAGAACCAAACAGGTGTAGCAATCCTAATATCTAACAAATTAGACTTTAAGCTAAAATCAATCAAAAGAGATGAATCAGATAATTACTTATACATCACAAGAGAAATCCATAAGAGAAAGCCTCAATTTTGAACATCTATGCCCCAAATACAAAGGCATACACATTCATAAAACAAAGATTACTAAAAGTTGAATCACACATAAAACCTAACACACTTATGGTGGGAGATTTTAACACCCCACTGTCAACACTAGACAGGACCACCAGACAGAAACTTAATAAAGAAACAAAGGAACTAGTGAGATCAACAACTAACTTATCCACCATCATGGAGCCCTCATCTAGTACCTGTTGGAAACAGAAGCGAACACCCATAACTAAACACAGAGTCAAACTAGAATCCAGATGCAGAGAGATTCAACAAGACCTGGTTGCAGAAACACATAGAGACAGCTGACCTGAACAAGGAGGAGCTAATGGGCCCCCAGACTGATATCTGGTAATCCAGCATGGGACTGACTCAGACCCCTTGAATATGGGTCTTAGCTAGAAGAACTGAGCAGTATAAGGGACATCAGACAGTGGAACCAGGATGTATTCCTGGTGCACAAAAGATCCTTGCAGTCACACTCCCTCATGGAGGGATACTCCCTTAACCTAGAGACAGAGAAGTTCCAGTCTCTACTTCAAATGACTTGAAATATTTACATGACCCTACCTACATGACCCCACCTGGATGGCATTGCCCTACATGTGGAATTGGGGTGGGGGGATGGGAGGGGAGGGTGATCAGGGTGCATATGAGGAGGAAGTATGTGTAGGAGGGAAGGAGTTAGGGAGGGAGGGAGGGAGAGGGAACTGGGATAGACATGTAAAATTATAAAAATATTAAAAACAAGTTATGACCCAATTGTGTTTAGAATATACCATCCAAACACAAAACAATATTCATGCTTGTCAGCACCATATAGAACCTTCTCTAAAATAGACCACTTAATAGGTTCAAAAAATTGGAATAACTCCTTTATCTTATTAGGCAGCTATGGTTTAATGTTAGAATTCAACAACACAAATTACAGAAAACATAGAAATTCATAGAAATTGAACATTGTTCAATTGCACCATTCCTGGGTCAAGGAAGAAATTAAAGACTTCCAAGAATTCAGTGAGAATAAATACACAACATACCCAAACTTATAGGACCCTTTGAAAGCAGTATTAATAGAAACGTTCATGGCCAGAAATGCCCACATGAAGAAACTGGAGAATGGTAACATAAATGAAAGCTCTAGAAAAAAAGAAGAAGCAAATTTACCCTGGAGGAGATGATGCCAGAAAATAATCCAATGAAGGGCTGAAATCAATAAAGTAGAAACTAGGAAAACAAAACAAAGTACAAATGTAAGGAACAGTGGTGTTCATTGAGAAAATCAAGAAGATAGATAAACTTTTATCCAAACTAACCAAAGGTCAGACAGAGAACATACAAACTAACAAAATCAGAATTGAAAAGGGGGATATTACAAAAGACACTGAGGAAATCTATACAATCTTCAGATCATACTGTGGGAACCCATACTCCACAAAATTAAAAAATTTACATGAAATGTACAATTTTCTGGATAGACATCATCTACCAAAATTAAAACAGGAAGAGATCCCCAATATATACAGAACTTAACCCCTAATGAAAGAGAAGCAGTCATCAAAATCTCACAACCAGAAAAAGCCCAGGGCCAGATGGCTTCAGCGTAGAAATCGACCAGAAATTCAAAGAACAGCCAATACCCCTCAAAGCGTTTCACCCAATAGAAGCAGAAAGGTCATTGCCAAATTCTTTTTACAAGAGTACAGTTACCTTGGTACACAAGCCACACAAAGACACAACTAAGAAAGAGAACTTAAGACCAATATCTCTTATGAACATTGATACAAATATACTCAATACAATAGTGCCAAATTGAATCCAAGAACACATGCACCATGATCAAGTAGACTTCATCCCAGGGATGCAGGGATGGTTCAACATATGAAAAAACCTGAACAAGAAAAACCACATGATCATCTAACTGAATGCTGAAAAAGCCTATGACAAAATCCAACACCCCTTCATGATAAAGGTAATGGAAGAGATCTGGGATAACAGGAACATACCTAAATATAATAAAAGCAATATACAACAAACTGACAGCAACCATCAAACTGAATGGAGAAACCCTCAATGTGATTCCTTAAAATCAGGAGTAAGTTAAGACTCTCCACTTTCTCTATATGTCTTCAATATTGTACTTGAATTTCTAGCTAGACCAATAAGGAAAATGTTGATCAGAGCTATACAAATTGGAAAGGAAGGAGGCATATTTTCAAATGATATGATAGTTTACATAAGTGACCCTAAATACTATACCAAGGAATTCCTACAGCTGATAAACACCTGCAGCAAAGTGGTGGGGTATAAGATTAACTAAAAAAAAAATTAGTAGCCCTCCTATATACAGAAAATATAAGGGCTGAGAAACAACACCCATTACAATAGCCACAAACAACATAAAATATATTGGGGTAATTCTAACCAAATTAGTAAAACCTATATAATAAGAACTTTGGGACTTTAAGAAGAGAACAAAAGTGGAAAGTTCTCCAATGCTCTTGGATAGCTAGTAGCAACAGAGTAAAAATGGCAATCTTGCCAAAAGCAATCTGCAGATTCAATGCAATCCCCATCAAAATACCAGCACAATTCTTCACAGACATTGAAAGGACAATACTCAACTTTATATGGAAAAACGAAAGACCCAGGATAGCCAAAACAACCCTGTTCAATAAAAGAACTTCTGGAGGCATCACCATTCCTGACACTTTCCAGCTCTATTATAGAGCTGTAGTCCTGAAAACAGCTTAGTATAGGCACAAAAATACGTAGGTAGATCAATGGAATTGATTAAAAACCCTGTTATTTGTCCACACACCTACAAACACCTGATTTTTGACAAAGCAGCTAAAAATATACAATGGGAAAAAGAAATCATCATCAATGAATTGTGCTGGTATAACTGAATGCTGACTTGCAGAAGACTGCAAATAGATCCATGCCTATCACCATGCACAAAGTTTAAGTCCACATGGGTCAAAGACCTCAATATAAATCCACCCACACTGACCTCTTAGAAGAAAACGTGGAAGGTACCCTTAAATGAATTGGTACAGGAAACTCCTTCCTGAACATAACACCAGTAGTAGAGACACTATGATCAACAATTAATAAATGGTAGCTCTTGAAACTGAGAAGCTTCTGTCTGGCAAATGACATTGTCAACTAGACATAATGGCAGCCCACAGAATGGGAAAAGATCTTTACCAACCCCACATCAGACCAGGGTTGATATCCAAATAACTCAAGAAGCTTGTCACCAAAACACCAAATAAGCCAATTAAAAAGTACAGAGTTAAATAGAGAATTTTGAATAGAGGATTGTAAAATGGCCGAAAGGCACTTGAGAAAATGCTCAATATACTTAGCTATCCGGGAAATGAAAATTAAAACAACTCTGAGATACCATCTCAATCCTGTCAGAATCACTAAAATCAAAAACACCAAACAGAGTTTAGCTTGTACAACCACTTTGAAAATCAGTATGACTATTCCTCAGGAAAATGTGAGTCAGTCTACCATAAGGTCCAGCAATTCTACTCTTAGGCATTAACCCAAAAGATGCACATTTATGCAACAAAGACATCTGTTCAGCTATGTTCACAGCAGCATTATTTATTATAACCAGAACCGGAAAACAACCTAGATGACCCTCACCTGAAAAACGGAAAAAGAAAATGTGATACATTTACACAATGATCCCTCATGGAAGGCCTCACCCTTCCTGGGGAGTGGATAAGGAATAGGATGTTGGGGTCTGTAGATGGCATGTGATGATGGGAGGGAGATGAAAATGAGATTGATATATAAAATAAGAAAAGTACTAAATAAAATAACTTTATGAAGATGACAGAAGCTTCTCTCTTACATGGTTCTTCAGCCATTTCGTCCCAAAAAACACACACAGAGGTTTACATTAATTATGAACTATTTGGATGATGCCTCAGTCTTGTTATTGGCTTGCTCTTTCATAATTCTTAACCCATTCATATTCATCTATGTATCTCCATATAGTCTTGGCTTACCAGTGATACCCTGGCCTCTTTCTGCCTTGTCTGCTACATGGTGTCTCCTTTGGAACTTACTCTATCCATTCTTGTTCCCAGAATTCTCATAGTTTGGGAGCCTTACCTATACTTCCTGCCTGCTATATCATTCCTATCTATTGCTCCCAACAGTTTATTTATAAAAGAAACATATATTCACAACATATAGAAGGAAATCCCCATCAGTAAGATGAAGTCTTGCTTAATTCACCTATAAAAAGATACAGACTAACAGAATGAATATTAAGACAGAATCCATCCTTCTGATGCATATAAGAAACCTAGAGAAATCCTGTCTCAAAAACAAAGAAAAAAAGAAAAAGGAACACACTTCAACTTCAAAGACAGATATTACCTCTGAGTAAGGGGTTTGGAAAGATTTTCCAATCAAATGGACCTAAGAAATAAGCTGATGTGCCTATCATAGTATCTAACAAAATAGACTTCAAACTAGTATTAATCAAAAGAGGTGAAGGTGGTGATTTCATATTAGCCATCAAGATGATGTTTTAATTCTGAACATCTGTGCCCCAAATACAAGGGGCATACATTTGTAAGAGAAATGTTACTAAAACTTAAATCACACATAAAACCCTACACACTAATATTGGGAGACTTCAACACCCCACTCACCAATGGACAGGACTAACAGAAACTTAACAGAGAAATAAAGGAACAGAAGATATGACTCAATTTGGTTTAACAGATATTTATAAAACTTTCCATCCTAACCCAAAATAATATACCTTCTTCTCAGTACCCCATGAAATCTTCTCTAAAATCGACCACATAATCTGCAACAAAGCAAACCTCAACAGATAGAAAAGTAGAGTAATGCTAGTATCTTATTGGATCACTATGGTAAAAAGTTGGAATTTAACAATAACATAAATTACAGAAAGTCTACAAACCAATGGAAACTGAACAATGCTTAATTGCATCAAACCTGGGTCATGGAAGAAATAAAGAAAAAAATTAAAGACTTCCAAGAATTAAACAAAAATGAATGCACAACATACCCAAACTTATGGGATACTTTCAAAGCAGTGCTAAGAGGAAAGTTCATAGCATTAAGTGCTTATATAAAGAATGTGGAGAACAGCCAAACTAGTGATTTAAGAGCACACCTGAGAGCTCTAGAACAAAATGAAGCAAACTAACCCAGGGAAGTAAACTAACCCAGGAGGAGTAGACAGATGCCACCAAATAATAACATAGAGGGCTGTAATCAATAAAAAAGAAACAAAGAAAACAATACAAAGAACCAATGAAACAAGAGTTGATTCTTCAAAAAAAAATCAACAAGATAGAAAAACCTCTATCCAAACTAACCAAAAGGCAGAGAGAGAATATGGAAATAACAAAGTCAGAAATGAAAAAAGAGATATAACAACACACAATGAGGACACCCTGAGAATCATCAGGTAATACTTCAAAAACTTGTACTCCACACAATTGGAAACTTTAAAGGAAATCAACATTTTTCTTGGTAGGTATCACATATCAAAATTAAATCATGAACAGATAAACAATTTAAATAGACCCATAAACCCTAGTGAAATGGAAGCAGTCATCAAAAGCCTCCCAAACAAAATAAGCCCAAGGCCAGATGATATCAGTGTATAAGTCTACCATAAATTCAGGACTTCAATTGCGGGGCCCCTGCCGGAGGTGAGGTGAGCCTAGGATCAGATTATGAAGAATCCTCCCCACACCCTTCCTTGGGAACTCCCTGGGTAAGCCCTGAATCTCTCTACCCCCTATATCTTGTCCCAAGTGAGAACACTCCTAGTAATCTGATCCACAAACCACTCCAACCAGAACCTGTCCTCCCCTCATCCTGTGCCCTACTGAGCCTACTGCCCCACTTCTCTGGTTGAGCACTGGGCCAGAGGGTGTGTCCAACAATCCTGCCATCTCAGTGGCACTTCCTGGATCTGCTCTGAGCACACTAGACCTGGCTATCCATGCAGGACCATCCTGAGTCCCTGCCTGCCTGATCTTTGACTCCCATCGCTGGGCCTCTGCTGGAGGAGAGACCTCCTAGAGAGCTTGGACCACCCAGATCTACAGACATTGAACTCCTAACTCACCTACACCCACTGGGAGAGTAGCATAAAGGGAGAGAGACTCCACCTGTACCCACTGGAAGTAGCGATGGGAAGAAAGAAATGCAAGAAAACATGGAACAATAGAAAGATAAGCACGAAACCACCAGAATCTAGGGACTCTAAATCAACTAGACTTGAACACACCAAAGCAGACTAAGCAGAAAAGAACTACTTAAAAATGACTTCGTAAAAATGATAGAGGCCCTCAAAGATGAATTGGCAATCACTTAAAGAAATGAAAGAAAAAAACAAAAAAAATGGAAGAAATGAATAAATCCCTTAAAGAAAATAAGGAAAGCCAAGAAAAAACAATCAAACAGGTGAAGGAAACAGTTCAAGACTTGAAAACTGAAATAGAGACAATATATAAAACACAAAATGTGGAAATGCTGGAAATAGAAAAACTGGGCAAATGATCAGGAACTACAGATGCAAGCATAACCAACAGAATACAAGAGATGGAAGAGAGAATCTTAGGCGGTGAAGATAAACTAGAGGAAATAGATTCATCGACCAAAGATAATCTTACATCCAACAAATCATTAACACAAAACATCCAGGAAATATGGGACACTGAGAAAAGGCTATACCTAAGAATAACAGGCCTCTCAGGGAATTATCTTTATTAACTTAATTAAGGTAGAGAGACTCACCCTAAAAAGTAGATGGTGCTATGTCTGGGATTTGGTATAGGTTTCATAAAAGGTAGATTGCTTGCTGTGCATGGGCAATCATGCAATCATTCATCTCTGGCTTTTTCTGCTGTTTATATAATTTGACTATAAGCTTCAAACTCTTGTTGACTTTACTTCCCCTTCAGGATTGACTGTAGCCTCAAGCTGTATTTCAAAATAACCACTGGCATTTTAAAAAATTATGATATGGATGGTGTCCTGACAAGTTTTTTTTTGTTTGTTTATCAACATGACACAAGCTAGTTGAAAAGACTGAAACTCAGTTGAGACAATGCTTCCATGAAATCCAATTGTAGGGCATTTTTAAAATTAATAATTGATGCAGGGAGGGCCCAGCCTATTATATGTGGTACCATGTCTGGGCTGGTGGTCCAAGGTTTTATAGCAAAGGAGAGTGAGCTAGCCATGATGAGAAATCCAGTAAGCAGCACCTATACATGGTCTCCACATTAGCTCCTGACTCCAGATTCCTGCCCCTTTTGAGTTCTTTCTTGACTTCCTTCAATGATGGACATGTAAGCTAAAAAAAACCTTTTCCTTCCAAACTTGCTCTTTGGTAGTGAGATTTCATCACAGAAATAATTTAAAAAAAAACATGAAATAAGACAGATACAAGTAATATGAAGGGGTAAATGGGGTAAATGGGTGTAATTGTGGAGTACTTAGTGAGTTCAGTACAGAATGAGGAGACTTAATGCCATATATCTAACCCACTAGCATCAGCAGAAACAACACAAATACAGTGGGTACCACAGATGACATTCGCGGAAGCATTAGAGGGAATATCCTCTTGTGAAATCTACAGAGAAATCAAATTCTCCTGTTATAGTGTACAATGCAACTGAACATAACATACACAAATTGATTTCACACAGATTACAGACTAACAATTATGTTGACAGTAATTTCTGGGTCTAATCTGGGTATATATCTTGTTCTCTTGCTCTCTCAATGTGATAGTGGGAACTATTTCCATGTAATAACAATTCTAGTCAAGCCAGTTTTCCTCCACTCTCCCAGTATTTTAACAGTGCCCTCTCTTCTCTTTTAATTACTGTGGGATACATTTCCTGAATCATATGTGCTAACATACTAATGCTATATTCACTGATTCCTAATGTGGAACTGATTATAATGATTGAATCTAACCCTAGGAGGCAATCTAAAATTGTACATTATTGCCAATTTTTATGCTTCTGGAAACTTTACCAAGGGGATCTACTTCAGGTCACTCCACACTAAAATGATCTGACCTGCTCCTGTCATATGCCTTTCAAGAGCCAGTTGAACAGCTTTTAAAAATGTAGAAAGAGGTTGTACAGAAGTCACCTACAAGGATTGCTATATTATCTCATACCTTTGCTTTACCCAAAAGAGATTCCTTGAGTTGTTTTGCAACAAATAACTTTGATATTGGAATGCATGGCCCGAGTCATCCAGCACCTTTGACTGGAGTTTTGAGATGCTACATAATAATTCTTTGATAAGTTTTGATTGTTTTGGAGTTGCATAATTAAAAGAAGTTCTTACCTTATTGATTTTTCTTATTCCCTCCATCTGATCCAAGTCTTATAAGATAGGTAAGCAGTTTCATATCCCTAGACAGATGAAAATATTCCAATTTATTATAGTTCCAAGATTTTTGAAACTTTAAGTGAATGTCTACTTCTATTCTTTACTTCAACATTGTCTTCATGATTTGGTTCTCCATCTTTATGAGAAAGGTTTTGAAATGCATGTTCTACCAAAGCTATTTCTTGTTTTGATCTTTGAAGAGTCCCAGAATTTCAAAATCAAACCTGTCATTACCAGTGGCTTTGGTATAGAATTCTCTAGTCTTGATAATTGGAATTGCCAAAGTGTTGGCAGTGAAATGAATACATCAAATTGTGAAGAGATCTTCCAGAAACTAAATCTTGTAGAGATTTTTAGTGATGTAAACATACACACACATAAACAAATACAAACACATAAACACACACAAATAAAAACACACACATTGACACTCATGGACACCAATGTAAAACGTATATAGGCTTGTTAGTGATCTATTGTTATGGAAAAGTTGTGCTAATGTTTAGGAAATACATAAATAAATAAGTATAAAGAGCCATGGTTATTTAGCTGACCTTCAACAATACACATAGAGACAAAGAGTAAGAAATGGAATCTGAGATAAAGTAAAAGGGGTAAATACTTCAAATATGTGAATATGGATAACATATATTAATCATTATAATATTTTGCATATAATTTGTTTATAATAATCCACTGCAGGTATAATTATTTCTGAATAAACAAAAGTAGTTAAAAATACATAAATGTTAGAAACAACAAAAATAGTTTAGTGATATTTACTTGGCCTCATGTAAGTAAGGAATATTTTAAGAGGAATGATAGTGAATGTCAGTAGGAAAACCCGAGCCTTGAGTACAAGGGGAAGCTCTCAAAATTACTGGGTTCAAGTATGTGGAATTGAGTATACTGTGAAAAGTACTATGTAAAGATTTTTATTTTTTATTAAAAATTGTTGTTTATAGTTTTTTGTTTGTGTTTTTGTTTTTCTGTAGCAGAAAATGGGTTCCTACTCAAGAAGCACAATCAGAATGGGCACCACAATAAAATACGAAATAAAACAAAAATTATAGGTGCAAAACTGTGAACCTCAAAAAGCAATCAGGGCACATGTAAACAGTGTCAAAGGAAGCCTAAGGTCTTGCCAGCCCCTTAGCTGCTGAGATGAAAGAAGGAAATTCCATGAGCCAAGTTCCTGAGAAGATGGTGGGACTCAAGCTCAAAGTATTCAATATAGTGTCCCTTGATTTTACTCTAATAGGGTTAATTGCTCTATGGAAGCAGGCAGAGAGGAAATTCTGTATTAACTGTAATTAAAAGGGGTGAAAAAGAGTATTAGAGGCAAGGTCAGTTCAAAAGATATTGAGAAGTTATAGACCTTTGTGGTAAAAAATAGGAAACCTGAGCCAGACACCCAAGTGTCAGTGATAAGGAGGTTCTCCATACAGAGTCAGTCACAGAAGAGATAGGTGTTAAAGAGCGAGTCCATTCATGAGTATAGGAAGAGAAGAAAATATTATGTCTTTAGAAGATCACATTGCTGTTTTTGGTAACAAACATGCTGAATACCACGACCAAAAATGCAAGTTTAAACAAGATGCATGCTGAAACATAGTAGGAGCATACATTCTCACAGAAGAAGAGGGAGAACCAATAAATAAAGCTGGGCCAACTAATGCAGGGGGAAATTGCCACTTGTTTAGAGATCACAAGTTTATTTTGCCACTAGCATGTTAAAAAATTGTCATAGTCCTCTAGACCAGTGGTTCTTAACCTTCCTAATGATGTGACCCTTTAACATAGTTCTTTATATTGTGATGCTCCCAAATGTAAAGTTATTTTCATTGCTACAGTATAATTGCAATTTTGCTTCTGATATTAATCATAATATAAATATCTGATATGCAGGGTATGTGATATATGACCACTATGAAAGGGACACTTCACACCCAAAGTGATAGTGACCCATAGGTTGAGAAACCAGTGCACTAGAACCAGTGAAGCATATATGTGTGTATGTGTGTGTGATGATATTATTTCCTCCCTAACTTAGATTCTTCCTGTCCTCGATATCTCCTTCTTAACCTCTCCTCTTCCTTTTTCTAAAATTTGAAATCAGAACAGAAAAACTGAAATAAAAAGAAAACATACAAGACAAGATATACTAGATGTAACATACTGATAACAAACATGAATTCACAAAATCTGTGACAGCACACACAAGACCTGTACACTTTCAAACCTGCCAAAATCTCAGCATGAAGAAGGGGAAGTAGACACAAAGTCTGATCCCTTACCAAAGGGCTGTTTGCAATTGATACTTGTTGAGAAATGGAAAATCAGTTTTTTCCAATAGGGAAACACTTCATACATCCACCATATTCCAGGGCAGGTCCTATGCTCTGTAATAGTTGGCTAGCTGAAACCACATTACTTATTATGTGTGTATGTGCTATTTGCTTTGTTTGGTTTTTGTAGATTTTTTGTCTTATACATGAATTTATTGATAGCTTATATTGATATAGTGACAGCATCTGACTCATAGCCTGAAAAGCTCGGATTCCAGTCATTTCTCAGTCCTTAATTCTGGATTTCTAAGTAATGAGAGCAAACCCAGAGTAGGCACTTGTCACTTGGAAGTCCAACAAAATGGTGGATGCTCAGCCTGCAGAATGGGTGTCTCAGCAATTTGAAACCCATTGTCTTTAGTCCACAATGGAAATCTGGAAATTCTGGTTCTGCTATCATTACAGGAATCAACAGCAACAACAGCATAAATCAAATGGTTGCCAGGAGGGAAGATAGAGCAAACAGAAAACAAGTAACCTTCTGCCTTTTTTAAAAATCTGGACTTCAAGAAGATGCTATGTTTTCCCATACCCACTTGAAGTAATCAAGGCAATTCTTCAATTGAGGATCCATACTTAGATTATTCTAATTTGTTACAAACTGACATTAAAATTGACCAGTGTAGCAGGGAACCAAAGCAATTACCCTACCCTTTTCACACTTTTCCACAGAATAAAGTTATACTTGCTTGCTGAGTAAATTTCTATGAGACACTCTATATCTGAACAAAAATTTCTCCATCTTTCAAATCTATTTACTGGAAAAATGGTCTATATTCTTCGAAGGTGTGAACAGAAGGTTAAAAACTTTCTGCTATATGTGGGAGTGTTTGGCTTCTCTCTTTCAAGCCCAGAAAGCTAGGCTTCTTGAAATGAATTGTCCTTACCACAGAAAAGATTCTCTCAGTTACACCCGCCCTCCTGTGAACAGTTTCAGGCCTTGTTCAGCTGTTGTAGAATAAATACTATTAGAACTCCACCTCTTTAAGTCTGTGTTAAGGAAGCAGCCGTGGAATAGTTTTTTTTAAAAAAGACATTATTTGTATCCACACGTGTAAGAGGTAGATTTCAAACCAAACAAGGAGTAGCCTTGTGACAGATCTATGTAGACATGGAGGGAACTGATCAGAAAGTGGGACAATTATAAAACAGTAAGCAGTAGTGAGTACTTGGAAGCTAAAGGCTATTAGCTAGATATACCCACAAAGATACTAGCTTACAAAGGATCTGTTGAGAGGAAGGGTTAGTTTTCTCCTAGCTCTGCGTGGCATTGAGAAAATAAATGTGAAGTAAGAAGAGCCTAACACAAAGGCAGGATTACATAATAAAATCTATCCATTCCACTTTTGATCTTCACTTTTTTTTCTCCCATGGGTGAATATTATTTTTTCTTATTTTACACATCAATCCTGATTCCCTCACCTTTCCTTCATCCCACAACCTTGCCCACCCCTGTCCCATCCACCATCCACTCCCCAGAAAGCGTGAAGTCTTCCAGGAAGGATCATCAAAATCTATCAAAGTCATTTGGGGTAGGGCCTAAGCCCTCCCTAAGGCTAAGGGAGTATCCCTCCATGGGGAAGTCCTCTCTTGCAACAGGGATACATCCTGGTTCCACTGTCAGAGGTCCCATAGACTGCCCAGGCCTTCTGACTGAGACCCACGTTCAGGGGTTCTGGGCCTGTCCTATGCTGGTTTCCAAGCTATCAAACTGGAGTCCATAAGCCAACCCTTGTGCAGGTCAGCTGTTTACATGCATTTCTTCATCCTGGTCTTGACCCCTTTGCTCATCACTTTTCACTCTCAGCAACTGGATTCCAGGTGTTGGACTCAATGTTTATCTGTGGGTGTGTCCTTCTCTTTCCATCAGCTAGCTACTAGATAAAGGCTCTAGGACGGCATAAAAGGTAGTTACCAGTCTCATTATCAGGGAAGGTCATTTAAGGTAGCCTCAACACTATTGCTCAGATTGTTAGTTGGGGTCATCCTTGTAGGGCTATGGGCATTTCCACAGTGCCAGTTTTCTCTTCAAACCTATAATGGCTTTATTATGGTATCTCTTAATTTGCTCTACTCTATTCCTCCCCCTATCCAATCTTCCTGCTCCATGGTGATTTCCTCTCCCCTTCTCTTCTCCCCTTCTCTTTCTACTAACTCCCTTTCCACTCACTGCCCTCCCCAACTCCAATATACTCAGATCTTGATCTTTTCCCCTTCTGTGGGGAACCATGTATGTCTCTCTTAGGGTTTTCCTTGTATCCTAGATTCTCTGGCAGTGTGAATTGTAGGCTGATGTTCCTTTGCTCTATGTCTAACATCCATATATAAGCAAGTACATATCATGCTCATCTTTTTGTGACTGGGTTACCTCAGTCAGGATGGTTTCTTCTAGTTCCATCCATTTGCCTGCAGATTTCAAGACTCCATTGTTTTTATCTGCTGTGTAGTATTCCATTGTGTAAATATACCACATATTCTTTACCCATTCTTCAGTTGTGGAGCATCTAGATTGTTTAAAGGCCCCAGCTATTACAAAAATGCTGCTGTGAACATAGTTGATCTTTAATTCTAAAAGAGTCAGTTTGTTGCCCATTAATACACTATTTAGAAAGATAAGAAAATACTTTTTGTTTTTTGATAATTTTTTATTCATATTTGAAGCAAGGTTGATTAACATGTCTATCTCAGTTCCCCCACCCTCCTGTCTACCAGTGTACTCCCCACCAATAGCCATACCATTCCCTTTCTGCTCTGCAGGGAGGGTGAGAACTTCCTTGGAGAGTCTGCAAAGTCTGTCATATAATTTGGAGCAGGGCCTAGGCCCTCCCCATGTGTCTAGGCTGAGAGAGTATCTGTCTAATTGGAATGGACTCACAAGTCCATTCATATACTAGGGATACATACTGATCCATTACCCATAGATAGCCTAGTCCTCTTAACTAGCACCCACATTCAGGGTGTTTGGATCAGTCCTATGCTGGTTTTCCAGCTAGTAGACTGGTGTCAATGAGCCCCCCTCCCCCTTGTTCAGATCAGCATTTGCTGTGGGTTTCTCCAGCCTGGTTTTGGCCCCTGTGTTCATCAATCCTCCCACTTTGCAACTGGATTTCAGGAGTTTGGGTTATAGTTTAGCTGTGGGTGTCTACTTCTGCTTCCATCAGCTATCGGATGAAGGCTCCAGGATGGAGTTTAAGGTAGTTATCAATCTCATTATCAGGGATGGGCATTTAAGGTAGCATCTCTACCATTGCTTAGTTTATTATTTGGGGTCAACCTTGTAGATCTCTTGACATTTCCCTAGTGCCAGATTTCTCCTAAAACCTGTAATCGCTCCCTCTATTATGGTATATATTTCCTTGCTCTCCTCTATTATTTCTCTGACTCAGTCTTCCTGCTCCCTCATCCCCAGCTCTCCCCTCCTCTTCCTCCTAACTCCCTCTCCCCTCCTACCAAGCTTCCAATTTGCTTGGGAGATCTTGTCCTTTTCCCCCTTTCCAGAGGATCATGTAAATCTCTCTTAAGGTCCTCCTTGTTTCCTTGCTTTTCTGGTGGTAAGGATTGTAATCTGGAAACCCCTTTCTCTATATCTAAAAATAATATATAAGTAAATGTATAACATGTTTGTCTCTTGGTGACTGGGTTAAGTCACTCAGGATGATTTCTTCTAGTTCCATCCATTTGCCTGAAATTTCAACATTCCACTGTTTTTGTCACTGAGTAGTGCTCCATTGTGTAAGTGTTAAATGTACCACATTTTCTCCATCCGTTCTTTAGTCAAGGGACATTCATTTTGCTTCAGCTTCTGACTATTACAAATAATGCTGCTATGAACATAGTTGAAC
The DNA here is from genome assembly GCF_943737965.1 of Phodopus roborovskii. Taxonomy (NCBI): domain Eukaryota; kingdom Metazoa; phylum Chordata; class Mammalia; order Rodentia; family Cricetidae; genus Phodopus; species Phodopus roborovskii. The sequence goes on along the minus strand of NW_026125956.1, from coordinate 500,930 downwards.
AGATGTCCTTGTTTTATGAATGTTCATCATTTGGGTATATGCCTAACAGTATAATTACTGGATCTTGAGGTACACTGATTTCCATTTTCCTGAGGAACCCCCATACTGATTTCCAAAGTGGCTGTACAAGTTTGCACTCCCACCAGCAGTGTAGGAGTGTACGACATTCTCCACATCCTCTCCAGCAAAAACTCTCATTGGTGATTTTGATTTTGGCTATTCTGAGAGGAGTAAGATGTTATCTCAGAGTTGTTTTGAATTGAGTTTCCCTGATGGCTAAGGATGTTGGGGAATGTCTTAAGTGTCCTTCAGCCATTTTAGATTTCTCTAACGTGAAATCTCTATTTAGTTCTGTACCCCACTTTTTAATTGGATTATTCTGTGTTTTGGTAACTAGCTTCAGGAGTTCTTTGTATACTTTAGAAACCAGCCCTGTGTCAAATGTGTGTTGGTGAATATTTCCCATTCTATGGGGTGCCATTTTGTCTCTTTGATGGTGTCCTTTGCCTTACTGAAGCTTCTCAGTTTCAGGAGGTCCCATTTATTAAATGTTGACCACAGTGTCTGTGCTACTGGTGTTATGTTCAGAAAGAAGTCTCCTGTACCAGTTAATTCAGGGGTGCTTCCCACTTTGAATTCTAAGTGGCTGGATTTATGTTGAGGTTTTTGGTCCATTTGCACTTTAATGTACATGGATATGTTTGTGGATGGCAAGCATCCAGTTATTCCAGCACCATTTGTTGAAGATGTTTTCTTGTATAATTTTAGCTTCTTTGTCAAATATAAGGTGGTCATAGGTGTGTAGGTTAATATCAAGGTTTGCAATTAAATTCTATTGTTCTTCCTGTCAGTTTTTTGTGCCAATACCAAGCTGTTTTTAGCAATACAGCTCTATAATAGAGATTGAAGTCAGAGATGATGATGCCTTCAGAAGACCTTTTATTGCACACTGTTGTTTCAGCTATCCTGAGTATTTTTTTCATATAAAGTTGTATATTGTTCTTTCATATGCTGAACCATCCCTGAATCCCTTGGTTGCAGCCTATTTTATCATGGTGGATGAGTTTTCTGATGTGTGTTTGGATTCCATTCGCCAGTATTTATTGAGTATGTTTGCATCAATGTTAATGAGCGTTGTTGGTCTATAGTACTCTTTCTTAGTTGTGCCTTTGCGTGGCTTGGTTACTAAGGTAATTGTAGTGTCTTATAAAGAGTTTGGCTCTAATCCTTCTGCTTCTGTTGTTTGGAACATTTTGGGGGGTATTGGTATTAGCTGTTCTTTGATTTTGTGGTAGAGTTCAGTACTGAAAACCTCTGGCACTGGGCTTTTTTTTTTTTTTTTTTGTAGACTTTTGATGACTGAGTGTATTTCTTTTTGAGTTGTAGCTATATTTAAATAGCTTATCTGTTCTGTATTGAAATTTGGTAGATGATAGCTATCAAGAAAATTGTTCATTTTCATTTAATTTTGAATTTTGTGGAGTACAGGTTTGCAAAGTTTGACCTGAATATATTTTGGATTTCCTCAGTGTCCATTGTTATGTCCCCCTTTGCATTTCTGATTTTGTTAATTTGCATTATCTCCTTGTCTTTTGGTTAGTTTGGATAAAGGTTTATCTTGCTGATTTTCAAAAACAAACTCTTTATTAAATTTATTTTTTCTTTTATTTTCTTAGTTTCTACTTCATTGATTTCACCCATCATTTTGATTATTTCCTGGCATCTACTCCTTTGGGTTGAGTTTGCTTCATTTTGATCTATAGTGTTTTGTTGTGCTGTTATGCTGTTAATACTCTAGTGTTACTATTCTTCAGCTTCTTCATGTGAACACTTAGTGATATGAAATTTCCTCTTAGTACAGCTTTCAAAATGTCCCATAAATTTGTATATGTTGTGTCATTATTTTCATTGAATTCTTGGAATTCTTCAATCTCTCTCCTTCTTTCTATCTTGATGCAGGAGTGGTGAATTTGCACATTGTTCAATTCTCATGAATTTGTAGGGTTTTGCAATTTGTGTTGTTGTTGAATTCTAACTTTAAAGCACAGTAGTCTGATAAGATACAAAGAGTTATTCCGATTTTTGTGTCTTTTGAGGTTTTCTATATTGCAGAGTATGTGGTCAATTTCAGAGAAGGCTCCACATGGCGCTGAGAAGGTACTTTCTTTTGTGTTTGGATGGAATGTGTTATAACAGTCGGTTAAAGCCAATTTGGTCATAACTTCTGTTAGTTCCTTTTTTTATTTTATTATGTTTCTCTCTGATGAATGTATCTAGTGTTGAGAGTAGGATGTTAAAATCTCCCACTATAAGTGTGTGAGGTTTTTGTGTGAGATTTGAATTTTAGTAATATTTCTTTTATGAATGTGGGTGCCTTTGTATTTGGGGCATAGATGTTCAGAATTGAGACTTCATCTTGATGGATTTCTTCTTTGATGAATAACAAATGACCTTATTCATCTCTTTTGATTTATTTTAGCTTAAAGTCTAATATGTTAGATATTAGGATTGCTATACCAGCTTGTTTCTTGGGTCCATTTGGTTGAAAAATCTTTTCCCAACCCTTAACTCTGTCTTGGAAGTTGAGGTGTGTTTCTTGTATGCAGCAGAATGATGTAGTCTGTCTTTGTATCTATTCTGTATGCCTGTGTCTTTTTATTATGGAGTTGAGACCATTAATACTGAGGGATATTAATGAACATCGATTGTTAATTCTTGTTTGTTTTGGATTTGTTGTTGTTGGTGGTATTATCTGTGAATTTCCCCATTTTTCTTTTGGCTGTTGGTAAATTGGGATTATCTATTTCCTATGTTTTTGTGGGTGTGTTTGACTTCATTGGATTGGCATTTTCATTCCACAACTTTCTGTATGGCGGCATTAGTTAAAGTTTATTGATAAATCTGGTTTTGTCATGAATTATCTTGATTTCTCCATTTATAGCAATTGAAATCTTTGCTGGGTATAGTAGTCTGGGCTGGAATTCATGGTCTATTAGTGTTGGTAGAATATCTATCCAGGACCTTCTGGCCTTCAGAGTTTTATGGAGAAGTCAGGTTATTTTAACTCTGATAGGTTTGTCTTTATATGTTACTTGGCCTTTTTCCTTTGCTACTCTTAATATTCCTTTTTTTTTTATTCTGCAAGTTTGATGTTTTAATTATTATGGAGTAAGGGGACATTTTGCCATCCACTCTATTTGGTGTTCTGCTTCTTGTACTTTCTTTGGCATGTCTTTCTTCAGGTTTGGAAAGAATTCTTTTATATGATTTTGTTGAATATATGTTCTGCACCTTTGAGTTGGGTTTCTTCACCTATTATTCTTAGTTTTGGTGTTTTCACAGTGTCCCATATTTCCTGCATATTTTGTGGCAGAGATTTGTTGGACTTAAGATTTTCTTTGGTTGATATATCTATTTCTACTAGTGTATAATCACCACCTGAGATTTTCTCCCTTCTCTTGTGTTTTGTTGGTTATGCTTGCATCTGCAGCTCCTGATCATTTCCCTAGCTTTTCTATTTCCTGCATTCCCTCAGACTGCATTTTTGTTTTTGTTTCTTGTTTTATTTCCCTACTTCAGCTTTTAAACCTTGCATTGTTTGAGTTTTTCTTGCAATTTTTGGTTTGTCTTTTCTTCCATTTCTTTAATGGATTTTCTCATTTTCTCTTTAAGGGTCTCTATCATCTTCATGAAGTTGCTTTTAGGGTCATTCTCTTCTGCTTCATCTGCCATGGGATGTTCAGATCTTGTTGGTATAGTCTCTAGGGGAGTCCAACTGATCTTTCTGTTGCTGACTGTGTTCTTATACTTTCATCTACCATTCCCTTCTTCCAGTGCATACAGGCGGGGTCTCTCCATGTTTTGGTGGGTCAGAACAAAAGTTTTCTTCGGGGGGTGCAAGCAGGTCCAATATTTTGATGGCTCCCCTCTTCCAGTGGATGGAGTTAGATCTAGGTCACTGGCATGCTCTAGATGGGCTGGTCCGCTGGCACAATTTACCCTGTGAGCAGTCTCCAGGCCTCAGTAGGCTCTGAACAGGGCTCAACAACGGAGGCTGGAAAACTTGTCCAAGCTTATCTCCTACTGTGGTTGGTCGTGGAACCAGGATGCTGGCAAACTCTGGATAGGCCAATCTGCAGGGGTGGGCTCCCCAGCATGCAGTTCCCATTTTTCAGGAGGCTTCAAGTAGGGCACCATCAGGTGGGCTCCTTACTTGTGTGGAAGCAGGACCAGAACCCTGGTAGACTCTGGTCTGACTGGGAGGGCTTCCCTGAGTGTGTACAGGCTCCAGGCCTCAGGAGGCTCTGAGTACTGCCCTGGAATGCAGGCCAGAATCAGACCCATACTTCTACTTTGTGCTTTTATTTCTTCAGTTTACCTCTAAAATGTTCCACCAATACCTTAGAAATATACTTAAAGGAATTTTCTACCTCAGAAGTAAATATCTCAGGGACTGTCCATATCTACGGTACAAATGTGAGAGCATCACAGCTCTTTCTCCCAGTAAGAAAAAAGCCGATAAAAGTTGACAAATCATCCTGTAACTTATGGGAAGGAGGAATTAGAAATGAGCTAGGCTTTGTGGTCCTGAAGTTACTGACATAAAATTTGATCATGCTAGTTGAGCCTGATCGTTTATGAATTATCAAGAATAAAATAGGCCCTTTATATGTTTATATAGCTAGTGATTGATGGCTCTGAAAAGGAATTTGGAAGTGGATATTAATTGTGGGTGGAAATTGCAATGCAAAATATTCCTGAGAAACAGAGAGAGCCTCTCTTCCATTGACTTCTCGCTTTCTAGGCCATAGTTCCTGTCCCTGGCTAAGTGGGCAACATGCAAAAGCCTTTTGTAAACATAATAAAGCTAATCTTAAGTGAAAATATCAAGAGGGCTTTGCCAAGTTCCTCCTTCAAGGCAATGGGTGGTCAATGCAGAAAGTGGATAGTCACCATGACAACATTTTAATGACTAAACCCAGCAATGGAGCACACATAAGGCCCCCACAATGGATCCTGGGAAGAAATAGAATGGAAAATTTGAAGGAGTTTATAGGACAGTTTTCAGATATAAAAGGAGGCTGCCCTGGGCAGCAAGCTACATGCAGGACTCAATGCCCACATCTTGAATCCAGTTTCTGTGCTATATAAAAGCTCCAATACTACCTATTTCATATAGAGAATAGACATTTCAGTATGTGAATTGGTATTCTTCCAGAGAACACAATCTACCCCACCAATTACTCCTTTATTCCTATGGAGATTTCAGAATATTTGGTAATATTTAAAGATGTAAGGCCCATTTCTCTGCTTTCAAGAGAAGTGAGATTAAAGCGATGGAAATTTCACTATGATAGTAGCTTCTCTTTTGCAACACCTTCACTGGTTATCAGAGACAGAAAGAGGTTATAAGTCACCTGAAAAAGGACCCTTCTTAACCAGTCCCTTGTAGAAGAACCAGAATTTTCAAAAATGTTTGGTAATTGTTCAAAACTTTTACTTAGCATAATCACTTTTTTTTACAGTGTAATTATTTGACTTAGTATTTACCACCAACCCCTGACAATGACTTTTAAAATATTATGGAGAAGTTGGAAAACCAAACAAGATTTGAAGAATAATCCTAAACTAGCTTTATATAAATCTTCTCATACAGATTACCCATGCATTTATTAATTATATTTTTGTTGTAAGTAAAATCTTCCTAGCCTGTTTTCTACTTGCTTTTCTTATTTTGTTATTTCTTTTATTTCCTTGAAGCAAAGCCTTTAATCCTATTGAACTTCTCATGTATCTTACAGCTTGCCTTATTCTCCAACATGTTTTGATAAACCAGTTCTACATAACAAATTACTCCCTTTCATCACTGAATGATAACCCCTTACCTATGTTTTAAGACCTGTTTCAGTTTATTACTTTCCTAAGAATTTCTGTTTTAGTTCCACCATTTCATTTTTTTCCTTTTTTTCTGTCCTTATACACTTAATTAATCTGGAGTTAGATTTAATTGTGTTCATAACATCTACTGAAGTAAAGTAAACTACCAAGCAAGTTCAGGAATTGACTTTGTGGAACTATCCTTAACTGAATCAATACAGTGAGACCAATAACCAAGTAATGTTCTCTAGTTGATGCTCCATGTTTATATTTACATTACATCTTGTATGTAACCGTGGTCACTTGGTATGTGAAAACCATGGATGAAAAGTATCATTGACGTCATTAACAACCTAACTTAGTAGAAATTTTATAGCAACCATGGCAAATTAGATATATCTGAATATGTAACTATTTCTTGGATTTTACAAGGCTTGTTTCTTCAACTTTATAATGTAGCAAAATATCAAAATGATACATATTTATCAGTATCCTAATCAAAAAGATGAGGATTTATATGATAAAATGTAGAAATCATTGATGAAACAAGTTTTTAAAAACCCCTTGTAAATGGAAAGACAGCTATAACTTTGGATTAGAAAACAATATCATTAAGATGCCAAAATTACTTTAAGTTTAAAAGTTAGGTTTATGTTCAACATAATTTCTATCAAATTCTGTGAATTTGTTTAAGAAAACATTGCAGTGGGCATGGTGGTGCACACCTTTAATCCCAGCACTTAGAAGGCAGAGGCAGAGAAAACCATGAGTTTCAGGCCACCTTGATCTACGGAATGAATGCTCAGTCAGGCTACACAGAGAATCTGTGTCTTGAAAAACCAAGACAGAAAGAAAGGAAAAGAAATTCTAACCCAAAATTCCCAAGAAATTTCAAGAATCCACATAACAAAATAATTTTTAAAAAAGGAAGAAGGAACTGTGGTTTCATACTTCTGATCTCAAAACATAGCATGAAGCTGTATTAATCAAAATTGTGGTGCTGGCACAAAATCAGACAAGACAATGAGACAAAATAGAGAACCCAGATAAGAACCATCACATACATGTTATTAACTTTAGTAAGAGAGCCAGACATATTCAATAGGTCAGAAAACCAGCACATTTCCTCAATTCCAGCTCACTACGGTTGCTCTCTATGGTTGATCAAACCCTGGAGCTCCAAACATCCTGCTTCTGTTTCTATGAGCTCCAGATATTCCTCCTTGTTTCTTTTGTCAAGGACTGGAAAATGCCCCATCTAACCTTACTTTCTGCCTCATAGCAGCTTCTTATGTTCTTCCTAGAAAGTCTCTAGGTTTCTTAATTGCTAGACTCCTCTACTATAGCCACTACAATAACCACTTGGTCACTCCAGCCTTGATCCATCCAATGAACCCAACCTGTCCCACCATAGATACTACTCTGTGTAGCATTACCATGCCAAACTCATTAAATGAACTTTCATCAGCCTATTCACCCCATACTCTGATCCATCTTATCTATGGCTCTTTTACCCATGGATCCTCCAACCATCCTCTTGGCCCCAACCATGGTAAGTAACACAAACTGTATACTGATGGGTCTCACATTTTGGCATGCATATCCCCAGAGATTCTAAATTGTCACTTAAACAAAACCAGTTTACCGGGTTATTCTGACTCCATGACATAGATGTGGTAACTTATACTTCTGCAAGCCCTGATTCATGCTCTGACCCATTGAGAGTTCTCTAAGCATCATAGGACACTACCTCACATTGAGAGCCTAGACTTATAGGCTTAAACCTCCTGCCTATATTAAATCAATATCCTGAATGCAGATTCCCAAGTCCCTTCACTAAAATATAAATAGCATCATAAACAAAAGCAATAAATCCCATCCCAATTATTCATAATTTAGTAACATAACATAAGGAAAAGAATTAAAATGAAATCCAAGGAACACAATAATGACCATTTAGGCAAGATTAACTTAAAGGTTTTATAGTGGCACTAATGTCTTAGAAGCAACCAACAGCTATCTAACTGGACAAAAGTCCAGCACAGAAAATCATGCCTGGTACTAGAAACATAGAGAAATACATGTAGTTACTGAGGTGATAGAGCTTAGAGAAGAACCTAATACTGCCACTTTATTAGACCAGTTTAATTCCAAACTACATGATATTTATTTTGTGTTCATAGATAATTCTTTCTCTCTCATCTCTTCAAAGATAGTACTTTTGGCAGCTATTATAGAAATCTACAATGAGTTTCTTAAAATACTCAAAATTCATCAATCTCATTATCTTGTAAAGATACCTTAGAGCCTTCATCTAGTAGCTGAAATAAGCAGAAGCAGATAACCACAGCCAAACACTGAGCCTAACTCTTGGAATGCATTTGTAGACAGGGAGGAGTAAAGGGGTCAAGGCCAGAATGGCAAAATCCCCAGAAACTGCTGATCTGAACAAGGGGGTGGGGCTCATGGACTCCAGTCTGATAGCTAGGAAACCAGCATAGAACCAACCCAGATTCCCTGAGTTTGGTGTTAGTTAGGAGGAATGGGCAGTGTATGGGTCCTCAAGTAGTGAATAAGTATTTATCCCTAGTATAAAAGTGGACTCTGGGAATCCAATACACATAGAGGGATACTCTCTCAACCTAGACACATGGGGAAGGGCCTAGGCCATGCTCCAAATGATGTGACAGACTATTAATATGATACTGAGTTTGTTAATAGCCAGTTACAGATTGAGTAGGAGCCTACAGGATCTAGCCCAATATATATATATATATATATATATATATATATATATATATATATATTGCTGATAGATTCTTGGAAAGGGACAGTAACTGTATTTAGTAGTGTGCACAAATGAAGAGCTCATTGGGCTCTGTTACAAATCTGTGGTCACATAGTTTGAGTTTGTAAAACACAGTGTCTGAGAAAAAAAAACAAAGCACAGAAAATATCAAAACCCCTCATAAATATAAAAATAATGTGTAGTGAAGATGTAATAGGTATGAGAGGAGTTTATAGAGATGGGAGTTATAATAATCAGAACACATGATATATACATATGACATTTTCAGAGAAAAAAGGAAATGTATACTGAAAGGTTTTGTCCTTTTTTTTTTTTTAAATGCTGATTAAAAAATAACACTCTTGAGAGGAGGGAGAGTAAGCTGACTGGAGATTCACTGTTTATGATACTGAAAATTCCAACAAGTCAGTTTGAGGTTAGAAAAACTAAAGTAAAAATGTGATTAATTATTTTGATGTGAAATGGATCAAGTCATCCTGTATAGACTGAGGCTGATTTTGAAAAGTTAATTGTCTCACCCCCTGATTCTGTTTTATGGGGCTTCAGTGGATAAAGGAGAATAAAAGCAAAGCCATAAATCCCACTATTGAGAAAACCCTGAGGTATGTTTTACCATATCTCATTTATATAAATTGGACTTCAGAGAAATCCCAAGGGTATGGCAAATCAGAGCAATTCATTCTTATGGACTTAGATCTTTATAGTGCTAAAGGAGCTTGGAGACTATATAATTCAGCTTCTTTGTTTTACAGATATGTAATCTGAGGCCCAAGGGGATCCCAAAGAGCAGCTTATTAGCAGTAGTTAGTATAAAATCCAAAGCTCCAAAAAGCTCTTTCAGTGTTTTACCATAAGTATCTGGGTCTCTGGATTTTTTAGGCAAGTGTGTCTACTACTATTCTGAAAGAGACTGAAGATTTCTGTTTCAAGTATTCTGAGTATTTATTTCTACTCTGCCTCCAAAACACATATATAAAAATGTAAGCACACATTTTATACACTGCTAATGCATCAGAGACTTCAACTTAATTCTTACATACAGACAATTTCAGATCTCACATGCTGTATCTTACCACACTTTCCATTATAAAATATAAAGTCAGCTACTGTATCTTTGAGTGATTATACTTATTCTATTCTTTCTGTGCACTGCATCCTGAGTCCAGCTAACTTGGACCAGATATGGCCACACACAATTTGAAACTTATAAAGTAACCGAGGAAAGAAAAAGGGGAAAATCAGAAGTATCAATGTTTGGATTCCATGCTTCATGTGTTTCTGATGTCTAATATTTAAATATATGTAACTTGCTTGAAAGAGTATATTAGAATCAACAGATTATATTCTCTGTCACTTACATGAAATCCAAAACATATAAACATTTCCACTAGCCAATTCGCAACGACAGATACTAATAGGTCCCCCATTGTTCCCTAGTTTTGTGTTGTACTTTTTAAATAAGAAACTCAGCCATGGACAGGGGTTATGGAGTGGGAAATAATCAATGTGATCAGAAATATGACATTGTAGGTGTAATGCAAAATACATCATTTTCTCTCACATCTGGAGCCTACATGAAGTTTTGCAAGCATCCTTACTGCAAAATACAACAAACAAACAAACAAAACGTTGCTGTAAATGGCTCTTAACCAAAATTGTGAAAGAAGTGGGTTTTCTTTGTTAGAATTCAGGTCCCTACAAATATATGCCCCTCTTATTTCTTTCCCCATGCCATTATTTTAAGATAAAATCTTTGGATGCCAGGGAAACAGCATCAGCCTCTAGTTTCCTTGAGAAGACGAGTCAATCTCCAAATGCAGTGAACTCACAGGTTTTCAAGGTAGTGCATGTTGCTGATGTCTCCCTTGTCCGGTATTCATTATAAGAATAAACAAAATTGGTACACCAAGAATTCAGTGTTTATCTGATTTTGCTTTATCTTAGACTTTCTGCTTCATCAACAGAGTGAAGATTTCGATTTATCTCTTAGGTGCTACTCCTTTTCTAGGTATAATCTACTCCTAAGTCTGGTCTAAGGCTTCCATGAGTCTTTAACTCTATATGGTCAGTTCTGGTATTGGTTCATAGAGAATAGCTATTAGCTAGAAAATTATGCATTGAATCCAGTATTACACTATAACATACTGACCCAATATGCTATATATCTTTTCATTTTTATGTCATTGTGATGTGAAAAATATGCACACTTGTATATACAACATTGTAGATTCATACACACTTATTAACAAATATATTAGGGTGATGACCATTTGTGAGATTATGAATAAATATATGCATAATATATACATGTATTTACTAGAAAAATGAAAAAGGAAAAGTTTAACAAGGTATAAGGAAAATGTAGTAAGGGACAAGAAATGGCTGAGTACCTACTGTAATATATTCTGCCATGTTTCACAAGTATCAAATAATGAACATTTCACAATCCCACACAACAATAACCCAGTTATTATTCTGAATCAACTTATCTATACTTAATATATTAAAAAGCATTTACAGTTAAAAGCATAAAATAATTAACAATTTCATCCATTTATATAACTAAGTACATTCTCCTTGTAATTCAAACATAGCCTTATTCAATTTGGGAACTATTCATTTTGCAAAACTTAAAAACTGTTTTAAACAATGATTCGAAAATCACTGTACCTTCAGTGTGATGTGCCGTGTCATCATTGTTATATTTTATACAGACATACATGTGCATAAATAGCACTTGCTCAATAATTATGATGCTAATGGTATGCATATTATCTCAGGATGGAACATTTGTTATTGTACAATCAATTATATGATGCTTCCTAAGTATGTCTGTTTATCCTGATTTCATGATTTCTTAGTTGTTTGTAGATCTTTAGAATTGGAGGCCCATGAAATAAATGTAAGATTAATTTGTGAGTAATAGTGATCATACTCTTTCTCATGGGAACATCTTTGTTTTACATTTCAATCAGAAGTACATAGGATTCCATTTGTTCAGAGGTTTTCACACTAATCATTTTTAATTTTAAATATGTGTGTATGTGTTCAGTAACAATACTAACAAGGATAGGAGAAAAATATAAAATTATTTGTCATAAAATACTTGTAAAAATACAAAAAGAATATTAATGTCTAACTTAGAAGAACATTATATTAAAAAGTAAATAAATATTTTAACCTCTATACAAGGATAGTTGAGCAATAAAGCAAAAAATGAGATTTTCAAAGTATTAGTAATTAGCCAATGGTGCCATACTGAGAAATCACTCAAAAATTCAACAATGAATAAAATTCAATTAGACTATCTAGTCAATTTTTGGTAAGGATGCATAGTAACTGGAATTCAGATATTGTTGCTAAGTATAATGGTTACCTTGACTCAAAATTTATTGGATTAGTAAAGCACAGACCTGGATATATAAGTTAGGGTTTTTCCTAATCAATGATTGAATCTAATGATAAACTCACAATTTGAACACAATATTTGAAGGCAGTGGGAGTATGGAAGTTGGAGGCCTGGTTCAAGGAATTAGATCAATTTAAGTAAGTCTTTGAGGGCTGTCTTGTCTCCTTCCCTCTGATTCTGGCCCTCTGTTTTATTTTCTTCGTGAGATAAGTAGTTTTTTTCTGTATATGTTTGCACTATCATAATGTTGCACTGTTCCATGAGTTCAGAATACATAGTTCTTAAGAACTATAAAATAAAAATTTCTTGAAACTGGAGTCAAAATAAATCTTCCTCAGATGGTTTACATCATTTATTTTTGTCTTAGTAAAGTAACTTGTATAGTAGAAATGCCAAATCTTTTGAATATTTTCAAAAACATTTTGGTAGTTTATATCAAATTTTAATGTAAACTTAAGCTGCACAATAATTTTACTACTAGGTAATTTTAATGAGGTATTAAATATATAACCTAAAGGCCTTCATGTGAGTGTGAATAGTACTTTTGCATTAGTAAAAACTATTTTATATGTAGAAATTATGGAGTATTTGTGGAAAAAATCATGTAAATTAAAGAATTAACATTCAAGCAGCATGTTAAATAAAATAATGCATACCTAAATACAAAACATAATTTATGAATCCACAAACATAGAATAAGCAAATATATGTGTCTGTAAATCTAGAAAGAATTTCATATAACTTTGTATGTAGCCTTGCAGTCTTTTTTTTTTTTTTTTTTTTTTTTGTCCTTCCTTTTTTGTATTTTTTCCTTTTTTAAAACCATTTTTTAAATTTATTTTTTATTTTTCATGTAGATACCAGTTCCCTCTCCCTCCCTCTTTCCCTCCTTCCCTCCCTTCCTCTTACACTCTCTGCCCCCTCACATGCACAATGGCCAACCTCCCCTCCCATTCCCCCACCCCAATTCCACCTGTAGGGCAATGACATCCACGTGGGGTCATGTAGATCTGTCAAGTCATTTGAAGTAGGGACTAGGACTTCTCTCCTGTCTCTAGGTTAAGGCAGTATCCCTCCATGGGGGATGTATCCTCAATGTCCTTTTGTGCACCAGGAATACATCCTGGTTCCACTGTCTGAGGTCCCTCAGACTGCTCAGACCTTATGACTGAGACCCAATTCAGGGGGTCTGAGTCAGTCCCATGCTGGATTCCCAGCTATCAGTCTGGGGAGGGGGTGTTAGCTCCTCCTTGTTCAGGTCAGCTGTCTCTATGCGTTTCTGCAACCTGGTCTTATCCTCTCCCTCTGCATCTGGATTCTAGTTCCATTCTGTGTTTAGATATGGGTGTTTGCTTCTGTTTCCAACAGGCACTAGATGAGGACTCCATGATGGTGAGTAAGTTAGTTTTTAATCTTACTATCCGGAAAGATTACTGTTGTTAATTCAACCACTTTGTCACTATGGCCTATCTACTGAGTTCAAGGATATAATATGATAAAAGCACAATAAAATGTAAATATTTTTAAATTTGTCACAAATTACATTTTGAAATTATTCTTTCCCTCCACCTAACTCTCCTCTGATCCTTCCTATGTTCCTACTCACCCACATCACAGTCACTATTTAAAAAATAATATTAAGAAACAAAAATGAAAAAAAATAAAAAGCCCCAACAAGTATTACCAAAACAAAACCAAAAGTGAACACACACACACACACACACACACACACACACACACACACACACACACACACACACACACAACACAGAGTCTTTCTTACATTGGGCAACTACTACTGGGCCTGAGTCTTATCCTGGAGTGTAGTTGATATACTCAGTGATACTCCCAAAAAAAACTGATTTTCTATTTCTTAGTAAGTATCAATTGCAAATAACTTCTTGGTAAAGGATGCGACATGGTATCAACTTCTCAGTGCTGGGATTTTGAGTGGTTTGAACCTATGAAGATCAATTGTATGTTGTCACAGTCTCTATGAATTCACATGTATATTAGTCCTGCTGTGTCTGAAAGATGCTGTTTTATTTTATTCATTAACAATCTCTGCCTCTTAACAATTTCTCCATCCCCCTCCTATACATACATCGCTGAGTCTTGTGGAAAGAGGTTTGACAAAAACAAACAATTCAGTGATGGGGGATTCAAAGTCTCTCACTCTTTGCCCATAATGGTCCTCTGTGTGAATTTCTATCTACAGTATGAAGAAGCTTCTCTGGTAAGGGTTGAGTGATATACTGATCTATAGGTATAATAATATGTCATTAAGAGATATCTTATTGCTATATTCCTTTCTTTCAGTAACATAACATTAGGAGAGTTTCTCCCAGGTCACACTTAATATAAAGACTCTTCTTCTTGGCCACTTTAGCGTGCCAGGTATGGGTTTCATCCCATGGAGTAGGTCTTACATTAAGTGATTGGTTATCCCATGTAATTTGTGCCACTATTATACCAGCATATCTTGCACACAGGTCACTATTGCTTGTTTTAGAATTTGTAGCAGGCAAATGATGATTACTTTTAACATTCTACATCATGCAAAGTACCTTTGATAACTATGAATAATAGAGGAGGTGAAGGTTCTACTTAGACAACAATTCAATTTCTCCATATTCAATGACATAAATAAGAGTTGTCTTCAGCAAAAGGGCCATAATGCCAAGTTGTGGAGCATAATCAGTAATTTCTATGGGACTTCTTTGGCTAATGACTTAAAACATGTAAGCTATTCTGCTCACTGGTAGTTTTACTTGACAGCATAAAATATATACCTTGGAAATTTTCTGTTTCATGATACTGTGACACTATTTGAGTTCCTTTCAGATATCTATATATTTTGGAAATTTCTACAGAATATGTTTCCAAATGGTTTTTAAAATGGCATATAGTGTTAGATTTTCTACCCCTCATTACTTTATTTATCCTGCCCTCCTCATTCCATTGTTCTGATTCTAGTATCTCTTTTATATCTTTATAACACTATGTTTTATTTCCTCTTCCTTACAAGATCCCCTCTTTACCCCATTCCCTTGTTAGATATTTAACCTCTATGGGTAGTGTGATCAAAATCTAACATCCACATATACAACAAAGCATATAATGTTCTTTTGTGCATGAGTTATCTCACTCAGGATAACTGCTTATATCTTGATCCATTTACTTGAAAGTTTCATAATTTCTTATTTATTATGACTTTTTCTTATTTTACATATCAATCCCATTTCTCTCTCCTTCCCATGCCCTGCACCAGCCCCCCATCCCATCCCCCATTTACTTCCCAGGGAGGGTAAGGCCTTCCATGAGAGATAATCAAAGTCTGTCAAATCATCTGGGGTAGGACCTAGTTCCTCCCCTGTGTTTCTAGGCTAAAGGATTATCTTTTCATGGGGAAGGGGCTCCCGAATTCTGTTTCCACTAGGGCTATATCCTGGTTCCACTGCCAGAAGTTCCATAGAATGCCCAGTCATCGTAGCTGACACCCATGTTCAGGGGGCTTGTTTTGGTCCTATATTGTCTCCCTGGATGTCAGACTGTGGTCTTTGAGTTACCACTTGCTCAGGTCTGCTATTTCTGTGGGTTTTCCCAGCATGGTCTTGATGCCTTTGATTATCACTCCTCCCCTCTGAAACTGGATTACAGTAGTTGGGCTCAGTGCTTAGCTGTGTATCTCTTGTTCTCCTTCCATCAGTTACTGGATGAAAGCTCTAGCATGGAATTTAAGATACTTATCAATCTCATTATACTGGAAGGGCATTTAAGGTAGCCTTTCCACTATTGCTTAAGTTCCTAGTTGGGGTCATCCTTGTAGATCTCTATACAACTCCCTAGTTACAGATTTCTCTTTAATTTAATTTTTCTAAAATCTGAAAAAATATTATCTAATTATACCACATTTTTATTATCTACTTATCAGTTAATTTCTATCATGGATAGAGCATCAATGAACATAGTTGATAAAGTGATTCTATAGTATAAGTAGTATCTGTTTGGAAGATTCTTAATAGTGGCATAGCTAGATGTCATAGTAGATGGATTTTTAAGTATTTTGAGGATCATCAATACTGATTTTCATGGTGGCTGTACCAGTTTGTACCCTTACCAGTAAGTAAAAAGTATTCCCCATTCCCTGCATCTTTACCATCATGAGCAGTATTTATTTTTAATTTTTGCCATTATGAATAGGGCTAGATATAATAAATAAGCTAGTTTTAATTTGCATTCCCATGATGGTTAAGGAGGTTGAATATCAATAAATGATTCTCAGCCATTTGTGTTTCATCTTTTGTGAAATGTTTGCTAGTATTATACCCCAGATGTAATTGATTTTCAGGTCCCTGTTCAGATTTTTAGGTCTCTGTATATTCTAGAGATACTAATCCTCTGTCAGATGTAAAAATTAGTAAATAATATTTCCATTCTGTAGTCTAATGCTTTGCTTGAATAAGGGTGTCCTTTGTTGTATGGTAGCATTTTAGCTTTATGAGGTAACATTTAGTAAATATATTTTTAGCGTCTGTAGTACAAGTATATAGTTCACAAAGTCCTTCCTGTGGCAATGAGTTTATGCCTATTTACTTTCTCTTCTGTCATATCCAGCATATATTGTCTTATGAATTTGATTCATGTGGAATTGAATTTTTTTGCAGAGTGGTAAAAATGGCTTTACTTTCATTCTGAATGTAACTATCCAATTTGAAGAGAACCAATGTTTGAAGATACCATCTTTTCTTCAATGTGTATTTTTGCTTCATTTTAAAAAACCTGGTGTCCATAGTTGTCTAGACTTCCATATGTGTCTTCAGTTATGTTTCATTGGTCAACATGTCTGGTTTTATACCATGATGCTTTTATTACTACAGTACTGTAATGCAACTTCTTGGAATAAGGGTTAGTTTCAGAAGAATATTTATTAATTAGCATGATAGTTTGAAAGTAAATGACCGTCAAAAGCTCATAGGTAGTATCACTATTAGGAGATGTGACTCTGAAGGAGTAGATATGGCCTTGTTGGAGGAAGTGTGTTACTGAGGGTGTGGGGTTCGAGGTCTCATATATGATAAAACCATTCCCAGTGTATCAGTGTACTTTCTGTTGCCTTCAGATCAAGACGTAAAATTCTTAAGTCCTTTTCCAAAACAATGCCTACCTGCACAACTCCATGTTATACTATGATGATAATGGACTGAATGTTTGAACACAGAACCACCCAATTAAATGTTTTCCTTCATAAGAGTTTCTGTAGTCTGAATGAGGTAACCCAGTCACAAAAAGAGGAACATGGTATGTATTCACTCATATATGGATTTTAGACATAGAGCAAAGGATCACCAGCCTCTAATTCACACCACCAGAGGAACTAGGATGCAAGGAGGATTTTAAGAGATTCATACAAGATCCCTCACAGAAAGGGAAAAAACAAGATCTGCTGAGTATATTGAGAGTGGGGGGGCAGTGAGTGGAGAGGGGGCTAGAAGAAAGAGAAGGGGAGGAGAGGAAAGCACATGGGACTAGGGAGAGTAAGTCAGGGGAGGAATAGACAAAAGAAAAAAGGGGGGAGAGAGAGATACAATAAAAGAGGGAGCCATTATAGGTTTGAAGAGAAAACTGACTCTAGAGAGATGTCCAGAGAGACTTACAAGACTGACCCCAACTAACAATTTGAGCAACAGTGGAAAGTCTACCATAAATGTGCTTCCCTGACAATGAGATTAATGAGTAAGTTATCCACCATCATAGAGCCCTCATATAGTAGCTGATGGAAACAGAATCAGACATCCACAGCTAAACACTGAGCCGACCTGGAATCCAGATGCAGAGAGGGAGGACAAGACCAGGCTACATAAACCCACAGAGACAGCTGACCTGAACAAGGAGGAGCTAATGGGCCTCCAGACTGATAGCTGGGAATCCAACTTTGGATGGACTCAGAACCCCTGAACATGGGTCTCAGTTAGAAGGCCTGGGAAGACTAAGGAACTGTGCACAAAAAGGACTTTGGGAGCACATTCCCCATGGAGGGATAATTCCTTAACCTAGATACAGGAGGGAGGGCCTACTCCCTACTCCAAATGACTTGACAGATTTAGATGACCCATTCAGGAACATATCAACCTACATGTGGAGTGGGGGGGGGATGGGATGGCAGGGTGGTTGGGGGGAATCCGAGGGTGGAATAGAGGGAAGGAGTATGGGATGGAGAGGGAAATGGGATTGATATAAAAATAATTGCTGTGGTAATAGCATCTTTTTTGAGTCAGTAGAAACTGTAAACAATATATTTAGTATTTTTTTTTGGTTTCTCATATAAACTTTAGAATTGTTTTAATACATTAACTATTAGCCATATAAGTTTATTCCATTCTTGTTAAATAACTGTTCTTAATTTAACTCTGTTGTAGTTATTATAATTTATATTCTCAGTGAAAAGACCTCATATGTCAAAAATAATAAAATATCATCTTATTAGTTTAATATATTAGATTTATGTAAACATTTTTATATTAAGTAAAATACACTGCATTATTATTAAATAACTTTCTCTAAATTATTAAATTTTCAAATGTTGCATCTAGAATATTTAAAACTTAATATGTGACTGGGTTACTTCTCTCAGGATAGGTTCTTCTAGTTCTATCCATTTGACTGTGAATTTCAAAATTCCATTGTTCTTTTTTTTTCCACTGAGTAGTACTCCATTGTATAAATGTACCATATATACCCATACATCCTTCAGTTGAGGGGCATTTAGGTTTCTTCTAGCTTCTGGCTATTACAGAAAATGTTGCTATGAACATAGCTGAGCAGATGTCCTTGTTATATAAATGTGCATCTTTTGGGTGTATGCCTAATAGTGAAAGTACTGGATCTTAAGGTAGACTGATTCCCATTTTCCTGAGGAACCTCCATACTGTTTTCTAAAGTGGCTATATGAGTTTTCACTCCCAAAAACAGTGGAGGAGTGTACCCCTTTCTCTACATCCTCAGATAAACATGGTATGTACTCACTCATATATGGTTTATAGATATAGAACAAAGTATTACCTGATTACACTCCATACTGCCAGAAAAGCTAGGAAACAAGGAGAACTCTAATAGAGACATACATGGTCCCCTGGAGAAGTTGAAAGGGACAAGATATCACAAGTAAATTGGGAACATGGGGGAGGGAAGAGAGAGTTAAAAGGAAGAGGAGTGAAGAGTCATGAAGGAGCAAGAAGATTTAATCTGTGAAAGAATAGAGGAAGGAAAGAAAAGAGACACCATAATAGAGGGAATCATTATAGGGATATGTCATGTCCAGAGTTCTACAAGGATGACTACAACTAATAATCTAAGCAATAATGAAAATGCTACCTTAACTGCCCTTCCCAAATAACGAGATTGGTGACTTCCTTATATGACATCCAGGGCCCTTCATCCAGTAGCTGATGGAAGCAGAAGAAGACATCCACAGCTAAACACTGCGATGAACTCCTGGAATGCAGTTGCAGAAAGGGAGGAGTGATGAGCAAAGGGGTCAAGACCAGGCTGGAGAAACCTACAGAAACAGTTGACATGAACAAGCAGGAGCTCATGAATTCCAGTCTGATAGCTCAGAAACCAGGATAGGACCAAGCCAGATTCCATGAATGTGGTGTTAATTGGAAGGACTGGGTAGTCTATGGGACCTCTGGGAGTAGATCAGTATTTATCCCTAACATACTAATGGACTTTGGGAGCCCATTCCACATAGAGGGAAACTTTCCCAGCCTAGACACATGGGGAAGGGCCTAGGCCCTACCCTAAATGATATGACAGACTTTGAAGACTCCACATGGAAGGACTCACCCTCCTTGGGGGAGCATAAAGGAGATAGCCTGGGGTTTGGTGGGGGTGATAGGGGAGGATGGGAGGGTGAAGGAACTAGGATTGACATGTAAAACTACCTTGTTTCAAATTTAAATAAAAAGGGAAAAAAGAAAACTATATCTCAGCTTTTGTATTTTCTATTTCTAATCAAAGATATATTTTCTTGTGTAGAGTAGTAATCTGTGTTCATATTTTTCTGCAAATAATATGTATAGTTTAGATAATAAAAAGCATATAATAAAATAAGATGTTCCTATATACAGGTATGATAGAGTTTTGCTTAACGATACAGGTTTAAACGTCTCATTCTTTGCTCTTAAAAAATTGTACTATTTTGGGGGATATGAAATTTAATTCAAATTATTGAATAATGTACAGTTGTAGAAGGAAAGTGGGCAAATTCATTGAAATTGTCAAGTAAGAAACATCATTTCAGAGGGAGAGGACAAAACCAGGTTGCAGAAACACATAGAGACAGCTGACCTGAACAAGGAGGAGCTAACGCTCCCCCCCCTCCCAGACTGATAGCTGGGAATCCAGCATGGAACTGACTCAGACCCCCTGAATATGGGTCTCAGCTAGAAGGACTGAGCAGTCTAAGAGACCTCAGACAGTGGAGCCAGGATGTATCCCTGGTGCACTAAAGGTCCTTGCAGACACATCCCCCATGGAGGGATACTGCTTAACCTAGAGACAGGAGAGAAGTCCTAGTCTCTACTTCAAATGACTTGACAGACCTACATGACCCTACCTGGATGGCATTGCCCTACATGTAGAATTGGAGTGGGGAGATGGGAGGGGAGAGTGGTCAGGGTGCATGTGAGGGGGAGAGAAGTTAAGAGGTAGGGATGGAGAAGGAACTAGGATCGACATGTTAAATAAAAACAACAACAACAACAACAACAACAAAAAACTTCTTGAGTAGTAACTTTCATGTCTCCAAATAATATTTCTATTTAGAATGACCTTAAATCAGCATTTTGTCCACTAAATACACAAAAATTTTTTAATGTAATTATCTTGAAGGTATAAAAAGCAATCTTTGGCATTTTTATTTTTAAATATTTTTTTTTACTAAACTCATTTGTTCTATGCCTACAATTGCTTTTCTTGCATGCTATATGGGAGTGATTGCATTTTTAAAAATTTTCTGCCCCAAAATATTTTATGGGTTTGAATATATCATTAGAGTATCTTTTCTTTTTCTCTTTCTTTTCTAGTTTTTTTGAATCATGGTTTCTCTGTATAAAAGCCCTTACTGTCCTGTAACTCACTGCATAGACCATGGTGACCTTTAACTCACAGAGATTAACCTGCCTATACCTCCTGAGTGCTGGGCTGAAAGGCATGCACGAGCGTGCCTTGTTTCATCAGAACCTTTTTGGATCCTGCCATTGTCTTAATCTTAAATCTTTCCTGCCATAGCATAGTTAACTGATAAGACTATATTCTGGTGTTATTCATTTCCCTGTTTGTATTATCTTATAGATGATCTGTTCCCAGAGCTTATTTAACTCCAACCTGTTTTGTCTTTTGTCTCTGGATAATTCTAGATATCAGTATACATGTAATATGTACTATTGTTTGTTGCATCATACTGTAATGTATTTTATTGAACATTGAGCACCAGAAAATCTTTAAATGTATCCATGCCCACTTACAACACATTGTTGTTATTTTTTCAGATGTATGTTAGAAATTCTTAAAATATCATACTCACTGCCTTTTTAGTCACTATTGAATTTTCTCTAGAAAGTAATGTGAAGTTAATTTTTATAAACGTATAGGTTGTTGGACTACATTACAGGTCTTTGACTTTTTGCTTTAGTGTACATTCTGGAATGATTTTGTTAATTATGACTAGAGATATATTCCTCTGAGTTAGGGTTTCTATTTATGTGATGAAACACTATGAGAAAATCAAGTGGGGGAGGACAAAGTTTATTTTGTTTACTCTGCCACACTACTATTCTTCAATAGGGGCAGAAAGGACAGAAACTTGAACAGCGCAAGATCCTGGAGTCAGAAACTGATGCAGAGGCTATGGAGGACTGCTGTTTACTGGCTTTCTTCCCATGACTGGCTTAGCCTGCATTCTTTTTGAAACCAGGACTAGCAGCCCATGGATGACCCCATGCACAATGGGCTGGACACTTCCACATTAAATAATAATTAAGAAATGCTTACAGGCTTGCCTAAAGTCTAGTGTTGTGGAGGTTTTTTTGTTTTTTTTTTGTTTGTTTGTTTTTGTTTTTTTTTTTTTTGTTTTTTTTAGTTTTCTTGTTTATATATATTTTTGATTTAAATTTGAAACTAGCTTGTTTTACATATCAATCCCAATTCCTACAACCTCCTGTCCTCCCCTGTTCACACCACCAATCCCTGTCTTGTCCTATTTCTGCTGTCTGGGAAGGGTGAGGCCTTCCATGTAGAGTATTCAAAATCTGTCATATCATTTACAGCAGGGCCCAGGCCCTCCCCCATGTGTCTAGGCTGAGGGAGTATCCCTCCATGTGGAATGGGCTGGCAAATCCATTTGTAAACTAGGGATAAATACTGATACACTAACAGAGGCCCCATAGACTGCCCAGTCCTCCCAACTAACACCATATTCAGGGAATCTGGATTGGTCCCATGCTGGTTTCCCAACTATCAGACTGGAGTCCATAATCTCCCACTTGTTCAGGTCAGCCATTTCTGTGGGTTTCTCCAACCTGGTCTTGACCCCTTTGCTCACCAGTCCTCCTGTCTGCAACTGGATTCCAAGAATTTGGCTCAGTGTTTAGATGTGGGTATCTGCTTCTCCTTCTGACAGCTACTAGATAGCATAATGGAGGGATCCATTATAGGTTTTAAGAGAAATCTGGCACTAGGGAAATATCCGGTGATCTAAAAGTACGACCCCAACTAACAATCTAAGCAATATTGGAGAGGCTACTTAAAGTGCCCTTTCCCGATAATGAGAATGATGACTACCTTATATGTCATCCTAGAGCCTTCATCTAGTAGCTGATGGAGATATTTATCATTTGGGTTTTCTCCTTTCAGATGACTCTAGCCTGTGCCAAATTTAGGCAGCATAATATCCAAAAAAAACAATATATGGGAGCAATTTCTTGAGCCATTTCTTGAGAATGTAGTTCTGGCTTTGGAGGATCCATTCTTGGAAATCTGGGTGAGTCAGTGTATTTGTTGGTTTAATTATTTGTGGTGCTGAGAAAAAAATTAAAATTCTAGTTCCCATAGGAGACTTTCTTTGCATGCTTTGGAATAGATTCTCTACAACAGGCTTTATTGAACAGTACAAGATCTATTAGGTACCTAACTTCACGTGGATATAAAATGGTTTAAAAGGACCATGATTATCATTAACACACTAGTCAAGGCACCATGGTTTATCTTTAAATGATGTTGAGCTACTGTAGCATATACAATCATACAATCATAAAACCCAAGTAGTTTTAACACATTTATCCAGACACAAAGTCTAGGGGATTTTCCAGAGTTATTTAGGGAAATAGAGTCATAATTCTAGAGGAAGAGTTGGAGGACTATATCTACCTCTATATATTTCTTTCTCTATATATATCTTCTAATTTTGGGCCATGTATAGATGTGTACAGCTTTAATCCTAGAATTGGATTGATTTTCGTGATTTTCAGGTCATTGTTATCTACATAGCAACTTCTAGCTCAGCCGGTGGTAAAGGTTGGGCCCCCATGTCAAAATAATTACTGGATACTACCAATTTCTTAAGTTTTGAATTAAGTACATGCAGAAATGTACACACATGCAGGCATGAGAGTGTGCATGCATGCTTGTGTGCGAATGCACACACACACACACACACACACTCACACACACACACACACACACACACACATCCCTTAGCACCATATAAGTTCTAGCCTGAGTGACATTTTCCCTATACTACAAATGCATGTCTAAACTTCTCAGAAAGGAGGTAATTTACCTAGAGTTTTGTGAATTGCTGAATTGGAATTTGCCTTCACTTATAGTTATGATCCAAAGCTATAACTTTGGATGGAGATGAAATGCCATAAAGAGATATTGAGGACACATAATCCAGTAGCTCTGATACCAAAATCCATGCTTCTTTTAAGGAAGTCAAGAATACATACTTCCTATTCTTTTTAAAATAGTTTTTCTTTCTTTTTAACTCTGCTTGTGTGTGAATGTGTATCTGTGTGTGCGTGCATGTGCATGTGTGTGTGTGCATATGTGTGTGTGTTTAGGTATGTTTATATCAGTACAGTTGCCTGAGGAGCAGAACAGTATGAAACCTTAGTGTTGTGAGCTTCATGACATGGGTAAATAGTAGACAAATTATTTTTCTCTGCAAAAGAAGTACATGCTTGTAAATCAAAAATCTCTTCATCTCAAGTTTCTAATTCTCAAACATCTTCTACTATGAAAATCTTATCTGAATTTTAAGTTCTTCACTAGTTACACATAAAGAAATAAAGACTCTCAGATGGTTTCAAAGATTTCTTTCTCTTCTAATAGAGAAGGCATCAAAGGCTTGTTCCTGGATCAATTTTCCCCCATTATGTGTTGTATTAAACTCAAATAAATTCTGCCTCCTTACTCCAAAATTAGGCCCAATAGTAAAGGTGAATATTTATTTTTGTTCCACATAGCAAATCTTTAGTGTTGGAAGGCAGAAATCTATTAATATTTTCCTTTTTTTTCTTTTGGTTTTTCATTTTTAGTTTTTGGTTTCCTCTCTTCTTGGCCAGACACTAAATTAGGTTCCAAAGTCTTTTGATATTTTTTATGTGACTTAATTGTTCATAAATAGAGCCCAAAATTAATTGCAGGACTCTCAGAGTACACAGCACTGACATGTCTGTAGCAAACAAGCAGCCCAACATTAGAATCTTGGAAGAGTGCAACAGCTTTTCTGCTAACTGTGCTACTATTTCCAACCTCAATTTATTAGAAAGCTGTTGTTATTCCAGTTGGCAGATTTCCAACTCCTTATCCCCTTTGACTTCTTAATTCAGTGAGATGCATAGGATCTCTCTACTTCCTGCTTTCAAATCTTTTTCTTCTTCCCTCACCTATTGTATAATTGTATGAAGAGTTCCTAAACTTTCAACCCAGACTTTTTGGTTTTATCAGCTGTTTAAATCACTTGTAAGCTCTGTTCTCTTCCCTACCTACTTTATACCATAACCTCCAGACCCAAGGTTGTTCCACTGGCCATTGTGAGTTGCTTCTGATCTTAAGTACATCAGCCAAGGCTGGGTAGAAGCAGCATGGAAACGAGCAGAGGCAATGAAGACTGAAAGAAAGAAAAATTTAAGGCAGATACAATTAAAGTACTGTAACAAAAGGAGTGCTAATTAGAAAAAAAGAAAGGACAAAATAAGAAAGGAAAGAAAGTAAAACAGGCTTTATTAGATTTTTTTTTTTTTTGACAGCGGTAAGGTACAGTAGAACAGTGTGTCCCTGGCAAAGTTGAAACGTTGGGCACTTGCCAAATAGTTCCATCCTAGTGACCTTTAGATAGCTAACCATGTCTGTTTAGCACAGACGCATGAGTAAATAAATAAATAACATTTAAAGATACACACACACACACACACACACACACACGAGGAAAGGAAATTCAGTAATGGGGAGCTGATCAAAGGCCCTCTATCCCCCACCACAGCCTGTTGTTCCAAAGTGCAGCTACCTACTTCCTTGCACTTACTTCCTGGGAAGGGGGAAGGGGGAAGGCCAAAATGATGATACATGCTGATAACCTCTGAAATGTCCCTTCTTTTGGCACCAGTAAGACTTGATGAAACAGAAGCAAACTAACAAGCTTGGTGAGGACATAGCCTTAGGAAATGGAACGGTCCTCTGGAGAGTCAAAAATTGTTTGGCTACAGAAAGGCTCAGCTTTCTCAAATACTTATAGGGCATTTGAAAGTAAGAGAAGCAACCTCATGGATATACAGTTTTCTCTATCTCTGTTTAGAATGTTTAATGCAGGCTTACATTTGCTGGCAATCTTATGCTAGTCAAAGCCAATATTTCTGTTTTCTAGTATTATTAGTATTTCTCAAGCTATCTCCCAAAATACATTGCCCAGTGGTGAGTCTTCTCTGTCTATCTGTTTGAAACAAAGTTTGCATTTTTTGTCAGAATAGATGAGAGCCCCCTACTCATTCCAGAAGGAATAGGGAGCACTGGACTGTGGTGACACAAATTTTCTTGAAATGAATTATAGAACAGAAATGGAAAGTGTTTCAATTAGATATCAAAGGGGCTTATCTTGGAGACCATGCATTATATGCCAAATTTTGCAGCCGATTTTAAGGTTGGCAGATAGTGTTACAACCTGACCAGTTCTTAAAATCCATTTTGTAAGCTTCACAAAGGAGAATCCCAACACAATGTCCCAAGATAAAATGATTCAGCATAACTATTTTCTTATTCATTCCGAGTTAAAATTATACCTTATAAAGGTTAGAGCTGTGGTTTCAGGTTTTGCATTATTCCCTAAAAAAAGAACTTATCCCTCGTGCACTGGGTAGTTCTGCGTGTCAATTTGACACTAGCTAGAGTCATCAGAGAGGAAAGAACCTCAGTTGAGGAAATGCCTCCATGAAATCCAGCTATAAGGCACTTTTTCAATTAGCAATTCATGGAGGAGGGTCCAGACCATTGTGGGTTGGGCCATCCATGGGCTGGTGGTCCTGGGTTCTATAAGAAAGCAGGCTAAGCAAGATAGAGGGAGCAAGCCAGTAAACAACAGTCCTCTATGGCCTCTGCATCAGCTCCTGCATCCAGGTTCTAGCCCTCCTTCATTTCCTGTTATGACTGCCTCCAGTGAGGCATTATAATCTGGAAGTGTAAGGCAAGTAAACCTTTTAGTTCCCAACTTTCTTTATGGTCATGATGTTTCATTGCAGCAATAGAAACCCTAAAGAGGACAACTCATTTAAAATAACTTGCCTCTCTTTGTAGCAGTCCAAACAATCAGTAATGATCTAGAGATACATTTGTTTTGTGTTTTTCCATAGGGGATTGTTTTTGAGTGTCTCTACCACTTATACTAGCCACAGAACATTTTGAGCAGTGGAGAGGTTTGGAGATATATGCAGATCCTTTTAAAGAATATTTTATATAAAATACCAGATACTTTTAGTACTTTTTCATATTACCACAAGGCAATATTCTTTCCCTTCATTTATGTCATCCAAAAACTTTTAAATGGGGGTAGAACAGTTTGAGACATAATATTTTGGTACTGTTCTATATGTCAGTATATCTCATGAGAGAGTTATACAGATAGCTGTTCACTGGAAAATGATGTAGCTGAAAGAAATTTTATATATCTAAGCTTCAGTATGGGCTGTGTCATTTGTTTACAGAGTAACAAATTTGTTTAGCTTTTATTTATCTGTAAAATATAGACAATAGCATGAAAAACACGTATACAAAAGAAGAAGAACATGAAGAAGAGTGAGAACAACATTGTAAATCTGGAATGTCAATCAGAACAAAATCACTATTAGCCATCTTTTTTAGATAAATCTTTCTTCTAAGCTTAGAAAGGGCAACAAATTTCACTTCCAATATTCTCACAAATGTTCACTGGCCTCTCCACTGTCCTCATGAAATTAGCTCATATTCTAGTAAGTGTCACCCCTAAATCTATTAGAAAATCTTTAGATATGTGGTGCCAACCTCTCAAACAACACAATGACCATTTTCAATTAGTTTCCCCTTGGACAACTCCAGAGGAATTATACCTCCATGGGAATTCACTACCTTAGTGGTTTCATTTTGTACTTCATGATAGGGCCAGTTTTCCACTAGCTCTGCTACCTCTTCCTTCGTGAGAGCTTCTGAACCATCCTCAATTTTGCCTGTGTCATTTTTCTCCTTCTGATTTGTTCTTTATATCATTTTCATAGATTCCTATTTTCCATTTTCATAGATTCCTATTTTCCTTTTATTAATAATAAAGTCAATGTATTCTCATTTTATTAACAACATTTTGTACTATGCACTAAGAAATCCCTATTGAAAATAGCATATTACAGCACAACATTTCCTTTAATGATTTTCAAAATGACTACAACTGTCAGAATGAATATCAAACTGGTCTTCAAAGACTACCATGATTTATCCTAAGTCTTCTTTACAAAAGGAAATAATTTGTGTTAGAAAAAAAAATATAGGGTGACTGACACATAGGAGAAAAGCTTCTGAAACATTTTCTTGCTCAAAAACAATGATGTCATCTGAAACATGAGAAAATCCCTTAGTTAAATATGGAATGTGTTGGATGTAGATATATTTTAGTTGAAATAGAGCTAAACCACTTTCCCTCTCCTTTTTCTCCCTCTAGTCTCTGCGAGCTACCTAGCTATCATGCATCAAAACCCTCCCTTGTCTTTGTCACTCTCAAGTTGATTATTATTGTTATATACATATATGTATGTATATACAATTTAATAAATACAATTTGTTGAGTCATTTTGTTAGCTGTATGTATATTATGGTTTCAAGCCTGACCACTCTGTATTGGACAACTAATAAGGGGCTCACCTCTAGGAGATGCTAATTCTCCTTCTCCCAGAAGTCATTAATTGCCTGAAGTTGAATGGGTTCAGGGGAGAAAATCCACAAAAGTTTCACCTTAGATTTTTGAAACATAATAATGCTGATTTTTTAAAATGAATACCTATTCACATTTATGTTATATGCAGTATTGATACTAACATGAGACTTTTCTCCCTTGGGACACAGATATACCAGGACATGTTTATTTCAGGTCTTTATGACTAAAACTAAGAAAGAAGATAAAAGATTGAAGGTAATTGAATAATGTGTAGTATATAGAGAAACATGATGACATTTGGGCAGAGAAGTTGAAGAAAAGAAATTCAGTCATCGGTTAAGAATATTCTTCCCATAACAGTGAGGAAGGAAAACTAGTGGCTGGAGCGAAGAGATGTAGGGATTTAAAAAATACATTAGGGCTTTGGAAGATTGAAAAATGAACAAAGGACAGAGAGAAGAAACAAAAAGGAGAGAGAGAAACACAGAGAGACAGAGAGAGAATGAATTTTTGTCATAAGTACATCAATTTAACTGAAGCATAGTTTGTGTGTAAGAAGCAGCCAGAGATGAGAGTGAAGTGGACTGCAGGCATCAACTATCACTGGCCCACAAGCCACTTTTAAAGAGTCTTTCCTTCATTGTACCAAAAGCATGATAATGGATCACTGAAGACTTTTAAGCCAGAATGGGACATGATTCAATTTGCCATTTAGAAACAACACCTCTAGTAAAGATAGGAGAGTAAAATGTAATATAATGATATTAGTTAGGATGCTGTTATCCAAACTTGGTGATAGCTAAATTTTCAATTGACGGTGTGTGCTTGAGATAGTTAGCAGGTAGATTAGACAAGATTCAGTCTTCTGTTTGGTGTGTTATGATTTAGTGACAGTGAATGAACAGGGGTGGCTTGCAGATTATAAAAGGAAAATCTCACAATATATTGCAGCTTGATAGTCTATAGGTTTTAATTTTTATTATAAAAGCTATTGGCCAAAATCTATTAATTTCAATGGGAATTATAATCCTTTATTAAATCCATGATATGAATTTATTATATCAGTGAAAGTTTGCAATAGATTGAAATCTGATATATCTTGGGACAACAATCAGTACTCAACATTATAATATTAATTTTGATATTTTAGTATATTACTCACATTTGCTGGGCATATTCCCATCTTCTAGATGGAGAGAGAAATGTTCAGGTATTGATTTCAATGTCAAATGACAAGGAATGTAAGTGCTAAAACATTTCACATACAGAACAGTAAAAACTTAATGCTTCTGATTTGTAATTTGTCATTCAGTTTTAGAGCCTTTAAATTTCAGACTTGAAGGAGTATGTTAGAATTCACGTATAATCAATTTAGAAGCAATATACTGAAAAGTATTCTCACAGCTGATACAGATTTAAATCATCTAAATCACAGATACACTTTGATTTCTTATCTCCAGTTCTCTTTGTGTTTGCTTTTCCATGAGATATAATAAATAATACAACGTGTACAATGCTCAATGTAGCATGTCTAAACTGTCATATATTTATTTTTAATTGGAGCTAACATTTTACTGTACTAGAAAGCTAAGCTACTGATTCAATGTACACCTGGCATACCGACGACAAACAAGTTTTCATTTAGAATAACTACACACAAAGAGATCTGCTTTTCATAAATTTCATACATTATTTCTGCTCTTGTACCAGAGTAGGAGGGGGATGATAAAGTATTTGTACTTTGAAATTTGATTGCCTTCCTGAGACTGAGTTCTGGCTCTTATAGATAATTTAGTGTATAAAGAAAAGTAATACAGATTAGCATAACTGGGGATCAGTGAAAAGATCTATTTGGTTCAAGCATTGTAAACCTGCTTAAAAGAGAGGAGGACCAGAATCAAGCTTCTTCTGAAGGCCAGCCAAAAAGCCTTGGACTTTATTCAGAATACCAAACTCTGTGTTGCAACTCACTGATGTGTCAAAAGTAATCTGTTACCCATAAGAGTTAAAGTACCAATGTTTGCAAATGATTTACCTAAGAAGAAAATTGAATAAAGTAGACTCAAGGTTATCCTATAATAAGATCCTCTTTACCACCTTGTTTTTCAATGTGCTGTTTTGAATAGGAGATGATGTTGGGTATAATTTTAAGCTACTTACTGAGATCTAGTAAGACCTTCACAGGTATACTAATTCATCCTAAAATGGGTGACCACAATTCTAAATATTTCAATGCTGTAAGATTTATCAGGTGTAACTTTGCAGTCACTTATACGCCTCTTTCCTTTTTAATCCCTCTACTTGGGTGTCTTTCTTTTAAGAAGACAAGGATAGGTAAGAGGATGCCTTTTGCCTTATTACATATTCACTGATACTTTGATGAGAATAAGCACAGTTGTTTCTGTTGATAATATCACATGATAGTTTAATGTGTTATAAAATAAATGCTCAATGAAAGTATACAATACTCATTATTATAAGTGCAAAAGTGATATTTTAATTGTCAGAGTCATTTTATCTGTTGCATAATGCAATTGCAAACTAATTGTTTTATTGAAAGTAGTGCCCTGTCATTGTTGACTTGGTCATTGATTTCAACAATTTAGAGAGGTATTTCTTTTCAAATGCTGAGAAAGTTGTCCAGAAAGTAGCAGGTTACTTTCACCAAGTTAGTTCTTAGTTAAGAAAATAAAATCACCATTGAAATTATTTCAAAACATAAATTTCCACATGAATTTCTATCATTTAAACAAATTAGTTCAAACATTTGATTTCCTTACTAAGAATTCTAAATGTTCCTATTAATAATAGACAAACTGTTACACTGCATTGTTTTACTTCCTTGCAGGAAATTTTGTTACATAGTACAACCTGTGTATGTTGATTAGATTAAAACAGTTAAGCAACTGCTATTATATATATGGTAACCAGCTATATTGATGAAGATTGTTATTATAAAAAGAAAGCAGTTGGTGATCTGTGAATGACATGAAGACTTACCAGAGGGATTTGGTCATGCTTGTATCAAGGGAATATATCCAAAATACATCATTACATAGAGATAATGGGGAATTAGGCAGACAAGTTTGAAGGCTAGTTGCAAAGAAATTCAAATCTATTGATGGGCAATAGAAAAAATATTTTAAAAATATTACAGAGGCATTAGATGGAACCATGTGAAGTAACTAATGCACAACTTTATAATTACACAACTGTGAGAAGTAAGCTAAACAGCAGAGGTGAGGACTAATGTGCACATCAAGGCCTGGTGGCTTAAAGAATAGAAACATTTATAAAATAATAATTATAACATTAAAATGTTATCATCTGTCAGTCCACATTTAAGTGCTTTACTTGTATTAAGCCATCATCATGATTATCCCATAAGGTAAGCATTATTTTAAACATCACAAATAGAGGAGGAAACAAAGTTATAAAAGCACTATGTATTTAAGTACTGCTTAATGGGTCATGACAATAGGAGCACAGAAGACAGTGGTGGTAAGAATGATTTAAACTGAAGGAATCATGCTCAAGAGTTTTCAGGAGAAAAATGTTGGTGTGTGGTCTAGAAACTGTTCTTGTGATATTTTGTCAAAGAATGGGGCTGCTTCTTGCCCTTGTCTGAAAAGTCTGTCTGGGGTTAAAGTGAAGAGTTCTGGATTAATTCCATTGACAGAGGAAATTTCAAAACAGCCTAATATAAAATAGGTTGTGTGGTTATTAGTGTTAACTCTAATGAAGATTCATAATGAAAAGGAGTAATCTGAGCAAGGACAATGTAAAATGGACAATTTGAGGGGGACCGGAGGATCAAGGAGTAGAATGGAGTTAAATCCCATGTTTAAGGAGATAAACAGATTAAGAAATAGAATAAAGACAATGGTGATCTCATTGCAAGATCCTACCCAGCTAAGTTTCCAACTTGTGAACAGAAATTAAAGAAAAGCTTAACAGAGGCAGGTGGACCTCTGAATTTGAGATCAACCTGATCTACAGATCAGGTTCCAGAACACCCAACTGATATGGGATATCTTTCTGTACACTGTGAAGAAGTGTTGCTTTTGGAAGTTGATGAATAAAGCTGGTTTGGTCTATGGCAGGGCAGAATATAGCTAGGTGGTAAATCCAAGCAGAGATACAGGGAGAAAGAAGGTGGGGTTGAGAGAGATGCTAGCAGTCATTGGAGGAGTATGATACCAGTCATTACTGCCAAGCCACTGTCAACGTGGACATATGCATATTAAAAGAAATGGGTTAATTTATATATTACAGCTAGCTAGTACTAAGCCAGAGCCGTTAGACAAACAATTATAATTAATATTAAAATCTGAGTGATTACTTTATAAATGACTGTGGGAATGATATAGCCAAACTTAGGCAGTGAAGGAAACAGCTGGACAAAGCAGCCTTGCAGTCTACAGCCAGGATTTCTGCATCTTCTTAGAATCCCCCATGACAGTGGCCCTTACCAGCAGGAAGTAGTTTGGAAAGAACGACGCCCAAATTCCCAAATATTGTCTATAAATGTTTGTTTTCATTTAAATGGACTTGGTTATAATAAATAAATAAATAAATAAATAAATAAATAAGGAAACCATTAAAAAAAGAAGCCTGGTAAAGATAAAATTGAACGAAGGGATCATGTTCCAGCCCTAAAAAGCCACAAAACTTGGCAGATTTGATCACAAGGTTTTGGCTTTACAGTCAGGATAGAAGAAGTGGATGTGAAATATTGCCCCTGTGACTACAGAAAACCACTAAAGCCATGCATTTTTCTGGGATGTCCCTGAATGGAGGCCATTGTGTAAAGCTGTGAAGATGAAGCATGGATTGATTGCCTTGGAGATGCCAAGGTGTTGGAGATGTGGGATACTTGTCAGGGAAAGTTGCTAATAGGAGTTAAACCAGCCAAAGTGAAAGAAGTGTGTTGCAGTCAGCAAAGCTGAAAGGAGTTGGAGATCTGAAGAGTGTTTTGCCAACAGACACAGTCTTGCTTTGCTCCAGTATCACCTCTCTACCCTTCCTTCTCCATGTTTTTGGAATGGTAATGTATATCCTGTGACATTATATGTTGGAAAAATGTGATCTGTTTCCTTATTTTGATTTTATAGTGAAATTATATTTAAGAGATTGAATAAATCTCAGAAGAAAATTTTAATTGTGGACTTTCAAACATTGTTGAAACTGTGATAGACCATGGTGACTTTTCAAATTAGACTAAATGCTTTTTTGCATTATGTTATAGTTACAAGCCTATGGGGTCAGGGAGTGAAACACTGTGGTTTAAATTGGAATGGCCCCCACAGACTCGTGTTTGAATGCTTGTCCCATAGGGAGTAGCATTGTTAGAAGGTCTGGCTTAGTTGGAGGAAGTGTGTCACTGTGGGTGCAGGTTTTGGGGACTTACAAACTTTCCTCTGTCTTCAGATCAAGCTGTAGAACACTTAGCTCCTTCTTCAGCACCACAGCTATGTTTACTATCATGATGAAAATGAGCCAAACTTCTTAAATTGTAAGCAAGCCCTAATTAAATGCATTCCTAAATAAATTATAAGAATCACTATAGCCATGGTGTTTCTTTACAGTAATAAAACCCTAAGACAAAGTCCTTTTCTACAATCACTCTCTTGAGTACCTATTATTTGCCATCTTAAAGTGTTTAATTGAGAAGTTCAGAGCTTACAGGTATGTGTCAGTTACTTTGCTACTGTCATAACAAAACAAATGTCATGACTAAGACAACCTAGAAAAGAAGTCATTTAATTTGGGGATTCATGATTCCAGAATGATAGACTCCATGATCACCATGGAGGGGATCATGGTAGCAGGAAATCAGACATGGAGTTGAAAGAGTAGCTGATATCTTACATGTGGCTCATAGACAAAAGGCAGAAAGAGAGTTAGAGCACTAACTGGAAATAGTTTAGGCTTTTTAAACCTCAAAACCTTATCCACAGTAGCACAGTTTTTGCAACAAGGCCAAATATCCTAATCTTCCAAATATGAGTGTATGGGACACACTCTCTTTTAAACAATTACAAGGTAAAATAAATAGAATTTCAATTAAACATAGTAAATAGAGTGATAGTGGTTGTGATAGCATATTATAGTAGCATGAGGTAGATTAAATTGTCAGGAAAGCATAGCTTCATAGAACATTACAGTTGGGGGTAAACAAAATAGGCAGTGAAAGCCTTTCCATATACAGATAAGAAAAGTAAGGCTCAGAATACTTAAGGTACTCCTACAATGATATAGTTAGACTCTATTTTAAAGTGTCAGTATCAGTTACCTCTTGGCACAAATAATGACTTCGGCTTATTTCAAGAAGATGATCACTTCTGTTTATGGATTGTCCAAAGATTCTTTCCTTGAAAGGTAGGCAAAATATTGTGAAGACCTATTTATTATTTAGGGTATGACTGATAATCTGAACAGACTGAATAGATCTGACTCTGTATGTTCTTTATCTTCTTATGATATATTTCACCTGAGCAGATATCACAAGAAATATGTCCCTAACTTCTGGAGTATTAGTGTCAAGATTCTCTGATTTTATAAAATTACCTCCTAGACATAATATACAAACATGATATTACACAATTCTTCACATAGTAATCTGGGGACCTTTAGGTGGTCAGTTATGTCTTGTAATCTTTCATAAAGTTGCAATTAATTGGTCATCCAGTGCTAGTGTCATGTAAGTCCTACAGAGAGGCTGCAGGAAGCACTTTCAGTATGGCTCATAAACTGTTGATTGAAGATTCAGTTTCTTGCTCACTCCTGACAGATAGCCTTTTTTGATGTATGACTTTTTTCCATTTTAAGAAAAACATTGTATATCATTGAAAATATTTTATACAATATATTTTGATTATATTTTCCTACCCTTCCCCAATTCTGCTCAGATCCTTCCCAACTCACTACCCAAACCATGTGCTCTCTTCCCCCTTTAAAACAAACAAAAACCAAAAACCAAAAAATCCAACACACACAAAAATATAAAAAGACAAAAGTTTAAGTAAAAATAAACAACCAGAAGACCAATAAGACAGGATTCCCAGATTTATTGCTTAGAAGTTAAAGTCTGGTCAATTGAGTCATTTTCTCTTGTTGGATTAAAACGTTTTGGTTGCTATTACTTTTAGTGTGGAGTGTACTCTACCTTATCAAATTCCTCATAAAGCTAGATTATCTAAATCTAAAACTTTTCTAGTCAGATTTTTCCTAAAAATTATTATTGCTGTCAAATATTTATCCAACACCTTTTTGTATACCTCTAACATCAGGAAACCTACTTTTTTAGGGGGAAGATGTTAGATAGAAATATCCTGTGTCAGTTTAAAAAAATATTGTGATTGCCTAACATGTCTACCTTCTAGGGGGGGCAGTGTTATATTTCTTCTTCTTTTTAAAAATATGAGGGCTACAATTATACTATCATAAATTTTTGTTTCTTCATGATCTATAATCTCATACACTTCAGTATTTTTACTTTGGACATAGACTGCAGTCCAATCTATGACTGTGAAATTTTTGATTCATTTCATCTTGGGATTAGGAATGAAGTATGGCTAAGATATATATTTGACATCATACATAAATATTTTAATACAATTATCACTTGATTGATTAAATAGCTGACAGAAATTACAATATCAGGGCTAAAATAAAAACATTATTGGTAGATGGATGGATAGATATATCTTAGAAATTGCTAAGTATTGGTTATCAAAGCAAACAACCTGAGAAACTAAATTGCCCACTAAAAGACAAATGATCCAGAATTTTGCTATCACTGCTTGGAAATAAAGTACTACTACAGATATGGTAAAAACAGATTAGTACAATAATGTAGAAGGTGTTCAGTGGACATTAACTGAAAATGCGAAAACAATGCATAATATATCATTGCATGTGGACACATGAAACATCTGAAAGATACATTCAAATTAACTGAGAATTTTGTTTGGGAGTTTTCACATTTTTCTGTCATACATTTATTGTTTTATAAGCAAAAATGATATACTTTTTACTTTTTCATTGAAAATTCATACACTAAATTATGATCCTGGTTATACATCCCCCATATCATCCCAGATCCTCCCTACACCTCCAGCCATCAAATCCCATGTCTTCTTACTCTCTCCTTAGGTAACCATCAGGAAAATTAAAACAAACAAAATTTAAAAAAAATAATAGAAAAGCACAGAATGCACACACACACACACACACACACACACACACACATGCACACATACATACATACACAACACATACCAGACACATAAGAGCACAAAATTATAAACTAAAATATGCAAGCAAAAGACAAGTAAGATTTTTTTAAATGTCCAATCAAAGAAACATGAGAGGAAAAAAATTGAGTTTTTCATGTACTGCTGGGCATGGTACCTACCATTAATTGTAGTTTGTGTACCCAGTCAAACTCCATTGAATAAACCTAATTTATCCTTTTCAAGCACAATTGTTGATAGCTTATTGGTTAGAGATGTGGCTCATGTCAACCTCCTCTCAATGCCTGGACTCCACCTGATTTTAATATGCTCAGGCCCTGTGCATGCGGACACAATCACTATGAGTTCATATGTGAGTCCAGTTATGTTTGGAATACAGTTTCCTTAGTGTCACCCATTTCCTTTAGTTCATCATGCCTTACAGTCTCCTCTTATGCTAATTCCCTTGAGCCTTGAGGGGAGAGATTTGGTGAAGACATTCCCTTTAGGACTAAGTGATGGAAATTCTCTGACTCTGTATGTTTCATTGTGTTAGTTTCTATCTACAGCAAGAGGAAGCTTCTCTGTGGTGACTAAGTGAGACAATGATGTTGTTAGGAGACATTTTATCATTGCATTGCTTCAGCAGCACAATACTATTTTGTGTACCCCTACATTCATGACATATCTAGTCTCAGATACTTTGCCACATGAGCAGTGTCAAGCATAGGTACCATCTTCTGGATGTAGGTGGAAGTTTCTGTACTGCCACCCAGCAGCTTCCAAATAACTGCATGGAGACTAATTATTAATTAGCAGTGCTCAGCTGACATTTAGGCTTGTTACTAGCTAGCACATACAGCTTAAACTAACCAATTTCTATTAATTTACAAGTTGCCATGTGGCTCATAGCCTGTTTTGCCTCATTTTCTACACCTTCTCCCTCTTTATCTGGCTGGCTACCCCACCCCTTTTCCAATCATTTGCTCTGTCACAATCTACCTCCTAACCTCTTTGTGCCAGTTGTTTCTTCATTAAACCAATAGGAGCAACACATCTTTTTTAGTGGACAACAGGATGATTCTACAGCAGATTGGGACTTAAATCTAATGAGATATTGGTTGGTTTCATCTACAACATTTGTTGCACTAATGAACCCTCAGGTCACATAGGAAAAGACACTGCTGCAGATCACAGGTGTTGTAGTTTGGTTCATGGTTGCCTTTTTCCTCTACTGTAGAGTATCTCCAAGAATCATGAACACTAGTGAGTAGG
This sequence comes from Phodopus roborovskii, assembly GCF_943737965.1. NCBI lineage: Eukaryota > Metazoa > Chordata > Mammalia > Rodentia > Cricetidae > Phodopus > Phodopus roborovskii. The sequence goes on along the minus strand of NW_026125956.1, from coordinate 462,867 downwards.
GGCGAAAGCTCCAGGTCATCACTGGCTCAACTTTCCCATGATCAATGGGATGAATAAGTGTATTCTGTAATAGGGAATTAGCAACTATTTAAGAGCTACCAATAGCCTTGACAATGGTTTGACTTGCTTGGTGATATGCATGAAACCCTTTGAAAACAGCTAAAATAGATGTAGCACATTCTTGGCACAGAAATTGTCTAGATGTCGCATTGTCTCCTTTGTTATTTGGTGATTACATTTATATTTTGTTCATACATGTATATATGTGAAGAAATCCACAAATTTCACTTAGCCTTTGGTGTAACTCCCTATATTTCTCACCTTTTGCCCTCTTCCATCACTCTCCACATTTAATCTTTCCATTCTCATTCTTGTTTCCACACTATGTCTTCAAAATTATATATTCTATTTCTCCTTCCATTTGAGAATTTCTCTGCCCTTAGTTGCTTGCTTGAAATTTAACCTCTTTAGTTCTATGAATTACAGCATGTCTATGGAAGACTTAAAAGATAACATCAATATATAAGAAAATAAATACATTATTTTTATTTTGGGTTCTGATTTCCTCACTCAGAATTATTTTTTTCTAGCTCTACCCTTTTACCTGTAAATATCACAATTTCATGTTTTTAAATAGCTGAATAATATTCCATTGTATAAATATACCATATTTTCCTTACCTATTCATCTATTTATGGATGTTCAGGCCATTTCCAACTTTTAATTATTATAAATATAATAAAAATTAATCATGGATAATGAAATTTTGTAGTAGGATATAAGCTCTCTTTGCTCCTTTAGTTTCTATTTTATGAAGTAATTTCAGGTATTGGCATTACTACTTCTTTGAAGGTCTGATAGAATTACATGACACCTTTTCTTGGTCCTGGACATTTTCTTGGTTGGGATATTTTAAGGTTTCTTTATGCCTAGGGGTTACCTGTCTTTTAAGTTGTTTATTAATATTTATATATTTTTGGTTGGTAATATATTCTAGTTTGCTTGAGCATATTATTTAAAAGTATGTCTTTATGATATACTGAATTACCTTGCTGTCTATTTTCATGTCTGCTGTTCCATCTCTAATTTTATATTGGATCATCCCCCTGACTTTTTGCTAATTTGGCTGAGGAATTGTCAATAAAATTCATTTTGTCATAGAAAAGTTCTTCCTTTTATTTATTCCTTTTATTGGTTTTGTTTTGTATTATTTTTACTTTTTGTTTTTTGTTTCAATCTCATTTATCTCATCACTGAAACTGATTACTACTTTCCATCCACTAATTTTTACTGTTATTTCTTTGTTTTGTCCTGGAACTTTCAGGTATTCCATGAAGATGCTCATGTGAGATCTCTCTAGTTTCTTGATATATGTACTTAATGGTATACTGAACTATTCAAACTACCTTCATTTTTTCTCATAGTTTGGGACATATTGTGTCTCATTTAGATTCACTTATAAAAAGTTTTGAATTTCCTCCCTGATTTCTGTCTGGATCCATTTTAAATTTAGCACTGAACTGTTTGATTTCTGTGAGTTAGTATACTTTCTGTTATTGACATTCACATTTAATCCATGGTGGTCAGATAGGTTGTAACTTGTTATTTCACTTTCCTTATATTTATAAAAATACTCTTTGTGTAAAAGTATGTGGTCAATTTTGGGTGGCTGAGAAGAAAGTATCCTGTTCAGTGTTGTTTGGCATGGTCAGTCCATGTCTGTTAGGTCCATTTGGTTTAAAATATCAGTTAGTTCCAGAATGTCTCTGTTTAGTTTTGTCTGGGTGATTTTTCTATTGATGAAAGTGGGGTATTGAAGTCACCCAATGTCATAAGTGAGGCTAAGTATGTGATCTTAGCCATGTAGTGTTTCTTTTATGAACTTAGGTACCTTTGTGCTTGATGTAGTTTTTCTTCTTCTAGTTCATTGTCCTAACTATACTCCATTCCAGTCTCTCCAGACTTACTCATAGTCCTGCTGAAGCTGGACTGTAGGATTCCCCTTTCCCACACCATCTCCTTCCCCAGAGACTCTGCCTATTGATGTGACACTAGGTTTCCACTAGTTATATATCACTGACCCTTTCAGCCTTTCATACTAGTCCATTCTTTTGTGACACATGCTGATGGGCAGGAATACTCCTACCAGGGACCCAGCCACAATGCTTGACTAAGACCCAGAATGGACAAAAGCAATAAAAAACATAACACATTCCCAACAGACAAGGACTTGAAAACAGCAATTATGAATATGTACAAGGGCCTTAAAGTAGAAGCAAAGAATACCTTAATAAAAATCTGAAATCAAGAACACATTTCAAAATGTGAAAGTGGAGTTTAACGAAGAAATAGAATAACTCAAGAAAACTCAAACTGAAGTAACCTGCAATAAAAAATCTGTCTGTCAAACAAAAGCCTCCAATGTATGCATCACTGAGATATAAAAAAGCACAAAACAGAGAATCGCAGACCTCAAAGGCAAGCTAAATGGATATCTTATTTTAAAAAAAACTGTTAAATATTTTTTTAAAATAAATAAAAAAGTCAGATACAAAATATCTGACACACTGTGAAAATAAAAAAAAAGAATCTTTGAAATAATAAGCATAGATGAAGAAAAATAAATCTAGGTCAAAGGGAAAATATACTTTAAAGAGCAATTAATAGGATATAATATTACATACTGATTAAAATAAAAATTCACCAAAAGGATACTGTATTTCTAAACACTATCTCCATATGAATTCAACATATTTCTTATAATCTTAGCTATAGCAATAAGACAAGTAAATGAGATCAAGGGGATACAAACTGGAAAGGAAGAAGTCAAACTATTTTCATTTGTAGATGATATGACTATATATATATATATATATATATATATATATATATATAGAGAGAGAGAGAGAGAGAGAGAGAGAGAGAGAGAGAGCAAAGTAGCTGAGCACAAAATTATCTCACATTAATCAGTAGTCCTTTATATAGAAATTATAAACAGACTGAGAAAGAAATCAAGGAAGTGACATCTTTCATAATGGGCTCAAATAATATAAAATAACTTTGGGTAACTCTAACTAAGCAAGGGAAAGATTTACACGATAAAATTTCAAGACTTTGAAAAAAATATTTCAAGAAGATATCAGAAGATGGAAAGATGTCCCACGTTCATGGATTGGTAGGATTTTCCAACACAATTCTTCACATACCCTGACACCTACATATGGAAAAACAAAACATCCAGTATAGCTAAAACCAGCATGAACAATAAAAGGATGACTGGAAGTATCACGCTTCATTATTTCAAGTATTACTACAGAGCTATATTAAAAACTCCATATGACATACTAATAAAAACAGATGTGTTGATCGTTGGAATCTAACTGACGACCCAGACCTAAATCCCTATGCCTGAGAACACCTGAAATTTGAAAATGAAGCAGGAAATACACACTAAATAAAACAACAACCACTTTATGAAATAAATGGTACTGATAAAGCTTAATGTCTGTATGTAGAAGAATGCAGATAGATCCATGTCTATTACCCTGTGAAAAAATCAAGTCTAAGTGGCGCAAAGACATAAACATAAAAGCAAATACACTTAAACTGATAGAAGAAAAAGAGGAAAATAGCCTTGAATTCATTGGCAAAGGAGGCTTCCTAAACAGAAGGTCAATAGCACAGGTACTAGGAAAAACAATAAATGGCACCTTGTGAACTGGAAAAGCTTCTGTAAGACAAGACACTGTTAATCAGACAAAATGGCAGTTAGTGAAAACTCCACATCTGATGGGGGACTAATACTCAAAATATACAAAGAACTCAAGAAACTAGATATAAAAAAAGTTTCCAATTTAAAATCTTGGTATAGATCTAAAAAGAGGCTTCTCAATAGAGGAAAAACAAATGGCTGAGAAACATCCTTAGCCATCAGGGGAATGCAAATCAAACTGCTTTGAGATTCCATCTTACACCTATCAGAATGGCTAAGATCAAACCACTAGTGAAAGTTCATGTTGGCAAAAAGGCAGAGCAAGGGGGAGAACATTCCTCAATTGCTGGTTGGATTGCAAACTTGCACATCCTCTATGGAAACCAATACAGTGGTCTCTCAGAAAATTAGAAATTGATCTGCTTCAATATTCAGCTATACCTTTCTTAGGTATCTACCCTAAGGACATTGAAATCTACCAAAAGAACATTTGCCCAACCATTTTAATTGTTGCTCAATTATAATACTCAGAAACTGAAAACAACTTAGATGTCATTTAACAGAAGAATGGATACAGAAAAATATGGTACATTTAAATAATGGAGTATAAATCAGGTGTTAAAAATGATCACATGAAATTTGTAGGCAAATGAATTGAACTAAAAAACATCATCCTGACTGAGGTAACTCAGTTCCAGAGACATAAATAGGGTATATATTCACACATATGTGGATATTACTCTCTAAGTAATTGATAGGCAAACTGTAAAACTTAGGTCCAGAGAGGTTAGGTATAAAATAAGGGACTAGTTGGGACATTTGGATCTCATTTACATGTGGAAATAGAAGATATTTTATGGGTGGACTGGGAGTGGGTATTATGGAAAGCAGAGAATCAGGTGTGGTATGTAAGGGGAGATATGGTAGAGGGAGAGAATGTTGGGAGAGACAGCTGAAATTGATGGACATGTCAAGCATGTTATGGAAACCTAATGCAGTAGAAACTTCCTAAAATACATGAAAGCAAACTTAATTAGGTCTCCTAATATTGTGGGATATGAAGTACATATTGGACATCTCTTGTCACCAAAACAGTTTTCCAATAGAGGGACTGGGTTTAATTCAACTCAATTGTTCGTTAAGGGGTTTCCATGGAAATCTCCAAACAATCCTGGCTATTGCTAAGATAAATGGTTGCTCTACTCAAGCTGACAGTGACATTCATATTAGGACAACACCCATACAATTCACTGAACATGGAGAAATCAAACTGATGCCTACTTGGAACCTTGTCTCTATGTTCTAGTGTACTGATTTTGTTGTTGTTTTTGGGAAGGTACTTTGCACCCTACCAAAGGATAACAGTAAACACCAAATCATGTGCAAACAGTTTTGTCTACAATGAACTCCTCCAAAGAAAAGCTTGTGAAAGTAGATAACAAATAATTGATTTGACTTAAGTATCACTCCCTGAGACAGAATCCATACATGACACTGCTTGATAGATCAAGAACCAGAGACTAGATAGCCAATATGATAAAACCAAAAAGTTCTGATCTAAAAATAAATGTGTGTATAAAATGACTCCTAGTGATATTCTGCTATACTCATAGATGAGTGCCTTGTTCAATCATCATCAGAGAAGCTTCTTCCTGCAGCAGACAGGACTAGAAGCAGAGAAATCCACAGTCAATTATTAGACAGAGAGTCATTGGAACACACAGCTCTGAATGAGGTGTCTCTATCAAATCTCTCCCCCTCAGACCTCAGGGAACCCTGCAAAAGAGGAAATTTAAAGAGTGTAAGAGCCAGAAAGAATGGAGGATACCAGGAAAATAAAGCCATCTGAATCAAGTAAGAGAGACACATATAAACTCACATAGATGGAAGCAGAAAACACAAGGCCTACATGGGTTGTCTCTAGGTCTTCTACTTACTGATATAACTTTCAGCTTAGCATTTTTATGGAACTCCCGACTGTAAGAAAAAGAGTATCTCTGACTCTTGTCCCTGATTTTGGAACTCTTTTTCTTCTGATGTTCTGCAATGCCCAACTTCAATATGACAGCTATTGTTTTATCATATTATATTTTATTTTGCCATGTTTTGCTGTTATTTCTTAGAAGCCTATTTTTTCTAAAGAGAGACAGAAGTGGCATAGATCCAGAGGTAAGGGCATGTGGGGAGAAACTGTCAGGAGTAGAGCGGGGGAACTCTAATCAGGATATATTGTATGAGAAAAGAAACTACTTTCAAAAAATGGAAGCAAAGGAATGGTTATTTATTTGGAACATCTGTGGTGTTGTCATAAATACACATGGAGCTACATTGTTCTCTCTTAGAAATGTGTTTGTTGTGTTCTTTCAGTTTTGTTATTTTATATTTAATTTTCATTTGTTTCTAATGATTTTCTAAGTTTTTTCTTGCGATTTTCAATATCACAATAATTTTTAATAGTGTGTGATTTAGTATTCATGAATGTGTATGTTTCTCTGTGCCTTCTCTGGTGGATTTGTTTTTTCACATGTGGTCATATAATACAATACATTAATTCAGATTTCCAAAATTTTCTCTCATTTCTTAATATGTGATCAGTTATAGTGTAAGTTCTATGGACTGCTCAGAAGGTTGTATATTCTGCAATGTTTATACATGCTGATGAAGTTCATTTGATCTTTGGAATTCTTTAAATCCAGTAATTTTTTTTAGCTTTTTAAAATTAGCACAACAATTGTTCAAGATGCAGTACTTAAGTCACCTCTTCTTGCTATGTTGGAGTTAATCTGTGACTTTAATGCTTTTAGTGTTTGCTTTATGAATTTGTATGCTGCAGTCTTCAGTGTGAATATTTTTAGAATTATAATATCCTCTTCAAAAATGGCTTTCATTTCTATTTTACATATTGATCCCAGTTCCCTCTCCCTCCCTCCCTCCTTTCCTCCCTCCCTCCCTATTGCCCTCTCTCCCACCCTCCCATGTCTCCTGACCACCCTTCCTTCCCACTCAAGCCCCACCACTCCACATGTAGGGTGATGCCTTCCAGGAGGGGACATCAAAATCTGTCAAGTCATTTGGAGTAAGGCTTTTCTTCTGTCTCTAGGTTAAGGGAGTACTCCTCCATGGGGAATGTGCTTCCAGGTTCCATTTGTGCACCAGGAATACGTCCTGATTCCACTGTCCCAGGTTCCTTAGAATGCCTAGGAACCTGTTGAGACACATGTTCAGGGGTTCTGAGTCAGTCCCATTCTGGATTCCCAGCTATCAGTCTGGGGGCCCATTAGCTCCTCCTTGTTAAAGTCAGCTGTTTCTATGTGTTTACATAGCCTGGTCTTGTTCTCCCTCACTGAATCTGAATTCCATTTTTGGCTCAGTGTTTAGCTGTGGGTTTCTGCTTCTGTTTTTATCAGGTACTAGATGAGGGCTCCATTATGGAGGATAAGTTAGTCATTGATCTCATAATCAGGGAAGGCCATTTATGGTACCTTTCCACTGTTGCTCAAATTGTCAGTTGAGGTCAGCCTTGTAGGTCTCTGGATATTTCTCTAGATTCAGTTTTCTCTTCAAACCTATAATGGCTTCCTCTATTATGGACTCTCTCTCTCTCTCTCTCTCTCTCTCTCTCTCTCTCTCATATCATTTATTCCTCCCCTGACTCAATCTTCCTAGTCCCACGTGCTTTCCTCTCCTCCCCTTCTCTTTTATATAGTTCCCTCTCCACTCAATGCTCCTCCACTCCCAATATGCTCAGGAGTTCTTGTCCCTTTCCCTTCTGTGAGGGACCTTATATGAATCTCTTAGATTCCTCCTTGTATCATAGTTACTTTGGTGGTATGAATTATAGGCTGGTGATACTTTGCTCTAAGTCTAAAATTCATATATGTGTGAGTACATACACTCTTGCTCTTTTTGTGACTGGGTTACATCATTCAGGATGATTTCTTCAGCTTCCATCCACATGCCTGTGAATTTCAAGATTCCATTGTTCCCCTTCCCCTCGCAGAGTAGTATTCCATTGTGTAAAAGTGCCACATCTTCTTATCCATTTTTCAGTTGAGGGAAATCTAGGTTGCTTCCATGTTCTTGCTATTACAAATAATGCTCAACAACAAATAGTTGAACACGATGGGAGGAGGAAAGCATCTTCAACAAATGGTGTAGGAACAACTGGAGGATGGTGTGTAGAAGACTGCAGAAATATCCATGTCTATAACCATGCACAAAACTCAAGTTAAAACAGAACAAAGGCCTCAACAAAAATCTGGCCGCACTGGACCTCTTAGAAGAGAAAGTGGGAAGTATCCTTGAACAAATTGGCAGAGGAAACCGATTCCTGCACATAAATACAGTAGCACAGACACTGAGATCGACAATTAATAAATGGGACCTCCTCAAAATGAGAAGCTTCTGTAAGGCAATGGACACATTGACCAAACGTCAGCCCACAGACTGAGAAAAGAACTTCACCAACCTTACATCTGACAGAGGACTGATCTCCAAAAAGAAAATACAAAGAATTCAAGAAACTAGTCACCCAAACACACAAACAATCCTATTAAAAAATGGGGTATGGAATGGGAGAAAGAATTCTCATTAGAGGAAATCAAAAGGGCTGAAAGACACTTACACTTAAGAAAGTGCTCAACACTGTTAGCTATCAGGGAAATGCAAGTCAAAACAACTCAGAAATACCATCGTACTCCAGCCAGAATGGCTAAAATTAGAAACACCAATGACAATTCATGTTGGAGAGAATGTGGAGAAAGGAGAACACTCCTCCACTGCTGGTGGAAGTGCAAACTTGTACAGCCATTTTGGAGATCAGTATGGCGCTTCTGCAGGAAAATAGGAATAAGTCTACCACAGGACCCGGCAATTCCGCTCTTAGGCATATAACCAAATGATCCACATCCATGCAAAAAAAGGGATAAATGGCTTTCTTAATTAGGATGAAATAACTTTTCCTATTCTGACTAATTTTGTTTTTAAATCTGTTTGGTCAGATATCAGCATAATGACACATGCTTCTAAAAAATAGGTAAGAAAAAGTGCTTGATTACAGATTGGTTATTAAAGAGAGCACAAATACTTAATCATTACATCTGCTACTTTTTCAGTACCAGAATTGATCAGTTGATTGGGTAAACAGCCTAATAAACCTGTTCTACCATCAACCTTACAAACTTTTTCTACTTTAGGACCGGAGTTTCAGCTGGATCCAACAACGAAATCAGCCATCACTGCCATAGGGGCATTTTATTCCAGATAAACTAGGTTAAAAGACTCTATCAGAACATCTATTATGGTATTGTTGGAAGGTATGTCACACAAGGTGCCCAAGCAACTACTGTCACTGCCACCATCAATACCTATACATGAGAACTTAAGACTTATGGAGATACGCCAAATTTAAACATTTTCTTGTAATCACACAATCACATGCTGCAATAGTCTCCAAGTGAATGTATCAATTGTGGCTGAGCAGAATTTGGTCTAGCTATCCATAGCCAAGAGAATAGTTGAGAAAACACTTCATATAAATAATAGAAACTGGGAGACCTCAAGAGAAGATGAATACTTAATATACTCTAGGCCAGAAACAATGAAATGAATCAATATATTACCAAAGAAGGGAATCAACTTTTAGGCAAGTGGTCTTATTTCCCTGTATTTCCACCAAGGTCTAATTTTTATACATAGTTATTTTTTAAAACTACCATTGATTCCACATTTTCATATCTCCATCCACATCTTCTCCCTCCTCTGCAACTATTTCTTTTCTTTATAGAAGGGGAAGGAATTGTAGTAGGTCAACAGTGTCCCCTACTGTTTGCACCATTTGCTGTTTTAGTTTCTGTCTCATTTTATTTTCTTTCTTTCTTTCTTTCTTTTTTTTTTTTGTTCTTCTCTTTTTAAAAACTTTCTCTCTCCCTTTCTCTTTCCCTGTAGCCATACCTCTTACAGTGACATCTGCCAAAGTCTCACAGAGGGGGAGCATATCTTTCCCTTCTTTTTTAGTTTATTGTTAAAGAACACTATCACAGGTCTACTCCTTTCATTTCTTGGCTTTAAATATTCCCATTCCTATGTATATCTCTCTGTCTTCCCTTTATTCCCTCCCCAAACCTAATATGTATTACTATCATGGCTTACATCTTCTTCTTTTATCAATTTGCATTCATACTAACATAATAATAAACATATTACCTTTTATATCCTTTTATCTGAAAACCCATTAGTACATTTTAAGCATATGCTTTATAGCCACTTGCCATCCTATCATCAATATTGGTTATCTACTGGATATTTATGGTTGTAGCAGACAATCCCCAGCCAATAGGGACAAACAGGAGACTCAGCTGGTACCTGAATTGTAAGTCTGTCATACTAAAATATTAACACAACAGTATGACAACCTAGTCTATCCTGAACGCTACATATACATTCACTAAAAAGAACAGCGACAAATAGAATTAAAAGAAAAACACAGTGAATGTTACCCATAGCCCTAATACCAATTGGTCAGAACCATAGCAAGTGTCACCTAATACAGAAAAATGGAAACATCTGATAAAAATTTAATAAAAAATGATATCAACAGAAAGAGAAACTAGTGATAAATAAGTAAACTCATGGATATTAAACACCAAACTATTTAATGATGAAAATAGATCATTTCAAAAATCAATAAGGAAATAATTCCTAGAATGATATCTCAACATATTTACATCGATGGGAATCAATGAAGATGGAAATTTATAGTTCTAAGTGCCTAAATTATAAAATTAGTGATCTCAAATAATCAGATGATAAATCTTAAGGCACTAAAAATATATCATAAGACCAAACTAATCTCCAAGGCAATAGGTAGAGTTAAATGATGGACATCAATGCAGAAATTAATAAAATAGAAATAATAAACAAAAAATTGATTCTGTGAAAAAATAAAATTCTTAATCCTATAGTCAATCCTATCAAAAAGAAAAGAAAAAAAAAACAAAATTACAAAACTAGATGTAAAAGGAAGACATTATAACAGATACTGAGGCAAATTTAGAGAATAATGAAGACATGCATTAAAAATTTATATTCTGCTAAATTTGAAGTTCTAAAACAAATACATACATTTGTAGATGCATTAAACTTACTTGTGTGACGCCAAGATGAAATAAGTAATTTAAACTGTTCTATTGAATATAGTGCAATAGAAATACCAATTAAAATTTCCAGCAAAAAAGTCGTGATCTGATGAATTCAGCATATAATTCTACCAGAATTTTAGTGAAAAACGTATTAGAACAGAAAGTATTCAAAAATAGTCTATAAAATAATGAAGTGAATATATCCAGATGGAGTCACAAATCTACACATGATTAGAAATAAAATAATGTTTTTAGGGAATGCAAAATTATGTTATTGGAGAAAAGCACCTTTGACAGTTAGAATGACTACAATTAAGACAAGACTTGTTGGTGTCAATATGAAGAAAGTGAAACCCTTATGCACTATTAGTGAGGATGCAAATTGGTGTAGTCAATATAAAAATTGCTGTGTTAGTTCTTCAGAAAACTAAAAATAGGTACACTGTTTGAACCAACTATTCTACTCCTGGGCATATACCCAAAGGACCCTATTTCCTCCTATGTGCACACATTTATGCCAACACTCACAATATTCTGTACTCACAATAGTTAGAACATGGGAACAGCCAAGATATTTATCATCTGGTGAATGGATAACCAAAAAGGTGGTATTATTCAGTTATATTAATCCAACTTTTGCTAGCTGTGAATGGAATGTCCAAAAGTCTAGTAGTAGCTCAGTGCTACAAGGTTTTCTGTCTCAGTTGGACATCTGTATATGCTGAAAAAAGTAGGCTCCAACACCAATGAAAGAATGGATGTGCGGACAAGGCAAGGGTAAGTACGCAAAGAAGAATGAACCCTTCCTTCTTCCATTGACCTTACATAGGCTTCCAGTAGATGGTTATCCAGCTTAAAGGTGTGTCTTCCAGCCTCAAGACCTGGATCAAAAACCTGTGTCTTTGAGGCTCAAAATACAGATAAAAGGCATGTTGTTCTTCTGTCTCAAGATGTGGATCACACATGTGCCCTCCACTTCTGTGTTGTAGTTCACTCCAGATCCTGTTACATTGACAATACTAGCCATCACAGTAGTAAAAAAATACTTGAAAATATCAGGTTAATGGATGCAGCTTGAAAATATTATACTAAGATAACTCAGACTCAGAAAGATGTTTATACTTGTATGTATCATAGCTCATATCTCAATATTTGTGTGTTTATTTGAAATACTGTAGATATCAGGAAACTAGAAAGGTACTATTTGTGGCAAAGGCAATGAAATATATTAAGGAAGGAGTTGATAGCAGAATGCTGGTATTACAAAATGCCATAGTGACTCAAATTCTCTGACTTTCCACAGTTGTGTTTTGATTGGATTTAAGAACAATTTCACAAGAGGAAAATTTTATAGCATTTTGTCATATGTCAAAATCCTGATCCAATCTAAAATTAATAACCTAACTACACACCTAAAAGCATTAAAAATAATAAAATATCAGCATGCAAAAATAAAATCATAGGCAGGAAAAGATAGTAAAAAACAGTGCAAAATTAATGAAATAGAAATGAAAAACTATAATGAATCACTCAAATAAAGATTATATTCTTTATTTTAAAAAGGTCAATAAGGTTGATAAACCTCTAGACAAATTAACAAAGAGAAACATGGAAATACGCTAAATTAATAATATGAGAGATTAAATATGAGATATTATAAAAGATACTTAGGAAATTCAGAGAATCATAATGACATACTTGAAAAATCTGTATTTCACTACACTGGGAAATATAAAGGAAATGACCTTGATACACACAAATACTTCACAGCAATTCCAAATCAAGATGAAGTTGATAATTTAAATATCCTTTTATTCCATGCAAACATGCCTGTTAATACTGCCATTGTTACAATCTTCATTTTTAAAGCATTCCTAGGAGGTACTATTTCAGAATTGATTTTCTGGTGTTATAGCACTTATAATATTTGCATCCATGAGCCGTAGATGCAGGCACTGTGTCTTATATGTATTTGTAGTCATCCCCACAATCTATTCATCATTGTACTGTGTTCGTTCAGTTGTGATTTTCTATGAGAGTATCCATTTACTGTAATAAGAGACTTCTTTAGTTGGGTATGATCGGACACACCATTAGTCCCAGCACTCTGGAGACAGAGACAGGGCACATATCTTGAGTTTCAGGCCAGCCTGGTCTCAAAGCCAGTTTCAGGACAGCCATGGCTACATAGGGAAAATATCTGGAAAACCCAAAAATGGGGAGGGAGAGAATGGGAAAAGAGGGGGATAATGAGAGAGAAGGGAGAGAAGGAAATGGGGTGGAGAGAGAAAAGAGTTTTATTTGATTAATGGTGGTAGCTATGCTTACCTGTGTGTATAAAGATAAGATTTATTATACGGTGATGAATAATGTCAGTCTATCCAAGTGATTGTAGACTATTTCTAAGGTTCATGACCTCACTATCCTCAGAAACCTGACTAGGTTTCCAGTATCCAAACATGACAGCTGTTGGTTGCCATTGACAGGAAAGTGTCACTTCCTGCACCTTTATTCATATCTTACCTTGCTGGTAATTGCCACTATCCATAGGTATTGCAGCTAGGTAGAACTATTTAATTGCTTCCCTCTCTAGGAAGATTACATGTTATTTTCTGGAAGCATGGAAGCTAGGCTACAAAAAAGACTTTTGAGTTCAGCTCCATCTCAAATCATCCGTGTCCTTTTTCCTAAGTGCACCTTGTCTTCAGCAAAAGGGACTTGCCTTTACTCTTTGAGAGCCAATATAGGATATACCAATAATCTCCATTATTTGGAGCTTATCATAGACCACCCTCACAAACAATTTGAAAGAAAGTTTCTCATGCCTGATACTGGAGTTTCTGATAGTCTATGGTTCTTGAGAGGAGCACTGTCATTGAAGAGGATTAACTTCATTTACGATATATAGTATAATTTAGATAAATATAAAATAACATTTTTTATTAAGTCTTTACTAAACAGCCATCATGTCATTTGTCCCTCATTCCTCATTCTCCTTCTGTACCAGCCTCTCTCCCTCTTCCCCATTTGTTACACTACCCCTTATTATTTCAATTTCTACCTCATGTCACTTGTATCCTGTGATTACACTGAGAAGAACTACCTCCACCATTTATTCCCCATTTATCTTGCTTCTTTATATTATATACTCACACCTGAGGACTTGAACATAGAAACCACAGATGAGAAAGAACTTGTGATAATTTTATTTCTAGATGTAGGTTACTTCACTAAATATAATCTTTTCTATATCCATCCACTTACATGCAAATTTTATGGTTTCATTTTTTTATAGCTGAGTACGTTGTGCCAATGAGGAAGTGGAATTTTGTTGAGACCCAGCCCTTGGCAAAGAACACTAGGCAATTAATTCCTTCTGGGAGAAGAATAATACACATTTTTCATGGGTGATTGACTTATTGTTTGCTCAAATCAGAGTGATCAGCCCATAAACAATATAATCATAAATATACAAACAATAGCCATAACAAAAATTCTACAAATATATATCTTTCTAAGATTTTTAGCATGAGGGGGTGTTGGATTTTGTCAAAGTTATTTTCTGTATCTAATAAGATGATCATTTTATATTTATTGATTGAAATATATTGAACTATCCCTGAATCTCTGGGATAAAGTTGACTTGACAAATGGTGGATGGTCTTTTTTGAAGTTTTTGGATTTTGTTTGGAAGTATTTTGTATCTATTTTCACATGTGAAAATGGTCTGTTATGCTCTTTGTTGGGTCTTTATGTAGTTTTGGTATCAGGGTAATTGTGGCCTCATAGAACAAACTGGGCAATATTCCTTCTGTTTGTGTTTTATGTAATAATTTGAATAATATTGGCATAAATTCATCTTTGAAATTCTTGTAGAGTTTCTGCTATATCCAATTGGCCCTAAGCTTGACTTGGTTGGGAAACTTGTCATGGTTGCTGCTGTCTCACTAGTGCATATAGGCCATTTCAATTGTCTTTCTGATCAATATTTAAGTTTTATAAGTGGTATAAGTAGAAAAAGTATTCATTTCTTTTAGATTTTCAGATTTGCTAGAGTATAGGTTTTTAAATAATGACCTAATGATTTTTTGTGTTTTATGGATGTCTGTTGTTATATCCCACTCTTCATGTCTGATTCTGCTAATTTTGATATATTTTTCTCTGCCTTAGCTAATTTTGTTAAGGATTTATTTATCCTATCAGTTAATTCAAAGGACCAGCTCATTTGTTTCATTGATTCTTTGTATTGTTTTGTTGTTATTTCTATTTATGAATTTCAATGCTGATTTTGGTGGAATGCTTTTGCCATCTACTTTTGGGTGTGTTTTTTTCTTTTTGTTCTAGAGCATTCAGATGTACTGTTATGTTTCTAGCAGGAGAAACACTCCCATTTTTATTCAGGCATTTAGTGCTGTGAATTTATTTCTTAGAAATTTCTTCATTAAGTAACCATAAATTTGGATATATTGTAAATTCATTTTAATCAATTCTAAAGTAATTTAAATGTCTTTCTTAATTTCTGTGATGATCCACTGTAAATTAAGGAGTAAGGTTTTCCTATTTCTAGAACTTTATAAGTTTCCTGTTGTTTCTCATAACCAATTTTATTCTCTGTTGGCCGGATTGAATACAGTTATTTTAATTTCCTTATATCTGTTGAGATTTCATTTTTATCCAAATATGTGGTCAATTTTGGAGAAGATCCACAAGGTACTGAGAAGATATATTCTACTGTGGTTGGGTGAAATGTTTTGTCAGTATTTGTTAGGTCCATTTGCTTTATGTGGTCATTTAGTACCAGCATTTTTCTTTTGTTAACTTTTGACTGGACAATTTATTTATTGGCAAGAGTGGGGTATTGAAGTTTCTTGTTGTCAGTGTGTGAAGGTTTGTAATTTTAAAAATCAGCATGAGAAAGAAAGAAACCATGCAGCAGAGTTTGGGTTGAAGGGTTTTTATTTTTAAATTTTAATTGGGATAAAGTGAATTGGAAGAGTGGGGAAGTGAGATCAGCCTCTGGGGAGATCAACATCTGGGGACAGGGGTGACAGAAGATAAGAGAGAGGTAGAGGGACAGGCAGCGAAGGATATATATATATATGTATGTATGTATGTATGTATATATGTATATGAGTTGGGCAGGGTCTTTTTATAAAAGGGAACATAGTGAATGTGTACAGGTAGGGCTCTAAGTGGCTGCAACTGAGGGCATATCCTGTTAGAACCCCTGAGAGATGAGTATGGACACCTGAAATATGAATAGAGGATCTATATGAAATTTAATCTGTAGTAGATTCTTCTTTTTAAAAATTTATTTAACTTTGGTTTGAAGGTATTGTGAGCTGCCATATGGTACTGGGATTTGAACCTGAGTCCTCTGGAGGAACAGCCAGTGCTCTTAACCACTGTGGCATCTCTTAATACCCCATAGTAGCATTTCATTTATGCATTAGGGTACCCTTGTGTTAGGTAAATCTATGTTAATAATTAATAATTAATAATTAATAATTGCATTGTCCTCTTGGTGGATTTTAATTTTTGTTGAGTATGTAGAATCTTTACCTATCTGATTAGGTTTGGTTTGAACTTTATTTTAAAATAACAACAACAGCTTGCTTCTTATATATATTTGTTTAAAATATATTTTCCATCTATCTATCGAGGTGATGTCTATCATTTATTTTAAGATGAGTTTTGTAGATGCTGCTGAAAGTTGTATCCTGTTCTAAAATCAAAACTGTTTTTTCATTTTAATTTAAATCAGGGAATTGACACCATTGATGTTGAGACATATCAATGAGTAGCATTTGCTGCTTTCTGTTATTTTGTTGTTGTGATGTGTGTGTGTGTGTGTGCGCGCGCGCGTGCACACACACACGTGAGCATGCACACACACATGCACATGTTTAGTGCATTCATGCATGAGTGTATGGTTCTATTCTTTCCATTTGCTGGTATGTGATTATGTATTCCTTCTGTTTTCTTAGGTGTGGTTAATCTCTTTAGGTTAGAAATTTTCTTAGAGTACCTACTGTAGGGCTCAATTTGTACATAGATACTATTTAAATTTTCTTACTATCATAGAAATTTTTATTTTCTCCATCTATCATGTATGGCAGATTTTCTGAGTATAGTCTTCTGGTCTGGTATCTGTGGTCTCTTAGAGTCTCTAAAATATCTGTTCAGGTCCTTCTGGATTTTACAATCTTCATGGAAAAGTCAGATATAATTATATTAGGTCTGCCTTTCTATGTTCCTTGGTCTTTCTCCCTTGTAACTTTTAGTATTTTCTTTATTCTGAACATTGAAAGCTTTAATTATTATGTGCTAAGGGGACATTATTTTCTGGTCTAGTTTCTTTGGTTTTCATATGCTTCTTGTACCTTGATAGGCACATCCTCCTAAACTGCTTCTATGATTTGTTGCAGAAAATTTCTGTGCCTGGATTTTTTTCTCCTTCCTCTATTCCTATTATTCTTAGATTTTGGCTTTTTGTTTTTACTGCATACTTGGAGTAAGAATTTTTCCTTTCTTCTTTCCCTTCCTTCTTTTCTTCCTTCCATCCTTCCTTCCTCCCTTCCTCCCTCCCTCCATCCATCCCTTCCTTATTTCCTTCCTTCCTTCTTTCTAGATTTTACATTTTTTGACTGAAGTATCTATTTCTTCTAGCCTGTCATAAGTGCCTGAGAGTATATTTTTTTCTTTTTCATTATGTTAGTGAAGCTTGCCTCTGAGATTTCTGTTCTAGTTCTTAAATTTTTCATTTCTATATTTCCTTCGGTTGATTCTAGTTCTGCTTTCAGCACTTGAACTGTTCCATTTAATTTCTTTCCCTGTTTGTTTGTTTTTTTATAGATTTTATTAAGAGATTCATTAATTTCCTGTTTAAGGATCTCTATCATATTCATAAGGTCTTTTACCTGTACTTTAACTATGTTGCCATACTAAGGGCCTAGTGTGGTAGTGCTGCTCTACTCCAGTTTGTTCCATCTGGATTTGCTTAGTCATCTAAGCATAGTCACAGAGAGTAAGGCCGGACTGGATCAGGTGGTCTTCTATAGAACTATGTAGAACTATGCATGATCATGGGGTATTGTACTTGAAGGAACAGAAAGAGAGGCGAAGATCTACAGTTGATTTACCTCTTACTCTGGCTGGAGTGGCCTTCATATTCTTGGTGAATGTCTATTGGAATTGGGAATCTGGGGTTCAACAATGAGTGGAGGGAAGGAAATTTTAAGTGGAAGATCTGCGTGATCCACTGGAAATAGAGTTAGGGTATAACAGAGGTCTTTGCAGGTAGTCTTCTATAGATTTGGGAATGAGTTTAAAGAATTGGATTTGGAGAATTGGTGGGAGAGCTGAAGAGCTGTATGTAGCCTATCTGCTTCTCTGGACAGATTGTATATTTTTAAAATGATTAATGTCCTTAAAATCTACTTTGTTATTTCATCTTATCACAGCCAGAATAGTTAATATTCAAGGAAGTAGTGGATTTCAGTAAAGGAGAAAAATTACTCAGTGTTGGTGGGAATATAAACTAGTCTAACCACTGTGTAATTTACTGTATATGTTCCTGGAAAATTTGAAAGTAATCTATCACATCATCCCATTATTCCTTTCTTGTGTCTGTGCTCCAAAGAAACTGTATCCTATTACAGAATATACTTGTTTATCCCTGTTCATTACTATGTTCTACATAATACCCATGAAATGAAAATAACCTAGATACCATCAACTGATGAATAGATAATAAAACTATGGTATATTTATCGAATAGAAAGTTTCCAGCTATAAGAAAAATAATATTAGAATATCATTCTTAAATAAATAGAGCTGTAAACAATTATTCATGGTTAGGTAACCCAGAATCCAACAGAAAATTGTGTATGTTTTGTCTCATTTATGGATATTAGATTTTATTTTCTAGATGTATTTCTCTCATTTGAAATTTTCACAGAAGTTAGGACACTGCTAATGGTCACAGGGAGATTCTTTCAATGGGAAGGTGATAAAAAAAATGGTGGGATACATTTTTAAAAGGGAATAATTATGGAACATGAAAGTTTAAATTTGCGTGGAGGAATAGGGAGCAGAGTAGAAAGAGGAAAGGAGGGATAAATAATACTAATGATTTTCAAAAGTCATATAAAAACACAAAAAACTACTACTGTAGAAACACACACACACACACACACACACACACACACACACACACACACACATATATATATATATATATATATATATATATATATATATATATACTTAGAATGGTTAACCTCAATGCCCATACTAAAACCCAGAGTCTAACAAGCCCAGACTCAGCCATGAATTATAACTTTTGAAGCTGCTATCTAATGTGCTTGAAAAGACCCCTAAACATTACATGATAAAGACAGTACTCCTTCTACTCCAGAACTTGACATTGAGACCCTATTGCTGAAGATATTAAATACTTGAGTTATATAACATGGAGAAATCAAAGTTACACTGGCCTGGAAATTTCACTCCTATAGACTAGCATTCATAAGTCTTGAATATGATATGCATGTTCCTGCAAAAGAATGCTGAGCATCAGCCATACTCACTTATGATCGCTGTGAGCTATGGTTGTATCAGGCTTAACTAGATGTACGAGCTGGTGTCAATGTATATGAAGGTCGTGGGAGTAACTAACAACTTTCTGATTATGTTTAAGGCCCATTCAACTATATGAAACCTAGGTCTAGTATCATTATTCATCTGGGAGCCTAGATGGGGTATAGGTCCTAGTATAGACACTACTTCTATTATTCTGGCAGTGGACATAATTTTTGAGTAGCTCTGCTTGATTTACCATTAGACCCCCAAATTAAGACAGTTTTCACCTCCCATTAGAGAATATTCTGTTTGTAATAAATGGTGACACATAGACCCAAAGCTTGCCAAGGTACAGAGAATAAAAGCAAGCAGAATGTTTAGCCCTAACTACTTCAACACCTTCTTAAAATATTCAGTGATTACTGTGGAATAAAAGGAAAGAATCACATAAGAGCCAGAGATAGTGGAAAGAGTATGTCCTGGACACAGCAAGGAAATTGTACATATAAACTTAGAGCAGTTTATGAAAGCAACACTTGTCATGCCCAATCCAAAACAAAATTCTAGTATGGGACAAGAGCTTGGGTATGAAGATCTAGCCATGGAGCCATTGGTTATTGTTAGCAGTTGGTAAAGGAATGATCAGTATTCTCTCAGAGTGTAATCTCTTTGTTTTAATTGCATTCCAGTTAAAAACCACATGTGCAAGGATGTTTGTGTAGCACAAATTGGCCTTGATGAAAGGAAAAAGACACAGAATGGGGCTGAAAGGGATGCTTAGCTGAATCTCAGAAGGTGTGTTAGAAAGACAGTGAATATTGTCAATATCAATTTTACAAACTTCTCAAAGAAGTAATAAAATAGAATAAGTATAAAAGAGAAAGAAATAATAAATACTGAAGGACAGTTAGCTTTCTTGAAATGCAAATACCTGTTTTCTTTGCATTTCTGTTCATCATTGAGGTGTGTCCTTTATTAATGATGTGACAGAAGTAGCAGAGAAATTTATTTTGCATGTAAAGTATAAAGGAGTCTTTTTAGTGAAAAATTATGTCAATCTAAGGGAAGAGAGGGTCAGCCATACAAAATTAGTTTAATAAGAATATATCAAGTATAGAGAAAGAATGATAATGAATTCAGCACAGTAGATGTCATTTGTATTTTTCCACCCTCCAGATCTTCATACACTCATTTCTCAGTACTTGTGGGAGGAAATTGTGGGAAACAATGAAATAGATGTTTCCATGGAAACCTCTGAAGAAATGAGGATACAGATTATGATAATATATATCATCAAAGGGTGTGTGTGCGTGTGTGTTGTCTGTTTATTTATATCTGGACTGGTGAATTTCTAATGCATCCTACTAGAAGAAATAGAAACTTCAATATCTAGTAGAGTCTCAAGGGCATATATTTGGTAAAACCAAAACAATTTCTGTTACAGCTGTATGTGTATATCCTTCTTTTCTTGGTGAATTTTCAGAATAATTACAAATGTTTGCCTTTTGCTAGATGTTATCAAACTAAGGACCATAGAAATTGAAAAAAAATTAACCAAGCTCAAAGAGTAGCATATGTTTCAGCCAAGATATCCAGGGATATCCATGTGTCAATCTTAAGGCTCTCCTTTTTACTTAGATTTTCTGGAGCTGTGAATGAATTGTAGTCTGGTTATCTTTTTACATCTAATATCCACTTATATATGAATACATACTGCATTTGTCTTTCTGCGACTGGGTTACCTCACTCAGGAGAAGCCAAAAAGATACAATAGAAAGAGGAAAGCATTTTAACACATGGCACTTGCATAACTGGCTACCAACATGTAGAAGAATGCAGATAGATTCATATATATCACCATTCACAAAACGCAAGTCCAAGTGGATCAAGAACCTCAACATAAATCCAGTTATATTGAACCTCATAGAAGAGAAAATGGGAAATAGCCTCAATTGCATTGGCACAGGAGACCACTTTCTAAATATAACACCAGTAGCACAGACACGGAGAACAACAATTAATACATGAGACCACCTGAAACTGAGAAACTTCTGTAGGACAAAGGACACAGTAAATAAAATGACAGTATATAGAAAGGGAAAAAAATCTTCACTAAATATCTGAGAGAGGGCTGATCTCCAAAATATATAAAGCACCAGGGAAACTACAAATCAAAATAATAATTAATCTAATTAAAACAGGGTACAGATCAAAACAGAGAATTTTCAACAGAAGATTCTCAAATTGCTTGAAAACATTTAAGGAATTGCTCAACATCCTTAATCATCAGGGAAATGCAAATCAAAATGACTCTGAGGTACCCACTCTTACAACTGTCAGGATGGTTAAGATCAAAAATACTGAGGACAGCTTGTGCTGGGGAAGATGGGGAGTCAGGGTAAAGCTCCTCCACTGCTTCTGGGAGTGCAAATTTTATGGCCACTTTAGAAATCAGTATGACTTTTCTCAGAAAATTGAGTCTCAATCTATCTCAAGACTGAGCTATATCAATCATGGGCATATACCCAAAGTATTCTCAATCATACCACAAGGACTCTTGCTCAATAATATTAATAGTAATATTATTTGTAATAGGCATAACCTGGAAGCAGTCTTTATGTCCCTCAACTGAAGAATGGATGAGGAAAATATGGTACATTTACACAGTGGAGTATTACTCAGCTCTAAAAACAATGACACAAAATTTACAAGCAAATTGATGGAACTAGAAATAGTCTTCTCCAAGGAAGGGCACTCTAATTGGTTATCCAATACCAAATTGTCATTCATGAAAACATATGTACAAGAAACATTATACAGATTGAGCAGGTTGTATTTCAGAAGCTATATTTATATGCATATGTTCATGTTGCAAATTAATTGATGAATAAGCCATAATTTTGAAAGAAATCAAGGTGGTGTATAATGGAGGATTTAGAAAGAATAAAGGGAAAGGGAATTGACACAATTATAATCTCAAAGAAAAAAGAAATAATTATATACATTATATATCTGGTACTAGGTAAATGTCCAGAATCTACAAGGATGACCCTAACTAACAATCTAAGCAATAATGGAGAGGCTACCTTAATGCTCTTCCTCAATAGTTTGATGACTACCTTATATGCCATCCTAGAGACTTCATCTAATAGCTGATGGAAGTAGAAGCAGACACTCACAGCTAAACACTGAGCCAAACACTTGGAATGCAGTTACAGACAGGAAGGAGTGATGAGGAAAGAGGTCAAGACCAGGCTGGAGAACCCTATAGAAACTGCTAATCTGAACAAGGGGAAGCACATGAACTCCAGTCTGGGAAATCATCATAGTACCGAGCAAGATTCCCTGAATATGATGTTTGTTGGGAGGTCTCAGCAGTCTATGGGACCTCCGGTAGTAGATCAGCATTTATCCCTAATGTACAAATGGACTTTGGGGGCCAATTTCAGATAAAGGGATATTCACTCAGCCTATACACATGAGGGAGGTCCTTGGCCCTGCTCCAAATGATGTGACAGATTTTGAAGTCTCCCCATGGAAGGCCTCACCCTCCCTGGGGAGCAGAAAGGGGGTGAGGGTTGGCAGGGGAACAAGGGAGGAAGGGAGGATGGAGGGACAGGATGTATATGTAAAATAAGCTTGTTTCTAATTTAAATAAGCAGTTATTTATGAACGATATTTTGTATATTTGAAAAAATATTTACATTTGTGGTGCACTCAATTTGGACTCATTTCACAATCAGTTAATATTAATGAGATTTACATAATATATTCAAGACATAGATTGAAATACATCTTCTATATATCTGCACATTATACTTAATATTTTGAACATATAATTTTTCATGAAGGTACTAATTTGTTTCAGTCTTTCTATTAACTCAGGTTTTTGTTATCAGCTCAACTGGAAAATCAAGATTCAGACCAACATATTTGGCTAATACATGACTTTCTATTTGTGTTGCTTTTCTAAACAGGGTTGTTCTGTATAGCCTTGGCTGTTCTGGAACACACTTTGCAGACAAGGTTTGCCTTAAACTCACAAAGATACACCTATCTCTGCCTCTTGAGTGCTATAATTAAAGGAATGCACTACCACTGCTGGGCTAATATATACCCATCTTTGGGCATAATAGTTAGATGAGCAACATGAGAACAATGTGTAACATGTTATATCATAGTAAAAGTAAAATGGGGAGTTTGAGTGCTTCTGTTTAGTTTTAGGTATAATGCTTTTAACTTTCATTTTATTTTTTTCTTTTAAGTGGTATTTCTTAGTGTTATCAGGGACATTGCTAAGTCATAAATAGAGGCACAAGTAGATAACTCCAACACTAAGGAAGCTGAGACAGGTAATTATGTGTTCAAGGACAAAAGTCAAAAAAAAAAGACCCTATATCTAAAAACATAACAATAAAAAGCACCCTGTTAAATACATTTCGTTAATAAACCATTCCTGGATTTTCATTATTGATTTCTCCAGACCAATAAGAAAATATGGGAGTATTTAACTTTGAAATAAAGTTCTCAATACATACCCTCTGTCATTGTAGTTTACATCTCTAAAATTTTACATATTTTATCACATTTAAAGTTGCCCACATGAGAAACAACACTATCCCAAATCAATTTGTGCATTTAAAGGCTTTTGTATGGTGATATATAACAATGATTTATCTACAGAGCAAATGCTTCTTTAAGTGCACTAACATGAACTGAAGTTTCTCAAAGGTAGCTGAAGGATTTACCCTTAATAACTTTCAACACACCATTTTAAAAATTTAACTGTAATACCTGTTGTTAGATTTCTGACTATTGGAATTTCAAATTGATTTTATGAATTCAATTTTACATACTTTGGGATTTCAGAAACTGATCCTCACATGACCTATCCATGGGGACAGAGTGTACTTTCAGGCTCACCTTTCCGTTTCATGGAGATGGAGTAATGTCAGATTACATAGCAGAGTCACTCGGAGCTTATTTGACACTTCTGTTTGTTTTGTTTGTTTTCTCTCTCAAGAATCTGTGTCCCTACTTTTTGCCAAAATCCCTTTTTGCTTTAAT
This sequence comes from Phodopus roborovskii, assembly GCF_943737965.1. Lineage (NCBI taxonomy): Eukaryota > Metazoa > Chordata > Mammalia > Rodentia > Cricetidae > Phodopus > Phodopus roborovskii. The sequence continues at coordinate 438,366 of NW_026125956.1, read as the reverse complement.
TTTCAGTTGCTTTGGAAAGTCTCTAATGTTGGAAGTCATGCAATTGGTTGAAACTTAGTTTCAGTTGTTTTCAAGTATGAACTCTTGCTTCCTTCTAGGTTATTCATCACAAAAGTACTTCCATCATAGTTGCTATTGTGTCACTGATAACTAGTACTCCATTTTGCAGTTATGTAGTGAGATAGTCCTTCTGTAGCACTGACCACGCCCATTGGGGGGTGGAGCGATGGGCGGAGGTGACCTGAGGAAGGAGGTCAGAGGGGGCCAGGAAGGCGCTCTCTTTCTGGCATGACTCGGACAGGAGAGGATCGGGTTGAATTTCCTGGTGTTCATCTGTCTAGGTTGTAAGTTATTTCTCCCTGAATAAACATCTATTCGGCCTATTTGTTTATCCTGATCCTTATTTACCACAATATCTGGTGTCAGAACTTCAGGTGACTGACAAGGAAAGATGTCTCTGTCATTTCTAGAGTTTATATACTATCCTTCTGTGGTCTTTGAGGGAGTTGAAGACAGATAGTTATGGTTATAGTTTTCCTTAGGATTAAAGATAAGTTACATATAGGACTTTAGACTCACAAAGATAGAATAGATGATGGAATATTTTCTTCAAATCTTGCTAAATGTTAATGGACTAAGTAGTGTTAACTGTGATTCTTATTTGATAACTGTTATGTGATATATTTTGCTATATTAAGGTTAAAACCCTTCTTTTTATTTTAGGCAGAAAAGAGGAGATGATGGGAGATGCCATTGTGTATATATGTTTCTCATACTGGTTAATAATAAAGCACTGTTGGCCAATAGGAAAGGAAGATAGGAGGGACTAGGAGACAAGGAGGAAATAGGAAGTAGGAAGGAGGAGCAAGATGGAGAGTCAGAAGAAAGCAGTATGCCGCCGGCTCCCCGGTAAGAGAAATACATAGATCAGCAGAAATGGGTTAATAATTAAGATAGAGCTAGCCGATAAGAAAGTAGTAACTGGCCAACAGTATAATATCTAATACAGAGTCTCTGTGTATTATTTGGGGCTGGCGCGGCGGCAGGACAAGACCAGGCCGCAGGCGGAAAAACCCATACACGTTACACAGTTACTCCATACTCTTGGCTGAAAGTATTAATATTGTCATATCTTGCCTTTCTGAAAATAATTTCTTGGTTTTCTTTGATTCCATAAGACTTTGAAAGTGTTTCTTAAAGTCCTGTTACACTGTATTACAGTTAAATATTTTTTGTGCTTATTTTGTTTACTGGACTATAAAATGATCACAGGTAAAACATAAACTTTTTATGTTTTGTTTGGTTTTATATAAATAGATATTCCAAAAAATAGCTTGTTTAGTACATGTAACGATGGAGTGACATAAAGCAAATAATAAGATATAGAGAAACTAGGGTTAGAGAAAAAGTTTTGGAGGCCTCTAGATAGCTGTATTTGGAAAGAGAACCATAGCAGTTGCATGAAACGAATGTTTGCATGTGAGATAGAGTTGTTAGAAAGAAAATAGAAATTATAGATGTACATGAAAAATTAACACAGATAGGTAAATAAAATTACAAAAAGCAACTGGTTGCCTTAGCATGGGACACTAAGAACAAGTGTCAAAATGTGATAGATATTATCAATCTATCCTTGCCATATGAAGAATATTTAATGGAAAATATATAAATACCCAGGTTTAAAAGTGCACAGAAAATGATCTATTACATCATACATCTTCTAATCCTTAACTAGCACTCTTATTACTTCAACTAATTTTTTAAATGTATTAGATCTAGAAAGATGAAGGATTGGGTTGGGTGAGTTGGGGACAGGATGGAGGGAAAGTAAACAAAGAGATATCTTGTTTTGGAGGCCATTTTGGAGACAGGGAGAAATCTGGTGCCAGGGAAACTCCAGGAATCCACAAAAGTGACCACAGCTAAGACTCCTAGCAATACTGGAGAAGGTGCCTGAACTGGACATCTCCTGAAATCAGATTGGTGATTTTCCTAATTGACATCAGAGAGACTTCATCTAGTTACTAATGGAAACAAATGCAGTGATCCACAGCCAAATGTGAGGTAGGCTCTGGGAATCCTTTTTGAAGAGGAGGAAGGATTTATGAGGCAGGAGAGTAAAAACTATTACAGGGGAACCCACAGAAACAACTAACTTGGGTTCATAGGAGCTCACAAACTCTAGACTGACAGCTATGACACCTGCATGGGACCAACCTAAGCCATCTATATATGTGAAGCAATTGTAGTCTTGGTCTATTTGTGGGATTCTGAGCAATGGAATCAGAGTGTATCCCTAATTCTTGAGCTGGCTTTTGTGTTGCCTAGCCCAGCCTTAATACAAAGAGAGGAACCTAGACCTACTTCAACTTGATACACCACTCTTTGTTGGCACTCATAGAAGATCTGTACCTTTCTGAACAGAAAGAGAAGGGGAATGGATGGCAAGAAGCAGAGGAGAGGCAGTAGGAGGGAAGAAGAGAAAAGGAGGGAGGGAAATTTTTGTAGGTATATAAAATAAATGAAAAAATAATTAATAAAAATCCAAAAAAATTATTCGATCTTTGAGAATTGTATACAATCCATCCACCACAACTACTGCTAGATTCAGCCCCATCCTATACTCACTCAATTTTATATCATCATCAAATCCAGTTTTTGTTTCTGTCCACATATTCTTGGGTATGTGATCTTCCAACAAATAGTGGTGACTTACCAAATGCAATGGACTATTCCTTTTCTAGCAGCTATTTATTGCTAATAGTTCCTCAGCTAGTGTTGGAAATTGTTTTCACATACCTTCTCCAAGATGAACTTTGAATGGCTTGAGCCGACGAAGGTCTTTTGCATGCTGTAAAAAGTGCTGTGAATTCCACCATGCAGCTGCTCTGCTGTATCAAGAAGACATGATATCCTCTATTCATACAGAGTAGCTGACTCTTATACTCTTTGCGAAGCTTTTTACTTAATAATGAAGGGGTGTAATAAAAATTTCCTCTTCAGGACTGAGCATTAAATGATACCAAACTCTCAGAACCTTTGCCAACTGTATTTCTGTTATTCCTCATGTATTTCAAACAGTATCTTCTCTGATAAGGGTAAGGGAATGCAATAATCTATGGGTGTAACGATGAGACATTAGGAGTCAGTTTAATATTATGAGCATTTATCACAATGATAGAAGTTGGTTATATTCATGGTTTGTGCCATTATTTCACCAGGGAAGTCAATATTATACCTTACAGGGATCAAAGCTGGATGAGACTCATGATTACTTTTTGCCTTCAGGATCATACATAGAAAGTTTGGGTGGTATACTAGTTCTTCTGGATTTGTTGTCACAGAGGTTCCATAAAACCCTATACCCAGACATTACACACTGTTGATAATGCTACAGGTTACACTCTGGAACATGATGATAAGATCATTTTTTTTCAGTTTTTTTTTTAAATTTAAATTACAAACAATCTTATTGTATATAGCAATCCCAGGTCCCTCTCCCTCCCATCCTCCCATGTTCCCCACTGACCCCAATCCCATTACCCATCCACTTCCCAGGGAGGGGAATGCTTTCTATGTGGGATCATGAAAGTCTGTCACATCTTTTGGGAAAGGGCCTAGAACTTCCCCCTTATGTCTCAGCTGAGAGAGTATCCCTCTGTAGGGAGTGATTCCCCAATGTTCATTTGTACAACAGGTATAAATGCTGTTCCATTTTCAGGAGTCCCATAGACTTCCCAGGCCTCCTAACTGTCGCCCACATGCAGGGGTCTTGGTTCTGTCCTGGGCTGGTTTCCAGGCTGTCAGTCTGGAGTCCATGATATCCCCCATGCTCAGGTAAGCTGTTTCTGTGGGTTTCCCTAGCATAGTCTTAACCACTTTACTTTTCATCCCTCTCTTTTTCTACAACTGGATTCAGTGCTTAGCTGTGATTCTCAGATCCTGTTTCCATCAGCTACTGGATGAATGCTCTGTGATGGCATATAGGGTAGTCATTAATCTCATTATCAGGGAAGGGCATTTAAAGATGCCTCTCCAATCTTGCTAAGATTGTTAGGTTGGGCCATCCTTGTATATCTCTGGACATTTCCATAGTGCCAATTTTCTCTCTAAATCTATAATGCCTCCCTCTATTAAGGGATCTCTTCTCTTGTTCACTTCTATTCTTCCCCTGACTCAATCTTTCTGGTCCCTTATCTATTCCTTTCCCCTTATTATTCTCTCCTTTTCTTTCTCCTAATTCCCTCTATCCCCCCCATGCTCGCAAATTGCTCAGGAGATTTGTCACTTTCTAATTCTCAAGGAGACCACATATGTAGCTCTTGGGCCTCCTTGATACTTCCCTGGAGGTGTGGGTTGTAGATGGACAATCCTTGGCTCTATCTAATATCCATATATGAGTGAGTACATACCATATAAGTGTTTTTGTGACTGGGTTACTTCACTCAGGATGGTTTCTTTTAGGTCTAACCATTTGCCTGAGAATTTTAAGATTCCATTGTTTTTGTTTGTTTGTTTGTTTTTCTGCTATGTAATACTATATTGTGTAAATGTAGCACATTTTCTTTATCTATTCTTCAGCTGAGGGGGATCTGGGTTGCTTCCAGGTTCTGACTATTACAAAAAAAATGCTGCTTTTGAACATAGTTGAACAGAGGTCCTTGTGTATGAATGTGCAATCTTTGGGTATATGCCTAAGAGTAGAATTGTTAGATCATGAGGTAGATTGATTCCCATTTACCTGAGGAGCTGCCATACTGATTTCCACAGTTGCTGTACAAGTTTGCACTCCTATCAGCAGTGGAAGAATGTTGCCGTTTCTCCACATCCTCTCCATCGTAAACTGTCACTAGTGTTTTTTATTTTAGCCATTCTGATAGCTACAAGACAACATCTCAGAGTTGTGTTGATTTACATTTACCAGATGGTTAAGGATTTTGGGTATGTTCATAAGTGTCTTTTAGCTATTATGGATTCCTCTATTGAGAATTTTCTATTTAGTTCTGTACCCAATTTTTAATTGGATTGTTTGGTGTTTTGGTGATTTGATTGTTGAGTTCTTTGTATATTTTGGGGATCAGCCCTCTGCCAGATGTGGGGTTGGTGAATATCTTTTCCCATTCTGTGGGCTTCTGTTTTGTCTTCTTGATTGTGCCTTTTGCTTTACAGAAGCTTTTCAATTTCTGGAGGTCCCATTTTGGAATTGTTGATTTCAGAGTTTGTGTTACTAGTGTTGTGTTCAGGAAGTTATATCCTGTACCAATTTGTTCAACTTTTTCTCCTAAGAGGGTCAATGTGACTTAATTTATGTTGAGGACTTTGATCCATTTGGACTTAAGATTTGTGCATGGTGATAAATATGGTACTATTTATATGCCAGTATCCAGTTAAGTCATCAACATTTGATGAAGATGCTTTCTTTGTTCCAAGTATAATTTTAGCTTCTTTGTCAAAAATCAGATGTTCATAGGTGTGTAGGTTAATATCAGGGATTTGTATTTGTCTCAATAGATCAAGATGCCTCTATAAGTTCCTTTACTCTACATGGTTGTTTGTGCTATCCTGGGTCTTTTGTTTTTCCATATAAAGTTGAGTATTGCTCTTTCAAGATCTGTGAAGAATTGTTCTGGGATTTTAATGGGGATTGCATTGAATCTGTTGATTGCTTTGGCAAGATTGCCATTTTTGCTGTGTTGATCATACCAATCCAAGAGCATGGGAGATCTTTCAATTTTCTGGTATCTTCGTTAATGCCTTTCTTTAAAGACTCAAAGTTCTTATTATGTATGTCTTTCTAGTTTTTGGCAAGCATTTCCCCCAAGATAGTTTATGTTGTTTGTGACAATTATAAAGAGTGGTTTTTCACTGATTTCTTCCTCAGCCACTTTATCATGTGTATATACTAGGGCTACTTATTTTTGTAAATTTATCTTGTATCCTACCACTTTGTTGAAGGTGTTTATCAGCTGTAGGAGTTCCCTGGTAGCTTTTCAGGTCACTTATGTAAACTATGATACCATCTGAAAATAGTGAAAGTTTGATTTCTTCATTTCCAATTTGTATCCCCTTGATCTCCGTTTATTTTCTTGTTGCTCTAGCTAGAACTTCAGGTACAAATTAAGGAGATATGGAAATACTTGAACCCCTTGTCTTCTTCCTGATTTTAGAGGAATCACATTGAGTTTCTCTACATTTAGATTGATGTTGGCTATTGGTTTGCTATATATTGCTTTTATTATGTTTATATATGTTTCTGTTATCCTAGATCTCTCCAAGACCTTTATGATGAAGGGGTGTTGGATTTTGTCTAAGGATTTTTCAGCATCTAGTGAAATGATCATGTGATTTTTCTCCTTTAGTTGGTTTATGGTGTGGATTACATTGATGGATTTTTGTATGTTGAATAAACCCTGATTCCCTGGGATAAAGCATACTTGATCCTGGTGGATGATTTCTCTGAGGTGTTCTTGGATTAGATTTTCCAGAATTTTATTGAATATCTTTGCATCAATGTTCATGAGGGATATTAGTCTGTAATTCTCTTTCTTTGTGGTGTGTTTGTGTGGCTTGTGTACCAAGGTTATTGTAGCCTCCTAAATGAGTTTGGCAATGGTCCTTCTGATTCTATTGTGTAGAACACATTGAGGAGTATTGGTGGTAGCTGTTTATGAATTTCTGGTAGAAATCTGCACTGTACCCATCTGGGTCTAGACTCTTTTTGTTTGGGAAATTTTTGATTACTGCTTCTATGTCATTAGGGGTAATAAGTCTATTTAGATTGCTTATCTGTTCTTCATTTAAATTTGGTTAGTGATATCTATCCAGAATATTGTCCATTTTATTTTAATTTTTGAATTCTATGGAGTAAAGGTTTCCAAATTATGACCCCCAAATTCTCTGGATTCCCTCTTTGTCCTTTGTTTTGACCCCTCTTCTTTTATTATTGTATTAATTTGCATGTTGTCTGTCTGAGTTTTGGTTAGTTTGGATATTGGTTTATCTACCTTGTCAATTGTCTCGAAGAACCAACACTTTGTTACATTGATTTTTGTATTGTTTTCCTAGTTTCTACATTATTGATTTCAGCCCTCAAGTTTTTCTTTCCTAGCATCCACTCCTCCGGGGTGATTTTGCTTCTTTTTCTTCCTGAGATTTCTGTGGTGCTGTTAATTCTCTAGTGTGACTATTTTCCAGTTTCTTCATGTGGGTACTTCTGGCTAAGAACTTTGCTCTCAGCACCATTTTCAAAGTGTCCCATAAGTTTGTGTTTGTTGTGTCTTCATTCTCATTGAATCCCATGAAATCTTCTTTAATTTTTTTATTTCTTCCGTGAACCAGGAGTGGTACAATTGCACATTGTTCGGTTTCCATGAATTTATAGGGTTTCTGCAATTAGTGTTTTTGTTTAATTCTAACTTTAAAGCATGGTGGTCTGATGAGATACAGGAGGTTATTCCAATTATTTGTAACTATTGAAGTTTGCTATATTGCTGAGTATGTGGTCGATTTTAAAGAAGAATCCATGTGGCATTGAGAAGAAGGCATGCATGTTCTTTTGGGTTTGGATGGCATGTTTTATAATTGTCTATTTAACCCAATTGGGTCATAATTTCTGTTAGTTCCTTTGTTAAGTTTCTGTCTGGTGGTCCTCTTGTAGTGTTGAGAGTTGGGTGTTGAAATCTCCCACTATAAGTGTTTGAGGTTTGTGTGATATTTGAATTTTAGTAATATTTCTTTTACGAATGTGGGTGCTTTTGCATTTGGGGCATAGATGTTCAAAACTGAGACTTCATCTCGATAGATTTCTTCTTTCACGAATAAGAAATGACCTTATTCACCTCTTTTGATTTATTTTAGTTTAAAGTCTAATTTGTTACATATTAGGATTGCTGTACCAGCTTGTTTCTTGGGTCCATTTGTTTGAAAAAAATCTTTTCCCAACCCTTAACTCCAAGGTACCCTTTGTCTTGGAAGTTGAGATAAGTGTTTTGTATGCATCAGAAGGATGTATAATGTCTTTGTATCTATTCTGTTTGCCTGTGTCTTTTTATAACGCAGTTAAGATGATTAATATTGAGGAACATTAATGACCATTGATTGTTAATTCTTATTTATTTTGAACTTTTTGGTAGGGGTGATTTCATGTGTGGATTTCCCCCCTTCCTTTTGGCCATTGGTAAAGTGGGATTATTTATTGCTTATGTTCTATAGGGTTGGATGAGTTGATATGCATTGTTAAAATCTCTTTTGTCATGGTGTATCTTGGTTTCTCCATCTATGGTGATTGAAATATTTGCTGGTTATAGTAGTCTGCACTGGCATCTGTGGTCTCTTAGTATTGGTAGAATATCTATCCAGGACCTTCTGGTCTTCGGAGTTTCCGTGGAGAAGTCAGATATAATTCTGATAGGTTTGCCTTTATATGTTACTTGTCCATTTTCCTTTACTGCTCTTAATATTCTTTCCTTATTCTATATGTTTGGTGTTTTGATTATTATGTTGGAGGGGACTTTTTTGTGATCCATTCTATTTGGTGTTCTGTAAGCTTCTTGCACTTTCATGGGCATGCCATTCTTTAGTTTGGGAAAGTTTTCTTCTATGATTTTGTTGAATAAGCATTCGGCACCTTTGAGAAGGGATTCTTTACTTTCTTCTATACCTATTATTGTTATGTTTGGCCTTTTCACAGTGTCCCCTATTTCTTGGATATTTTGTGTTAGGGATTTGTTGGGAGTAGAATTTTCAGAAGGCTTAACTGAGATAAGACAACCTATCTTGAACATAGATGGTGCCATTCCATAGGATGTAGTTCATGACATTGTATGAAGTATCAACATCCCTCACCCTGCTTTCTGATTGTGGATAGAATCTGGCTTGTTTCTCATGCTACTGATATAACGTAGAGTTCTTTTAACAGTATCTTTCCTGCATTAAGTACTCTATCCTTAAATAATGAACTTAAGGGAATTGTTCTTTTCTAAGTTGCTTTTGTCATATCAATGATAAGATTAATAAAAATCAATACAGATCATATAGGTGTGAAAATTCTTCATGTTTGACTTTAATTTTTAATAGTTGTTTAATTAATTTCTTTTTATAAATTATTCTTCTATTTTTGTTTATGAGTATAGACTTTAAAAGCTAAGCCAACAGTTGTGGTGCACAGCTTTAATCCCAGTACTAAGGAGGCCAGCCTTGTTTACAGAGTGAGTTCCAGGACAAGCTCCAAAGCTACAGAGAAACCCTGTCTAGAAAAAATGAAGAAAAAGTTATTCTTTTGGTATCTTGAACACATATTCTTACTATGAAGTTATGACTGTCCTAGAACTAACTATTTAACACAGACTAGGCTAAAATCATCGCACTTTTCCTAACACAGTCTAAATTCCACAAATGATGGAAACAAACATTGTTGTTTTTGTTTTCTTTCTGAGAAAAATAACAACATGTGACCTGGTTTATTGGAGTATATTATATATCTATCCATTTTGCAGCAATATTTGTCATTTAACTTTTCTTTAGAGATGAATTGTATCTTTTTCTCAAAGTATGTTTTCAGAAACTACATCAAATATTATGTTGGTATAAACTTGTCATTTTATGTCCTGGTCTTTAGTTCTATTCCATTGGTCTGTCCGTCTATTGTCATACCAGTTAAGAGGTTGTCTTTATCACGGTGTCTCTGTAGCATAATTTAAGTTTGTGTATTGTAGTATTCCCAGCATTGTACTTATGATTGGTTGGATATTTGTGGGGTTTTGTTATATAGTAAGATCCTTATAAATATTACATCAGTTGATGCTTTATTTTCTAGGTTCTAAAAATTTGGTCTACCAAAGGATATAATTATAAAAATCTCAAGGAATTTCTTGATGTATTCAGTTATTTGTTATCTATGTACCCATTCAATTTAGTCTCTGGATTCTTTAAAGATAGGGCCCAGAACTCAATATATATATATATATATATATATATATATATATATATATATATATATATAATCACTAGGTATTATTCTTTTGCTGAGTATAGGAAGGCTCAAATAACCAAATTATTCTAACTTCTTTTCTCTTTTTTTTTTTTTCTTTTCTGGAATGTAAGACACTTCTTGGAACTCATTTAAGAAACCTTTACATATAATACCAAAATTGTGCTCTCACTAAGCTGGTTGCTCCTTGAAGGCACTTTCCTTTAGTGATCTTTTAATCTTAGAGAGAGTTAACATGAGAAAACTGCATGCCTACAGACATTCTGTTTCAGGCCAGATGTTTTGTGGCATCAAAAACCTGGGAACAAGAATCTGGGCACTGTCCTTTGGTGTAGCCTAATCCAAGAATATCCCTTTGAAGCCTAGCTTCTGGCAAGTGATTGGTATTGTTAATAAGAAATAATTTGATAGAGAAATTCTAAAAACATACAACACTGAAATTTAATTCAAACAAAAATTTTAGAAAATAATATGAATCAGTTTGAAGGACCAAGTGCAGAAAGACCAGGTCATTAAAAGCTATCTTGGGCTCATGCATTTTTAATACATTTGACGATGTTTCAGTTATATTTTATGATATAATTTTAAGCTTGTAAATAAGAGAGAACTCATCTTAATTTTAACTGAACAGCTAAAATATATTTTATAAGACTTTCAATTGGCAAGATTTTGAAATATAAACTGAATAAGTGCACTTTTGGGTGAAATTTCAGAGTATACTTAGACTATCCTAACAAAGACTCATTGCTAATGTTTCAACTTGAAAGGATTGCTAAGTTAATTTCTGTTTGATATTTTAACATTAAAAAATTAAATGAAGTTGTGGAACATTTGTTAAATTTGTAAATGTTATGAGAGCAGTGGCAATAAAATGTTAATAAATTTAAATTTTTTCTTGTGAGTGGTTCTTATGTCCAATTAGAAGGTTTTTGATTATATCAAAATATAAGTGCCATTATTGTGGGTCATTGATGTGCTTCGTAGAATTTATAACTTGGTAGGTCTATTAATTATTTTCCTACCTTGAGAGCTTGCACATGTAGATATTATGGAGGAGGCATCTATGATATTTCTAGCCCATTTCCTACAGTTTCTGTATCAGACATATTTGATCTTCAGTAATATTGTCTTACTTTCAAGCTATGAAAGGCAACCAAGGAAAATAGCAATTGCTTATATTTCTTTGTGAAGTTCTTCAACTTCCCCAACCAACAACAAAAAGAATGTTTCCCATGTCTGGTGTTGGGATAGTCATTAAATATTTCATGAATCTTGGGTCTCTATGTGTGTTTATGCAGAAATTTACATATATCACATTTATATTTTAAATAAATATAAAATAATATTTCCATTTTTTCAAACATACTTAGTTCCATTTATCCATTTCCTCACCCTCTCTACATGTATACACTCTGTCATCTACAGAGTCAAAGACCTCAATTTAGAATCTGAAGTGGTTACAGTGTTGGAAGAATACTTAGGCAGTACCTTAGAACATGTAAGTGTAGTGTAGGACTTTCTCTTTCCTTCTTTTCAAAAATAAGCATAGTAATTTCTTGAGTGGATGTTTCCTATTGTATTTAACCTTTCTTTTGACTTTGAACTTTCAGAGAATTTTTTAAACTACACTGCACTTCTATCTTCCTTTCTTTGAATTCTACTATGTCAATACATGCCAGGAATTTTTGACTTTAGTTTTTCAATTTAGAACATGTTAAATAAAGTATGAAAATTAGTGTTGTTTGTCAAGTTGATAGTGTCTAGAATCACCTATAAAACAATCATTTGGGAACATCTATATTCCTGACACTGCTCTGACGATGCCTGTGGAAAAATTACCTTTATTAGGTTAATGGGATGGGAAGAGTCTCTCTAAAATACAGCATCATTCCATGGACTATATAAAGAAGAAAGAAAAAAAAAGTCGAGAATGAGTATTCTTCATTCTGCTTCCTGAGTGCAGGAGCACTAGGACCAGATACCTTAAACTTTTGTTTCCATGATTTTGCTGCCCAAATGTCTTGTTAATACAAACTGCAATACAAACTCCTTATCCCATAAGTTTGCTCCTTCCTATGTATTTTATCAAAAGCATGAACAATTAACTAACATAGATGTTCTTTTCTAGGAAGGTGATAACTTTTCAATTTTTGGAAATGTTCAAGACATAGGGTAAAAACTGAGGAATGACATTGCAAGAGTACATAGATTCCTATGCTCATCTCTAATAGAAGTCTTTCATAAAATATATAAGTTACTGGTTCCTTTTTTATTTAACCTATTTGACAATGACTTCTTTGGGTATATGCATGCCTTGCTTAACACTGTCCATGGCACACAACATAGTTCCTGGAATAGATTTAAACTATTTTCATGTTGAAAAATTGATGTATCATGTAGTATTGCTATTGATGATACTTACATACCAGAAAGAAGCAAATCTCATAGCTCCACTAGGATCATCTACCTCAAATACTAATATTATATAATCAAGCATCCAGAGAATTTTACCTCTGTACTTTTAGGAATGCTGATTTATGCCAAAAGAATGATAAACTTTTTGCTATAATAAACTATAGAATAAAGAGGAGGAATGGGGAGAAGAAAACAGGATCCAAATAAATAAAATTGAAAATAAAAATGAGACATTATAGTTAATACCATAGAAATATAATGAATCACAAGAGAATTTTTGGAAAACTAACTAGTAACAAATCAAAAATAGAATTCTGTAAATTTCTGGATATACGTCACATAACAAAATGAAAGCAATTTTACTAATTCAGATATTCTTTCTCTGCCATGTAGTAAAGTTGGATAACACTTTATTAATTTTTATTGAGTTTTTCAAAGAACCAACTCTTTCCTTGATTCTTTGTATTATTTTTTGCTTTTATTTTATTAATTTCAGTTCTTAATCTCAGATAAATGAATGGAGTTACAGAAAAACATACTGAGTGAGTTTATGCAGTTCCACAAAGGCAAATATGGTATATATTAGCTTATATGTGGACGTTAGCTATGAAATATTTAATAAGCAGACTATAATTCATATAACCACTGAGATCATGTATAGATCAAGGCACTAGGGGTGGGAGACTTATTTCCCTATGAAGGGAAGTTGGTGGTGACAGAAGGACTGTGGGGAGAGTCAGCTAAAAACTAAGAACCATTTGAGGGATTGCACAAAAGGAGGGATACTACCTTAACCTAGAGGTAGGAGGGATGGCCTAGTCCCTACTCCAAATGACAGATTTTGTTGACCCCTCCTGGATGACATCACCCTCCCTGTGAAGTGGGGTGGCCAATAGAAAGGGAGGGAGAACAAAGAGGGAGGGAACTGGGATATGTATGTAAAATAAGAAAAAGTAAATAAATGAAAAATAAAGAAATTTCACAAATACATATACATACACATATATGAAATATATTTAAGCAGAATCACCAAATAACAGGGGATGTAGAGCCCCAACTAGATATATCGTGTCACAATGATGACCTGCCTTTCAGCTATGCATGTTCAATAGTGTCACAGTAACAAACCAATGTGTGATTTAATTTTTTTGGATTAATATGCTGCTTCTCCTAGGGGTAGCAGACTTTATAAGAAATAACCCAATTCTAGAAAAAGGAAATGTCCCATTTCATTGTTGCATAGGTGGATCCAAAAGATGCTCAAAACAAATTTTGATTGTACTTGGTTGTCTCTCAGTACTTGAAAACATGCCCTATTTCTAAAGACACCATATAATTCTGACACAGGATTTTGGAAGAACCCAGATAAAACTAATCTCCAAGCCTCCCTCCTGAGCTCCAGCTCTTGTATAAGAAAGTGTTATGTGAGTTGCCAAGATAGAAAAGTATCACTAGTCGTACCCAGCTATGAAGCCTGTGAACTACAAAAATCATTGGCCTGGGAATTTATTCCCAAATGGTTCAATAATGGTAATTGTATTTTAGGAATCAGCAACAACTGTCTAATTGAATTCAAGGTCCACTAAGGATGAGGAAACTGAGGACTGGCACTGTAAACCCAGACAAATGTCAGTTGTTAGAGATGCCATAGTATCAACAGAAGTAATTACTACTATTTTCCTAAATGATGGTATTGTATAACTGCATTCTGAACACTTATACCCACAGATACGTGTATCTTTTATCATTTATCAAAATGGCTCTTCTTGCACCATTATAGAAAGCCAAGATTATTTAAAACACAGAGATTAAGTATATGGGTTTCTCAGCTTCAGTTGGTAAATATACAACACAATCCTAAAACCTAAGGCTTATGGAACTATATAAAAAATGGTAGAAAGATGGAAAGATCCATAGAATCAGAATACTTGCTTTGGTATAGTGTCTTCTAAACATGGCAAGGAAGACCTACCCATAAAGTCTCAACATTATTGCTTTCTAAATAAGACATCTAAAATAATAGCACCACTTGACATGACAGTGTGGATAATGTCACTTTGTCTCAAGCCTAAATGAAAAGCTATGTGCAATCAATAAATGTTGAGATAAGATGAATCAATATTTTAAGTAATTATCTCAATGATCAAATCCCAACATTAAACACATGTATAAGCAAGGAATACCAAATGAACTCAGTATGTTACACACAGACACAGACACAGACACACACACACAACACACACACACACACACACACACGACACATACACACATGAAACTTAGAGGGAATGGGAGAAAGAAAGAGTTGTCAAGGGAATGACAGATATGAAATGATATAAGGGCACTGTACACATGCATGAAATTTCTACTCAAATTAAGAATATTAAATGTTCAAAAACAATAACAAGTCAAATTCAAAACTACATCAAAATATTAAGTTGGTTTCATTCTCAAAATTTACAATTGATTCAATATATACAAACAATAAGTATAAAACAAGATGTAAATAGCATACATTTTACAATTCATATTATTTCAACTGATTCTTGAAAAGCATTTAGTAAAGCTCAGTATCATTGCACTAAAAATTCTTTGATTTTATAGAAGAATCACACTTTTATGAAATAAAGTTTATAGCACACGTTGAAGTAAAGAAAATATTAATTTCCTTTAAGCTAAGCTAAAAGGCAAGAACTCCACCACCTCTCATTGTTTTCCAATGGTATTTTTAATCTTTATCTCTAATTTTCCTTATATCCAGCCCATAACTTCCTAAATTCTAAATTCTCTCTCTCTCTCTCTCTCTCTCTCCTCTAATTCCAATTAGTGAAGCCCATAAATACATTGGTATAGAGCCATCTATTTGAACATAAGAAATGATGCTGTGGTGATGATCAAAGAATGGTAGCAATCCCATTACATTTCATGAGTAAGTGATGGTGTTTGGAGAGTACCTTCCCATTTTTGCTGGAATTTTGGCTTGCTTTATCATGAGCAGGTATTCTGCAGGTACCACAACAGGTGAGAATGCATGAGTGAAATAGCCATGTCATATCATAAAGACAATATTTTCACACTCCTAGACATACTTTGTTGCTTACATAATTTTGATCAAAAATTCCACCACTTTCTTGAAGTCTTGGGGGAACTGAAGTGTTGACAAAGATGTCAAATTTAAGACTGAACACTCAGTGCCTTCTCAGCATACTGACAGGTTATGCATCTCTCCATTGACTGCTGCCAGATGTGAAAAGAAACTTCTCTAACAAAGGCTGGTAGCAACCAAGTCTATAGGAATAAATATAAATATTGAGAAGGAAACTTTAGTAGATGGCCAGTTAGTAAAGCAACAAAATATTCTACACTAGGCTATATCACCACTTATTCAGTGGTTCTCATCATGTAAGTTATGGCCCCTTAAACAAACCTCTATAACAAAAAGAAATATGTTTACATTGTGATTCATAAGAATAGCTAAATTACATATCAACTAAAATAATTTTATGGTAGGGGGTTACCAGAACTGTATTCAAGGGTCACAGTATCAGGAAAGTTGCTAACTACTATACTATGCCACACTTTTTACCAGGATTACATGCTAGCCATGAAATTCCATATGATTAAACATGACACAAATTATATTAGTAAATAATTATCCCATATAATAGTTATACCATTATTGAAAGAATATATTAAATGTAAGGTAAATATTGCAGGATGTATGAATCTGTATTAGATAAGACCATCAGTGTCTTCTTTCTCCCAGAATTCTGTACAGAACTTTCCAAAACTATGAAAGTTAGTAATCAAAGAGAATTTCCTTGTCATTACAAAACTCAGTTATCTATATCATGTAATCAAGGAATGTAATGTCTTCATCAATAATATATATTACCATCTAGCTTAATAGAAACCAGTTATATTCATTGTCTCTTGGCTCCCTTGATCAATACTTGATAGCCCATGCATTGATATGAGACATTCATTTGATAATTAGCCCTTTTGCCAGAACCCCTCCCATCTCAATTACTTTTTACTTCTACAACATATGAACTGGGTTTACTTGAAGGTCTAAAACCCTGAGATGGTCCAAAGCCTCCCACACACACAACCTTGGAGCTCAGCCCTGCCAAGAGAACTCGAATCCAACCTCCTGGTCATTGCTGAGTCAGTTTATTTCTTAGTTCTTCTGTACATACAGTCCAGTCTGGACTTAGGAACTGGACATCGAACACCACTTTGTGAATATCTAGTTTTTCTTTGTATTGTTTTGTTTTTGTAAGCAAAGCCTGCCTGTTGTTTTCCTATGCTTCATAGGGAAAGTAGCTGGATATAAACAGGTATCCTTGATGGCCTGCTATGCTCCAATCCATTATAAATTACTTACTCTCATATTACCTTAACTTGTAAAGCATTAACCTAAAAAGATGGGTGGTTATATTTCTCAGCTTTTCACTTCTTTAATACTCAGACTGATGCCATATATGCCCATGTGCCACAGCATCACAAGCCAGATGCTGAGGGGTTCCTTTTTTGCTTGTTTGAAAGCCTTTCCATGATTCACAGTTCTGAATCTTAATATTCTCTGATTAGCATGGTCTTCTGCACTGGACCCTTGTTAATTCCTCCATCAGTATGCCAAAACATAGATTTTTTTCCCTTTTTTTGTTTTAAAGATAGAACCCAAGGAGCATAAGGGATATTTTAATTAACTTCCTGCTTCATTGTTGCCTGATTCCTCTCAGAATCCCCATGTTTTGAGGCTCTTGGAAGGGTTTCCTGTTATTGGGTTAATCTGGATAATTTTTCCATTTTATTCTCCTAGGTACAAAATATGGTAGGACAATGCATCCACTTCCCTATAACTTTCACCCATTTTACATACTAAATCATAAGCTACCAATCTCATACTCTCTTTTTATTTCAAATTTATCCCTTATACCTACCTATAATCTATTTTTAGTCCACCATCACAACCTCAGAGAAACTTATTACCCATAGCAACAGCCAGGGTACCTCTGTAGCTTCTCTTTGAACCCCCACCCCTGATGTATTATTCCTAGTACTTGAACTGTCTACTCTAGGCCTTTTGCAATTATTGTAGCATACTCATAATGCCTGCCATGAGGCAAGCACCCCACTTTATATCATATGGAATAGCATGGACATTTTGGCATTTCTCCCACCTATAGCATTGGACCTGATGGCTATACCTTACTTAGCTAAATAATTCAAAATTCTGCACTGTACATACCTCAGGAACTACCAATAGCAAGTCCTATGTGGAGAAACCACCAGGTCAAAATTTAGTCTGCAATAATATCCCAGGAAGCTTTGCTTCATTTGTTTGATTCATTGGCCATATATACTAAAGCAGCACATATATACTAAAGTCCCTCCAACTGTGCCAATTGGTGCTGAAATTCCATCTCAAGTGGAAACATGAGAAATGTTTATCCATTCTTCACAATGACAACCAAGGTACATTTTTCATAAAAATTCACTCTGGGTAACCATTGAGTTAATTGGACTTCCTTATGGAGCGCTCTTAATACAACAGGCCTAACCTACCAGGGATGAGCAATTCCATGTAGGTGGATAGATGTAGTGCCTCTTCCCTTGTCTCCCCTGACCCTTATACTCTATCCTCTCCCAATACCACATACAAATAAGAGAGTGTTACATACAGTATGAACTAGGGAGTAGATGAATATTCAAGAGAAGACCTTCTTGACCAATCCCACCCCTCTATGAAAGGGTGTAAATAGACATCCAGACCAATTAGAAACACAGGAAGCACATATGCCTACCCCAAGAAAATAGCTTCTTTGGAAGGAAACAACTCATGGCATTGGCGGTCTTTTATTTATTTATTTAGTTAGTTAGTTAGTTAGTTAGTTAGTTAGTTAGTTAGTTAGTTAGTTATTTTGTGGTTATTTGGGACAAAAGCCAGTGGATGCTGCTTATCTTCTTTGTATTGGTTTATTTTTTTCTATTTCACAATTTTTTGTTCTAATTTTTATTATTTCTTGCTATCTACTATATTTAACTTTAGGTTGTTCTTGTTTTTTGAATTTTTTGAGTTTCATTATTAAGTCATTTATTTGTGCTCTTTCTGATTTTTTTTATTGTAGGTACTTAAAACTGTAAATTTCCCTCATAGGGCTGCTGTTAATGACTCCCGGATGTTTTGTTCTTTCATGTTTTCATTTTCATTTAATTGCAGGAATGTTTTCACTTCTCTAGTGATTTCTTAATTGACCCATTCATCATTCAACAATGAATTGTTTAATTTTCATTAGTTTGTTCATATACTAGAAATTTGTTTACTGTCTACTTTAAGGTTTATTGCATTATGTGTATTGATATAACACATTGAATGATCTCAATTATTCTGTGTTTGTTAAGATTTATGTTCCAGAGTGTGGCATATTTCATAGACGCATCTATGAGTTGCCGACTGGACCATGTAGATATCTGTTAGATATATTTGATATGTGGTATCAGTGAAGCTGAGTCTTTTTTGTTCAGTATCACAGTGATGAGGAATAGGGGAGTAAGAACTGTAGGTCTTTATTTGTAGTTCCAACTTTGAATTGTGAAATCAGTCTGTTCTTTAACCCAGAAGTCATTTAAACTGTCTCTATGACCCCCTTTAAACATTTATTAGTAGGCTAGAACTACAAATAAAGACCTACAGTTCTTAATCACTAAATGGGAAAGATTAGAAGAAGCATCCTAAAAAAGTCAGCCTTAAATATTTGCCTTGAAAAGAAAAAAACAAATTCCATATTTGTTCTGTATCAGTGAAGCTGAGTCTTTTTTGTTCAGTATCACAGTGATGAGGAATAGGGGAGTAAGTGGTAAATGCACCACCTGTATAAGCATGCATCATGGTATTGTTCTACTTCTCTTTCCTATTCATACAATTTCCCAAACCTGAACAAACTGGAGGTAGTTTAGTGAGGAATGAGGATGCTTATAAGGACACAATGGAGACTCAAGCATGAAATACTATGTCTTTTCCACTGCTATAAGGCAGACATGAACTATGTCAAAGGAGATTGTTAATTTTGAATGAAGTCAGAACTTTTTATTATTATACTGGAAAGGGCAAATTAATTATTAAGGGAAAGTTTTCTTATGACTGAAACTGAGCAAGGGTTTTTAATATCTAAGTATGAACAGATGAGTATGTATGCTGTTCAATTTGTCTTCTAATATCAGAGAAACAACTACCTTGACACAACAGCTTCAAATGGGCAGAGATAAAAATGAATTGAACTGAGCACATATAGTCAGAGTGTTCTTTCCAAAAAACCTTTTAAAGGTTTGGCTTAGCTGAGGGAATCATTCTGAGGACCTGTTTTGTTGACTGTGTTTATGCTGACTGCAGGTCTCTTTGGGAGACATCTAGGCACATGAGAACCAGGGAATGAATAGAATATAGGCACTCCACCTGCTGGTGTTCAGCTTAGAGCCTCCTGAGGACTGAGCACTGCTTTAAGTAGAGTCCTCCCTGGCATATAGACTCATCTAGAGTCTACCAGAGACCAGGTCCCATACCCAAACATGGTAGAAGAAGGTAAGCTTGGGCCTGTTTCTAGGATGCCTACCAGGGGCACTGCTCAGAGCCTCCTGAGAACTTGGGACTGTGTACACCAGAGGGTGCCTGTCCCAGCAGACCAGCCAATCCAGGTATATCAGCATCCTGATCCCACCTTCAACCACCAGAGGAACCCACTTTCCAGTGCCCTGTTCAGAGCCTCCTGAGGACTGTGTACTCCTTGAAGGGGAGCCTTGTCCTGGCAAATTGGCTCATCCATTGGAGTCTACCAATATCCTGGTCCCACATCCACTTATGGGAGGAGTCCTGCCACCAACCACTGGAAAAGGAGATTCATTGGAATATTGAACCTGCTTATACCCACCAGAAGAGAACTTTGGTTTTGTACCCACCTGGAAAGAGGGAGATGCTAGCAATACACACTGGAAGAATGGATAGGTAGACAACAGCATAAGAACACAGTCAACAAGTGAATATCAATAAGACAGCACAAGAATCTAGGGAATCCACATGAACAAGACATGACCTTCCCAAAACATGAAACAGATGAGAATGGCCCTAAAAACAAATTTATGATGATGATGGAGACAATCAAAGAGGTAATGAGAAAAATCCCTTAAGCAAATGGATGAAAAAAAAACTAACAAAAATATTTAAGAGAAAGGAAGAAAAGACAAACCGAGAGAGAGAGAGAGAGAGAGAGAGAGAGAGAGAGAGAGAGAGAGAGAGAGAGAGAATACATTCTGAGAGAATGCTGGAAATAGAAAAGCTAGGTAAATGATCAGGAACTACAGATGTAATCATAGCCAACAAAATACAAGAGAGGGAAGAAAGAATCTCAGGCATTGAAGATACATTAAGAGAAACAGATACATCAGCCAAAAAAATTCTTAAGTCCAACAAATCGCTAACACAAAATATCCAGGAAATATGGGACACTGTGAAAACACCAAACCTAAGAATAGTAGGTATAGAAGAAGGTGAAGAAACTCAAGTCAAAGGTGCAGAAAATATATTCAACAACATCATGGAAGAAAACTATACTGACCTAAAGAAAGTCATGCCAATGATACTACAAAACGCTTACAGAAAAACAAAGAGTGGGCCACAAAAGTATCCCCTCACCACATAATAACCAAACACGCAGAAAAAAAGAAAAAAATATTAAGAGCACCAAAGAAAAATGACAAGTAATATATAAAGACAAACCTATCAGTATTACACCTTATTTCTCCATGGAAACTCTGAAAGCAAGAAGGGGTCATGGATAGAGATTCTACCAATACTAAGAGACCATGGATGCCAGCCCAGCTACTATAACCAGAAAAGCTTTCAATCACTATAGATAGGGAAAACAAGATATTCCATGACAAAACCAGATTTAAATAATACATATCAACTCATCCAGCCCTACAGAAAGTTCAGGAAGGAAAACTCCAACAAAAGGAAGTCAACTATGCCCACAAAGAAGCATAGACAATATATAAAATCCCAATTTACAAACAGCCTAAAAAAAAAAATGGAGGGAAATCCACACATAATACCACCACCATCAACAAATCCAAAACAAACAATAATTAACAATCAATGTTGATTGATATCCCTCAATATTGTCATAATAGAATTGGCAAATAGAATGGATACAAAACAAAATCCATCCTTCTGCTGCATACATTAAACACACCTCACTTCAAAAAAGACCTTAATTCAGAGATAAGGATTGGGAAAAGATTTTCCAATCAAATGGACCCAAGAAACTAGCAGGTGTAGCAATCCTACTATCTAGATTTTGAACTAAAAGCAATCAAAAGATATGAAGAAGATTATTTCTTATTCATCACAGCAGAAATCCATCAAGATGAAGTCTTAATTCTGAATATTTATACTCCAAATACAAAGGCACCAACATTGGTAAGAGAAACGTTTCAAAACTCAAATTGAACATAAAACCTTACACATTTATAGTGGGAGATTTCAACATCCCACCCTTAACACTAGACAGGTCCATCAGGCAAAAACTTAACAATGAAACAATGGAAATAAAAGAAGTTTCAACCCAATTGGGTTTAACAGACATTTATAGAACATCCCATCCGAACACAAAAGAATATACCTTGTTCTCAGCACAACATAGAGCCTTCTCTAAAATTGACCACATACTTGGCAATACAGCAAACTTCAATAGGTACAAAACTTTGAAATAACACCCTTAATCTCATCAGACTACCATCATTTAAAGTTAGAATTCAACAAAAACACAAATGGCAGAAACCCTACAAAATCATGGAAATTGAATGATGAGTAATTGTACCAATCCTGGGTCAAGGAAGAAATAAAGATATTAAAGACTTCCTAGAATTCAATGACAATGTAGACAAAACATACCCAAAATTATGGGACACTTTGAAAGCTGTGCAAAGACAAAAGTTCATAGCACGAAGAATAGTCACACTAGAGAATTAACAGCTTAACTGATAGCTATAGAAAAAAACAAAACAAAACTAATTCACCCTGAAGGATTAGATGCCAGGGAATAATCATTTTGAGGGCTGAAATGAATAAAGGAGAAACTAGCAAAACAATACAAAGAATTAATGTAACAAAGAGTTGGTTCTTTGAGAAAATAAACAAGATAGACAAACCTTTATCCAAAGTAAACAAATGGCAGAGAGAGAACATGAAAATTAACAAAATCAGAAATGAAAAGGGAGGCATAATAAAGGAAAATGAGGTAATCCAGAGAATCTTCAGGTCATACTTTGAAAACATGTACTCAACAAAATTTGAAAACATAATGGAAATGGATAATTTTCTGGATAGATATCACCAACATTAAATCAAGAACATATAAGCAATTTAAATAGACCTATAACCCCTAATGAACTAGAAGCAGTAATCAACATTCTCCCTACCAATAAAAGCCAAGGGCCACATGGTTTCAGTGCATAATTCAACCAGAAATTCAAAGAACAGCTAATACCAATACTCCACACAATAGTAGCAGAAGGGTCATTACCAAACTTTTATGAGGCTACAATTATCTTGAGACACAACAACACAAACACACAACTAAGAAAAAGTATGGTGGTTCCTCAGGAAAATGGTAATCATCTACATCAAGATCCAGTAATTCCACTCATTCATATACCCAAAAGATGCACATTCATACAACAAGGACGTCTGTTCAACTAGGTTCATAGCAGCATTATTTGTAACAGCCAGAATTTGGAAGAAACCTAATTGCCCCTCAACTGAAGAGTGGATGGAGAAAATGTGGTACATTTATACAATGGAGTACTATTCTGTGGGAAAAATTTGGAATCTTGAAATTCACAGGCAAATGGATGGAACTAGATGAAACCATTCTGAGTGAGGTAAACCAGTCACAAAAACAAAAACACAGTGTGTACTCACTATATATAGATTTTAGACATATAGCAAAGGATTACGAGCCTACAATGCACACTGCCCGAAAAGCTAGGAAACAAGCAGGACACTAAGAGAGACCTACATGGTCCCCCATATAAAGGAAAAGGTACATGATCCCCCAGGCAAATTGGGAGCATGGGGCGTGGAGAGGGAGTTAGGAGGAAGAGCAAGGGAGAGATTGGCCTGACAGAGCAAGAAGACTGAGTTAGGGAAAAAATAGAGAGCAAGAAAAGAGATACCATAAGAGAGAGCCATTATAGGTTTGAAGGGAAATCCGGCACTAGGGACATGTCCAGAGATCTTCAAGGATGACTCCAAGCAACAATCTAAGCAATATCAGAGAGGCTACCTAAATGCTCTTCCATGATAATAAGATTGATGACTACCTTATATGCCATCGTGGAGCCTTCATCTAGTAGCTTATGGAAGTAGAAACAGACACCCACAGCTAAACACTGAGCAGAACTCCTGGAATCCAATTGCAGAAAGGCAGGAGTAATGAGCAAAGGGGTCAAGGCCAGGCTGGGGAAACATAGAAACTGCTGACCTGAACAAGGGGGAGCTTATGAACTCTAGTCTGATAGCTAAGAAACCAGAATGGGACCTCCCCAGACCTCTCAAAAATGGATTTTACTTAGGAGGACTAAGCATTCTATGGGTCCTCTGATAGAGGATCACTATTCCTAGTATATGAATGGACTTTGGGAGCCCATTCCAAATAGAGGGATACTCTCTTAGCCTAGACATATGGGGAAGGGCCTATTCCTTGCTCCAAATGATGATAGACTTTGAAGTTTCCCCAATGGAAGCATCACCCCCTCCCTGGGGAACAGAAATGACATGGAATGGGTTGTTTTGGAAGAAAGGGGAGGATGGGAAGGTGCAGGAATTGGGATTAACATGTAAAACAAGTTGGTTTCAACTTTAAAATACTATCAAAAAGTGAATGGAACTATTGTCTATTAAAAATTTCCCTTGCCTGATGTCAAATAGATTTTGAATTACAGATATGATATCAGCCAAAATAAGAAGTTGGCAAATAAATAGATATGATAACAGCCGAAACATGTAGTTGGCAAATAAACAATATTGCAAAGTAAAAAATATCTGTACTTTTAAATTATTCTCTCCATAAAAATATTGGGTCTATGACCTCTCTTTTTCCATCTAGAAAGGAGCTCTGAAATTATTATTATTTTTTTGTATAGATGTGTGTATGTATGTGAATGTACATATGTATGTGTATGAGAATAATAAAAAAGAAGAGGCTACTAATTTGCAGAGGCAAAAGACATGTAAGCAGTTGGAATGAAAACAGTGAAGAGGAAAGGGATGTAATTATATCTTAATTTTAAACACTTTGTTTAAAAAAAAAAGTTATAAGCTTTCTGCTTCCTGTTCATGATATGCTACAATGCTATAACTTCCTTTATGAACTATAACCCTCTGAAACTATTAGAAAAACATACTATTTATTCTATAATTTTCTTTGGTCATATTGTTTTATTACAGCAACAGAATATAACTAATAAAACAAGTGAGTTAAAGGGCATACCAAAACACATGTGACATAAAATTACAGTATTAAAATAGATAGAAGTAAGGGTATAAGCTGGGTTGTGGTAAATCGGTTGAATTTAAGGATGGGTATTGTGAGTACTAATCAAAACTAAGGCTATATGAAATAAAATTTTATAAAACACAAATAAATTTTAAGCTAATTAAAATATGTTTTTAAATAACTTTGAAAATTGGTTGAAATCATGATTCAATGGATAAGAACTTGTTCACTTCCTAGCACACCCATCAGCTCACCAAGCTCTAGCTCCAGGAAACCTGATGCACTCATCTTGTTCCCGAGTGTAATCACATACAAGGCATAAACACACATAATCATAAAATCAGAAATAAATTTCTTGAGAATTATTTACTTATATATATGTATTATTTTTTCTTATTTTATATAATGATCCCAGTCCCCTCTCACTCACTCCCTCTCTCACTCCCTCCCTTGCTCCCCAGACACCCCTCCGAACACAACCCCCCTCCACCACAGGAAGGATCATCAAAATATGTCAAGTCATTTGGAGGAGGGACTAGGCCCACACTCCTGTCTCTAGGTTAAGGGAGTATCCCTCCATGGGGAATGTGCTCCCAAAGTCCTTTGGTGCACCAGGGATACATCCTGGTTCCACTGTCAAAGGTCCCATAGACTGTCAGGCCTCTAACTGAGACACACACATTCAGGGTGTCTGGATCACTCCTATGCTGATTTCACAGCTATCAGTATTAGGGTCCATGAGCTTCCCCCTTGTTCAGGTCTCCTGTCTCTGTGGGTTTCTGTAGCCTGGTCTTGTTCTCCCTCTCTGCAACTGGATTCCAGTTGTTCAGCTAAGTATTTAGCTGTGAGTGCTTCTGTTTCCTTCAGCTACTAGACGAGGGCTCTACGATGGCATATAAGTTAGTTATCAATCTCATTATCAATGAAAGGCATTTAAGGTAGTCTTTCCACTGTTACTCAGATTATTAGTTGGGTTCATCCTTGTAGGTCTCCAGACATTTCTCTAGAGTCAGTTTTCTCTTCAAACCTATAATGGCTCCCTGAGAATTATTTATTTTTAAAGTCAGGGGAAAGACTTAGGCCCTGCACCAAATGATGTGACAGACTTTGGTGATTCCCTATGGAAGGCCTCATCCTCCGAGGGTAGAGGATTGGGAGTCTGTTGGAGGTTAGCATCGGGAACATGGGAGGACAGGAGGCAGAGAGAACTGGGATTGGTATGTAAAGTAAGATTTAATTTAAATGAAATTTTATTTTTAAAATATCTCAACAGAAATATCCAGCATTAGAAAATGATGCTGCTTCCAAAAGATGTGAGTAATTAAATGAAAATCTCATGTGTTCCTGCTATTTATTGGTCATTGAGGCTCCAATAGTACCCAAAATAAGAGAGGCAGCTGGCATTGTTGTTGGTTTCCCAACATTACTAGTTGGTAAGATTATATTGCTGATGATACAACATAATTTGATTACAGTTCAGAGAACTCAAGCTGGAACTGACAGGAAAATTCTTTCTGCTGGGTAAATTTTACAGTGCTAAAAGTTGCTATGCAGACCACTGAGGGAGAAAATACAAAAAAAAAAAATGTATTGCATAGCACTGAACATTACATGGCCAAGTAAAGTGTGCTTACTGGTACAATAGTAACAAGACTATTTATGGAAGTAATAACAGCCCTTGTCATTGGATGTGAGGCCTAGATCACAGAAGATAATTCCTGTCTGGTGTTGAAAACATGGACAAATGCCCTGGCTAGTGAAATCATGGAGCCTAGGAGAGAGGAAACTGATGTTGTTCTTCTTCTAAATGATCACATGGTCAAATCTACTTTTCTTTTTTGAAATTAGTATTTATGTTTTTAAATTATTTTATTTGTGCATGTATATGTGTATATTTCTGAGAGGATGTTATTTTGTTTGTTTGTTTGTTTCCAGGTTCATGTGTAGAGGCCAGTATTACAGTGATATTAAAGCTTTATCAAGGCAAATAATAACAAAAAGCAAAGTTACAGTCTACTTTCCCTGATAAACATAGAGGTTAAAACATCAATAATATACTGCCAAGCTAAACTCAAGATCATAACAAAGCAGCAGTTATTGTAATCACATTGTTTTTTCCTAGAAATGCCTAGATGGTTCAACATGGGAAAATCAACAAATGCCCTATATCACATAAATGAACAAAAAGAAATCATGAATATCTCAATTAATGTAGAGAATATATTCAGCAAATTCCAACATCCCATCATGATCAATTTCATGGGAGAATAAGCCTAGACAGAGCATACCTTGACACAATAAAAGCTACATATGACAACATAACACTAAAGGGAGTACAATTTAAAAAAAATCAGGAATCAAGAACATATGCAAAAAAAAAAAGAACATGTGCTTTCTTCAATGATACTTCATTTATAACTTTAAGTCTTAGCTAGAGCATGAAGATAAGAGAAGGAAATAAAAGGTACACAAACAAGAAAAGAAGTGAAATTATCCCTACTTATTGACAATATGATTCTATATATGAAAACCTAAAAAATACACAAAAAACTTTTAGACTTGAGAGACTCTTTCAGAAAAGTAGCAGAATAAAAAATTAACACAAATTAGTAATCTTCTTATATATTTGTATTGAGATAGTTCTGTGGCACTGACCACACCCATTGGGGGGTGGAGCCATGGGCGGAGTGACCTGTGGAAGGAGGTCGGAGGGGGCCAGGAAAGGCGCTCTCTTTCTGGCGTGACTAGGACAGGAGAGGATCGGGTTGAATTTCCTGGTGTTCATCTGTCTAGGTTGTAAGTTATTTCTCCCTGAATAAACATCTATGCTGCCTATTTGCTTATCTTGATCCTTATTAACCACGATATATATTTCTGCAATCATCCTGAAAAATAAAATGGAGAATCAATTTCAATCACAGTTGCCACAATAATTAATTAATTAATTAAAAATAGGTCTGACCAAGGAAATGAAACATAGCTTTAAATTTTTTCCAAACTAAAGAAAAATATTCAGGAAGACACTAAAGTATATGAAGACATTCTTTGTTCTATATACATTCATTTAGACAGAAAAGCAAATCAAAGAAAAATAACATCTACAAATTCAAGTTATTATTTAGAGTTATCACAAGAGTTTTTAGAGTAAAAAAATTAGTCTCTAATATTCCCTACAAGCTCAGTTTGGTCTTCGACTCTGAATATGCCAGCTAAGGAGACATTAGCGGAAATCAAAAGATTTATCTAATATGGCTACATTGGCAAGAGAAAGAAGTAAATGGGTTTGGTGACGTCCACATCCATCTTTAGGCTGCAGACATAAGATTCAAGTTCAAACAGAGGCTATGAAGCAATGAAGCTTTGGTTGTTTAAGTTGTGATCCTACATTGTCTCACTTGTGGTCTGTCCTGCAAGATATTTCAATAAGTTGTCAGAACTGTGTACATTATTTTCCTGGGAGACAAGTTATTCCTCTACTTGACACCAGGAATTTCCTTTCCTTAAGTATGTGATTTTCATAGAAATTATTACTCTTTAGCGAAATTGTTTCAATAGTCTAATAGCTGAAATGAGAGCACACACATAAATCTTTAGACCTGTTCCCTGACTGCCAGGATTATTACAGAAATTATATGGAAACCATGTAGCAAGTTAGAGTAGTCTACTTGAACTTCACTTTTATATGTTCTCACTGAAGCATCAGGCATGTCAGTAAAATAATCTTAGAACCTCCATACTAGATACAATGTCACTTGAATAATACCAAATGACCCCAGTCAACGTTACCTGTTGAGACAAGCTCAAATTCTTGAACAATGAAATGGGCCTTCATCTAATAATCCAGATCACTTTTTCACATAGCAATAGTTTATTGGAACAAATGATATCAGATAACAAGAAAATTTGGCTTATCTGATATCACACTTCTATGCCTTTAAAGATGCAACCTATATTAATAGAATAATGAAATTCCAACAAAAATCATAGTACTTAAATTTGTGATATGAATGTGAAAAATTATAAGATTCATTTTCTGAAATAACACATGCTAAGAACTATGAGCAACAGATATTTTTAATGAATTTATGTTAGATAGAACACTATAATGCTAGAGCCACAGAGACCTTGGGAAAGAGGAACTGCTAAATGCCTCACATTTCAATTAACACCTAAAAGGGAAATGTAACGTGGATTTTTTGAATGTTCAGCAGTATGGCAAGACAGAATAAACTTGCACAAATTCATAAATTTTCTATATACCAACAATAAACACAAAGAGAAAGAAATCATGGACACACTCCCATTTGCAATAGCTATTGAAAGAAATGTAATAACAAGGAATATATTTAAAATATAAAATGAAAGACCTTTACAGTGGAAACTTGAAGTTACTGAAGAAAAAGATAGAGAAATATACTAGAAATGGAAAACCAACCCATACTCAAGATTGGTATAAATAATACAAAGCCAACCATTTGACTCAAAGAAGTTTACAGATTCAATGCAATATCAACCAAAATCCCCATCTCATTCTTCATTCAAATAGAAAATATAATCCACATATTCATTAAATCACAAAAGAACCTGGATATCTAAATTTATCATGAAATATCAGCCCATTGCAGAGTGGCTTAATTATTATTACTCCAGATTTGAGATATATTACAGAGCTATAGTAATTTTAAAACAATATGGTTTTAGTGGTATTTAGTGGCACTTCATGAAACTAAATGCTCTTCAACAGAACACTAGGAGCTCTCTCTTATCAGTGCTTGGCTGTGAATCTCTGCATCTGCTTCCATCATTTACTGGATAAAGGCTCTCTGATGACAATTAGGGTGGTTATCTATCTGATTACAGTAGATAGCCAGTTCAGGTACCCTCTCTGTTATAGCTAGGAGTCCTGGCTAGGATCATCCTTATGGATTCCTGTGAGTTTACCAGGCACCAGATTTCTCCCTAACCTCAAAATGGCGTCCCATTCAAGATAGCTCTTTCATTCCTATCCCCCTCTTTCCTATCCCAACCTGCCCAACTCGATCCCTCATGTTCCCATTCCCTCTAATTGCAGGAGGGATTAAATATAGAAGTAGTGAATGGTAAAAAAGACAGTAAAGATCTCTGAAAAGCCATAAAAAGCATACTATTAGCTATTTACATAAAAAGATAAATAATATATTTAAGTCAAAGTATATGTATATAGCTTAAATAAATTTTTTGTCTGTTTTTTATCTGGGCTGAAAATAGTCCTACCATGATCCATATAACATCAAGACAAAAAAATAAAATAAAATAAAGAACCCGTAAACATTATATAAGAGAATTCCAGAGAAGTCCAATTTTGAATTGTTCAGGGTTGTCCAAAAGACTTCAAAAACATAATGTTATTTCTATTGCAATTTGTCACCCCCATAGGTGGAAAATAATTACTTATTGCTAAAGGTACCATACAGTTCAGATATGGTGCAGAGGCTTATTAACTGGAGCTGACCTGAATACTCACCCCCTGATTTAAGATTAGCTTTCCTGGTACCAGAAGAGGCTGTGCAAGCTCCCAAATATGGGATACAACCAATAGTACTATCCGACAATGACCTACCTATGAATCACCACAATGAGCATCATGGCAAGATAACCCTAATGGTGCAGTAGTGACATACATACCTTGGTGGTAACCAACACCTCTCTAATTGGTCTTAAGACCCCTAATTTCTTGACTGTCAGAAAATGAATGTGCTAAACAAGGACAAATATAGGCATACAAAAGTGGCTGAGCAAAAGTTGAGGAGACGTCAACCCTATTCAGAGAACTATAGGCAACTAAGTAATGCTGAATTGTGAGAAATAGTCTTCCGTAGTGAAAGGCATATCAACTGGCTATCTAGTACCAAAGGGTAAGCATTGCAAACATACAGGCAGGTATATTATATAGACTGAACAAGTTATATTTAAGAATATCTGTGTATAGCCAGCTATGCAACAAAAATGAATGAAAAAAGAGGTCATGAATTTGAAAGAAAGGAGGAGTATATGGAAGTATTTAAAGGGAGGAAAAGGAATGAAGGGGAAAACATATATAGTAATTTCAAAAAGAAAACAAAGTATAAATCTGTTTCTCACAGTTTGGGAAGTAGAAAAATCCAGTGTTAGATGAGTCTCTTTTTGAGGAATGACTTTCATATAGTGCTATCTTACTATGTAAGTACTTGATAGTTTCTTTACATATATATGGACATAGAAGAAGGAGAATGGTGGAAAATATTAATTGCTTCTTCTATTGGTTAACTTTCCATTGAAAGTTTATAGTCAATTCTGAGAAAAAAAATATTGTGTCTAGTGTTAGTTTTCCAGCTAAATAAAATCTCCCCATAGCAAATAGCATAAAGATTAGCAGGGGTAGACTGAAATGAGGAGACTAAATGGGAATGGGAATTGAAGTGGTAAGTAAGCAAGGTAATACAAGGAGACACAGATAAAACTGTGGGAAGTGCGAGCAGTCATATGGAATACTACTACAATAGAAGCCTTTTAAATTCATACATATATGAAATAAATCTAAATTGAATCACCACATAATGGAAGAGACAAAACCCCAACTAGGCATCTCTTGCCAATAAATGAAAATTCCAGTTTGGAGAATTGCTTACACCTACTTTAGTTGTGGGCAAAGGGGGCTCGGAGGAAACCCTTAAACAACTCAGGTCATTGCCAAAACTACTGGTTGCCCCTACAATCTGATGATAAGGCTCTATTATTAAATACAAAAACATAACTCAGTAAACTCATAAAAGACTAACTGGTGCCTATATAGAATCTTAACCCCTACTCAATAGTGTTAATGGTACTGGAAGGTGCTCTACACAGTACCAGAGAAGAAAGATAAATACCAACCTAGCTATGAACACTTTTATCTAAAATGATGACCTGGATCCAAGCTTAGCTGGTACAACAATAGCACAGACGATTTGGAAGTAGTTAAACATAATCTGATTGGATTTATGGTACTGGTGCCCTATATTTGATGGTGTCTATGCCCAGCCCTGATTAAGTGGCATAGGATCTGAGACTAGGTGAAAATAAAATACTGCTGTTCTAATAAAGAAAAATAACAATAAAATGAATCCTATTGACATTTTACTATAATTATAGGTCAGCACCTCATTCACTTACAGTCAGAGAAACCTCCTCCTCTAGTATATAGTAATTGAGACCCATAGATACACAATGTGCAGAGAGTGAGGGACCTTGGAACAATCAGTTATAAATGGCATGTCTCCACCAAATTCCTTCCCTCAGGGCTCAGGGATCCCTGAGGGAGAAGAGGTGGAAAGATTATAAGAGCAATAGGGAATTAAAAACACCAAAGAAATAAGTCCTTCTAGAAACAATGGAGCTGATGCATATATGAATTCACAGAGACTATGGAAGCATGCACAGGGCCACCACATGCCTAAGCTAGATGGTTGTCCAAGTGCTGAGTGGTAAATTGGACACCAGCCATCATCACTAGCCTAGAAGCAGAAGCTATTTCCAACTGATAACTGCTTACAAAAGAAAACTTAGCACTTTATTTTCAAATTAACTGCCACTGAATATATAAATCCCATGAAGGCCAGGACTTATGCCCAGCAGTAGATGGCTAACACAAAACAAACTCATTAGGTTGTTGCATTTTATTTTTGCCTCAAAATGCTTTTTTGGACCTCCTTCTTCTTTTTATGATTCTTCTTATACTTCTCCCCCTCCTCCTCTTCTTCCTTTTCCTCTTCCTCCACCTACCTCCCTTACAGGACATCTACTTATATAATATGCTTTCCAGTTTTATTTTTATGGGATGGTTTTGTTTGTGTCTCTGTGTCTATATGTGTTTATAGTACCTTTTCTTTGGATCTTTTTTCCTCTTTGTTTGTTTGCTTTATTCTATTCAGTTTTGCTTGTTTTATTGTTTTAAATTTATTATTATTTTTACATATATATTTGTTTGGAAATGAAAGAGCAAGAAACGTGTTATGAATAGATTTCCTCTCCGTAAGCCTAGGCCCACTGCCTCTCCAGCCCAAAATAACACATAGAGACTCTTTATTATATACAATTCTATAGGCCAGTTATTAGTTTCTTATCAGTTATCTCTGTCTTAATTATTAACCCATTTCTATTAATCTAAGTACTACCACATGGTCTCATCTTACAGGAGAGAAGGACTGGTGTTCTACCCTGTAGTCCTCCATCTTGGGACTCCTACTCACTACTTCCTCTCTTCTCCTTGTCTCCTAGTCCCCCTATCTTGCTTTCTTATTGGCCGAAGTGCTTTATTCATTAACATATTTACAGAATGACATCTCCCATCAGAACCTTGCTTTTATATTTTATTGAAAGTTCTGTGTTTTGGAAATTTCATACATGAGTACGATATATAATTTCCACTACCCACCCACCTCTACCCACTTCTGTGTAGTCATTCCCTTCCAAATTCATGTCGTCTCCTTTAATATTATTATCATTTACACACACACACACACACACACACACACACAAGCTACTAAATCCATTTAGTGTTGCCATATAAATATGCTTACAGCTGACAATTTTGCATTGGATAATCACCTATCTAGCTGCTTTTACTGGAGAAGACTAAATCTCCTTGTCTCAGTATACATTGATTCCCTGCAGTTGGGTCTTCTGAAACTTTTGTCTTTATGTTGCCATGTCAGCTGGTAGTGTCATCATGCGGGTCTTGTTTTAGATAACTAAACTGTTAAGATTACATGGATGCAAATTCCAAAAGACAACATTCTTTAAAGGAACCCTGTAAAATTTCTTGTATTGAAAATTTATCTGCAAAAACAACTTTTAGACACTGTGGAGAAACTATGGCTCTAAGAGTCTTCCATCCCTTTCATCTGGTCCAGATATAATTCTTTGTATTAATCTTCAGTTTTCTCTTGTTTCATTCTGTTGATGATTCATAGTGCACTACTGTTTCTGGTGCTCATTATGGTATATATTCTGGGCAATGGGATTAGTCACTGTCATCTTGAATTGACTATATGCTCACTTCCTTTTACAGGACCACTCAGTTTCTCAGGCCTCTACTCCTCACCTCCACTCAGTCTTCTCTCGAAGTCTCTCAATTATTTATCAAAAGGATCTGTAGGAATGCAGGATGACACCACATGATAAATATCAGTAGATTAAGTTAAAACTCCTGCTACATGTTCAGAGGCCCCTTCCACAGAGGGTTTCCTCTGGAATTGATTTAGAACTATCCACTCTAGCAAAGAACCTCTTCAGCAGGAAAAAACAATGATGATCCTAAACCCCATTATCTATATCTGCTTAAAGTTTGCTATAATAGCTTTCTGAATGGCACTCCATGAGGAAATGTGCTGCAGTCATTTTCTATTACTTAAAAGTGTCACAGACACCTTCTCTCATAAGCATTCTTTCACCCACCTACATGGTTTGGTCATATGACTTAATCATCTACACAGCAGATATTATGTCCCCTCACCATGTGTCTGCCAGTAAACATGGTCCTGTCTATCTAAAGCTAATAATTAAAAAAGAGAAAAATTTAATATTGCTGAAAGTGTAAATATGATGCTCCATTAGGGAACCAGCATATGTACAATAAGAGAACAAGAAAAAAGAAGTAAACAGAAAAAAAGACAAACTAAAGAAAAAATAGATGAATTCTTCAAAAAATTTAAAACAATACCCTAGTTAGCCAGGATACAAAGATAATTAACAAAATGCTGTTACTCAATGAGGAAAAAGAATCTTGAAATAGCAAGGTAACCACCAAAAGATTAACAACTAACTTATCAGAAACAATGAAGTCATAAGGGAACATTCCAAGTCCTTAAAGGAAAATAATATCAGGAAAATATCTTACATACTGCAAAATAATACTTAAAAGCCACAGCATATTATGAGAGTCTCAGATGAATAGAAGTAGTTCTTGTTGTTATCACACCTGCTTTCCAAGACATATTAAAGATATTCGTTAAGCAGAAAATAAATGATTCCAGGTAGTAATTCAATCATACCTGAACAAAAATTAATTCAATCATACCTGAACAAAAATACATATATTTTAAATGCTATGAATTTTATAAGATATAGAATAATAAATCATTGTTATGAACATGGAATTTTAATATATTGACAGAAACAAGCAAAGTACAAAGAGACAAATAATATATGATATCAGTAACATGTTGAATTTAAGAAAGTTGAACTAATGGAAATATAATAGTATAGAAGTTACAAGAAGCTTTGAAAATAGTGTACAAGGCAGGGCTAGACCTTGGTCTATGTGGACAAAGTTTCAGTCAGAAAGACTAAATTCTGTTATTCTATTATATAACACCATGAATACCGGGTGTATGACAAACCTCAATAAATTTATAAGTACAAATAATGCAAATTTGTTCTTAGATAAAAATGGAAGAGGAAAAAATTGGAGAAATGTACATATATGAAGAATAAAAAGTTCAAATATCCAATGAGTACAGCAGAAATTATAAAGAAAAATCAGAAAATATGTTGAAATGAATGAAACAGAGTATGGCATATTAAAATATATTGGGTGGAGTTAAAGCAATATTTAAAGGATAGGTACATAGATCAATGGAATAGAATTGAGAGTCCCTAAATAAATATTGGTTTTGACAAGGGCACCAAGAACATTCAGTGAGGAAAGAATAATATTTATGTCAAATAATTATGTGGCAAATGTTTAAATGCATGCAAATGAATGAAGATGGAACTCAAAGAAAAATAATGGAGAGGAATTAGAAATAAAACAAATGAGAGAAAATATTTTTAAGGAAATGTCCAATTAGGGACTTGTATCAAGAATATATAACTTAACAGTAGGAAATACACAAAGGATTTAAGAGTAGATACATAAATATTTATAACAGCATTGTTTGGAATCTTAAAATATTTGAAATTTCATGAATGAAGAATATGTAGTATGTTGACATAATGGAATATCATTCAGCATCAAGAGGAAAATCATATATGCTACAAAATGCATAAGTCATGCAAACAGGTTGAGGAAAGTTATTCATATAATATGTTATATAATTAAAATCATATATAATTAAAATGGGTAAATTCTATATAGAGAAAATTGATTAGTGATTACTGAGGGCCATAGGGATGCACTAAATGATGCATGCTAAAGTACATAGTGTTTCTCTTTTATATGATAAATACTTCCTGAATTTTTGTAATGATGGTGGTAAACACACACACACACACACACAATAGGTAAAGCCAATTAAATACCAGTACATAAAATGCCTAGAGATAAAATTCCTAAAAATGGCTTAGAACCTGATTTCAGTAATTCAAGAATCTTAATTCCAATGGTTAGCCAATGTTAATAGCTAAACCAAAGGAACAAAATGCATTAGAAATATTTTGTTTGTACCAGAGGAAATGCAAACAAATGAGAGAGGAAATCAAGACTGAGGAGATTACAGAAATTTATGTGGGGTCTACTCAAGTTTTCTTAAGCTAATAATTCTCTGCCTTGGCTACATATTGAGATTATCAGGAGACCTTTTAAATTAGTAAGCCTGGGATGTGGGGTATGATTCTTGGCATTTTCAACATTTCCTGAAGGAGAATAAGGGATTTCCAAAATGGAAAATTACTGGTCTAGGCCAATTGAAACTGCATACAGCCAAAACTGAAAGAAACCAAGGAGATTTTCCACCTAGAAATTTGATCCAATTAAGACCTTTGGTAAGGACTTTTGGGGTTGTATGAAGACAAACACCTGGGCATAGCATGTAGAGTTGTATGTGTCATACCTTAATGAGTCTCAATTCTAACTCCTGCACTATAGCCCTGCCTTTCTCAATTTGAAATTGTGTGCTAATGTTCACAGAAGGGAAATGTTTCATATCATATCGCAATGAGACATTACCAGAGCCCAGGTCACACTGAAAATCAGTGCCCTTTGCTGTGCCCCACTGCCTTGCTGCTTCACAGTCTGAAATTAGGTTTAAGAGGCAGGCAATTCTTAAATGGGCTATTAATGCATTCAGTTCTATTCCCCAATTCTCTTTCCAAACCTGCCTGAGGGCTTCAAATCTTTATCTTAAATACTGCTCTTTCAAAGCTACATTACATAATCAGTTCAGCAATAAACCTTTCAAGTTATATGGCTTTTAGTCAAAGCAAATCTTTTGGCCTGGTTTTCTTGCCAAGACTCATGACTCCTGCCTGTCTCATCCAATGAGCACAGTAATAAATCTCCTTTGTTGAATGCCAACAGAATGCTAGGCACTGTAAGGCACTTGGGACTTGGGAGCTGGTGAAGGAGTCATAGATTGAATCTAGTGTCTTCTTTTCCTTATCCTGTCCTTACACTCTTTTGAAGGTGTAAAATATCCCCTACTTATACCTAACTGACCCCAACAGCTACAATTGTTTTTCAAATGCAAATTTGTTCCATATCATTCATCCTCAAGCTGAAATTATTTCATTGTTCAATCTCCTTGTTCCCTACTTTCCCTGCACATAGAGATATGTACAGTCTTAAGTGTATATGTTGGTACCTAAAGAAAGTGGTTTAATTCTATGGCTGTTATTTTTTTAATCTGTGCTTTGTGTGACATCTTTGCTATATACTTGGTTTTCCCTAGGGTAGATAACCCCCTAGTTGCTATAATTGCTTCTATCAGGTCAACTAATACTTTGTTCTTATATTTACATAGCAGACCATGATAAACAAATAGGAACATGTTTGTCATGACTACATTATATTTTTCCCTGAAACAGGCAAATATTGATAGAGAGTCCTAAATTCTGGCCTAACCAACAGTGGTGGTCCGGGATAGGGTAGGCAAGAATAGAATTTATGTGATAAAAATAAATAAAAGACCCAGAGACTGATATTGCAGATCAAACTTCAAGATGATAATCTGAAAAGCAAAGCAGTCAGTCACTAGCTCTCACCTCAAGCTCAGGCTGAAAGGAATGATCAATGCACAAACCCTTCACCAAGTCTCAAATTGCTGTCTCTCCTCATCTTGGCTGGAGAATGAATGTCTCCTACTGAATGGTGAAGACCCTGTTTCTATCATTTATACCCCTCTAGTGCTGGAATTAAAAGCATGCAATGTGTTACTCATTTAGACTGATTCAATCTTGTGTTTCCTGGGTGGCCTTGAACTCAGAACTATCCTCTTAACCCTCACTCTTAAGATTAAGGGTGTATACAACCACCTGCTAGCTTCTGGCTCCTGGGATTAAAGGTGTGTGCCTGGGTTCTGTGGCTTGTGACTGACTTTACTTTCTGAATAATCAGGCAATCTTTAATAAATCATCATTAATCTATCACTACAAATTGAGCTTTGAGCTTTTCTACTTCCTAGGCTAAGGTGTTTCATGCCATTTTTATTGGATTTACCTGGTTTGCTTCTGTTTGGATATATTGTTAGACAATGTCCCTTTTGAAGATTCAGTGGAATTAGCTCCAAATCTGAGAATGTCTTGATCCCACTGCATATAGTCACACTTCAAAGATGAGTAATGAATGATTGTTCCAGTGTTTTCAAGTACTCAGGAGGCCAAGAAGGAAAAAGTCAACATGAACATCATACTCTACTAGGAAAGAGACAGAACAGTTTAGAGGTTGAAACAATGTGTAAGAATTACATTATCAGGGGCTGGAGAGTTGGCTTGGTGGTTAATAATTACATTATCAATTTTTAATTTGTTAATTCCACATTTTTTTATTTTTTATAATTAGCACCTCTGATGCATCATGTTCTCACTTCTAATATTATTTCTATGGTCTAAGTTCTATGCCTATAAGTACATATTACATTTATAGGATTTTGTATGTATAAATGTAGGTTTAACTACCAATTCTGGGTAAACTTTTGCTAACAGCTTGCTGTCCTCAGCCACACTTTCTTCATATGAATGTGTATGTGTGTGTGTGTATGTGTGTGTGTGTGTGTGTGTACATTGATATGATAATTTAACCATGTCATTTTGATCTAAAAAAATCTTCAACTTAGTAGTGACAGCCTACACTGTAAGTTCTTTGTCTTTAATTCCAAGAAACTGTTATGTGGCATCTGCTTCATGAATAGTCCATAGCTTAGCTGCATATCAACACTTAAGACTTTTGTTTGGGTCCAAAGGCCTAGAAAATATTAACAATAGCTAATACTTACCTAGAACTTTCTATGTGACTGGACACTGAGATATGAGTCATTGCACTTAATCTTCATGACATCCCTATAATTTAGGGCATTATTATTTCTTCTGAGATATAGCAACTGAGATACAGCATGACTCAGAAACTTGCACAAGATGTGTAGCTAGTAAATGATAGCACCATGATCAGAACCAAAGAAGACTAACTGAAAATTTTTCACTCTTAACTACTACTCTATGATTAGAAACATTAGGCTTCTCTTAAGTGGATCAAATGCTTAAATTAAAACTCTCAACTACTGCACTTCTCAGCCTGCCCAAACATTTAGAGACCACAGCCACACTGTTCCAAGTTCCCTAACTGACTATTGAAATACTTCTTCACCTTTGTGTCCAATAATGTAGGATTGAGAAGAGAGAAGCATTTTGCAATTCTCTGGCAGTGAAGTATGATCTGCAAGCATTACCAAAATGTACTTTGCCCTGAACAAATCTACTGCCACCAATTTTGTATGGCAAGAGCCAAAATCCTTCTTTTACCTGGAAAGCAGTCAGTATCCCCTTTAGCTCTCACACCATAGTAATTAGCATAACTGATACTTGTTTAAAATTGAAAATATATTTAGTTGCATAGAAACCTCTGTGATAGATGAAGACTTTGAGTATAGGCTTGAATTTGTGGCCTTGCATAATCCAGTAGTAGGCATGTCAAACATCTCCTTGGAAGGGCCGCCCTCTGTGGGCAAATGTACATCCACATATCACCTGTGCTTTCAAAACTATATCCCCTAGGACTCCAGGATATAAAGTGTTGGTTGCTATCGCCATTAACCTATATACTGCATGCAAAGAATGCAGGGATGTTGATGTCAAGTACTAGATAGTTTATGGTCATATATAATCTTCATTAGGTCTGGCCTGACTGAATATGCTACTAATGGATTTACAGTATGATTTTGAGCAAATCTATCTTGTTCTCTGAGCTTCACTTTCCTTATTTGTACAGCAAATATACTGGAGTATGTCAGTCATTTTCTCATTATTACAGACAGCAATTACTTTAAAAATATAATTAAAAATATAATAATATAATTTAGACTTAGAGCAAAGTATCACCAGCCTATAATTCATACCACCAAAGTAACTATGATACAAGGAGGATTCTAAGAGATTAATATAAAGTCCCTCACAGAAGGGGAAAGGAATAAGATCTCGTGAACATATTGGGAGTGGGGGGACAATGAGTGGAGAGGGAACTAGTAGAAAGAGAAGGGGAAGACAGCACATGGGACTAGGAAGATTGAGTCAGGGGAGGAATAGATGAGAAGAGAGAGAGAGAGAGAGAGAGAGAGAGAGAGAG
Source organism: Phodopus roborovskii (assembly GCF_943737965.1). Lineage (NCBI taxonomy): Eukaryota > Metazoa > Chordata > Mammalia > Rodentia > Cricetidae > Phodopus > Phodopus roborovskii. The sequence goes on along the minus strand of NW_026125956.1, from coordinate 397,856 downwards.
AGAGAGAGAGAGAGACCATAAAAGAGGGAGCCATTATAGGTTTGAAGAGAAAACTGAACCTAGAGAAATGTCCAGAGACCTACAAGACTGACCCCAACTAATAATTTGAGCAATGGTGGAAAGGCTGCCTTAAATGTCCTTCCCTGATAATGAGATCGACGACTAACTTATCCACCATCATGGAGCCCTCATCTAGTAGCTGATGGAAACATAAGCAGACACCCAAAACTAAACACTGAGCCCAACTGGAATCCAGATGAAGAGAGGGAGGACAAGACCAGGCTACAGAAACCCACAGAGACAGCTGACCTGAACAAGGAGGAGCTAATGGGTCCCCAGACTGATAGCTGAGAATAAAGCATGGGACTGACTCAGACTCCCTGGACATTGCTCTCAGCCAGGCAGCCTGAGAAGTGTAAGGTACTTTGGACAGTGGAACCAGGATGTATCCCTTGTGCACAAAACAACTTTGGGAGCAAATCCCCCATGGAGGGAAACTCCCTTAACCTAGAGACAGGCGAGAAGGCCTAGTCCCTATTCCAAATGACTTAAGAGATTTAGAGGACCCCTCCTCTAGGGTATCACCCTACATGTGGAGTGGGGGAGGGATGGGAGGGGAGGGTGGTTGGGGGGACATGAGAGGGTGTGAGAGCAGGAAAGAGGGTGGGAGGGAGAGGGAACTGGGATCGATATGTAAAATAAAAATTAAAAAATGAATTAAAAATACAATTATAAAATAATAAAGGACAAACATATGCAGAAAAACATAACATGAAGTTCTTTATGGACAGTAATAATAGCTGAGAAGCAGAGGAGGTAGCAGTTACAGGGAAGGATCCTATGTTAGAGTAGGATATGCTTAAACTCTCCTTTATGCCACTATTATACTCCTAAAGCAATTTAAAGGAACAGTTTGAAACTGGATCATCTTGAGGTTTCTGTCTAAATTAGATATTTTTTTAAAGTCACCAATGTTAAAGAAAATGGGGTGCCTGAGAATAAGAAATAATTCAATAAGCTAGGTAAAGGATTGGTATAACAATGATAATAATAATAATAATAATAATAATAATAATAATACTTCTCAGTGGGCTCTGGAACAAAAACATTAACTTACTACTGAGTTGTAAGGAGGGCAAGGAAAGGATTCCCTTTCTCCAAGCCTGTAACTCCAAGGACAAAAATGTAAGAGGAGGCTGGGAAGGTAGCGCCTGCATTCAGGTCTCAGCTCTGAAGTTGGACTTACGATTCCTATAACTCTAGATCCAAGGAACAGATCTTGGCCTCTTCTGGCCTCTCTGAATACATGTGCCCACCACACACACACACACACACACACACACACACACACACACACACACATGGAGAGAGAGAGGGGGAAAGGGAGAGAAAGAGATAGAGAGAGAAAGAGAGAGAGTCTTGTTAGTTGTCATAACTGTCTATTTATGGACCTTACTAAGCATGAAATATGTGTTCTTGCAATTTAATCATTAAGACTTAGGCACTGCTCATGACAAAAATGAATAAAAATCAAATTAAAATAATAAGACATATTTACCATTGAGTGAATCTCTGCCTCCTTAAAACTGTGTTGTGGCTTAGGGAGTGTCTAGAGTCCGGAAGGTCTAGTCAGTATATGAAAATGGCCAAGGCAACAAGGATTAGGACTATCAGCTCAGCACAGAAACAATCATAGAGCATTTTCCTTTCTTTAACATTTCTCCAAAGTGTAGAAGTACAAAAATAGATCTTCCAAAAATGTGCCCTTGTATTTTGACCTTGCAAGAAAACAGACAATACATGCAAATTGGCAGAAATCAAGGAGTATTTGATAAAAGAGTATTTATAACCCTGTATCTTTAAGCCATGAGATTTACAAAAATGGAAGAAGAGAGTTAGTGAAATATGGAGAACAAAAAGGCTGCTTTGACAGCAATATTTATTGGCTTTTGAATTGAGGAGTAAAGCCAATTAGAGCTGATAGTGGAGGAAGAGGAGCATCAAGACCCCAATTTAAATTCTCTATACCTTTTTACCTTTTTTTATTTTACCAGAGGATAGTATAAGTAAAGCCACCTGGAATCCAGGGGTATTTATTCTTCTTATGATACAAAGAAGCTTCTTAACTCTGGGGGTGGATGGGGGATAAATACTGGGTTCAAAGAGGAAAACCAAAGCATCCATCTTTGCTAGTGAATGCCACTCCCTTTGCCACCTTACCCCTACAAGATATGTGCTAGTTACATTGCCTTTACTAACACTTTTTTTTCAGGTCTAAGTGCTCCAATTTTGATTCTTCAAAGCAAAACTTTATTATTTCCAAAGTTTCCAAAATAAGATATTACTAGGTATCTTTGTCTTCAGATATCTACCACTCCAAAAACCTTTTTAGGAATATTTGTTCTTAAAATCCAGTGACCCACTATCCCTATCAGTTTATGTTTTGGGGAACATATATGCTTTGATTCAGGGTAGATTTAGGATATCTGACTTTCTGTACACTAGAAAGGCAAGATGTTGTTACACTGCAAATAATGATAAAAGATGGGTGCAATAGACCAAGAGCATTATTCTCTGACCAAAACAAGAAAGTCGAGTTGTAGACAGTTGCAAAACTGGGAAAACAGAAGGGTTGTAAGTTAGAGGTAAATGCTGATCTTGTTGTCCTTTGCTAATATTGTCATCTAAAGACCAACATTGAGCTCCTTCAGGGTTTGGCAGAGGCAAAGATGTCTAAATTCTATTTTATGCACAGTGGTCTCACTGGAAATATCTCTGTCCATGACATACAGGTGATAAAGAAATCAAACAGAATATAACATAAAAATGTTTCAATTCCAATATATACTCAATACTTCTTGTGTGGATGTTGGCCAACTTTGATCTTTGATGTTTAATTTATTAATCTAATACAATAATTTCACATATCCATTTATTTCTTCTGAAGGTAGGTCTGAAGCTTCTTTGAGATTTTAAATGAAAAACTAGCAACTGTTTCACTCTGAAGTTCTAGACAGGTATAATGAAAAAAAAATTAATCCTGACTCTCAGAAGGTAGGCAGATTTCTTGGGTTCTACATAGCAAGTTTTGGGTTAGTCAGAGCTTTATAGTGGGATACTGTGTCTAACACAAACAAAAAAACACACAAAACAGTAAGAAGAGATAAGAAATTCTAGTTCTATGGTGTGTATACATGAGTAGCAGAGGGGCTAATATGTGTATTTGTAACAGACATTTAGGTGGACACTCGTCAAACCAACCTAAGTGACTACATATGAGAAAGTGGAGGGGAAAATATGAAAACATGTGAAAAGGTATAAGTGAAAATAGAGAATATTTATATATTTGTGCAGAAGTTAACATGACTAATTGAAAATTGCTTGAGATAGAATCTGGGAGAGGAAGTATAAATATCAGTAAGTTTGTGAGATTCCTACTTTGTAAGAGAATGAGTATATTGATAGTATGCATATATAAATGGATATAAATATATGGGAAACATACAGATTGAATCTTCTGAAATCATCATTTTATAACTTAGGACACATTAAAACTGGAAATTTCTTATATTCCAGCCTTCAATATTTGCGTCTCTATAAGTAAATAAATGTATATCTTCAAACAGAAGTTTCATGTAAATGAACTATGTGAAATCAAGTATATGCATGTTTGTAGAACCTGTATAAATATGAGGCTACATGAGAGTTGAAGTGTGTGTGTGTGTGTGTGTGTGTGTGTTCCTGTGACACACAGATACACACACACACACACACAGAGAGAGAGAGAGAGAGAGAGAGAGAGAGAGAGAGATTGAACAAGGAGGACATTGCCATTGGTCTCTGTGCTAGTGACCACATGCACTCCTTTCAACTCATAACTTTCCCAGCAAACAAGCTTTCCAAGCTGAAATTTTCCACACAGGCTTTCTACCCCAAAGGAGGCTTTATTTATTTTTTCTTTTTGCTCTGAGCCTTATGCCTAGCCATTCTGGACTGAGAAGAAGTAAGTGCCCAGCTCTACTCAGAGAATAATTGGGAACATTTTGCTACACACAAAAAACTGGAAAATGACTGGTGTGTGGGGCTGAAACAGTGCAGGTTGTAGCCGGCAAGACAAAGGGCCCCTCAGCTACTTTATTTGTTCTCTTTAAAAGTAGCCCCTAAGTGACTGAAATATCGTTCGCCACCACAAGCAGTATGAAATTTCACCACCAGTTGGAGTTACGTAACTGTCTCTATGGCAACCAAAGCCCATAAACATGCAGTATCATTGTTGGCTGGTTACATAGCAGTGGTTTTAATGCCCCCACCATCCTTCCCCTTCAGCTCTTTCTAGGTTGTTTTCCTCTTTTATCCCCTTCCTCCTAATTTCCTTTCCTGTCAAAGGTAAGAAAATTAAATGTAGAACAAAATGAGTGAAAACTAAAGCTTTTTGAACAGTGGGTGCACATGAGATGAGCACTCTGAAGTGCAGTTTGGGTGCTCAGCTTGCCTGCAGGACAACTAACACTAGGGAAATTACTGCCTCCCACTACTGTAACACAAACCACAGACACATGCTCTTTAGTAGCTATGATAGAATTAAAACCGGATAAGCTGAAAAGAAAGCAGACAGGGGCCCAAGAGAAACCCATAGGATTTGACCTTCCATAATGTCTTTGTTTTAGTATTCCTAGGATTTTTGGAGTAGCAACTACATGGTGGACATATTGGTAACAGGTGTTTCTGATCTTCACAGAGTGGAGTTTGGTGAAATGGGTATGAAACGTTCCATAGGAATATCTCTGCTTCCTCTATAACTTGGGAATACATTGTATTCCTAACCTAGATCAAAAGGCAGGATTAATCAAGGAGGACAACATGGAGTATTGCAGTTTGTAGATATTGATTCTTAGACCTACCTCTTACAGCTGAGTGAATATGGACATAGAAAACTATCTTTTTCAAATATTTTTTTATTTAAATTAAAAACAGTCTTATCTTACATCTTATCCTTCCTACATCTTCCTCCTATTCCTCCCACCAACCCCCATCCCAGCTCCTATCAACTCCTTAGGGAGGGTGAGGCCTTCCATGGGGGATCATCAAAATCTGTCACATCATTTTGGGTAGGACCTAGGCCCTCCTCTGTGTGTCTGAGCTGAGAGAGTATCCCTCTATGGTGAATGGGCTCCCAAAGCTCATTCATGCACTAGAGATAAACACTAGTTCCACTGCCAGAGGACCCATAGATTACCGAGGTCTTTCAACTGACACCTAAATTCAGGGTTCAGTCCTATGCTGGTTACCTAGCTGTTAGGCTGGGGTCCATGAACTTCCACTTGCTCAGGTCAGCTCTTTCTCTGGGTTTCCCTAGCATTGTCTTGACCACTTTGCTCATCATTCCTTCCTCTTTACAACTAGATTCCAAGAGTTTGGCTTAGTGCTGAGTTGTGGGTCTCTGCTTGTGCTTCTATCATGTACTGGATGAAGACTCTATGATGTAATTTAAGGTAGTCATCAGTCTCATTATAGGGGAAGGGCATTTAAGGTAGCCTCCCCACTATTTCTTAGATTCTTAGTAGGAGGGCCCCAACCGAGAAAAGTATTTTAAAATTTCTGAATAGCAGAGACTGTATTCTTCCCTGCTCTGATACTAATGTCAGACATAGTTCATTTCAACCATGGATTTCTTAAAAATAAAATTATTTGACTCATTGTGGAATATACACACATCTTACTCTCTCTGTGGAATTCACTGGCTGTTCAGTATTTCCTTTGCCCCATGAGAAGCCCTCCAAAAGTCCTCCAGATACCATAACCCTGAGTTTTCATCATTTCCCATCAAACAGCATTATTTCTTTTATACTCTGATCATTTGCTTGTGTTGAGGTTCATGGTTCATTATTTCCCCATTAAAGTTTGAGACTCAGATCCAACAAGTGGTCTAGCCAATTACCTATGTAGTAAATTCTAAGAATTAGACTGTAGTCCAGGGTGGGAGGAGAAATAAAACATAGAAATGGAAGAGGAAGCCTATGAACAATTATTTCTAGGTTCCATGTCTGTAATCATAAACAAACAAACAATAAACAACAAAAAAGGTATTGGAGGCCTTTACCTTTGCCATGAATCCAATGCTTATCTGCTTACTCACATTTCCACACCCATCATTATCTGAACTTTGGCATGGCTTCTGCATGTGTGATAAACATAGATAGCATCCACAGTAGCCTCATTTGTCTCTGCCTTCATGCCCAGAAATGTTTGTCTTGCTGAGAGTAGAGTACTGTTAATTTTGATGTGCACAAATATGTTAATCCTAACCACAGATCCCTTTCCTTGAGAGAAGCAAGCAGAACTGGCCCACAGTTTGTTTTTTGTTTTTTTTTTAGGGTCTTTTAGAGCTGCTATTCTAAGATCATTTTGAAATTGTATTTCTACCTGAAACAAGTGTCAAAGACAGCAAGTAATGTCAGGCGTCACATGTATCAAGACACAAAACAGGGAAGGATATATTTGTTAAGCTTTCAAACCTGACTACTGTTTTCAACAGTAGTATTTCCAAGCTCTCCACATAAAAATGAGCATGTAAAAAATATGAAGAATTGGATGTAAAATTTTCACTCTCTTCTTATATGGATAAGTGCATTGACTTTATGTATAGTTTATATGTGTATAGAGAGGTTTTGGGGGAATGGTACATATCACAAAGGGTCTAAGGTCCTCTCCAAACCTACTCTCTATTAATCTACTCTTTTGGCTCAGGGTAATTTCCCCTGAGAGTTCTGTGCACATGAGGGTACTGGTGGAGAAGATCAAAGATGGGCTTCACCTGAGTGGGAGATACCTTATATACAAAGTAGAAACAATGTTCTCTTACTGTGCCACATGTATCAGAGTGGTGAAGAGATTTAAAGTAAAAGGAAGTGTAGATGTGGCATTGTACATCTACTATAGAAATGCTTGAGAGCCAATGGCAGAAAGAGCACCTTGTCTTTAAAGCCAGGTTGGGTTATAGATGCATTGCTTCAAAAATTGGAAAATAATACAATTAACTATAAAATAGCACATAAATATAAATAATTAGACATAATCATCAACTAGCAGAGTTACATCCTGCAAATCAGAAGGAAAGCCTTTGCAAAATGGAGTATAAGAACTATGCTGAGAGTTTTAAAATGCTATTTTTTTCATTTCAGTAGAGAAATGAAGAGTCTTTCTGTGTCTAGTTGGAAAAAATTCCACAGTGCAGGGGATATGGTACTATGAGGAAGCCTCATACTTAGTTGGTATCTCCAGAAAAGATGTGATGAAAATGCAGAGAATTTGTGAATGTTCCTGAGAATGTTTGGTGTTATTGGATTCCACAAGAATAGAGTTGAGCCAGCCAAGGGTTGGATGAATAAGGGCACTACAGTTCCTTTTTATTTTTTATTAGTTTTTTATATTTAACTAAAATTTTCTCATTTATTTTACATGACAGCCACAGTACTCCCTCCTCTTCTCCTGTCTCCCTTTCCATCCATTCCTCCATTTCTCCATTCAGAAAGTTGCAGGCCTCCCATGGGCTTGAAAAAAGCATGGAACATCACACGTTGAGGCAGGATTGAGCTCCTCCCCCTTCATCAAGACTGAGTGAGGTAATCTAGCATGTTTATTGAACATTTAAACTGTATGCCAGATATTATGTTATGTAATTTCATCATACACTTTGGTTTAATTTAATTCTGATAATCTATATGGTACTCTTTTCATACCGTCTACCATGGTAGATACTGTCATCCCAGTTTATGGAGAGGACAATGTTGAAATCAGACTAATGTCCTAAATTAATCACATCTATAAATGCAAACACTCATATTTGGTCTTAATAGTGTCTTTAAAAGTGACTGCCTTCTGATCAAGGTGAACAGATTGCATCCCTCATAAATAAGAATCATATTGTTGAGCAAGGTGATTAATTCTGGTATGGCAGTAGGGGAAAGTAATGTTGCCTGAAACAAAACAGTCCACTGTGGACTATTAGAAAAATGACAATAGATAGGTTTTTCCACCTAATGTGACCCAGAGAATTAATAACACCCTTAACTTGCAATTAACTCAGTGTATGATGTTAGTCAAATCCTTTCCTTTGTTTTAATTTTCTCAACTGTAAACGTACTTGTAGTGAATGCTAAATAATAGAATTTAACATTATGCTTAACACATAATTGGAATCTAATAAGTGATACTTTAAAGGAGGGTTATGTTAGATAACCTTTTTGTTAAAATAATAACTGAATTTGTCACTCTTCCCACCTTTCCAATAAATGAGAGTGGTCTGTACTGATCAGCACAACATACAATTATAGAATCCCTCCAAATTTCAAGGCCCTTAAAACAGATGCAAGGAAACCAATCAGTCTCTTCAGCAAGCTTTGGCTGAATGCTTCTCCTCCTCCTCATCCTCCTCACCCTCCTCCTTCTTCTTCTCCTCCTTCTCCTTTTCCTTCTTCTTCTCCTTCTACTCCTCCCCATTCCTCTTCCTCTTCTTCTCTCTTCTCTCTCATACACACCTCTCCCCTGCTCCCCCCGCCTCTCTCACACATACACTGAGGTAGATGAAACAGGTCCTGGTTCTTACTATTTTCTACCATTTGGGGAATAAGGATATTTATGGAACCAAAGAAACCCCAGCATAAAAAAATAGTACTGGGGTAGAATGTTTTCTTTTCTTTAGCTCTAAAGCCTGATGATTTTCTTTTCAGGAGGCCTCCATTACCAAGTTTATTTGCAAAATTTCTTACAATCATTGTTGAAAATTCTCTCACAAGTCAGTAGACACAAATTATTCTAGTGATTTAGTTCACAGTAATTTTTAACTGTCACCATTGGACCTTACATCATGTCTAATTATTGAGGAACCTGTGGCAAATAAAGTAGACCTAGTGCTTGTACTCATAATGTTTTCGGTATAATATTTATGTTCCACAATTAGCCACTCAAAATGACTCATGAACAATTTCCTTCATCTCTGTGTGGAGTTTCCTTATCAGTGGAAAGTAGCAACCAGTATACACATGAGTTCCACTTTGGACCTACAGCACTGCACATTTCTTTAAAGTCAAGTCCTATGTTCAAGGAATCAGGAAAACTACCTCCTAGTTCCTTACCTACTCAGTTCACTAAGGTTAAACAATGTGCTCTAGGTTGTGTAGACAAATTCAGGCCATGTCCTGAGCTTCCTCTCAAAATTAACTTTACATTTGTAGCACAAAGAAAATAAATCTGCTAGATACTGTTTGCTTAATCACGTTCTGTTCCCAAATAGACATTAAACAAACAAGATGAAAAGAAAGATGTTGTTAATGCTTTTAATAACCCAATAATATTTAAATACATCAATAATTGTCTTATTAATCTAAATTAACTTCAGAAAAGTAAACTGTCCTAGAGCTCTCTCTACTTTTGTTGTGGAATCCTTTTAGGGCAAGAATTGCTTCTTGGAGTAGAGAAATCAGGTAGAGCTGAGAGAAGTGACCAGTAAAGGACACCAAGCTGTTGCTTGATAAAGTTTCCTTGGACAGGGCAATGAAATTTAGAGGATCAGAAATGGTAGTAGAAAATGGCAACTTCTATGTATAGGAAGATTTATGAAGAATATTTAACTCAGTTAAAATCATTTTAATCATAAAACTTAAACTAGGATCTATAACTTTCCATGATGCCATCTTACATACATCCTTTTTCAGCTTTCAGCTGTGTAAGTAATTTCTGACAGTTAACACCACAGACTACCAAGGCAAATGATTTGGATTTATATTCTTTCATTGCCATTCACAAACCAAATGGCCATAAATAAATTATACTACCCCTCTTTATTGCTTTTCCTTTATCTGCAAAATAAACCATGATGCCATATTCTAACTATTAAATTTGTCAGGAAGATTGGCCCAGTTATTATTTGTAAAGAATTTGGAGAAATACTTGCTATAAAGTCAACACTGCAAATATTTATTAAATAAAATAAGCGGATTTTATTTAATTTTGAGCTAGCACAATAGTCCAAAACAAGAAGTAGCAAGAGTAAATCTTGTAGATGCCTATCTCTCTTATCTGCAGCATTCACCTGGTTTGCCTCTACCTGAGATCTGGAACATTCATTTTACTCCCAATCCCTCATCACACTTCCAACACTATAATGCTAACTTTCCATTGTTTCTAGTCACAAGGAGTAAACAGCTGAAAGAACCGTCACAGACATTGCCTCAACAAATCAGCCTAACAATTCCTAGCTAGATTTATGATTCCATCACATTTCAGAAATGAGAAAATCTATGCCTAGCAGGTTAAGGTTACTAGTATACCTGCTTAGGAATAGCCTTATGTTACAGCCACCTTTAGCTAATGGAATTTTGGGTCCCCACTTCCTGTGTTCCCTGGTAACACTAGGAATATAAACATCAGATAGGCTATTTCTAGGAATTTCAACTACCATGTAACAAATTTAAGGTGTCTTCTCTTTGTCTTAAATTGCATCTCTAGCTCTAAGTGGAAACCTGTCATATTAAGTAAGCTACCCAAAAGGATATATGAAGGATTATCCCTTAATGAGGTAATGTATTTTTCCTTCCCAGAAGCCTGTTCTCAGTATCCCCCTTTGTAAGGAAATACCTTGGTGCCTATGCCATGAAGCTTGCTTCAGAAAAGCTCAACGTTTACTTTTTTGTCCCCTTTCAGTTACTGGCCAAAGGCTAAGTATGAGTTTTCTGGCATCAAGCTTCCCCGTTCCTTTGCTATATGACTGCTTGTTCTCCTCCACAGTATATGGTGCAGCCTTTCCTCTTTCTCTTAACCATTTCGTTTTTCCTTTGGAGCTGGTTGTCTGTCTTTTTTTTTTCTATTACAAGCTAAGAAGTTCATCCTTAGTGTTCCTTTTCAGTCAGCTTCTTAATTCTTATGTTAGTCAGACTAGAACTCCCAAGTAATGACATCACTCCACTTCTAGCTCAGAATACATTACAAATGTGCTATGATGTCAGGCAAAACCCTCCCCATATCTGTGCCATAAATCTCTCATCTACTCAGTGACATGATGGCAAGATGATGTCAGAAACTCTTCTAATACGCAAAACTTGTTGATACTGTACAAGGAATAAGAACCTTCCCTGTCACTCCTTAAATTTTCCCTGACTTCTCTTTTTCACAAATAAGTTATGGAATTTGAAATGTTCAGAGAATAGGCTCAGCCTCCTTGTCCTTTTTATTTCTTTCTTTTTAACTTTATTTAGCATCATGAGGCTAAGCTATAACTGTGAGAGTACACTTCTCTTATTCAATTGACATGACTGAGCCCATTAAGATCATCAGTGTAGAGAGCACCTGCTTTCAGATCAATGGCTTTGAAATGGAATGTCTCCTTTCTCATTGCTCTGGATATATGTGGACTATAAGAGCAGTCTTTACTAGGTATTTTTCTTTTCTGGATTATTTGGAAGAAGTAATAATGATTTTTGACAGTGTACTTTTGCTGTGTATACCAGGCTGGCCTTGAATTAATGATTCTTTTTCCTTAGTCCTCCTAGTGCTACACATTTAGGTTTTATTGTTCTCTGTGATGAGCTGAATTATCAATTTCATCTAATAAACTCCAATTCTCATTGATTTATGGTAGGAACTTAATGTCTTTACAGTAAGGAAAGGAATCTACCCCCGAGTAGACACATTCCATCACCTTCTCTCCTAAGGGATAATCCAGTGAAATCGGTCAATTATCTGGCCAAGGGACAACCTCTCAGGAAGGGAATAATTCCCCCTTTAATGAGATAATGTACATTTCCTTCACAGAAACCAGGCTTTCTTTTAAATCACAGCAGAGCCCCTGTGAGGATAACTCAGATTTTTTAAAATTTATTTATTTATTTTATATAACCAAGCCCATTTAAATGAAAACAAACATTTATAGACAATATTTGGGAATTTGGGCATCATTCTTTCCAAACTATTTCCTGCTGGTAAGGGGCGCTGTCATGGGGGATCTGATCTTTTGCATACTTTCTCAGAAAAACCTAACTTTTCCTTTTGTTCTCTCCCTCTCCCTCTGACTCTCTTACTTTCTCCTCAGCATACTTTGCCTTATACTTTGGACTTCATTCTTTCACTAAATCTTCCCTTCCCAATATGTACCCGTTTCTCTGCCATATGGCTTATCTGCACAACCACTTAATTCAAATGGAATGGCTTCTTTTTCTGTTTTTGGTTTATCAAGAAAGAGTTTCTCTATGTAACCCTGGCTATCCTGTTCCTCACTCTATAAACCAGGCTGGCGTCAAAGTCACTAAAGATCGTCCTACCTCTGCCTCATGAGTACTGATATTAAAGATGTGTGCAGTAACCATCTAGTGTCATGGCTTCATCATTTCCTTCTCTTCTCCATTATTCCCCTCTAGGTATTGACCAAGATTTATGGCTATCTGCCCTTGAACTTTTCTTTTCAACTCTATTAAAATTGTCCTTGAGTTTCCTGTTGAGTCTGCTCTTATATTATTTTTATTAATGAGATTAAGAACCCAGTAACATGCTGGACTCCCCAATAATTCTGAACATAATCTCACTTAACAAATTTTCTGGAAGAGAGACTTGTACTAGTCACATGCTGGGGTTCCTTGAGAAATTAAAATTACACAATCCCTGTTGTGAGAAGTTCATACTCTACGATGATATAACCATATGACCCAGATAGGCATACACACAGGTTGCGCTGTAATTGTTACTCAACTTGGAGTTAAGGAAAGTTTTATAAAGATAATCTCAATGACCCATCACAGATGTGGCAGGAGTTGGGTCTTAAATAAATAGACTAGTAAATGAAAGTGGAAAGATAAAGATATAATTTGTTTGAGGTACAGAGGAACCTTTGAAAGGTGAAAGGTTAGAAGAATGCTATAGAAATATATAGTAAGCAATCCTACAGTATAAAGCAAAAAAGGGCAAACAGAATTGTCATCCAGGGTGTGATAAAAGTGAAGAAATATATGTTTCTAGTCCTGATCAGGTAAACAATGTTTTTAAATTATTTGTTATGGTTTTAGATTGGCATCTCAATCCCACTGAAGTCAAAAGTACCTTGAGATGCTTTCCCAAACAACTCTTACCTGCTTACATTTCAGAGATACAAATTTATTCTCTTCTGTAGACACAGCTACAGGTTTCCTAGGAAAAGGAGGGTGAACAGATGGTTGATAAATCCAATAGCTTTGATGTTTGTTCTGATTCTTATTCTGACTGGGCCTAGTTACACAAAAAGTCCTTCATAAAGAATGCACTGAGAAAGATTGCCATATGCCTCAGGATAAGACTGTAGGTTTGCTGACAACAACAAGTCATTTCACGTGCAAACAGATATTTGATACTTATGGCCATTTTCTGACACCTTACCTGTCACCATCTTCAAGGCAGAGAAAAAAAAAATCCATCCTCCACCCTTGTCTAATGCATCCAGTGAATTTCATTGTCCCTGAAATTGGAGAGCATACACATTTAATCATAGCTAAGACATGGAACACAGATTTCTTCTTAAGGATAAGTTACATGGTGATACATGCATACAGACAATATTCCTTTAACATTGCCTGTCTATTGCTATATTTTAATATCTAACCAACAGCAAGGGCATGGACCTACATCTTTACTAGATTTTTCAAAGAAATATACTACAATAAAACATATTTGTGTTGCAATTTGATATGGAATAGAATATAAAAGATTTAGGTAAGCTTTGTATAGAAAGTATATGAAATTACGTTATATCTAAAAATAATGAAGATCCAAGGACAGGATATACTTTGCTCCCTGGGGTTCCAGAGGTACCTAACAACAACTAAATTCAGTTCAAACTACTGGTCTCCAAAACAATTGTACTGTGTTGCCACCCAGATGGTAATGCCCTGTAATGCAAAAGGAGAAACCTAGTACTGTATCAATAGAGAATAACCTTACTAATATCTACTCATTAATTTCATGTTAAGCCCCTATTTCTTCATTTTCAAAAAGCTGGCTTGACTATATAATTAATAGATTACCACTCCAGTTCTTGAATGATAATGCCTAGGCTAACTTGTTTCCTCGTGCCTGCCATGCTATTCAAACTTGGGGGTGTTCTTTAAACTCTTTATACCCCAACCACATTTAAAATTGGAATAAGCATAGCACCTCACTGAAGAAGCAGAGACATTGGATTAACCTTGTCTACATAGATTGATCCTGCCACAAGAAATAAGTTAATCAATCAACAACCAATCAATACTAACTATAGCATAATATTGTTGCATTGATTTATTGAATTAATTTGAGCAAACCAAATAAGAGATAGATTACTGTTGTTAAAACTCAGAACCTGTGAATCTGAAAAATCCATGTTGACATATCTGTGACCTACAGAGGGCAGAGTTTGCAGCCAAGGGTCACTGTAGTTGTATTTCATGGTTGGGTTGTTGAAACTGTGATATATGGCTAGCTTTTAGAAAAAAAGAAAAAGAAAAAAAAAACACCCTCAAGCAAACCATCCTGTAACGAGTATGGTTTTTCCGCCTGCTGTCGCTGGTCTTGTCCCTCCGCCGCGCCAGCCCCAAATAACGCACAGAGACTCTGTATTTGATACAATGCTGTTGGCCCAGTTATTTGTTTCTTATCAGCTAGCTCTGCCTTAATTATTAACCCATTTCTGCTGATCAATGTATTTCTCTTACCGGGGAGCCAGCCGGCATACTGCTTTCTCCAGACTCTCCATCTTGGCTCCTCCTTCCTCTTTCCTCCTTGTCTCCTAGTCCCTCCTATCTTCCTTTCCTATTGGCCAACAGTGCTTTATTCATTAACCAGTATGAGAAACATATACAGAATGACCTCCCCCATCACCATCCTGTCATCAAAACAAATACAGGTTTTGTGTACTGAAATATATACTCATGTTTCTGGAAAAAAAAGACTTTATTTCATCAAGGGAAATGTCTTTATGGATACTTGAGATGGGGAAGCTGTAGGGTGCTTATTGGAAAGTGGTTCACAAAATGTAAAACTGGCCTAAGTGAAATAATTTTCAAAATAGAGACAGTTTCCTTTTGGCAGTGGAGCAGGTTAAGCAGAGTAAACAGAAATTGCTGAAAAAAGGTCCTGGGTTCTTGACTTTTCCTCAGTAGTAGAGGCCCTTTAGTAGGCACATGTGGTCTTGGCTGCTTTCCCTTTCTTTTCTGTGGGTGAATATTATAGCCCCTGTTCCCTAATGTGAGCCTAACCATTACTCCACAGTGTACCTTATGTTGAGTGGATTGCTTAATTGTGACTTTTGTCAGTCAATAATCACCTAATATATGTTTTAATATTAACAGAATCTGAACTATTAGGATATTAAGGCAGTTGCTGTAAAACTATGTCACATGAAAACCTAAAGCATTCTATAAAGACATCATGGGAATTAGGTAGAAGGCATAGTCCTCCTACTTCACCAGGAGAGGTCACTTTGACCTTTCTTTTTTAATATTGTGATTCGCTGTTGAGTTTTACTTACAGTAAGAGATTCTATTACTAAAGTAAAGTTGTAAAACTTCTGTCATAACTTTAAAATATTGTACCATTTCAGAAATGTCAACATGTTAAAAACCAAAAAAATAACACTCTGAGCTTCACTGTTCTGAAATATTTGAGGCAAAACCCCCAAACAAACAGAAAAACCAACTAAACAGGAAAGGGAGAAGAACTGATTCTTTCTTCAAAGTTAAAACTGAGAATGAATAACAAACATAATAACCATAAGCCTCAATGGTTCAAACCAAAACTGTGTTGTTTTGCTGAGGAAAAATTGTATCTACAACAAGATGGATGAGAATGTTTGCTACAATAGACAAGAAAATTGAAGTATGGAGAAAGAGATGGAAGTGAGGGTTCCTTGAGGAATAGGAGAGTTTGTTCTGGAAGTGGCCAAAAGACAATGAAGTTTTTATAATGAGAACTAGGAAGAGAGGAAAAATAGAAGGCAATAGAAGGAGAGATCTTGGAATCCCAAGCAGAAGTATTTGAGCTTGGTTTAATCTTTTGACTGCATTCACCAAAAACGTGGGGAGTATACAGAAGAAAAGAAAGCATAATGAGGAGGATTAAATGGTAATCTAAGTGGAGCTCACTCAAATGTTGCTCTGAGGACAAAGACTCACTTTACTGTTGACACTGAGCTCAGTGCCTACAACTGTGTGCATCACTAATTTGCCTTTTCTTATTATGTACATTATTTATTCAAAGGCCTTTTCTTATCAAGGCCAATGTCATGCAACTTACTGTAGCATTCTATACTTAGTAAATATTCATTAAATGATTTTGATCACAAAATGAAAGTCACTTAAAGGAAAAAAAAATATTTGGAGGATGATATATGTTAAGAAAAAGCTGCAAGAAGGGAATCTCTGAGCACCCCAACCCTTACCAACCTTCCCAAGGTTTTCATACCCCAAGTAATCAATAACTCTCTGACATTAGACAGCTATTACTTTACATAAGCAAAGTTCAAGATTCAAAGTAATTTCTTTAACAATATAGTACTGAAATCTGTTGCTTCTCCTCACAATTCTATTGATATACCTTTCTGTGGTCTATTTGTTATTTTTCTTCTCTATGCACTGGCCACTCCAGCAAAGCTAGAGACCATTCCAAATACTAAACCCTCCTTCCCCTCTTTTTGCTCAAAGTCACCTATCTTCAGTAAATACAAATAGATTAAGTGGTAGGGATTGTACTTAGAACCAAATGTCTTTGTTCTACTCTAAACTGTGTCAAATCTTAGTTTCCCATCACTAAACTGGGCATTTTGGGAAGATCAACCACATAGTCAATGCTCTCAGAAAAAATAAACATGTATCCCCTACCTAACTAAGAAAACCAATACCTAACATTTCAGGTCACTCCCCTGTCTCCCAATAAGGTAGGACAATCTGCCAGTTGATGACCTAGAACTCTAGGAGTAATATAGAAGTTTTAAGTTTGAGGAGATGACCCTTGAAATCACATAGTTTAGTTGACCCAGTAGATCTGCAGTATATGCTATACCATACACTTTCATTAAAATGACCTCTTTGTCCATTTATCAAGTGACTTCCAAACACAGACCTAATTTTTGGTCTTTTTCTTTCATATTTTATGAATTTATGCATTATTATTTGACACCAGAGGCACCCATGGTAAAATCATCAGTTCATCATTATATACACATGTGGGAAATATATTTTATTCATCACTGTCAACTCAAAGATGGGCATGGGCAAGTTCAAATGACTACACCAGATAAATAAAGCCAACCGTTGAACACATTCGTTATTTCTTGACATAATAAATGCACACATAAAATCAACTTCCTTGTTCTTTCATACAAATATGTATATGTATATATATATATATATATTCATATGTCCCAGATACCATTCAAATCAATAGAACTAGACTACTTTTTATTTAAAACATTGATGGATCTACACTATGTCATGATAAAAAATTAAAGCCCTCAGGTATATAGGGGCACCAGAATCCATACTAATGAAATCTACTGTTATGTAAAGATTTAATTATGGACTATGGCTTGAATTTTTCTACAAAGCAATATTGTACTCAAATACAGTAAATATCTGCAAATTGCTCCACTTTTCCATATCTCAATTATCTCATTTGTAAATGGATAACATAAAAAAGTGAACTATTCACAACAACTAATAGACTTAAATGAGATAATAAATCATATGACTTTAGCTCACTGCCATAGAAAAGGGGCTCAAGAAAAGAAAACACTCATTATTAATAATAAAAGCAAGAATACAAGACAAATGTCTGAATATATGTTTAGTCTTTGAGTGGGCATTTTTTTAGAGTAAAATTTTGTGGAATTAAGTCTAATATGTGTCACTAATTACTGGTTGACTGTGATTCTGTTTTAATCCCACAATATCAATAATAATGAAGTAGTTACAGTGATGGAACAATATCACCAGTTGTTCAAACTATGTGTATTCTGGTCTTTATTGTCAATCATCATCGGAGCTCCTATCATATTGTGTCAGATTTATATATAAACCAATTAATAAGATTGTGGTTCTTGATTCTGTGATATAACTGTTAAATAGTACCATAAACAATTATGGTACAAAATGGGTGTCATAACTACAGAAATGTGTATAATGTCTTGAAAGGAAATAAACATGTATTTCTTTGGGTACAACAACATAGCAATTATATAGGAATGTCCTTTAGAGGAAGTTGTGCTTGAGATGTTTTTTTAAATTGTTTATTTTTAATTAAATATTGTAATATATTTCACCCTTCCCTCTAAGTCCTTCAAAATACCCAACTACCACTTAATTCACTCATAAATTTATTGCTTTGTTATCTATCTATCTATATATCTATCTTTGTGTATGTTTATAAATGCC
Organism: Phodopus roborovskii; assembly: GCF_943737965.1. Classification (NCBI taxonomy): domain Eukaryota; kingdom Metazoa; phylum Chordata; class Mammalia; order Rodentia; family Cricetidae; genus Phodopus; species Phodopus roborovskii. The sequence continues at coordinate 379,434 of NW_026125956.1, read as the reverse complement.
TAAACATATGACTATAAACTCTTGATTCCCTTTAGCCTTTTTATGCAAATGTTTGTAGGACTGGTCACTTGGAATTGTATAATTAATTAGGGGCCACATCTCTTGGGATGACTAATTCTTCCTCACTCAGCAGTCCTAATATGCCTGTGGTTCTATATTTGGTGGTAGAACCACATGAGATTTCCACCCATTTCCACAACAGTATGTCTGTCGTTGTTGTCATTATTCACTTCCTATTTTGGTAACTTTACTCTTATGTATCATATGTGATGCTTCCTTGTTAATTCTAGGAGAAACTACCTCTCAGTAAACTGCCTTGTCTTTGCTCTTATCATCTTTCTTCCTGCCCCTATTCCTCATTATTCTCTGAGCTTTCAGCACAGAGTATCTATTGTAGATATATTGACTGAACACCCTACAATCAGTTGTTCTCTGCATTTTGATTGGTTGTGGTTATCTGTAATTGTATCTTATGCAAAGAGAAGCTTCTTTGAAGAAGCCTAAGAGATACATTTGTCTGTGGATAAGAATTTTGAAGTCCAGTTCTGACTTATACATCTCCAACAGAACTCTTGAATCTAACATTCAAGTATCACTGAGGAAGAGAGGATGGTAATATTGTAAGATACAGAGGAACAAGAAGCTGGTTATGGGGTTGTGTGTTCTAGAAATGGCAGAGAGGTTACACTGTCAAATTATCAACAATACGGCTGCCTAAATATGATCTGTACAAGGTTGACACCAGTAGACAGGATAATATTGAAGGGAGAGAGCTCAAGAGGCATTAACCCTAGACAACAAACTATATGCAACTAAGAATATTGTAAGTAGAAGAAATAGTATTTCCCAAGGAAAAGTATATCAATTGGTTATCAAGTAGCAAATGTTCACCTTGAAAATATATACATACAAGTAACACAATACAAACTTAGCAAATTTATTTATGTATTTATGAACACTCATCCACAAATAAACTTGTGATAAACAACAAAAAATAAAGAAAATTAGGCCCTGAATTTGAAAGAGAGCAGGTTAGATACATGGAAATGCTTGTTTCATAAAAAGCAGAAAGTGATACTATATTATTATCTCACAAAAGCATCATGTAACTCAAGATATCCCAACATGATTTTGTTCTTTGTTAGGTTATGCAAACTAATACAATAAAAACACTCCTTTCTGGGCTAAAGATACTGCCTCCACCTTTCTCTAGAAAATTTCTGTAGAAATAAATGTATAGCAGTAGTTTTTCAATAAATGTCAGTGGTTTTCAGTGGTTTTGAAGGCTGGCTCTTCATATTCAGTGTGAACTCCATATTCTCAATTCTTGATAGTCTCAAAAATAATGCATCTTTGTATGGTATCTTGAAGAATGTAAATTGTTGCAACCAAAGATTTTGTATTACAATCTTGGATTCACCATGAATTATCTGTCCAACTTTGAATAAATGACATGATTTCTTTAGCCCTTAGATTCATCACAGGTGAAATGGAGGTGAAATGGTGCCTCCTTGACAAATTTGTTCTGAAAATAAAATAAAATAACCACAATACTTGGTTGAAGTATAAGAGTGAAAGTATTATGAGTAATTTTCATATAGTATATATGTACTTTAATAATATATGCACACATTATAAACACACCTAAAGGTACACAATTTGCTAAGAGAATATTTTGTTCAAAAAATTCCCCAAAAAATTTTGTCCTGAAAGTAAAACTTCTTATTGCTGTGATGAGCAGAAAGACTCTTAGACACTGCTTATGACTTTGTAATAAATATGAACATAATGAAAAGAGAAAAGTGCTGCAGACAAAACTTCCGGCCAAGTGCTGTCTGAAGGGACTCCCCATAGAGAAAATGAGACAGGCACTGCATTGCAATCCCAGGTTTTTTCTTTCTTATTTAGACAGTCTGCAAAATATTGTTTTTAGGCAAACTAGATGGGCAGGTTGCACTTACCGCCTGAGAAAGGAGAATTTGGGGACAGAATCTGGGGCCTAAATTACCTACATTTCTATCACCAAAAAGCTGCCCAAATTTGACCTAAGCCTAAGAAAAATAAATCTACCTCCATGACCTGTCTCACTGTTTTCTGTTCTTTCTACTTCTCTTAAAGATAGAGGACCAAGTTTCTTGCAGCCAACTCCACCTAATCCTACCAAATGTCCTTGATTCCCAATCTTTACAAAGGTTGCTACATGCGCACCAAAAACCTCATTGATTCTTTAGACTCAAGGACCACTTCTCTCAACATAGTGACCTTAGACACATTCCTCCAACTCTACCCATCTCTGCTACCTTCCTGAGAATATTGTGTCACATGCTTGTCTTCTCACAACACTTCTGGACGCTTCCCTCTCCAGGTAGAGATTCCAGATTCAATTTTCACCAACTCCAGTCATTCCTTTTATGTAGTCTTGTTCTGATTTCTAGGCAAGGACCCTAGAATGCCACTAAACTCCTGACATCCAGGCAGCAAAACTAGACTCACATACAACTTGTCATGGTTGAGGACACACATTCTCAGCTTGATTCAGGGCTCTTCTCCAGATTTAACTCTTCATGTAAGGACTCCAAACTTACAGGTCTAATTTCATCTCTCCCTGACACAAACACTTGACCATGCATCTATCTGGTAAGTTACCCTAGAATCATACTACTACATGCATTCCTGAGGTACAAGGCTGTGCCTTCCAGATCATGACCCTAAACTTGTACTACAACTCCACCCATCTGCATGCCTTTAGCCACTCCTCCTCTCCCTTTCTGCAGGTAGAGATCCTAGACTTAAATAAAAATCTCTAGCAGGTAACACTAGTTAAGGAGAATTCCTGAGAACCTCCCCAGATTCCTGAAGACTGAATGAGAAACTTCTAATTCTACAGAAGGTTTGCTCTTGGCCTTAGAAACTTGACTCAGCTGGAACTGGTCCAGGATTACTGATAACTCATTCCAAAATCAACACTGAATTTCCCAAGGCTGAACCCTAAACCCCATACATCTTACAAGTTGGGGCAACAGAAAAATGACAAGCAACTACCCATCAGTAATGAGAAGATAAGATTTCCACACTAGCACACATTATCAACAATCTAGCTCCAAATGCCTTGCCGTCATAATAGAAAAAATCAAATCAAAATAATGAAGATAATAAATCTCTGCCAGAAATTAGTATTTCCTAGTAACATTCCCTGGGAAAGTTGCTTCAATTATGTACAAAACAATAATTTTAAAGTAAAAATTAATAAATATGATCAAGGAACCTAAAGGGGATATGAGTAAATGCCAGGATAATGATAGCAAAATAGAATTTAATAGAATATCTGAAGACAATAAAAAAATGAAAAGGACTCAAAAGGAAAAAGTCAGGATTCAAAGAAAACAATTAGAGAAAAGCATTTCTAATAGAATAGATGAAGTGAGATAGAGAATATCAGGTCTTGAAGACAGGAGAGAGGGATTGGATCATTCAATTAATAAAAATGTCAAAATAACAAAAACCAACAGCCCACAAGAACAGAGCATACAAGAACTGTGGAATGATATTGAAAAAATCTAAACCTACAAATGTAGAGAAAGGGGAAAAGGAAAATTTGTAAAAATCCCATAGTCTCTAAATTCAGTCTTTAAAATATCCAAAGTTTCTCTAAAATGCCACAGTCTTAACTGTGGACTCTTATTTTAAAAGTCACAAATAATATACATTCTTGTTACTTAAGAAAGAAACAGGGCATAGTTACCACTGTAAGAAGAAAAACTAAAGATCAAAAGTACAAAGAGTTCAGTGTTAGACAGCTGGTATGCAGTCACAAATCCTCTGGGCATCAATGAGCCTGAGCAGCTTCTTTTTCATGTTCTGCCATCCACGAAGCACACAACTTGTCTTGGAGGCTCAGGCCAGTCAAATTCCACAGCGGTTTCTACACTTTGGTGATTGTTTCAGAGTCATGGCATATGTAATATGCTGAGGTTCCAGAGGCTGCATTTTCACCAATGATCTCCTGATACCTTTTTAGCAACTGTAACCCTGCCACATGGTGGTGCCAAGCCTTAGCTTTTCTCCATGACCCCTTCCATTCTAGTGTTTCCACATCACCTGAGGCTAGACCTTCATTTTTGTCCTCTCTTTTTTCCCCACAGTTCTAAGTCACAGCTTCTTTCCCTGACCCCTTCAGTCCTTCAAACAAGTACTCATTGGAAGACTCATACAGTAGCAAGACTTTAGGCCAGGTTTTGATGGAGCCCTAGCCACCTCTAGATCAGTGCTTCTGCATGCTCACCAGGATTATGTCTGGAAGATTTCATCCCATTGACTGTCCCCTCTCCCTAATCTCTGCCACTTTCTCATTTCTAGCTGACCAGAATTGATAGTTCCACTAATGTGTAGGTTTCACTGTCATGGTATTGATCTTTTGTCAATCATATTTGATTATGAATATTCATCTCCAACTTACCAGATACCAGAGATTTTTAATTGAAATACATCACATGAATCTTCCTAATAGTGATTTTAAGGGATTCATAACGTCTCTCTGAAAAGTCACAAATTTTACCTTGTCTGTATCAATCTTGACACAGTCTTCCATGGTCCCACAATTGCTAAACAAGCTCTGAATACTTAATGGTATTTCCAGATTAAAGTTCAAAAATCCTTCACAATTATTGACAAAATAATATGATAAAATATGTTCCAGTAATACATTATGATTCTTGAACAAATTTCTGTATTAGCTTGCTTTCTAATGCTGTGATAAAACATTTAACAAAAATAAAGTGGGGAAGAAACATTTATTTGACTAACAGGTTTTAGTCTATAAACAGAGGCAAGGCAGACAGCTTGAGGCAGGAACCTGGAAGCAGGAACTGAATCAGAGAGCGTGAAGGGGTATTTCTAACTGGCTAAATCACACATATTTGTTTAGCCTATTCCTTTATACAATCCAGGTCCACATTCCTAGGGCTGGCACTTTACACTGTGGGCTGGCCTTCCTGCATCCATCATTAATCAAGAAAATGCCTCACAGGCTTGCCTACAAACTAATTTGACCATTTTTTTTCAGCTGTGGTTCACACTTCTCAGATAACTCTAGTGCCCTAAGTTGACTGAGATCCCTACCCATCCCCACACACACCCATAGGCTCTAATATTTGCATGCTTCCTCTTCAGTTGGTGAAATGTTCAGAAGGATTAGGAGATGTGACTGTGCTGGAGTAGGTGAGTTCTTATTGGAGGATGTCTGTCTATCTCTGTATCTGTCTCTCTCTGCCTGCTTCCTGTGGATCAGGATATAATGCTTTCAACTTCTTCTCTAGCACCTTGTTTGACTGTCTGGCACCATGTTGCCTTCCATGACAATAATGGGCTAAACCCTCTGAAACTGTAAGCAAGCCAACAATTCAATGACTTTTTTATGAGTTGCCTTGGTCATGATATCTATTCAAAGAAACAGAATAAGGACTAAGACATCTATTTTGAGTCACCTTGACACAAAACTATCCAGCACAAAGGCAGAGAAAATATTTTAACAACATGGTAGAAGAAAATTTCCCAGAGGCATATACAATACCAAGTGGACAGAAACAGGAAATAAACTCCCCACAAAACACTAAACATACAAAACAGAGAAAGGATGTTGAAAGCTGCAAAGAGAGAAAGATGACGTCATATCTGAAGGCAAGAACAATAGCTGAGCAATAGTGGCTCATGCCTATAATCTCATCACTTTGGAGGCAACGGCAAGCAGATCACTGTGAGTTCAAGGCTAGACTGTCCCACAAAGTGAGTTTCAGAACACCAAGTTCTGTTATACAGAGAAAGCTTATCTCCAAAGAAAATAAAATATAAAATTAAAATTCAGTGTAAAATTCAGAGAGTAACAAAGACTTCACAATCTAATGTAATATGAAGACACTCAATCCTTAACAGATTGAATCATTAGGATCCATTAAGAACACCTGATTTTCTCTCCAATTATGGCCCCTATGAATAATGGGGGTTGGAAAACAATAGAAGAATGGTAGGTCCTGTTGTGGAATATTTCTTTATCTAGGTAAATATGCATTGCATTTGTTTAAGGATATAAACATTTGTTACATTTGTTATGCTGCATTAGTTTAATGATGTAAAGATGTGTTGCTTTGCCTGCCTAAGGTACCTGATTGGTCTTGTTAAAAGCTGAAGGGCCGATAGCTGGGCAGTAGAGTAATAGGAAAGATGGTAGGCAGAGAGAATAAGTAGGAGGAAGACAGGGAGAGATTATGAAGGAGAAAGAAAGGGAGACACCTGGGGCCAACCATCCAGGCAGCTGCTAGCCATTCAACATGGAGTAGGACATACAGAATGAAAGAAATGTACAAAGCCCCGAAGCAAAATATAAATGAAGAGAAACAGGTTAGTTTAAGTTAGAAGAGCTGATGATACAAGCATATGCTAAGGTCCAGCATTCATAAGTAATTACTCAGTCTCCTTGTTTGGGAGATGGTTAGTGGCCTAAAAGAAAGCCTGCTACAAGGCCCTATTAAGGTATCTGGGTGTTAGGAAGTATGTTTGATGCCCTGTTCATAGTCCAAGACTGCACTGTGTCTAGAGGAGAACTAAAAATGAATCTGACTCAGAAAGGACCATGAGGCTGCCTCGTATGAAGCACTTTTGTCAGTTCTGAGCCTCATGCTAGGTACCTGTATGAAGTGGAAGAGGCACTGGTCAATCAAAAGCATTTAGACTTCCATATAAACCAGATGTGCAAAGTGTTGAAACAAGACTTAGGGGGGAAGTAGTCAGGCAAAAGATATTCTCCATGTCTGGAGAACACAAATGTGGCTGGAGTAGCACTGCACAAAGTCTCTAGGAATAAAACTGACAGAAAGACCAACATCGTGTTTGTGAGCCTGCATGGGGAAGAAGTTCAGGCAAGCCCAGTGATTAACAACCAGAATAAGGATACTGGTGAACAGGAGGTACAGTCACTTCTTTCTGCTCCCTCTGTTGCCAAGGAATGCGTCTTGCAATGGAAACCTTCCCAGTCTCTCTCGTAACAGGATGCCCAAGACTGTCCAAAACTGGGGGCCATTCAGAATGACCAGGGGCCTCGTGTCAAATTAAAGAATTATTGGTGCCTTACCAATATGAAGAACATTAGGTCCTAGTCCTTACTGACCCATAATTTACATTGATTTGTGGTAACACACAAAAGCATCAGCATCAATGTTTGCAGGTAGAGAGGTACGTGAAGAAAACCATATATGAGAAACAGACTAAACTCATTTTAGGTGTAAGTAATTACCTCTGCAAATAATATAATGTATGCATCTTGCCTCTACCCAACTAGGACATACTCTGCAGACTACCACTGGAGAATATCAGTGGATAATATGAATGGTAAAAACCTATTATGAAGGTGATGCCAAGGTAGGAATCCATAAGTTGAACTGCTACTAGAGGGCTGTGAATATCTAACAGTATTAGTCAAGTGTTAGAATAAAATTACAAAGACATTCCAGAAGCTAGAAAGGATAGAGATTGCCATCCCAGCTCAGAAACTATTCAACAGCCCTGTGAAGTCAATAAATACGCTATATGACTTCTGGAGAATGATGTTGGGTTACAGAGAATTAAGTAATGTAGGGCCTGCCATCCATACATCTGTGTGTAACATTGCTTTTTTTACATGACTATATGATACAGATAATGGGGTCCTTCCATTTAGTCATGGGTTTTGCTAACTCATATTGTTTTTACTGTTCCCTTATTGCTGAACCCCAAGACAAGCTGACATCCACAAAAGACAGATGACAGTAGATCTTCTGGATACTTTCACAGTACTATCCACACAGCTTCACTATTTATCCTATGATAAATAGTAAACTCAGGATCTGGCTTAGTTATTCTATCCACCCTCTGTTAAATGTTTCCACTATATACCAATGATATAATGCTAATGTCTAAGTGCTTTACATATCTGAAAGCCCATTTAGCAGGCACTTGAAGTAACAGAGATGAGAAATCAATCACACAAAAGCACAAGGACTAAAGAAGATACTAAAAGTTTTGGGAGTATTGTGCTAAAATATCATATCTCACAAGGCTTTTGAAAAAGTTTATAAGAGCCTGTGACAGCTAATGCAGAACAGTTTTGCAGGTATTCTTGGGGCTCCTAGGATCTTGAAGAATTTTTATACTTCACCTTTTTCGGTTTCCTGATTTTTTTATATATATATATATATATATATATATATATATATATATATGTGTGTGTGTGTGTGTGTGTGTGTGTGTGTGTGTGTGTATGTATGTGTTGTGTGTGTGTGTGTCTGTATGCACTATATGGGATTAGTGTGAAAAGGCTGAAGAGGCCTTTGATCAAGTCAAGAGGTCTAGAACAAGATAAATAGCTGTGTGCTCCCATTCCTCTAATGGATGTTCCTACTTGATATCACCTAGACACCAAAAGGTTGACGTCTCTATCAATGAAAATCTGGGCACATGTTCCCAGTGAGTTTAGTTAAGCATGTCATGTAAAGTTGCAAAAACAGTACAGAGCCCTAAAACAACAGCTGTTGGCAATATGAGGCACTGCAATAGGTGGTCTATACTGACTGGTACCACCTCCATTAATGTAAAAACTGCATATCCCTTAAAGGGGTTGATCAAAGGCTCTTTGACAATGCCTCTTTCTAGAGTTGTGAAAAAAGAAATGCTACAAATGTGATGTATAATTTGAGGAGGTGGTGTCAGTAAAACAAATCATCAAGCCATTCAGAAGTTACTGGGGAAAATGTGTCAATGTTGTTTCAAGTCACTGCCACCTCCCATAATTGACCCTCTTGTCAAACCTGAGTGAGTGTTAGAAGGGTTGTCTCCACTTTTTGACATGTCTGGTACATGGGTTGTACTAACAGGAGATCCATATATGAGTGGGTAGTAGCAGTTATATTTATCATCACAGACAATGTGTATCTGGGAAGAAGAATAAGCTATGGGTTGAGATGAGAATGTATTAATGATAAGAACAGTAACCAGTGACTATCTTTACTGAGAGCTGAATGGTATTCAAAGGCCTTACTTACAGATGGCCTCATTCGAGAGGAAAACCTTGCAAATAATGGGGTGACCCTTGTGGTGGCAACAGACATGGAATAGTATACAGCAAAGCGAAACAGAAGTGTGAATCACTGTGGTGTGTCAGCCTATCATGTGAGTTCCCTGGGAAATCAGGTTCTGATGTTGTCTTAGTTAGACCACAGCAACTCTTTTAAAGGAAAGCAATTTAATTGGGGCTGGCTTACAGTTCAGATATGTAGCCCATTATCATAAGGGCAAGAAGCATGACAGATATAGACATGGTGCTAGAGAAGAAGCCAAAAGTTCTACATCTAGATTTGCAGACAGCAGGAAGAGAGAGATATTGGTCCTGGCTTGAGCATCTGAAACCTCAAAGCCCACTGGTAGTAACACATTTGTTCTAAGGCAAGACCTATACCTACAAATAGTGCCATTCCCTATGAGCCTATGGGGGAGCCATTTTCATTCAAACCATGACAGAAGTCAGCATCAAGGTGAAGGCCATTTGCTTTATGCACCCCTTAAATTAGCTCACTGGTTCCCTATAAATTCTGGTCACTGCGGAGCCCACACTGGAAAGAAAATAACCAAAGTTGCTGGCATTCCAATAAAATTCTCAGACATGAAACATGATGTCAAATTCTATGGGTCTTGTTCCCAATGGATGGATAGATGCATAAGTCACGACCTGCCCCATGACTGGTTGGAATATAAATTATCTAGGTTCCCTTCCAGTCAGAAAAGAGTGGAAGTATATTCTTAATTGTGTAACCACTGCCACAAACCTTATAAGGGATTTCCCTGAAAATTAGCAACCGAGGAGGCTACTATCAAGAAAGAATCCTACCAAACTTGCTGTTATATATAGATACCCACACAGAACTTATAGTGTCAGGACAACTCACTTCAGGAACACCCATATGTGAAGTTGGGATGAAGACAATCTGATGCAACAGTACTTCTACCTTCCCTATAACCCTACTGTGGAAGGGTTAATTGAAAAATGAAAGGTTTGTTAAAGCAATACCTGAAGATCTAAGTGCAGCAGGGTTCATATATGAGTGAAAGAAGACCCTCCCAGAAGGTGTATGATTTTTAAATGAAAACACCAGTGTCAGGGGTAGGTTTTGCCCCCATTACCTATTGACAATTGAAGTTCCAGAAGCGATCATAATGATAAATGCTATAGTAACTGATGTTGGTTGAGTGCCAGACTAGATGGCAAGACCTAATTGTTGATGACCCAGCATGTTGTGATTATGGATGAGGAGGAAATGAAATTGGGTCTAAGCTGGAAATTCTTCCCCACTGACTGGCATTTCTAGTACCTGAAGGCTCTATGAAGATGGCTGGAGGTAAATGTAGCTGATTATCCTGCTTAATAAAATACTCACCATTCTGCACTACTGACATGCTAAACAAGACATTCCTGCTAGTGCAATAGCAGCCCTAATCACCTATGTACAACCAATAGCCTTCCAGTTGGATTTAATGCTTGTGAGGGTAAAGTGGGATGGATATAAAGGGTGGAATTCATAGCAGGTGTTGTACACCAGGATAAATTCCTGACAGGGGAAATTATAGATCCCACTGGATAAGTCAATGAGACTGTATTGTTCAAAGGATATGATGTACCAGACAAAGTACCTTCCTAGTATTTGTGTTTATGTTCAAAGACTATTACTGAAGTCAAGTTCCACTGTGTATTTCTTCATATTTACCACTTTGTATTTTTCCTGTTTACCACTTCCTATGCTTTTTTGGTCAAGAAGACACCACTGAAGGTCACCCAACACAACATTCTACAGAAGAAGAGTAAATAGAAAGGCATGCTAACATAGGCAATTGCTAGAGCTGGTTGAATATAGTCACACAACAGTGTAATCCACTCCAAGGTTCAGGAGCCATTTAAAAATTGAGAAGGTGGGGCAGCTGGAAAGTGTAAGAACCAGAATAAGTGGGGGAAATATGTTGAAAGTGAACGTCCTTTGAACCAATGTCTTTGGGCATTCAGTTGTGTTCCCTTGCAAAAGACCATGCAAGTTGGGCTTGTTGATATTTCACACTCCCATATACAGTGAAGTATGGGGCACGGGATTCTTGCCTAGATATCTAGCTGTTCTCCACCGTGGTTATTTTTTTTTTAATTATTATTGTGATCAAACAAATAAAGTTTGCCTGAAGATCAGAGTGCAAAGCTAGCCACACTAGTTATTCATAGAGGTCAGGCAGTGGTGGTATACACCTTTAATTTCAGAACTCTGGAGAATCAAGCATACAGATTTCTGTTAGTTCAAGGCCACCCAGGGCTACATGAAATTGATCTAGTCTAAAAGAAAAACAGAACTTGCACAAAGGTGATCTCTGCACTTGGAGTGACACACTTTTATTTTCAGCACTAAGTATAGGAAGGCATACAGCAGAGCAGAGAGAGGAATATAATATGGGAGGAGACAGGAGACAGGAGCTCATGGCAGTCAGGGCAGTCAGTCTGAGGATTCATTGAGACAGGATTGCCATTTGGTCTGAAGAAGAGGTAAGAGCTATTGGCTGGTGGCTTTGCTTCTCTGATCTTTCAGCTTCCCTCACCCAATAGATGACTTTCAGTTTTCATTACTAAGACGAAAGAGAATTTGTGCTATACCCTATCAACTAGAAACTCTACAGGTGGCCTGTGGTAGGGGCTAGAATATATGAAGGCCTAGGAAGACTACAGAGGTTGTTCCATCTATTTGGCTATGGGAAAGCCATCCCTGCTAGGGACAGCTTTTCAGGTATAGGAAGAGTGGGAAGGACCCTGTAAATAACCCCTCACATATGTTATATTAGGAAGCCTAGTAAAGTCACTAGTTCTTTCACAGTAAAATTTGGTGAAATTGTACCTTGGATTGTCCTTGGAATTTTAGGAGGTAGATCTTTCTTAGGTTTAAGCATAGGAAGAAATATTAGTAACATGAGCAGGATAGGCCTTGAACAAAATCCAACATTTCTTCATAATAAGAGTATTAGAAAGTTTTAAGTATATGTAGGATAAATCTTAATATAATTAATGCAATATGCGAGAAACCATCGATCAACAGTATTCCAGAGGAAATTCAGAGAATTTATACTAAAATACAGAATAAGACAAGAATTTCCACTCTCCCCATACTTGTGCAATGCAGTACTTTATTAAAATCTTAACTAGAGCAAAAGGGCAAGTGATGGAGAACAAGTGAATATTCATAGGAAAAGAAAGAAGTGAAATTATCCCTATTTACACATGATATAATTTTATATATAAAGATTCCACTATAAATTACAAAACTGATAAATACATTCAGCAATGTAGCAAGGTACTAAAGTGAGATACAAAAATCAATAGCCTTTTTAGATGCAAATATCAAACACATTAAGAAAAAATCAAGGAAAATATCATTCACAACATTTGCATATGTGTCCATGAGCACGTGCACGCAAATACAAACACACACAGACACAGACACATACACACACACACATGCGCACACATCTTTGAATATTATCTAACCAAGAAAGTGTGACATGTCTAATGAAATATTTAACACAATTTAAAAGGAAATTGAAAAAGATGCCAAAATATGGAAAGACCTTCCATGTTCATGAATTAAAAGGACTAGTTGTATAAAAATTGTCTCCTCCCTGGGTTCAATGTGGCTGGATTGATGTTAAGGTCTTTGATCCAGTTGAACTTAAATTTTGTGCATGGTGACAGACATGGTTCTATCTGTAGTCTTCTACACACCATCATCCAATTGTGCCAGCAACATTTGTTGAAGATGCTGTCCTCTCTCCATTGTATTCTTTTAGCTGTTTTGTCGAAAATCAGGTGTTCATAGGTATGTGGGTTAAAGTCCTAGTCCCTACTTCAAATGACCTATCAGATCTACAAGACCCCACTTAGATGGCGTTGCCCAACATGTGGAATTGGGTTGGGAGGATAGGAGGGGAGTGTAGTCAGGGCGCATTGAGGGGACAGAGAGGGTAAGTGAGAGGGAGGTAGGAGGGAGAGGGAACTGGGATCGCCATGAAAAATAATAAATTAAATAAAATAAGTGTAATATATTTTTAAAAATGTCTCCACCCCTTCTCTTTCTCCTAGCTCCCTCTCCACTCACCCCCCCACCATTCCCAATATGCTTAAGAGATCTTGTTCCTTTCCCCTTACCTTGTATGAATCTCTCAGATTCCTCCTTGTAACCTAGTTCCTCTGGTGGTGTGAATTATAGGCTGATTATCCTTTGCTCTATGTCTAAAATCCATATATGAGTGAGTACATACCATGTTCCACTTTTTGTGACTGGGTTACCTTATTCAGGATGGTTTCTTCAAGTTCCATCCCCTATCCCGCAAATTTCAAGATTCCATTGTTTTTTTTTTCCCCTGCAGAGTAATATTCCATTGTGTAGATGTGCCACATCTTCTTTATCCATTCTTCAGTTGAGGGGCATCTAGGTTGCTTCCAGGTTCCTGCTATTACAAATAATGCTGCTACAAACATATTTGAACAGATGTCCTTGTTGTATGAATCATTTGGATATATGCCTAAGACTGGGATTGCCGGGTCCTGTGGTAGACTGATTCCCATTTTCCTAAGGAACTGCCATGTTGATCTCCAAAATTAGGGATGTCCTAGTCCCCATTCCAAATGACTTGACAGATTTTGTTGACCCATCCTGGAAGGTATCACCCTCCCTGTGGAGTGGTGGAGATGAGATGGGAGGGTGGTCGGGGGCATGGGAGGGAGGGAGAAAGGAAGGGAGAGAGAGGGAACTTTGATTGATAAGTAAAATAAGAATAAATAAATAATATAATTCTGACAGAGTTCTTTACAAAAAATGAAAAAAAAATCTTAAATTTTATATGAAATACAAATACCTCACAGGAGTCAAAATAATTACTCGCTATTCATTTGACAGAAGTTTAAATCTAGAGTGTAAAAACAGGAAAAAAAATAAACATCAAGAAAATCTAGTTAAAAAATGAGTCATAGAAGTAATATAATTCTCAATAAATGAAGTACAAATTTCTCAGAAAAAAAATCTTTTTTAAATGTGTAACTCCCTTATCCATCAAGGAAATATAAATTGAATCTATTTTGAGATTTCATCTTACCCCAGTTAGAATGGCTAAGATTAAAAAGAAATGATGATACAGGAAAGGATATACAGCACTAAAAATGTTTTGAAATAATGATTTGAGGATCTACTACTGTAGTTCTATGTTCCAAAATTAAATATTTACACCTCACATACATATACACACGCATGCACATTAAAAAAGTTAATGTGAGTTACCCTGAAACAAGGTGACAACGCCTTGACTGGACAGCACATGGTAACAAATGAAAACTCCAGTACCAGGAATAGGCTATCTACTTCAGAGATATTGTCCAGGGAGTTCCCTTAGATTCCCAGACATTGTAGTTTATTGTCAGTGTCATTGGTTATCTACCACAAATTGACACTGCGGCCCTACTGATAAAGACACCAAGTAGTTGCATCATAATACATGAAGATTTTAAGTGTAACCATTCTGTAACCTTCTTCTGTACTGTCTAGCTTACATAGAAGTTGTTGTGCATGCTACCAGAGGAGTAAAGAAATCAACCATCAGTCTCACTTAGGTCTGAACTCAGAAAGCTACAATATTGACTGACTTGACAAAACACAACCTCGTAAGTAATCTTGGCAGAAATATTATGGAAATATCCAGTACTCTCTGACTGGGTTTAGTCCCATTTCAGAAAATGAAACACATATTAATGCCAATTTAGGACCAAGAAACTATGGATAAATTATGGCCTATTATATTACTGGTATTTGGGATATTATTAAATATATTCCTAATGATTTATCACTGTTTCCATAGGTTAATGTATCACTCAGTCCTCATCAGAACAATTCCTGTTTGCAGTAGATGGTGATTAAAACAGACATCCACAGTTGATCATGGTATGGAGAATAAGACAGTGTGGAATACTCACCCCTAAATAGGATGGCTATATTACATCTGCTCCTGTTTGTTTGAAATACAATTGTCTGAAAAAGTTTATTGTTATTATTTCCCACATCTATCAAGAAAACACAATTTTACACTACTTTGAGATTTCATTTTACTCCAATTAAAATTGCTAACTAAAATAACAATAAACAATGATGCATGCTGCTGTGGATGTGTAGAAAGTGAACACTTATTTACAGCTGGTTGGCCAAACTGGTAAGTGCATTATGTGAACCAGGCTCCTCAAGAAGCTTGAAATAGATTTCTGCATGAATCAGGTATACCACTTCTGAGCATATACCCAAGGGATCTTTGAAAATGAGGGGACAGAAAGAGTGTAAGTGGCAGATGCAGTTGCTTACTACAAAACAAACTGTCTTCTAATCATAGCTTAACAGGTGTACATGCAAAATCACAGACTTTATGACAACATGCATAAGACTTAGGCAAATTCATGCCAGAACAAATTCCATCATGGAGAAACATGTGGGTATATAGTTTACCCCTACCCAAGGAATTATTGTCAACTCATAACTACTGGGAGAGAGTTGGTTTTCTCTAAGAAGGTAATTCCCTGTACATCCACCATGTCTTAGTTGAAAGTTTTGTTGTTGTTGTTGTTACTGTTTTTTTTTTTTTTTTTGGTTTATTTATTTATTTTTATTTTTATTATGTTTTTTTTTTTTTTTTTTTTTTTTTTTTTTTTTTTAGAAAACAAAGTTTGGTGAGTAGGGAAGGGAGCATATATATTGTGGGCAGAGTTTATGTTCTGCCTAGTTTGCTGCCCTTCAGTCCCACATAAATACACTAAGGGTTATGTTAAGTATAAATTGTTTGGCCAATGGCCAAATGGATTCTTATTGGCTAGTTCCCTATTAAATATTAACCCATTTCTATTAATCTAAATATCTCTATGTGGTCTTGGCTTATTGGAGAATTCCTGCTGTCCTAACTTCCCAGTAGCAATATGGCATTTCCCCTGTGACTCTGATTTTTTGCCTTTCCTCTTACAGCATTTCCTTGTCTGGTAGCCCAGCCTATACTTCCTGCCTGGCATTTATTCATCAACCAATTAGATAAACATACACTCACAGCATTAAGGACATCCCCCATCAGAATATGGCAGAACCTGGGGGAAGTTGGTGAGTATGATCAAATATATTGGAATCCAGATGCTGAGAGGGAGGAGTGGTAAGAAAATGGGGACAAGAATAGACTATAGAAACCCACAGAGACAGCTGATCTGAATAAGGGGAAGCTAATGCGCACTCCAGGCTGATAGCTGGGAAACCAGCATTGGACCAACTCAGACCATCTGCGCATGGGTCTCAATTAGAAGCCATGGGCAATCTAAGGGACCTCTGACAGTGGAACAAGGATGTATCCCTGGTGAACAAAAGGACTTTAGGAGCACATTCCCCATGGAGGGATACTCCCTTAACCTAGAGGCAGGAGGGAGGGCCTAGTCCCTACTCCAAATGACCTGTCAGATTTTGTTGATACCTCCTGGAAAGCATCACCCTCCCTGTGGAGTGGGGAGTAATGGGATGGGAGGGATATCAGGTGGCATGAGAGGGAGGGAGGGAAGGAAGGAGGGAGAGGGAAATGTGACCGATATGTAAATAAGAAAAAAACTAAAAAAAAAAAAATATTGTAGGGAATTCTCAAAGAAACCACAATAAAACATAAAAAAAACTTAACTTTAGAGTTCCTGGAATAAGAGAAATTGGATAAAAGATCTGTTTCTTCAGTTACTAAATTAGAACCTGGTCTAGTTTCTTATAAATGACTGAGGGGTAATAATTATCTAAAAAAAAAAATAACCTTTTCTGGAACAAAACAGAGTTCCCTACCACTTATCAGGCTCACACCAATTGAAATGATAAAGATTCTGTTTTTACTACTTAATCTCAGTGTTTAACACACTACTTGACATGCATACGTACTGATTGGTTGTTTGAATGGTAGTTTAACTTTCTATCCTGCAGCACCATTGTGATCATATATCACAATTGTATTCTCAATACTATTACAGAATTTGGAACAATGAAGATAATTGGTGGCTCTAGAATGAAGTTATATTACTACCTTTATAGTTTTTAAAGTTCTTATATTTTATTTTCAATTACAGAAAAAATGGGACACACAGACTCACATGCGTAAGTAAAGAAACCATGACAGAAGTTTTCCAAGCTGCAGTATCACCATCTATAGAATACATTTCTTTGTATTATATGGTTGTCTAAAGATTAGATAAAAATAAGGAAATCTAAACATCAGATAGTATTCATCAAACATTAAAATACAAATAAACAGACACTAGACCCATCTATCCCCATGGGACCCTCCTGAGTCCCAAATTGCTGAATCTTTAACTCCCATCACCTGGCCTCTACTGGAGAGGGCAGATCCTACAATCCCGCCACCTTAGGGGAACTTCCTGGAGCTGCTCTGAGCATAGTAGAACCATCTATCCATGCAGAACAATCCTGACTTCCTGTGTGCCTGAACATTGACCCGCATCACTGGGCCCCTGTCTGAGGAGAGACCTCCTAGTGATCTTGCTCCATGCAGAGCTACAGACATCAAAATTCTGACACACCTAAGCACACCAGGGGAGTAGCAGAGAGAGAGAGAGAGAGAGTGACCCCAACTGCACCCACTGTAAGAAGCAATGGGAAGACCGATGGGAAGATGGCAATACAAGAAAACACCTAATATAGAAAGACAAGCATGACACCACACAAATCTAGGAACTCTATACCAACTAGAACTGAACACTCCAAAGCAGTAAAAGAAGAGAATGACTTAAAAAATATCTTCATAAAATGGACAGAGGACCTCAAAGATGATGTAAGAAAATCCCTTACAGAAATGGAAGAAAAAACAAACAAAAAATGGGAAGTAATGAACAAATCTCTTAACGAAAGTAAGGAAAACCAAGAAAAAAAACAATCAAACAGGTAAAGGAAATAGTTCAAGACTTGAAAACTGAAATAGAGGCAATAAAGAAAACACAAACTAATGTTGGAAATAGAAAAACTGGGCAAATGATAGGGAACAACAAACACAAGCATAACCAACACAATACAAGAGATGGGAGAGATAATTTCAGGCACTGAAGATAAACTAGAGGAAACAGATTAATCGACCAAAGAAAACCTTTAATCCAACAAATCCTTAACACAAAACATCCAGGAAATATGGGACACCATGAAAAGGCTAAACCTAAGAATAATAGGCATAAAATAAGGCAAAAAAGCCCAGCTAAAAGGTGTGGAAAATATACTTAACAAAATCAATGAAGAAAACTTTCCCAATCTGAAGAAGGACATGCCCATGAAAGTACAAGAAGCATACTGAACACCAAATAGACTGAACAAAGAGAAAAGACCACTCGACCCATAATAATAAAAACACTAACACACAGAATAAAGAAAGAATATTAAGAGAAGCAAAGGAAAAATGTCAGGTAACATATAAAGGCAGACCTATCAAAATTACACTTGATTTCTCCATGGAAACTCTCAAGGCCAGAAGGTTCTGGATAGATGTTCTACAAGTCCTAAGAGTACATGGATCCCAGCTGAAGCTATTATACCCAGCAAAACTCTCAATCACTATAGACAGAGAAAACAATATATTTAATGACAAAGCCAGATTCTCACAATACTTATCTACAAATATAGCCCTACAGAAAGTTCTGGAAGGAAAACTCCAACCCAAGGTAGTTAACTTTGTTCACAAAGACAAAGGCAATAGATAGTCCCACTTCACCAAAACACAAGGGTAAAGTAGGGCAAGTATATTCACAATACCACCAACACCACCAAATCTCAAATAAATAAGCATTAACAATAAATGGCCCTCACTTTCCTTCAACATTAATGGTCTTAACTTGCCTATAAAAAGACACAGGCAAACAGAATGGATACAAAGACAGAATCCATCATTCTGCTGCAGACAAGAATCACATCGAAGCTTCAAAGATAGACTTTACCTCAGGGTAAAGGATTGGGAAAAGATTGGATTGGGAAAAGATTTTCCAATCAAATAGACCTAAGAAACAAGCAGGTGTGGTTATCCTAATATCTAACAAGTTTGACATCAAACCAAAATTAATCAAAAAAGATGAATTCAGTCATTTCATATTCATCACAGGAGAAACCATCATCACAAAATCTCAATTCTGAATATCTGTGCCCCAAATACAAAAGATCCACATTCATAAAACAAATGCAACTAAAATTCAAACCTCACATAAAACCTCACATACTCATAGTGGGAGACATCAACACTTCACACTTACCACTAGACAGGACCATCAGTCAGAAAATTAACAAAGAAACATAAGAACAAACAGAAATTATGTCTCACTTGGGTTTAACATACATAGAAATAGAACACTCCATTCAAACACAAAAGAATATACCTTCTTCTCTGCTTCACAAGGAACCTTTTCTAATATTGACCACATAGTAGGCAACATAACTAACCTCAACATATACAAAAAAAAGAAAAAATGGTATAGTCCCCTGTATCTTAACAGACCACTATGGTTTAAATTTGGAATTCAACAACAACACAAACCGCAGAAACCCTACAAACTCATGGAAAGTGAACAAAGTGCAATTGTACCATTCCTGATTAAAAGAAGAAATAAAGAAAGAATTTATGGACTTCCTAAAATTCAATGAGAATGGGACAACTTGAAAGCAGTACTACAAGGGAAGTGCATTGTACTAAGTGCCCGTATGAAGAAAACAGAGGATATTCACATTAGAGAATTACTAGCACAACTGAAAGTCTTAGAACAAAATAAATCAAACTCATCCCAGAGGAGTACACACCTGGATATAATCAATTTGAGGGCTGAAATCAATAAGTATAACTAGGAAAACAATAAAATAAACAATGCAACCAATATAAATTGGAAAGGAAGAAGTCAAAGTTTCACTATTTGCAGATGATATGATAGTTTACATAAGCGACCCCCCCCAAAAAAAACTCTCCCAGGGGACTCCTACAGGTGATAAACACCTTCAGGAAATGGGAAGGATGCAAGATAGACTAAAAAAAAAATCAGTAGCCCTACTATATACAGACAACTAAGGGGCTGAGAAAGAAATCAGAGAAACATCACACTTTACAATAGCCACAAACAAAATAAAGTATTTTGGAATAATGCTTACCAAACAAGTGAAAAACCTGTATAATAAAAATTTTGTGTCTTTAAAGAAAGAAATTACAGATACAAGAAAACGAAAAGATCTCCCATGCTCTTGGATAGGTAGGATAGACATAGTAAAAACGGCAATATTGCCAAAAACAATCTACAGAATCAAACCAATTCCTATTAAAATCCCAGCACAATTCTTCACTGACTTTGGAAGGATAATAATCAACTTCTATGGAAAAACAATAATCCGAGGATAGCCAAAAAACACTGCACAATAAAAGCACTTCAGGAGGCATCATCATCCCTGACTTTAAGTTCTACTACAGAGATATAGTCCTGAAAACAGCCTGGTATTGGCACAAAAATAGACCAATGGAATCGAATTGAAATTCCTGATATTAACTCACACACTTACGAGCACCTGATTTTTGACAAAACAGCTAAAAGTATACACTGGGGGGAAGAAAGCATCTCCAACAAATGCTGCTGGCACAATAGGATGAGGGTGTGTAGAAGACTGCACATAGACCCATGTCTATCGCCATGCACAACACTCAAGTCCAAATGGATCAAAGACCTCAACATCAATACAGTCACACTGAACGTCTTAGAAGAGAAAGTGGGAGGTACCCTTGAGCAAATTGGTATAGGAGACCACTTCCTGAACATAACCCCATTAGCACAGACACTGAGATCCACAACTAATGAATCGGACCTCATCAAACTGAGAAGCATCTGTAAGGCAAAGGACACAGTTAACAAGACCAAAAGACAGCACACAGACTAGGAAAAGATGTTCACCATCCCTACACCTGACAGAGGAGTGATCTCCAAAATATAAAAAGAACTCAAGAAACTAGTCAGCAAAACACCAATTAACCCTATTAAAAATGGGGTACAGACCTGAAGAGGGTATTCACAATAGAGGAAAACAAAAAGTCTGAAACACACTTAAGAAAGGGCTCAAAATGCTTAGATATCAAGGAAATGTAAATCAAAACAACTTTGAGATACCATCTGACTCCTGCCAGAATGACTAAAATTAGAAACACCAATGACCACTTATATTGGAGAGGTTGTGGAGAAAGGGGAACACTTATCCACTGCTACTGGGAGTTCAAACTTGTACAGCCATGTTGGAGATCAGTATGGTCATTCCTCAGGAAAATGCAATCAGTCTACCCTCAGGACCCAGCAACACCCCTCTTAGGCATATACCCAAATGATCCACATCCATGCAACAAAGACATGTGCACAACTATGTTTATAGCAGCATTATTTGTAATAGGAAGGACATGGACGCAACTTAGATGCCTCTCAATTGAAGAATAAATAAAAAACTTGTTGCACATTTACACAATGAAATACTATTCTGCAGAGGTGGAAAATGGAATCTTGCAATTCGCAGGCAAGTGGGTGGAACTTGAAGAAACCATCCTGAATGAGGTAATAGGGTCAGAAAAACAGGAACATGGTATGTACTCACACATATATACGGATTTTAGACTTAGTCTATAATTCACACCACCAGAGAAAATAGGATACAAGGAGGATTCTAAGAAATTCGTACAACGTGCCTCACATAAGGGGAAAGGGAAAAGATCTCCTGAGCATATGGGGGGGGGCAGTGAGTGGAGAGGGAACTAGGAGAAAAGAACTGGAGGAGATGAAAGCACATCAGCCTGGGAAGGTTGAGTCAGGGAGAAATGGATAAGAGTAGAGAAGAGAAGAGAGAGAAGAGAGATATATATAGAGAGAGAGAGTGAGAGAGGGAGGGAGAGAGACCATAACATAGGGTGCCATTATAGGTTTAAAGAGCAAAGTGACTCTAGAGAATTGTTCAGAGAGCTACAAGATTGACCCCTACAAACTATGTGAGCAACAGTGGAAAGTCTACCATAAATGCCCTTCCCTGATAATGAGATCTATGTCTAACTTATCCACCATCATAGAGCCCTCATCTAGTAGCTGTTGGAAACAGAAGCAGATACCCACAACTAAACACTGAGCTGAAATGGAATCCAGATGCAATGAGGAAGGACAAGACCAGGCTACAGAAACCCACAGAGACAGCTTACCTGAATAAGGAGGAGCTAATGGGCCTCTAGACTGATAGGTGGGAATCCAGCATGGGACTGACTCAGACCCTCTGAACATGGCTCTCAGCCAGGTGGACTGGGAAGTCTAAGGGACTTTGAACCAGGATGTATCCCTTATGCACAAAAGGACTTTCGGAGCAAATCCCCTATGGAGGGGAACTCCCTTAGCCTATAGACAGGAGAGAAGGCCTAGTCCCTACTCAAAATGACTTGACAGATTTAGATGACCTCTCCCGGAAAGCATCACCATATATGTGAAGTGGGGAAGATGGGAGGTTGTTGGTCAGGGGGTACATTAGAAAAAAATTAAAGCAAAATAAAACATAAAAAAAAAAACAGAAATGCAGAGCAGCCTGGTCTATACAGGCTTCCAAGCTACACAGGAAAACTGTCTTAAAAAAAAAAACAGCCAGAAATAATTACTATGTTGGTTTGAATAAAGTGACACTATGATCCCAGGAATATGACCTAGGAAATTGGTTACTTCATGAAGGAAATCTCCTTACAATGTCAAAAATAAAAATCAGCAAAAGTTTATTTTCTTTCCACGGAGATGTTGTAATGGGCTACTCTATGGATAGAAGATATCATACTACTAAATAGTTCAGTTAAAGGAAAATAACTAATGGAAATCAGAATTTGATGCTTCCTGAATTATTAACTGTAAATTTATAAATTACTTACCAATTTACAGAACAAATAAATGGAAAAGGTAAATTAGACCCACATTGAATGTCAAATAATTTTTTTCTCACTCACCCTTTATAGTAACTCTGGGCTATTAACATGAAGTAACTGCTATTGAGCAATATTTCATTTTCCCTTTCTTGTGCCAGGGTAGCAGGGCTCATTCTCAAGATCAGTGGTCAGCAATCTTTTTCTACAAAGCCCCAGATAGAAAATACTTTAGGATTTTTAAGTATTCAGTAACAGTTGCTGTTCCTGTTGGTCCTATTCATTCTAATCTGACATTGTCACTTTTTTTAAAATTTCAAATTTATTCCTCACTTTGTTTGAGAGACTACAGTTTGTCAATCTGTGTGCTAATAATACATGGAGAAGACATTTGACCACAGATCCTGCTGTGAAATAATACTTTTGTACTCTGTGAAGATTTATTACTAGGATTGATTAATAAAAACTGATTGGCCTGTAGACAGGCATGAATTATAGGCAGGATAACCAAAATATGAGAATTATGTGAAGAATTTTGGAGTCAGAGGAGATACCAGCCACAGGATGAGAAAACAAAATGTGTAAAAACCCGGTTAACAAATCATGAGCCACATCCAAAACATAGATGAGAAACATGGGATCATTTAAATGTAATTGTTAGGTAGTGACAAGCCAGAGTGATCCCTTAATATTTATAATTCATTTTAAGACTCTGTGTCAGTATGTGGGACTTCAGTCCAGGATTGGGAAAGAAATATTTGCCTTCAAGCTCCTCGTCTGAATCCAGAAGTGGAAAACAACAAATGTATGTGTGTGTGTGTGTGTGTGTGTGTGTGTGTGTGTGTGTGTTGTGTGTGTGTGTGTGTGTATGTGTGTGTGTCTGTGTGTGTGTATACACATTCACTTTTTCCTATTTCATTTACTGGTATATGTAACACATAAACTTTTTATTGACTTCTTTGATTATTCCAGATACCATGTATTCCTTATTTGATTTTTACATTACCATAAAGTACAAATTTTCATCATTGTTTTATGATGTAAGAAAATGGGATTCAAAAGAATGAAATGGCTTTCCTAAATCATGAGCTTAAAAATTATACAGAATGCATTTGGATGTACAGCCTCTAATTATAGAGTGAAAGTAAATAATTAATACTGATAGTTACAACAAACTTGCTTTGTTTTATGTACAAATAACACATAACGTCTGATTTATCAGGAGTGTGACAATGTAAAGAGCAACGAGGGTGCTAGACTTTTATGACTAACAGAGTTGGTACATCTTGAGGTTCATGTAGAAGAAACAAAATTAAAATTATTGAAAATATCTATGCAGAAATGAAGGTCTATTCTATGAAAATAATAATAATACTGCTCCTGAGTTTAGCTCTCAATGAGTTATATGGGCTGTTACTTTTCTATCTTTGTGATCTGTGCTTGAAACTGCCCTCGGGGCTAGAGATTCTGAAACAACTCAAATACTGTCTGGATTTTCCACGAGGTCACAATCTAGGGAAGAAGACAGACAGGTCAATATCTGACTCTAAAACACTGCAGACAAAGTAATTGATCCCTAGAGTTATAAGCAAAGTGGAATAAAATTTCATTTGCTAATTTCTTCTATGTGCACTGCCCTTCATAGATTATAAATGCTGATGCAGTTATTACCTTTTTAAATTCTTTACAACAGTCCTAAAATTTAGGTGATATCATCATTGTATTACCATTGAGACAATAGGGGTTTTGTGTTCATGCCATGTTTCATTATCTTACCTTTATCAAGAAAAATCAGAGGCAGTCGATTTTGTCTGTGGACTCAGAAAATACTTTAACAAATTAGGTAATCTAAACTCATAAAACTATCATATATTCATTTTCAATCCTGTTTCCTAGTTCTGAATCTTCAGATGTAAGTATATAATCTGTAGTAACTACAGAAAACAATGAAGTGAAAATGAAATTATACTACATGGGCTGACAATGCTCCTAGGAGCCCCAGACTATCTAAGTAAATAAAAGCATAAGAGTCATAGAAAATGCTCCTTTAAATTGTTGGTCTGGGCTATTCAAGTAACTCCCAAGAAGATATAGGCTACTGTTGTTTATCTGTGTTTCTTTCCAGAGGTTGAAAATAATTCTCTATTGGTAAAGACAAGACAAATGTAGTAATAGAATTTGGGAGATTTGAACTGGATATGACCTTAATTACTCTTCCCTGACGACTAATTTTTGTAGTAGCAAAAAGCAACAAACATTCTGTAATGAGAGGGAAGGAACCAATAATCATACACAGCTGTGATGCCTATGAACCTTAAGAATGACAATCATGGTGACACACTCCTAAAAATGCAATAGTGGCACTTTCACTTTAGTGGTAACCAACAGCTGTCTAGTTGAACTTAAGGCTTTCTCAATAGAAAGTAAATTTGTCTGCTACTAGAAACCTACCTAACTTCATGAAGCTAGTGAAAATGTGAACCTCATATTAAATGAGGCTGCTACTACTGGTTTACTAAACAAGCACAAATTGGAACTGCAAATAAGTGTCATTCTTACCCTTATAAAGCAAGCTTCTCTTTCCAGAAGACAGCATTACAAAAAATGCTGTAACTGATAAAAAGTCTCATCTATAGTGGATATACCATCTACACCATAAGTCTTGCAACCAAAGCTAGGGAAACATTGTGGAAGTAAAGCCAGAAAGAAGAGCCAGAAAACCAGACATTCTACTGTGCAATTGTCTCCTAGAAATGGCTGGGGAATTTCATACACATTTACTCTACAATATGGCTGAGTAAACAAGATATAAACAATAAACATTCCAATACACATGCCATTGTAGATGGGAAAACTTCCACTCAGCCTCACCCCTAGACAAAGAACAACTTAAGACTACTGAGATATGTAATTACCATTTCCAGAGATGATTCTCCCTAACTGATTATCTAATTCCAAATGGTCAGCCATGAAATCACATACATATAAGCAACTCTAAACAGATTCTGTAGGTTGTATATGCATATTATTCTATGCATATGTATGCATGTATGTATGTAACAATGATAATAAAAGAGAAATGGGCTGTGAGTTTTAGAGAGCAAATGGAGGAGTACATGGAAATGATTGGAGGAAGATAAGGGAATGTGTTAAATTATGTAATTATTTTTAATTAAAAATAAATCAAGTTAGATTGTTGTCATATTTATAATGGAATTATATCACGATAAAACTAAATAAAGTCATAAATTCTGGAAGTAAATGGATGAACCTAGAAATGAATGAGGTAAATTTATCGCAAAGAGACAAACACTAGATATTCTGCATTATTTGTTTATTCTAAAAAATAATATTAATATTTGAGTATATATCTCAAATTAAATGCAAATACCAGAATAGAATAAGCAGACTGTGTGAAGAGGTGCTCTCAAGATGGGGTTAGTAGACACAGGTATTATGAAACAGGGAAGGAGTAAATCCAAGTGCCTCTAACTTGGGAGAGGGAGAAAAGGATATATTAGTAACATCATGTATGTTTGGAAATACAATGACAAAGCATTATTTTATAAGCACAATTAAAATTATGATTTATACTTTCCATGGGGTTGTGCCACAAAGTAATAATTCTCCCTACAATAGCTTTGGACTATATAACAAAAACTTCAGTAGAAGGCATCAGAAACCTCCCTTCAATTTGTTGGTTAGTGGGCTCTAATAACCTTTCTAAACATTTGCTATTATCCTTTATTTCCTCCCAGAAAAGTACCAATTTTTGTTTCCATTTTATATAGCCATTCTTTCCAATATGGTAGGCACTAATCCCATGTGACTATTTTATTTTTACATAAAGTTAAGCACACCAGAAAATCAAGTTCCTTAGTTGAACCATCTATAGTTCAGATGCCATGTGAGACTACTGCCTACTTTATTGGAAATTTATAATGGACATTTTTTTACAGAAATGAAGGAAAACATGTCTTGGTTTTTTTAATGTGATTTTGAGATAGTGGTTAAAAATGTCAAATTTAACAAACCTGGCTAGTAAAGTTATACAAAACAAAATTATTGGGTTCAGCACTGACTTATATACTCTACACACCAGAGACTTACAAATGAATAAGCAGCTATGTAAAAAAGAAAATGTACTGATGGTAAATCCCTAAGTTCCACCTTAGTTTCATACACTGTAACATCTGGCAATTATCTGTTTCTCTTTCTCTGCAAAATACAGAGGAGTCCACATCAAAAGGCATTGTATTCTATAGGCCTATGAAATAATGGTTGAATTTTCAACCAAGTAAATTGGGGCATCTTTGTGAAAGGACACTTCTGAAAATTTGTGACAGAACTTTGGATTATGAAGTAGCAATAATTGTATACTATGTTCAAAGAGAAAAATTTAAGACTGAGAAATATATATGTATCCCTTGCCTGGTAGGACATTGTTCCTTTGAAAATGTGTGGCTATACTGTCAGTGGCTCTTTAAGGTTTTGGCTATTATTATATAGTACTAGCCAAAATGGCTTATTCACAGACATATTTTGCTTTGGACAGTTACTTTTCTGAAAAATAATAGTTAACAATCACTAGGCATTTGTGTGTCAGGTAAAAATTAAAAGGCTTTTGAGAAGACTTAATAGATGAGCTTTTTTACATGATTAACACCAACTTTGGAGTTGGAGAAATTTGGTGTAATATTTGAAAACAACACTTTCCTTTAATTTTTCCTTCTCTAGGATCTGTGTTTACTTAGCTTCCTTACATCAGCCTATGTATTTGCTTCTCCTCTATTTACAGTTTGACTCTGACTTTCCCGGAGTGTTTTCCCTTTCTGTTTTGTTGTTATTCTCATTTATTTGCCATGTGTCTAATTATGTGTGTATTTCACATGTGGGTGAGTATCCATGGAGGTGTGGAGGCCAAGAGAGAATGTTGGATCTCCTAGAGCTGTAGTAATGATGGTTGTGACCTGCTTGGTTGTGGGTGCTAGGAATCAACCTTGTATCCATCTCTCTAGCCACTAGGCCTTCTCTTTCCAATTATTAGTGAAGGAAACAAAAAAATCAGCATACTGGTTTAAATTGCTGATATTGTAAACATTGCTTTTATCAATCCAGTGCATAATATAGCTCTGTGAGTTTTCAGTTACTTACCAAACTTAAAATATATTATGGAACATACCCAGGATGTATATAGCTACCACTTTCCAGAACTGAGAATTAAAGTAGTTCTTTAAACAACTATGGCTTGATTTGTGTGTGGGGGGGGTTGTGTGGGTGTGTGTTTGGGTTTATTGTTGTTTGTTGCAGTCAACATAGAACACTGTTCATAGGCTACCATTTACTTGGTCAAAAGAATGCAAAGAACATTGTAGGTGGTGAATTAAGCTTTGAGTAAATGTATAAAGAGTGGATTAAGTCTGGAGTGAGTGTGTTTTATTGACATGGACACAGCTATGTCAGTGCAGTGTCTTAGACTCAAAAGAAAATGGCAAATCTTTTACTGCTCCAAGTAGGAGTATTTGTGAATGACTGACCAATGTTGTCAAAAACTAGCAACTATAGCTTCCTTCTCCCAAAAGTTTAGAGCCTATGACTGCTCAACTACAACTACAAAGAATGCCTATCAACACTAGCTAATCTCTCCCCTACTGTGCTGTACATGATAAAAGCACTGTAGCTTTAGATTGCTGAATTGACACAGCACTTTCTTAATGTGCACAGGTCACCTGATCCCAGCTTTTCTGTGTCCACCTGTCTGTGTTCCAATTTTTCTTCATCCCTTCACTGCCTCTAGCCAAGTCTAGATTTCTATGCCATCCATGACAGAACTTTTGGCTATTGCTACATTTTAAAAGAGGCTACCAATCAGAAATAGAGGTACAGCATTGAACACACCTAGAAAATAAGTATCAATTTTCAAATGAATAAAGATGCAAGTTCCCTGATTCTCAGAGTGGTTTACTCCCAGCCAGAGAATACAAAATTTCTCTGACCAGCATATTCAGTTTGCAGCCCTATCTCTAGCTAATATGTAAAACTCAAGCTGTCAATTTATCCAAAAACTCCATATGTAGTTGAACATAGAAGTAGGATATCCTCTGATGTGATGGACAGACATTTTCTGGAATGGGAGGCCAAATTTGGAACACAACTAATTTTTCCAATTAAAGGTTTATAACATTTAACAGTGTTTCAGTAAGTTCTGTTATGCAGAAAATTTAACAACCCTGGTTCACACTTTTTAATATAATTTTTTTTTAAATTTGAAACAAGCTTATTTTACATATTAATCCCAGTTCCTGACCCCTCCTGTCATCCCCTGTTCCCCCCCACCAAACCTCATGCCATCTCCTTTCTGCTCCCCAGGGAGAGTAAAGCCTTCCATGGGGAGTCTTCAAAGGTTCAGACATTTTAAGATTGGAAAAATTTGACATAGTTTATTCAAGGCCACTGAGCTAGTAGAAGTAGAATAAGAACTACAAACAAAGCCTCTTTTACATCAAACCAATGTTCTTTTCTTTCTAGAGAGTGAAGCAAAAACCTTCATTCTGTGATGCCTCTAATGTATTTACCTAGTCTATTAACTGGCCAGTCCTCCCTCAAATGGTGTTATTTCACATGTCTTCTCCATCATTATCTAATTCAAAGTTCTCTAATATACTTTTTCATCTAAAGTTAGATATTTTCACAGAGTTGCCATGGTATTTAGCAGGGCTGATACACAAATTTATTTAAAATATTAACAATAATGACAAATATAAGAAACAATTATAAGTAGCAAAAATAAATGATAAAATATACACTAGAATTACTCACAAGAGACCTTTACGTTTGAGTGGGGTTATTTATCTGCAATGCCTTATTACTATAAAAATAGTAACCTATATGATACTACTAAATTGACCATAAATGAATGTTACAAGTAGGTTTCCCCACCTGCCTGGTCCCAGAGCCACACCAGCCACAAATATCACACAGGTGCTATATTAGATTTAAGGCTGTTGGCCTGTTACTATTGTTTCTTGTTGTCTAGCTCTGTATTAAATATTAACACACATTTCTATTCATCTAAGTATTTCTACATGGTCTTATCTTACCGGAAAGAGTATCTGGAGTTCGACCTTGTTGGTCCTACATGTTGAATCACCTCCTACCCTCTCCCCTAACCCTCCGTTTCTCCTTGTCCCACCTATCTTGCTTTCTTACGGTGCTTTATTCATTAACCAATTCGAAAAACATATTGACAGAATGACATCTCCCATCAAATGAAAATAAAGGTACTGACAGGTTTAAATCCTGACTGTCTCCTCTCTTATATCATATGGGATAAACTAAAATATGTAGGCCCCAGTTATTTTATAAAATGTACTAACTTCCTAACATTGAATATAAAATTCCTAGAATATTGTATACTTTCCATGTATGTCTCTTAATATGTACTGGATTTAAAGTTTCAAGTTTTTATCATCACTTTGACAGTGAAAAATTGTTTAAACACATTTAAATTAAATGAAAGTACATATACCATAAAGGTTATTAGCCAAACACTTTTTTGTATGAAGACTGAATCCAGTGCCTTGAGTATACAAATCTAGTATATTATTGTGTCTACAACCACAGCCCCAGTCTTAGCCATTATAAAGTGTAAATTTAATGGTATTATATCGCTCTGATCAATTTTCAAAAATAAGAGAAAAGTTGCACAAACCCAGTGATTTTATTATGATTCATTGTAATGAGAAATTTTAATTGGATTTGTTCTTTCACCATGTCATATACACGAATGTCACACATGGAAAAAATTCATTATTATTTACACTAACCCTAGATTTTTCTCTTATTGTATTACTACTCCTACTAACACTGCTTCTTCTGAACAGGTCCCTTTCTTATGGTCATATCTTTATGAGCAACTGTCTTTAACCAGGGCTGTCTATGTGGCCATCAGTATGACACTATCTTATAGAGCCAAGTGAGCTAAATTATGCACACATTTAAGGAAAATTAGATCCTCCAATCAATTTGTATCCAATTAATCAAAAAAGGGTATGGTTCTGCAAGCCCCTCCTATATCCATGTTTGATCCTTGATAAGTCAAACTGAGTAAATCAACTGTAAACAAACACAGCTGCTCAGTTGATTGTGATATACCAAGAGGATAGTATTTGACAGCCCTTCTTGATATCTACTAGATTCTCACTTCTTTCTATAACCACTACCAATATATTCTTTAAGTTTTAGTAGTTATGGTATACATGCACTATTTAGAGTTGAGCATTTCTAACACCTTTATTCTCATTATCTTGAGCAGTCAGGAATCTGTCATTTATGATTATTGTTTGAAAGGAGTTGATCCTATCATAAACACAGAAAATGATACTTATATATAGACATAAACATAGATGCATAGATAGCAGTGTAATGACTGTCAATTTAGATAAAAAGTGAAAAAGCATTTTCCACAATAGGACCTATATACTTCCAAGCCATGGCTTTTTAAATAGATTTATGGAAACAAACATGAATTCCATTTTGTGAATCAGGCAAAAAACAGCCACATTTTTAAAATCATTTTTAAACTATAAAGTCCGTAATTTAATTACTATATTTCTTCCTTTCTTCTGTACCCTATAATCCCTCTTCCCATATATCCCTCCCTGTTCACCTTCAAATTCATATCATTTTATCATTAATTTTTCTTGTATGCACATATGTATTTGTTCATACATATATATCCTTAAATAAAATATGCAGAGTAAATACAATGTTACATGTATGCATACATCAGGGTTGAATATTAGGCACTGAACAAAAAAAAATGCTGTAATTTTTCCCTGGGAGGACAACTTCACCCTCACTCCCAGATTTATTCAGTTTCCTGTAGTTCTTTCTGTAGTGTTCAGGCCTCCTGAGCATTTCCCCTTTGGGAGTTCCAAGTTCATTGGAGATATCCTTCTTCACATCTTGTTTAATGGTGAGACTTTTTTGCTATGGTTTCTTATGTTAATAGCAGACATATCGTGTATCAAATGCCTTGGTCCCCTGGCTCTTACACTCTTTTTGTTTTCTCTTCCACAATATTCCCTGAACCTTAAGTGTGGGAGTTGTTTTTGTAAATGTATCCATTGTGACAGAGCTCCACAACTGTGAATTTTGGTTGGTTGTGGTTCTCTATAATAGTGTCCATCTGTTGCACAGAGAAGTTACCTTGTGATAAAAAGTGAAATTTACACTATCTGTAATTCCAAGGAGAAATTATTTATAAATTGTTGTTAGTGATTATGCTGGTTTAATAAATTAGTGGTTGTAGATTATCTTCTGATAACAATGACTACACTGGCACTGAGGCACTGAGTAGTTACCTAGTTTTCTGGCAACAATATGGTATCTCTTTTGTGGAATGGTTCTTAAGTATAAATAGATATAATTAGCAAGCTGTAGGTTAACATCAAGATATGTGTGCTACTAATGTACCGATAAAGTTCTCTGTTTCTCTGTGTACCCCACCATACCCTTCTATATTGCCTATATTCCTCCACAATGCTCTCCATCCTGGCAATGTTCCTATTCTACTTTCCTGGTTTCTGTAGTTACTACAGGTTTAGTACTTTCATTTAAATGTTTTGAACTGAGAGACACTTGTAGGAGATAACATGTGACAGTTGTCGTGCTGGGTCTTTGTTTCCTCACTCAATATTACCTTTTCTTGTGCTATCCATTTACCTATAAAGTTTATGGCTTCATTTTTCTTTTCTACTAATAGTATTCTATACTGTGCATTTATTACATTTTCATTATCCATTGTGTTTTAGAGTATTCTATTTTTTACCTTTAAATTTCAATATTGTTTATGGAAGTATCAGAGGAGGGTCTCTAGTCCAGTTACTAATATTACTCTCCCCTGAAACCTCTTGAACTGTGCCTGCATATTCCACATGACTTTCGGTGTTATTGTCTTCAAAGATGTACTAGAATGGCTCTCATGGACTGCATGCAACATTTGGCCTCTTTCTTAGTCCAAAGTCCCTAAAACATCTACACTCCTTGAAAATCTTTATAGTCAGATCTTTCACAGAAATACCACCACTTTTGGTACCTATGTCTTACTTACTTTTCTATTGCTGTGATAAGACACTATTATCACAGTTTAATAAGGATCAGGATAAACAAATAGGTCAAATACATGTTTATTCAGGGAGAAATAACTTACAACATAGACAGATGAACACCAGAAGGTTCCACCAGATGCTGTCCTATCCTCATCCCGCCAGCATGAGAATGTTCTCTGCCTTCTCCTCAGACCTAGTTCCACAGGTCACTTCCACCTCTGGCTCCACTACCCAATGGGCGTGATCAATGCCAGACAAAGTGACTATCTCACTACAATTCCCCTTTTAGTCTAAAGAAAAGATTTAGGCTTGAAACAAAACTATATACAAAACAGTGAATAACAAGTGTGCTCTAAGGAAAGGAAAATTGAGAACAAACAACTTAAGACCTACATATCTAGTTCTAGGGTAAAGGCATGATGGAGTTTACAATAGAGTTGTCCTAAGCTGGAAAGCTTAAGTATAGTACATAATATATCTAACTAGGAAAAGAGAATAAGACTTGCGATAGTTTAATCCTCAACCTCATCAAGACCTGAGAAGGAAAGTAACAATACAAGGGTAGACAAGAAATGTAGATGGGCAACTTGCAAAAGGTGCAGCGAGGACAGAAACAGCAAGCTACCTGGACAGTCACCCAAGGTCTCACAGCAACGTTGGTACACCCATTTTTGGGTAAGGCCTAGAGTATCTGGCAAAATGCAACAAAAGCTGGGAAATAGAAAGGCTGTCTTATCCTGACTTGGCAAAGTTCAGCAGTCTTCTGTTTGTCTCCTGCAAGCACATATGACCGCATGTCCAAACCAGTGGGGCAGTCCTTTGCCCAAGAGGCCATTAGCCGAAGTGAGGATGGACTCCAGAAGAAGTAACAACAGTGTCCAACATATATTCAGGAAAGTGCACAGTGCTGTCAGGAGCAAAAGTGTCTCATGTCAATCGAGTACTAATATTAGAACATTTAAATGCCATGTTCTGCAGGTCTATGAAGTGATAGAACATTAAGCATCTATGTCTGATAATCTCATAGGTATAGAAAACATGGGTGAAGAATCTGTAATACTCAGGAACTTAGCTTAAAAAATGATTGAAACATCCTTGAGTAAAGCAAGGACAAATACCTAAACAATATATATATATGTATATATATATGTAAATCCCTAAAACAGAGGTAGAGTAGAAATGTCTAGACCAGAGGTAGAACTATAAAGTGCAGTATGATAAAGATATCTTAAATTGTATCAATATATAAAATTTCTTGAACATAAATTAAAGTATATATCCATAGAATATGATAAGGATAATATGCATAAAACATCATAAATGGTAATATTTTATGTAACATGTCAAAATATAATATACAATTCTTCCAGGAAGGGGATATAAACTTAATTTTACTTAGGTTACAACAAATAAGAATATATAACAATGTAAGCTGTATAATACTAATAACTCACTATAGTAAAATAATTCACAAGAAGATAGGCTAATCTACCTATATCCCATCTAACCTATACATTTCCCAACTATACCCTATTTCTGTCTAAAAGAGATACCTGCTTCAAGGCATCAACTTCCATACCCAACTCTAAGTAACTAAAACTAACCCTAAGAAGATGACTATTATCCCTAAATTCCAAGAGTAGGGAACAGGGGTGACATTATCATTAGATTACTTCCTGCTGAAATGGGACAATGATTCCTCCATGTGATCCCGTGGGAAGAAAATTTTTAGAAACAAAATTTCTCAACAGTACTAGCTGTGTCATATGTAGATTGTCACTGGAAAAAAAATGCTTGACTGGAGTTTTATTTGAAACTCTGGCCAGGGTGTAATAAGAAGGTCCACCATTACAGCTATCTAGTTAGGAGCTGTCTTGGGTAAAACAGTCTCAAACTGGTTTTAGGGTGATATTTGTAGTCCAGATGCATCAGGTTGAGTCAAGTGGAAAAGTTGAAGTGGGGCTGCATTTTCTTTCTGGAGAGTTCAAAGACTGATGTCAGGAATTGTTATTATTCCTAGTGGAAAACTTAAACATAAATATCAAAGTAAAATTTTCAAGTCCCCTTTTAGAGCCATTTTCAAGTTTTTCAAATCATGCTCTTCTATTCCAATAATGGAGTTGAAAAACCTCTACTAGTAATATTTGAAGATCATTAAGAGTCTGGGAGGGATCTCTTGTGAACTTTTTGTGGTCTAATTTTCTGTAGACCTAGTTTATATCCTAACTAGTTCATAGAATCTCCATTTTGTATTTTCTCAGGTGTAATTTGTAATCCCCAGTGAGGTAAAACTTCCTTTATTTTCTCAAATATTTTCCTATATTTCTACTTTAGAGTCAGCTAACAATATATCATCCATGTAATGATAGATTATGGATTGTGGAAACATTTTATGAATTATTTCCAGAGGTTTTGTACAAAATATTGGCACAGGGTGAGGCTATTTAACATTCCCTGTGGCAAAACTTTCCATTGATATCTCTTCACCAGTTGAGAATTGTTGTAATTAGGTACCGTGAAGGCAAATTTCTCTTTATCTTGTTCTTGTAAAGGTATAGTGATAATAGGTCATTCTTTGGGTATCAAAGAAGGCAAGGGCATTCCATGCTGTAGAGAGCCCATTGGCTGGATAACTTTATTGATGACTTTCAGGTCTGTAAGCATTCTCCATTTACCAAATTTCTTTTTGATAACAAATACAGGAGAGTTCCAATGACTGGTTGATTCCTCGATATGTCCAGCATTTAGCTGTCCTGAACCAGGTTTTCTAAAGCTTCTAACTTCTCAGAGGTCATGGGCCATTTCCATACTCAGACAGGTTCATCTGTTAGCCATTTTAAGAGTAGGGCTTTTGGTTCCTCTGTTTGATTGGCACTTGTACTCTGTTTTTGTACATCCTGGATATTTGGTGTCTGTCTTATATAGTACTTTAAATATTTTTTTCCACAATCATGACGTCGATTATGGTTCCTATCTAATACTGGAGGAATGTTAATCTGTGTATTCCATTGCTGTAATAGATTTATTAGATATGATAGTTACATCAGACCCTGTATCAACAATACATTCAAGCAGTCTGTTATTTGTCTTACCTATTTATCTAGGCCTTTGCTTATAGAGGTTTGCCAAAATAAATGTTTTTTATTTCCTTCTGTCAGGTTTGATTCAACTTCCATCACTAGTTTGTCAGCTAGAGTGGTATGAGGTTTTGAGGTTTTTTTTTTTTTTTTTTTTTTTTTTTTTTTACAATAGGCAATGGATTTTCTAATTGTCCTGTGAGAGATTGTCCTCCATAGTGACTGGGAATGTTCGGATGACCTTTGAGATGGGGGCCTTCGAGAGCCCCCACCAAGGAGTTTTCTGATTGTAAAGGGCTTCCTTGCCTGTCGCTGGTTGATCTACACTCATTTGTGCAGAGTTGGCATTTGCCACACCTTCTAAATAACCCAGAAGGCTGGGGCCTTCTGTTTGACTCATTCCTGAGAGAGTTATTTCTAGAGATGCTTTGCCTACAATTTCTTTTTAGATGTCCTATTTTACCACAGTTAAAATATCTGACATTTTGAACACTCCACCCTACTTCAGAGACTCCTCGGAGGAACTCTGAACAAAGGAGACCTGCCTATCCACACGGACCACCCGTAAATTCCACCTGCTTGGTCTCTGACCCCATCTCCAGTCCTCTGCTGGAGTCCCGGCCCCTCCCAGAGATCTGCCATCTCTGCGGGTCCACTCTGAGATCCTGACAGCAAGATCCTTGTCCCCCAAATCAGGCCCTCTGCTAAAGAAAGAGGCCTCAGCTGGAGAGTCCCAGTTTCCAGTGAGATCCGACTATCCTGCAAAACCTTCCCAAGTTTTAGCTCAGCCTTTGTCCTCTTCTGCCAGCCATTGGCTAGTGGCATCTTCTAATGGATCCTCAGCGCTGACCCCATCCCTGGGTCTCTGTCTGCGGAGAGACCTCCTATAGAGCTTGGACCACCCAGAGCTACAGATATTGAATCTCTGACACACATAAGCCCACTGGGGAAGTACCATAGAGAGAAGGGGAGACCCCACCAACTCCTACTGGAAGAAGCTATGGGAAGACATCAATACAAGAAAAAAACCTAACAACAGAAAGACAAGCATGACACCACCAAAATGTAGGAAATCTACACTAACTAGAACGGAACACAACAACAAAGCAGAGGAAGCAGAAGGGAACGACTTAAAAATTACCATCATAAAAATGATAGAGGCCCTCAAAGAAGATGTGAGAAAATCCCTTAAAGAAATGGATAAAAAAACAAACAAAAAAGTGGAAGAAATGAACAAATCCCTTAAGGAAAGTAAAGAAAGTACAAAAAGCCAAGAAAAAACATTAAGCAGGTGAAGGAAACAATTCAAGACTTGAAAACCGAAATAGAGAAAAAGAGGCAACACAAACCGAAGGAATGCTGGAAATAGAAAAACTGGGCAAAAAATTGAAAACTACGGACACAAGCATAACCAACAGAATTCAAGAGATGGAAGAGAGAATCTCAGGCACAGAAGATAAACTAGAAGAAATAGATTCATCGACCAAAGAAAATCATAAATCCAACAAATCCTTAACACAAAACATCCAGGAAATGTGGGACACCAGGAAAAGGCCAAACCTAAGAATAATAGGCATAGAGGAAGGTGAGGAAGCCCCGCTCAAAGGTGCCAAAAACATATTCAACAATATCATCGAGGAAAACTTTCCAAATCTGAAGAAGGACATGCCCATGAAAGTACAAGAAGCATACCGAACCCCAAATAGGCTGGACCAAAGAAAAAAGACACCTCAACATATAATAATCAAAACACCTAGCATACAGAATAAAAAAGAATATTAAGAGCAGCAAAGAAAAAAGGACAGGTAACATATAAAGGCAGACCTATCAAAATTACACCTGACTTCTCCATGGAAACCCTCAAGGCCAGAAGATCCTGGATAGATGTTCTGAAAGTACTAAGAGAACACGGATGCCAGCCTAGTCTACTATATTCAGCAAAACTCTCAATCACTATAGATGTAGAAAACAAGATATTTAATGACAAAACCAGATTTTCCCAATATGTATCTATAAATCCAGCCCTACAGAAAGTATTGGAAGGAAAACTCCAACCAAAGGAAGTAACTATGCCCACCAAAATGTAGGCAACATATAATCCAACTACACCAGAAACCAAGGGTAAAACAGTACTAATATATTCACAATACCACTGCCAACAACAAACCTAAATCAAACAAACATCAACAATCAATGGTCCTTACTCACCCTCAACATTAATGGTCTTAACTCACCTATAAAAGACACAGGCTAACAGAATGGATACGAAGAGAGAATCCAACATTCTGCTGCATACAATAAACACATCTAAGCTTCAAAGATAGACATTATCTCAGGGTAAAGGGTTGGGAAAAGATTTTCCAAACAAATGGAACAACCAAGAAACAAGCAGGCATGGCTATCCTAATATCTAACAACTTAGACTTCAAACCAAAATTAATCAAAAGAGATGAAGATGGTCATTTCATATTCATTGCAGGAGAAATCCATCAACACAAAGTCTCAGTTCTGAACATTTATGGCCCAAATACAAGTCACCGACATTCGTAAAAGAAACACTACTAAAACTCAAAGCTCATATAAAATCTCACACACTTATAATGGGAGACATCAATGCAACACGCTCAACACTAGACAGGACCACAAATCAGAAACTCAACAAAGAAAAGAACTAACAGAAGTTATGTCTCAACTGGGGTTAACAGACATCTATAGAACATTCCATGCAAATACAAAAGAATATAACTTCTTTTCAGCTCCACATGGATCCTTCTCTAAAATCGACCACATACTAGGTGGCATAACAAACCTCAACACATACAAGAGAATAGGAATAGTCCCTGTATCTTATCAGACCACCATGCTTTAAAATTGGAATTCAACAACAACACAAATAGCAGAAAACCTGCAAACTCATGGAAACTGAACAATGTGCAATTGCACCATGCCTGGGACAAAGAAGAAATAAAGAAAGAAATTAAGGACTTTCTAATATTCAACGAGAATGAGGATATAACATACCCGAACTTATGGGACACCTTGAAAGCAGTGTTAAGAGGGAAGTTCATTGCACTAAGTGCCCATATGAAGAAAACAAAGGATAGTCTCATAAGAGAATTAACAGTGCAACTGAAAGCCTTAGAACAGAGAGAAGTGAACTCACCCCATAGGAGTAGACTCCAGTAAATAATCAACTTGAGGGCTGAAATCAACAATATAGAAACCAGGAAAACAATACAAAAAATCAATGCAGTGAAGAGTTGGTTTTTTGAGAAAATCAACAAGATAGACAAACCTTTATCCAAATTAATGAAAAAACAGAGAGAGAACATGCAAATTAACAAAATCAGAAACGAAAAAGAAAACAAACAACAGAAACAGAGGAAATTAAGACAATTTTCAGGTCATACTTTGAAAATCTGTATTCCACAAAAATTGAAAATACAAAGGAAATGGACAAATTTCTGGATAACTATCACTTACCAAAATTAAATCAACAACAGACAAACAACATAAATAGACCTATAACCCACAATGAAATAGAAGCAGTCATCAAAAGCCTTCCAAACAAAAAAGTTCAGGGCCAGATGGATTAACGGCAGAATTCTACCAGACATTCAAGGAAGAACTAATACCAATACTCTTCAAACTGTTCCTCAAGGTAGAAACAGAAGGTTTATTGCCAAAGTCTTTTTATGAGGCCACAATAACCTTGGTACCCAAGCCTCACAAAGACACAACTAAGAAAGAAAAGGACAGACCAATATCCCTGATGAACGTCAATGCAAAAATACTCAATAAAACACTGGCAATCCGAATTCAAGAATACATCAGAGAAATCATCCACCATGACCAAGTAGGCTTCATCCCTGGAATGCAGGGATGGTTTAACATATGAAAATCTATCAACGTGATCCACCATATAAACAAACTGAAAAAGAAAAACCATATAATTATCTCCCTAGATGCTGAAAAAGCCTTTGAAAAAATTCAACACCATTTCATGATAAAGGTCTTGGAGAGGTCGTTGATAGCAGGAACATACCTAAACATAATAAGAGTAATATACAGCAAACCAACTGCCAACATCAAACTGAGTGGAGAGAAACTTAAGCCAATTCTTCTAAAATCAGGAACAAGACAAGGCTGTCCTCTCTCTTCATATCTCTTCAATATCGTACTAGAAGTTCTAGCTAATGCTATAAGACAACAAAAGTAGATCAAGGGGATCCAAATTGGAAAGGAAGAAGTCAAACTGTCTCTATTCGCAGATGATATGATAGTTTAAATAAGTGATGCAATAAACTCTACCAGGGAACTCCTACAGCTTATAAACACCTTGCGCAAACTAGCAAGATAAAAGATAAACTCAAAAGAATCATTATCCCTACTTTTTTCAGACCACAAAGAGACAGAGAAAGAAAGCAGAGAAACATCACCCTTTACAATATCTACAGGCAACATGAATTATCTTGGTGTAATGCTTACCAAACAAGAAAAAGACCTATATAATAAGAACTTTGTGGCTCTAAAGAAAGAAATTAAAGAAGATACCAGAAAATGGAAAGACCTCCCATGCCCATGGATAGGAAGAATAAACATAATGAAAATGGCAATCTTGCCAAAAGAAATCTACAGATTCAATGCAATCCCCATTAAAATTCCACCACAATTCTTCACTGACCTTGAAAGGATAATAATCAACATTATATGGAAAAACAAAAGACCCAGGATAGCCAAAACAACCCTATACAATGAATAAACTTCAGGAGCCATCGCTATTCCTGACTTTAAGCTCTACTACAGAGCTATAGTTCTGAATACAGCCTGGTATTGGCACAAAAATAGACAAGTAGGCCAATGGAATCAAATTGAAAATAATGACATTAACCCACACACCTATGAACACCTGATTTATGACAAAACAGGTAAAATTATACAATGGGGCAAGGACAGCATCTTCAACAAATGGTTTTGGCATAATTGGATGAGGGTGTGTAGAAGATTGCAGATAGACCCATGTCTATCGCCATGCACAAAACTCAAGTCCAAGTGAATCAAAGACCTCAACATCAATCCAGCCACATTGAACCTGTTAGAAGAGAAAGTAGGAGGTACCTTCGAACAAACTGGTTCAGAAGACCACTTCCTGAATATAACTCCAGGGGCACAGGCACTGAGAGAAACAATTAATAAATGGGACCTCTTCAAACTTAGAAGCTTCTGTAAGGCAAAGGACACAGTCGACAAGACCAAATGGCAGCCCACAGACTGGGAAAATATTTTCACTAATCCTATACCCGCCAAAGGGCTGATCTCCAAAATATACAAAGAACTCAAGAACCTAATCGACAAAACACCAAATAACCCGATCGAAATATGGGGTATTGACATGAAGAAAGAATTCTCAATAGAGGAAATCAAAAAGGCTGAAAGACACTTAAGAAAGTGAACCACATCCTTAGCTATCAGGGAAATACAAAAGAAAACAACTTTGAGATACAATTTTACTCTTACCAGAATGGCTAAAATTAGAAACACCAATGATGACTCATGTTGGAGAGCATGTGGAGAAATAGGAACCCTCCTCCACTGCTTGTGGGTGTGCAAACTCATACAGCCATTTTGGAGATCAGTATGGCGGTTCCTCAGGAAAATGGGAATTAGTTTACCACAGGACACAGCAATCCCCCTCTTAGGCATATACCCAAATGATCCACATCCATGCAGCACTATTTTTAATAGCAAGAACCTGGAAGCAACCTAGATGCCCCTCAATTGAAGAATGGTTAATGAAGCTGTGGCACATCTACACAATGGAATACTACTCTGCAGAAAAAAATAATGGTATGTTGAAATTCGCAGGCAAGTGGATGGCACTTGAAGAAACCATCCTGAAAGAGGTAACCCAGTCCCAAAAATAGGAACACAGTATGTACTCACTAATATGTGGATTTTAGACATAGAGCAAAGGATCACCAGCCTATAATTCACACCACCAGAGTAACTAGGATACAAGGTGTGTTTT
Organism: Phodopus roborovskii; assembly: GCF_943737965.1. NCBI lineage: Eukaryota > Metazoa > Chordata > Mammalia > Rodentia > Cricetidae > Phodopus > Phodopus roborovskii. The sequence goes on along the minus strand of NW_026125956.1, from coordinate 337,180 downwards.
AAAAGATTTGTATAAAGTCCCTCACAGAACCTGGAAGGGACAAGTCCCCCAGAGCACAGAGGAAGTGATGGGGCAGCGAATGGAGAGAGAAGTAGGAGAAAACGAGGAGGAGGAAAGGAAAACATGTGCGACCAGGAAGATTGAGCCTGTTTAGGAATAGAAGACAGGAAAGAGTGAGAGAGAGAAAGAGAGAGAGAGAGAAAGAGAGAGAGATAGAACATATAAGAGGGAGCCAATATTCGTTTGAAGATAAAATTGAACACAAAAAAAGGTCTAGAGAACTACAAGACTGCTGCCAACTAACAATTTGAGCTTCCATGGAAAGGCTACCATAAGGCTACTCTCTACCCTTCGCAGAGTGAGATCAACAACTAACTTATCCATGGAGACCTCAACTAATGTCTGTTGGATACAAGAGCAAACACCCATACATAAACACTGAGTCAAAGTAGAACCCAGATGCAGATGGAGAGGACAAGGTCAGGTGGCAGACACACATACAGACAGCTTACCTGAACAAAGAGGAGCTAACAGGCCACCAGACTGATAGCTGGGAAGCCAGCATGGGACTGACTCAGGCCTCCTTGAATATGGGTCTCAGCCAGAAGGACTGAGCAGTCTAAGGGACCTCAGACAATGGAGCCAGGATGTATCCCTGGTGCACAAAAGGTCCTTGCTAACACATCCCCCATGGAGGGATAACTGCCTTAATCTAGAGACAGGAGAGAAGCCCTACTTCATACTTCGCATGACCTGTCAGATCTACATGACCCCAAATGGATGGCATTCCCCTACATATGGAATTGGGGTGGGGGGATGGGAGGGGAGGGTGGTTAGAGTGCAGATGAAAGGGCAGAGAGGATAAAAGGGAGGGAAGGAGGGAAGGAGGGAGGAAAGGAGGAAAGGAGGGAGGGAGGGAGAGGGAATTGGGATCGACATGTAAAATAATAAATTAAATTAAAAAATGCTTTGACTCCAAAATTTAATTTCAAGGACAAGTTACTGGGGAAAAGGATTTCTATTTTTGTTTCCACAGAAAATGAAAAGCTGTGTATTCCTTCCAGACTAATTTGGTTTGATCAAGCCAGATCGCCTGAAACAGAGTACCATGTGATTCCACATTCACATGGACAAAGCAGCCTTACAGATTACAGCTAGGGTTTCTGCATCTTCTTAGAATCCCCCATGACAGCACCCCTTACCAGCAGGAAGTAGTTTGGAAAGAATGACACCCAAATTCCCAAATATTGTCTATAAATGTTAGTTTTCTTTTAAAGGGGCTTGGTTATATAAAATAAATATATAAAAAAAACTGTCAGAAAAAAAAATCTGACATTTTGATATCTTTTCAAACCTTTGGAGATATATTCTCCTACCGAAGGTTCTATGTCACCATAGTTAAGACCTCTGTAATCTTGATATCTTCTCAGACCTTTAGATATGGCTTCTCCTACCAAAGCTTCATTGTTATTGTTATTATTTTCAGTGTTCTCTCTATATAGGTCCCATTCATCCAATTGTGCTGATCAAATTTTTAAAGGCGAAAGCACTTGTTTTTATTGTGGATCCCCATTCTCATAAGCTAATGATTCTATAAGTATTTGCCTAGAATTTATGTCTGATACATCTAATTGTATTGCCCTATACAATCTTGCTTTAGAAACAAACTAAAGTGTTCTCTTGGTCCTTGCCTTATCTTGGTACAAGATTCTATCCTCTCCCCTATTTCATGAACCTTATCCAAAGCATTCAGAGCAGTTTTACTGCATAGAGACAAGATATGTTCATCATAAGCAGCTTGGGTTTCTGGGTCAGCATAAAGACCCTCACCAAGAATTTTATCTTGGGGAGCTCTGTAACTTTTCTTTAAGTCCTGAAGCTCAAGAGCTTTTTCTTCCTCTGTGCATAAAGCCCTCCATTCTAATTGAGAGGCATTTTCAAGGACAGCTGATATTAATTGATCCCAATCCTTAGGAGTTTCCTTGTTATTCCTTGCCCATTATTCTGTTAATTACTTCAAATATGGTGAGTACATGCGTAAGAGGCTACTGCTTCCTTTATACTTTTTAAATATTTCATATGTATTGGTTTCCAGTGATATGCAATGTCACTTTTTGGGTGTGTTTTCATTGCTGGTTTTTCATTAATAGATACAGGGAAAGCTTTCATGACGCTAAATGTAGAAAAATTTAAGTCTTTTTCATGCCCTTTTACCTGTAGTAATTCTTCTGATGTATCAGATTGAAGGACTTCTAAGGCCTGAAATCTATTCTCCATTGCTTCTTTGAGTGTCTGAACTTCTTGAATCAAATAACGTTCTAGAGATTTCATTGCATCAGTCATTTTCTTACTTTCTCCAACTACAAATGATTCCATGTTTTTAATATTCTCATCCTTAGATATTATCTGAATGGCATGTAAACTGCCTTCCAGAAACAATATTCTATCTGCTAGCTTGCCATTATCCTCAGACATGGAAGAGATTCTATCTGCTAGTCTTTCTGTCTGATGTTCCAGTTTTTTAACCTTATTAGTAGCTTCATCCGACCAGGAACGAGCAGTTTCTGCTAGCGTGTTAATACATTGCATTGTTTCTGTTTTGGTTATTGAGGCATTGAACATGGAACAAATTCTGTTTTCTACTTGGTCATTTTTATGTTCCATGTTTTGTGTTCTACCTGTCATCAGCTCTCTATTCCCATCTTCAATATTGTGGACCAATTTTTCTAAGCATTCTGTTTTTTTTTTTTTTTTTTTTTTTTTGTTCTTTTTTTTTGCTCTCTATTGTCATTTTAAATATTTTGAATACTTGTTACTAAGTCTTCTATGGTTTGTACAAGTTCCTTATTGTTTGCTCTCATCTCAAACCATTTCTTTAAGAATATCGTATAATGATGAAACCCATTGCTATTATAAAAAAATGTATATATTGGTCCAGTCATAATTTTCTTCTGCTAAAATTCCTTCTATATATGAAGTATAATAATTCCTAAAGACTTGCATTGTAAAATTATCTGCCATAGGTATGGAACAATTGATCTCAGAAAGTATATCAGCTTACATTTCAAAGGATGTTACAATTACCTTAGATGTAATTCTGCTGTCTTGGAACATTAATCCTTTTAGTTGTAGATGTCAACTTGTGGTAGTTACGCCTGGAGGTGTACCACCAAATAACATCCCACAGAGATGATCTGTCTGATCCCGGTTCTGTGTGGAAGTATACCACCAAATAGTGTCTGGCAGCAGATGATCCTTCTGATCATGGTCTCTGTAGAATAGTTCTTAATGACTTAAGGTAAGTGAAATTTTGTTAAATGAAGGAGTGAAATGAGCCTTGTACAAATTGCTGGGACCACAGGACTAACAAGTGTCCCCTGCAACTTGAGCTGCCAGGCAGCGAACACACAAACAGGAGTCTGGGCTTGGTGCGGGAACACACGAACCAGGCGGGTGCTGCAGGGTTATGAGCGAATGCAATGTGAGCGAATTAGCAGGAGATGAGCAGTGGTCTCAGGGCCATAGTGGAAATAAAAGGAGTTGTAGGGCAGACACAAATGTCTCACAAGCTGTGGTGTGTCTACATGGTTAGGTAAAGAAACTTCGTGTTCAGGGATGGTGGGGAAAGGAATGGTGTCTGCAACCTGGGTGAAACTCAGGTTCTGTGAAAATCCTGATCCTATTTCTGACACCAGATATCATGGTTTAATAAGGATCAGGATAAAAAAAAAAGGCTGAATAGATGTTTATTCAGGGAGAAATAACTTACGACATAGACAGATGAACACCAGCAGGTTACACCGGACGCTCTCTTATCCGTGTCCCGCATTCTCAGGCTCCTCGTCAGACCTAGTTCCACTGGTCACTTCCACCACTGGTTCCACTCCCCCGTTGGGTGTGGTAAGTGCCACAGAAGCAGACAAAGTAAATATCTCACTACACACTATGAGCAAGGCAACCTGTAGAAGAAAGATTTATTGGGGCTTAAAATTTCAGAGTTTGAGTCTATGGCCATCACAGCAGGGAACATGGAAGCACACAGGCAGGTGTGACACTGGAGAAATAGCTGAGAGCTTACATTTATCCACAAGTATGAGAAAGGGAGAGTGTTAACGGGGAATGAGCTGGGCTTTTGAAACTTTACTCCAATACAGAGGATGACACATCTTTAACAAAGCCACACTTGCTAATTCTTCTCAAACAATTACACCAGTAATGCACTAAGTATTCCAATATATGGGGGGGGGGATGCATTCTAAATTGAACCATCAATTTGGCTCACAACATAGTAAGATGCCACACTGCTTTTTATATACCTTTCCTTTAATCCTACATTCCTTTGTTACCTGCCTATTCCTATTAAACCTTTACACCATTAGAATTATCTCCCTCCCTTCTTTCATAATATCTATGGTCTATTAAGCCATCTCCTTTAAGCAAACTACTCCCGATAGCCCCTTTCTGGACTCCTGGTTTCCAGATATACTCCACGTGAAGCACTGGTATCTAAAGAGTTGAATACATGATTCACATATGAAAGTGAATATGTGATGCCCATCTTTCTAAATCTGCATCACCTCGCTCAGTATGATTTTACTCTCATTGATTTCCCTGAGATTTCATGACTTAATTTATGCTTCTTTCATATTTCTGCAATTTATATTTTAAATTTTATACATTGTACATACCAATCACAGTTCCTCTTCACTCACATCCTCTTATGCCCTACCCACCCCCCAAATCACCACCATCTACTCCTCAGAAAGGGAAAGCCTTTCATGGACAGTCAACAAAGTCTGTCATATGAAGTTGAGGCAGAACCAAGGCACTGCCCCCTGCATCAATGCTGAGAAAAGCAACACACTATAGAGAATGTGTTCCAAAATGCCAGCTCATGTACCACAGCCAGGGCCCTCACAAACAGATCAAGCTAGATGACTGTTACCCACATGCAGGGAGGCCAGTTCATTCCCATACACTCCCCAGCTGCTAGTCTTGAGTCCATGAGCTCCCTCTAGCTTAGGCCAGCTATCTCTGTGGGCTTCCCTTGCTCATATAATCTCTCCTACTTCTTGCTACAACCTCAAGACCACACAGTAACTATACAGCTATCTTATCATAAGATAACTCAGAAAAATTAAGGGTTCCCCTGACAGACAAAACCACTACAAAAAGCTATATTTAGCATTATAATCTCATGAATGAATTGGCTGTATCTTACTATAGATTCTGTAGCTTATTCCTTTCTGTAACAAACTTGGGATTTGCTTCCCCCAGTTTGTCACTCTCTGATCATTTACTGGAAACAAATTTCTCCCATGCATTTGGAGTTTTACTGATTACACTCCCTAGCTATGTGTAAATACCTCTTACCCATAAACTGGTCCTAGTCTTGTATGAGACCTGTTTCCCAATATCAGGTACTTGTTCCCTTTTGCATTGCAATTGCAGAGATCTGCCTTCCTGCAATTACCTTTATTGACAGGCATTTGGTCAGTGTTTAGGGCCCAGGCAAAATCCATCCCATCTAAGACATTCCCAGATATCCAAGGGCATAGAATTACTACACATCCAAAGATGTTGATTCATAGATGCCTAGATGGATAGAAAAAATAAGCATGCTCTTGGTTTTACCTCCCTGGCAGATAGAGAAGTAATAACCTAAATTAATTCTGCACTAAAATAATCTCAAACTTCTTGTTTTTTAAATCAAGATTTTAGTTCAGAGATTTACTGTTCCTTCCCATTTCCCCAGAGAAGATAAGGACAAAGGTATTTTGATATCCTCAAGGAAAAGTAAACTCTCCTAAAGATCTGTGCTGCCACTGAGACTAGATCACCAGAAGGTGTCAGGTTTTGTTTCTTTTGCAAATTAAACTTAGACCCTGTCTGACCTACAGCCCTAAGTAATGGATGCTAAAAGTTTCTCCTAGCAGTTTTAGTTTATTGCTCTGTGTGTAAATCTGATCTGCCTTGCTGACCCTGAGAAACTCAAGCCTCACATTGTATTGTAAAAGGAAATATTGTTGCACACACACACACACAAATATATATATGTATATGTATATGTATATGTATATGTATATGTATATGTATATGTATATGTATATGTATATGTATATGTATATGTATCTTTACCCTCAAGAACTAGGAAGAAATAGAAACAGAGAAGAGGAGCAATTGTGTGAGAGTCAATTATTTTTTTTCCTTAGATTTTAGTTCCTTCACTTATTTGTAGTTCCTGTTTTTGAACTCTATGTGAAAACCCTTCAAGATACACTTTAAAGTTTTCAATACCTTCTCTTTGACTGGGCTTTCTGAGCTCAGCATGGAGCTTGACTCAGATTTCTGTTTCTGCTTCCCTTAGTCATTAGATGAATGTTCTATGATGACAATTATAGTAGTCATAAATCTAATTACTGGGGAATGCCAGTTCAGGCACCCTCTCCATTGTTGCTAGCATTCTTAGCTGGAATCATCCTTGGGATATTCCTGGGAATTTCCATGACACCAGGCTTCTCTCTAACTCCACAATGGCTCCCTATATCATGGTATCTTTTTTCATTAGTCTCCTATTCTGTTGCTCCCCCAACTTGAACATCCCATTCCCTCATGTTCCCATCCACCAATCTCCTCCCCTTACTGCCATGCCCTCACCCTCAGTTTACCCATGAGACTTCATCTATTTCCCTTCCCAGGGGTATCCATGTGTCCCTCTTTAGTGTAATCCTTGTTACCTAATTTCTCTGGAGCTGTGGATTATAGTCTGTTTATCCTATACTTTAAGTCTAATATCAACTTGTGAATGGGTGCATACCCTGCTTGTCTTTCTGGGTCTGGGGTACCTCACTCAGGATGACTCTTTCCTAGTTCCATCCATTTGTCTTCAAATTTCATGATGTCTTTGCTTTCCACAGCTGAGTAGTACCCATTGTGTAAATGTACCACATTTTAATTAACCATTCTTCAGTTGAGGGGCATCTAAGTTGTTTCTAGGTTCTGGCTATTATGAAGAATGCTGCCATAAATATAGTTGACTAAGTTTCATTGTTGTATGATTGAGCATCCTTTGGGTATATGCCCAGGAGTGGTAGTAATGGTCTTGGAGTAAATTCATTTCCAATTTTCTGAGAAAACACCATAATGAGTTCCAAAGTGGCTATACCTGTTTGCACTACAATCAGCACTAGAGGGGTGTTCCCCTTACTCCATATCCTCTACAATAAAAGCTGTAATCACTTTTTTTGCCATTTCCACAGGAGTAAGATAATATTTATGATTTAGTTTGATTTGCATTTCTCTGATGTCTAAAGATCTTTAGCAATTCCTTAAATGTCTTTTTGCCATTTGAGATTCTTCCATTGAGATTTCTCTGTTTAGAACTGTATCTATTTTTAAAAATGGATTATTTGGAATTTTTATGTCTAGTTTCTTGGTTTCTTTATATATTGTGGACATCAGCCCTCTGTCAGATGTGTGGTTTGTGAAGATCTTTTCCTATTATGTGCATTGTCATTTTATCTTATTACTTTTTCCTTTGACCTACAGATGTTTTTCAGTATCAGGAGGTCCCATTTATTGATTATTGCTCTAAGAGTCTGTGCTTCCAGTGTTAAGAAGTTGTCTCCTGTGCCAATACATTAAAGGTTACATTCCATTTTCTCTTCTATGAGGTTCAGTGTGCCTGGATTCTTGTTAAGGTATTTGATCCATTTGGACTTGAGATTTGTGCATGGGTCTTTTTGTAATCTTCTACATATTGACATCCAGTTGTGCCAGAACAATTTGTTAAAGATTGGACAATTTTGGCTTCTTTTTCAAAAATCAGGTGTTCATGGGCATGTTGATTAATATCAGGTTCTTCAGTTAGGATCCATTGGTCCACCTGTCTGTTTTTATGCCAATACTAAGCTATTTTTATTACTATAGCTCTAGTATAGAGGTTCAAGTCAGGGATGGTATGCCTTAATACATTCCTTTATTGTACAGGATTATTTAAGTTATACTTGATTTTTGCTCTCCCATATGAAGTTGATTATTATTTCTATGTCTCTAAAAATGGCATAAGGAATTCTTTCCATTTTCTGATATCTTTTATAATTTCTTTCTTCTAATACTTAAAAGTCTTGTCACATGTGTTTTTCATTTGTTTTGTTAGAATAACCACCAGGATATTTTATATTATATCTGGCTATTGTAAATTTGATGTTTCTTTGATTTCTTTTTTCTATGATTTTGCTGAACATATTTTCCGTGCTTTGAGTTGGTATTCATCTCCTTCTATTCCTATTATTCTTAGGTTTGATCGTTTCATGGTGTTTCAGATTTCCTGGATGTTTTGTTTTATGACTTTGTTAGCCTTAATATTTTCATTGACTGATGAATCTATTTCTTCTGTCATACCTTCAATTCCAGAGATTCTGTCTTCAAACACTTGCATTCTGATGGTTATGCTTACATTTGTAGTTCCTGTTCCCTTACCCAAATTTTCCATTTCCAGGATTCCCTCATTTTGTTTTCTTTATTGCCTCTATTTTAATTTTAATGTCTTGAACTGTTTCTTCACCTGTTTGATCATTGGTTTTATATTCTTAGCATTCTTTGACTGATTTATTAATTTCTTCCATTTTGTTGTTTGTCCTTTCCTCAAATATTATAAGGGAATTTTTCATTTCCTATTTAAGGGCCTTTATCATATTCATAAAGTTATTTTTAAGGTAATTTTCTTCAGTTTCTTTTGCATTGGGATGTTCAGGTCTTGCTGTTGTAGAACTACTAGGATTTGGTGGTGCCATATTGCTCTCTATTTTGTTGAATGTATTCTTGCACTTGCATCTACCCATCTCTTCCTCCAATTGATGTAGGAGGGACCAGTACCTTTGGGGGCCATTATTGCTGTGGTGAGCTGTTTGGGTTTGTGGGGGCAAAGTGGGACTTGTAGATTACAGGGTTCAGTGGGTAACAGGGAAGGTCCAGTAGCCTACCTGCAGGAGTCCTATCTTCTGATCAGCAAGTGAGAATTGGATGGGTGGGGGAGGGGCAATGGATGTGCCCTGAAACCTGGAGCCAAGAGATGGGGCTTTCCACCTGGAAGACCATTCACTTACCTATTCTAGTTGGTGCAGTTGGTGTCTGCCTCTGGAGGCCACTGATGCCTTTGTGCATGGTTGGGGTTCTGGGGCAGAGTGAGACTTGCAGATTAGAGTCTAATCAAGGAGGATGGGTGAGGAATAGCATTCCTGCAGGAATCTTACATACTAACCAGCTACCAGCAATAATTTTTTGAATTGTTTTCTTTCAGCTAAATAAAATCCCATATAATATAATTTTAACTATGTATTGATGCATTGATGTATGTCCAGGCTTATTCCATTTTCTAACTGTTGTTTATACAGCAGTAATGAGCATGGATGAACAAAGGAAATAGAGAATTTGGATATATGTCTAGAAGATGTATTGTTGGATCATATGGTAATTCTATTTTTATGTTTTTCAGGAACCTCCACACTGATTTCAATAGTAACAGCATTAGTTTGTAATCTTATCAATAATGAGTAAAGATCATCCTTTCCTCAAATCTTCAATAGCATTTGCTGTCACTTTATTTCTTGATAGCTTGATAGCAATTGTGGAATTTCATAATAGTTTTATCTACCATTTCATTGATAAATAATTATGTGTTTAAAACATTTTAGATGTTTATTAGAATTTGTATTCCTTCCTTTAACAGTGTTGTTCTGATCTATAGCCTATATTTCATTAAGTGTTTCTTTTCTTGATATTTTATTTTTTTGAGTTCTTTGGATATTCTAGATATTAATACTCTGAATATTGTATAACTGGAAAACATTTTCCCCTGTTCTGTAATTAACACTTCATTCAAAAGAGTTTCCCTTTAGAGATAGAAAGAGGTTGTCATTCTTTATATATGTTTCTATTGTTGGATGATGAATAAAACACTGATTGGTCATTAGCCAGGCAGACAGATAGGCTGGCCTATAAGACCAGGAGAACCCAGGGAAGAGGATGGCAGAAATGGAGGCTGCCAAGAGATGCCATGCTGCCAAAGGATTAACATGCCAGATTACGGGTTAGCCACAGCCCTGAGGCAATACATAGATTAATAGGAATGGGTTTACAATTAAAGCAGAACCAGCCAATAAGAAGATTGAGCCATTGGTCAAACATTTTATATTTAATATAAGTCTTTGTGTGTTTATTTGGTGTAAAAAGACTGTGAGACCAGGCAGGACAGAAACTTTCATCTACAAGAGAAGCAACCTCTCTTGCTAAGCTTACTCCAATTATTTTTAAGTCTATTGTGATTGTAATTGTTACTCTTTTAATGTGTTTTACATTGGTCTTTACAATGGCTACTGGTTTATGTTGTTAATTTCTATGTTGATTATCTGGAATTGTTTATTATTCCTAAATATTTGGTGTCTCTATAAAAATAATTTTACTTCTTTTTTTTCTTGTTTATATCTACTTTAGTTCCTTCTCTGTTTTTATTGTTGTAGTCAAGAATTTCAGGAATGTATTGAATAGGAATGACGATAATGGACAGCTTTATGTTATTCCTAATTTAAAATATTTATTTTCATGATTTTTAATTATGTATGTCTGTGGAGCTGCTATGTATACATGTGTGAAGATGAAAAGAGAGTATTAGATACCCTAGAGCTGGAGATACAGATTGTTGAGATCCAAAGTTGTGGGTTCTGGCAAGTGAACTCATGTCCCTTGTTCCAGGTTTTCAAAGAATTTATTCAAGGTTTTCTCATTTGTAATGTTGTTGGCAATGTGTTTATCATATATAATGCTTATTAGGTTGAAATATGTTTCTTCCATTCCTATTCTTTTTGTTTTGTTGTTATTGTTGTTTTGTTTTGTTTTTCAAGACAGGGTTTCTATGTGTTGCTTTTGAGCCTGTTCTGGAACTAGCTCTTTAGACCAGGCTGGACTCACACTCACAGAGATCTACCTGCTTCTGCCTCCTGAGTGCTGGGATCAAATGCATGTGACACAAATACTTGGTTTCCATTCCTATTCTTTCCAGGAATTTTATCTTGAAAGGATGTTGGATTTTGTCACAGTACATTTTTGGATTCATTTACATGACCTTGTGCTATTTGTCCCATTGACCATTTATGTTATTTATTTTATTTGTCAACTTGAGTATTTTGAACAACCCCAAAAACTCTGGAATAAAACCAAATTTGTCATGGTTATTTTTTTAATTTTAATTAATTTTTTATTTAAATTTTAAATATTCTTTTTTTATTTAAATTAGAAACACTCTTATTTTACACATCAATCCCAGTTCCCTCTTTCTCCCATCCCCCCATGCCTCACAAAGACCCCCTACCTTGTTCCAATCCCAATTCGCTGCCCAGGGAGAGTGAGGCCTTTCATGGGGGATCATCAAAGTCTGTCACATCATTTGGGGCAGGACTTATGCCCTCCCCCATAGACTTACACTGAGAGTATCCCTCCATAGGGAATAGGCTCCTGAAGTCCATTTGTGAACTAGGAATAGATACTGGTTTCTACTGCAAGAAGCCCCATAGACTGTCCAGACTTCCTAACTGTCACACATTCAGGGGGCCTGTTTTGCTTCTATGCTGTTGCACCAGGTGTTTGGCTGTGGTCCATAATCTCCCATTTTCTTAGGTCAGCTGTTTCTGTGGATTTCTCAAGCATTGTCTTGATCCCTTTGATCAACATCCCTCCCTCTCTATAACTGGATTCCAGGGGTTGGACTCAGTGCTTGGCTGCTTCTGGTTCCTTTAGCATTAGGATGCCATTAAAGGTGGTCATCAATCTCATTATAGGGGAAGGACAATTAAGGTAGCCACTCCATTATTGCTTGTATTCTTAGTTGGGGTCATCCTTGTGGTTTTCTAGACAGTACCCTAGTGCCAGATTTCTCTTTAAACCTATAATGGCTCCCTCTATTAAGGTGTTTCTTTGCTTGCTCTCCTCTAGTAATCCCCTAACTGAATCTTCCTTACCTCATGTTCTCCTAACCACTTCTCCTCTTCCCTCCTTTTTCTCCTAACTCCCTTTCCCATCCCCATGCTCCCAATTTGTTCAGAATCTCTTGTCCTTTGTCCCTTCACCAAGGAACCATATATGTCTCCCTTAGGGTCTTCCTTGTTTCTTTACTTCTCTGGAGATATGGATTGTAAGCTGGCAATCCATTGTTCTATGTCTAATATCCATATATGAGCAACTACATACCATATAAGACTTTCTGTGACTGGGTTATCACACTCAGGATAGTTTCTTCTAGTTCCATCCATTTGCCTGTAAATTTCAAGATTTAATTGATTTTCCTCCGCTGAGTAGTACTCCATTGTGCAAATGTACCACATTTTCTTCATCCATTCTTTAGTTCAGGGCATCTAGGTTGTATACAGGTTCTGGCTATTACAAATAACCCTGCTGTGAATATAGTTGAACAGACATCCTAATTGTATGAATGTGCATATTTGTGTATATGCCAAAGTGTGGAATTGTTGGATCTTGAGGTACACTGATTCCCATTTTCCTGAGAAACTGCCAAATTGATTTCCAAAGTGGCTGTACAAGTTTGGACTCCCACCAGCAATGAAGGAGTGTTCCCTTTTCTCTACATCCTCTCCATCATAAACTGCCATTAGTGTTTCTAATTTTAGCCATTCTGACAGGGATGAGATACTATCTCAAAAATGTTTTCATTTGCATTTCCATGATGGCTAAGGATGTTGAGAAATTTCTTAAGTACCTTTGGACATTTGAAATTCCTACATTGAGAATTCTCTATTTACTTCTGTACCCCATCTTTTCATTGAATTATTTGGTATATTGATGACTAGCTGCTTGAGTTCTTTGTATAATTTGGAAATCAGCCCTCTGTCAGATGTGGTGTTTGTGAAGATCTTTTTCCATTAGGTGGGCTGCTGTTTTGTCTTGATTGTGTTCTTTGCCTTAAAGAAGCTTCTCAGTCTCAGGAGGTCCCATTTATTACATATACTGTGTGTGAGTACATATTACCAAAAAGTCTTTATTTATAGTTCATGTGTAGTTTTCAATTAAAAATAATATCATTTAGATGTACAAGTGTTTTGTCAGTATGTACAACACATGAATGCCAGGTACAAATGGAAGTTAGAAGAGGGTATTAGATCACCCATGATTTGATTTAAAGGCAGTTGTAACCTGTCTTATAGGTGATGGGACTCAAAGTCAGACCCTGTGGAAGAGATGCCTGCATGTACTCTTATCATCTGAGCATTCTGTCCAGACTTATGTACATGTCATTAATAGCAATATAGTATGAATGGCTGGCTTGTTCTGGATTTATGATCCCAATCTTCCACAAAATGTGGGAAGAGAACAAACATGACCAGCGACAAATTGAAAATCCATGTCTTTAAAAAGTTGTTAACTCTTTGACCAAAGCTACAACAGTGAGTTTATCTGATAGTCAATATGGAAGTTAAATGTTTAGTTCATCAATCCACCATCTTCTTAGATTAGCATATTTCTGAATAAAGCATGTTTTAGAATTTAAAAAAGATCATTTTATTGGCATTTATTTTTTTGGCCTAGGTCTCTGAGCTATCAGGCTTCCAGTCCCTGGTCATCTAGGCAGTGTTGGTCATGGTCTCCTTTTTGTGCAATGGGCCTCAAATTAGACCAATCATTAGGTGGTTTCTCCTACAAGTTCTGTACCTCCATTTCTCCAGCACATCCCACAAGTAGGACAGATTACAGATTCAAGAATTTATATATGGGTTGGTATCCTAGTCTCACCACTGGAAGTTTTCTGATTATGGATGAAGTCTGGTTCAGGCCCTGCAGCCTCCATTACCTGTAGTCCTAGCTACGATCAGCTATAAAAAATACTGCCCATAATAATGTGTATGGGCCTCATCCATTTAATAGATAAGATTTCCTAATAGCAAAAACTAAATTTTTTCTAAACAATAATCTCTAAATTCATACTGCAATGTTAAGTCCTGCCTGACTTTTCCCATCTGTTTATCTATCTTGCAAGCTACGACTTGCTACTACTTTTCAGAATAATGTGATCTACTTCCTTAAAATAGAGCATATGTGTGTGTATGTGTGTGTGTAGTGTGTGTGTGTGTGTGTGTGTGTGTGTGTGTGCGTGCATGCGTGCATGCATGCATGCACATGTGTCCCGTTCTTTTCCTTTGGAGAGTATTGCCAAAACCATACTCAGAATCAAATGTGTGATGATCAGATGATCATGCAGATAGATTCATGGCCTCATATGTCCCATCAAGTGATCTACCACTGAGCCATAGCTGTAGAATCCAAAACATGTTAACTGTAGAGAATTTCAAGACCTGCATTTACATGTTCACAAAGAATACACCATCCCTTAATTTACCATGTGGAGACAGTCATTACAAATGTGTGTAATGGGTGCTGATTAGAGGGCAAAGTGGTTATGGGCATTACCTGCTATATCAGAGGACCTACATTTGACTCAGCACCCACATAGTAGATCACAATCATCTTTTACTCCAATTACAGGAGATTCCATGCCATTTTCTGAACTCTGTAAGCACAATCATGCAAATGGTACACAAGCATAAATATAAACAAAGCACTCATATAAAAATAAGTTTTATAAAAATTTAAATATGTATAATGAATAATACATTGCATTAAACATTCTGAACTAATCACACCATCTCTAAAAAATATGGAAGTACTCCAAATTACAAATGTAGTAGTCCTAGAATGTAAGGAATGGATATATAGCACATTTTATAAGCCCTTAATTACACTATAGTTTTGTCAAAAATTTTGGTGATATTTTACAAAATAATTTATAAAAATTTTCTCCTATATCAAATATGTTATATAGGAGAGGCAATACAGCTGATTTAGAAACAGCAATCAAAATTAGATTTGGAGTCAACGCACTGATTCTATTACTTCAGTTGTTACCTTCAGCAAGTTACTGAGATAATTTTATAATGGAAATAAGATAACCAGTACCAATGACTTAAGAACAAGCATACTAAGTAAACCTATCTAGAAATCTCTCAATTCCCCTATAACATTTAACTAGTTTATTTCCTATGTGGCTATCCCCTTCCATATATTAATTAATGATACATTTCCATAGTTTTATACTCAGGCTCAGTTTCCCTTATAAAGTCATATGGTGATTTCAATGAGAAACGTTCTAAATTGTCTCCTGTATTCTTTTAGGATGTTTAGCAGTGCTAGTGGAAGTTTATCATTAGGGATGGGCTCTGAGAATTTATATCCTCATCTCTATTCTAGTTTACTTTCTCTGCTTTCTGTTTCTGGTTGTGATGTGATGACTAAGTTCCCTCTTCCTGCCAAATGCTACCATGAATTCCCAAGAATTATGGGCACTCCTTCTGGAGCCATAAACCGAAATAACTTTTCCCCTGAATGAGTTTGTGTTTTCTAAGGGCTTTGCCATAACAAAAAGTAACTTATGTAGGAGCTGATAATAGAAAATATAGAATTGATACTGGGAAGAAACTAGCCACATGGTTTTGTTTTTATTTTGTTTTTGTTTGTTTGTTTCCTTAGTTTGCTTTGCTTTTGGAACATGGAAGGCTTTGTAATTTTGGAATAAAAGAGGATGAATGTTGTAAGCAGAGATGTGGGAAACAGATGGAATCTTCAGTGAATGTATATGGTTAATATAGTCATGGCCCTGTAAAAGACCCCCAGTGCCTCCAATACATAGAAACGGCAAAGCCTTCCCTTGATCAAATGGGAGTGTTTATGCAGGTTAAAGGTTGACTTTTAGGTGAAACATGTATATGCTGAAACTATCAACTAGAGCTTCGTTCTCCCCATGACTGCAATCTGAGACTGATCTACTACTATGACCTCCTAGAGAGATTAGCTAATTTGTCTCCTCATAATTTGTTCTTTATATAATTAATGACCTGAGTTGCAGGCTGTGTTGTTGATACATCTTCATCAGAATGCATGGCCCCAGATTTTCTGTATGTACTTTTGTCATTTTTGCCGTTCACCTTATGCTCCAATCAGTTCAGGACTATAGCTGTGAAGGTTGGTGCACAGAGCTTAACTGGTATTTTTAGTTATTTCTTGGGATACATTAGTTCTTAGAATAGTATGGACAGCAGAGATCCAGCTGAAGAGGTTTTAGAGGGAAGATAGTACTTTAACAGAAACTGGAATAGGGAAAATTTTATGATATTTTTGTAAAGAATATGACTGCATTCTGCACCTGTGCTAAGAATTTATCATTATAGACTTTTCTTTTGGAACAACATGTCAAAATAAAGTTTCTACCTTAGGTTGTTTCTATTCATAGTATTTTATCACAGAAACATGAAAGTAACTAACTAACATATCAATAAAAGGTAACTGTGGGAGAGACTAATTCTAAATTGTATTTAATAATTGGCCTCACAAATATCAAATAAAGCCTTACTTATGATACACATGAACATGACTTTCAGAGTATTGGAGATGGTAGATTTGTTAAGTTTTGTTGTTTATTTGTTTTTATTTTATTTTGTTTGTTTCTTTCCTATGGTTCTTTCAAAATCTAATCCTCAATCTGGATTCTAGCCTTGATGGTGGCAACAGTCCAGTCAGAGCAATGTCTCCATCTGTAGTCACCCAACACCAGCTGTGATGGAGATTAGCACTTTTGCTTTCATAAACTACCCTACATTATGATAGTAATGGCAATAATCTCTTTTCAACAACTTGTTTCTCAAGAAACCTTTGCCTGCTATTAAATTGCTGCCATTTGCTTGATGTATTCTGCCTGCAAAGAGAGCTATTTCCAATATACTCAGTGGGGAACTCTTCTTCATGGGAGCAAAGGGGCAAAATTGGCCACTAGTAAGGAGATGAAACTGGTTAGCACCAGATGAGAGGCAATGAAAGATTTTGGGAGGCTTTGGAGGTTTGAACTATTTTTGTTCTTGTTACTTTAAGATGAATCACAGATTATTATAGACTGCATTTAACTTGTTGTGACATATAACTAATTCATACCATGTAACTTTATTTTAGTACTCCTTACAAATTTTTATTTTACTAATTCTGTTTCCTGAGTGATAATGACCAATATGGTCTCTTCTATGGCATTGATGTTTTTAAGCTTAATAGAATAAAATAATGTGGTTCTGTCATTTTGTGCTTGAATCATTTCACTTAATACCTTTCATCTCTGTACATGTTGCAAATTACTAGATTTCACTCTTTTTCTGGATGAAGAGAAGTACTCCTTTATATGTTATGTACCATATTTTCTTTATCAATCTGTTTCTAAACACTTAGGTTACTTCCAAGACTGACTCCAACTAACTATTTGAGCAACAATGGAAAGGCTACCATAAATGCCCTTGCCTGATAATGATATTGATGACTTACTTATCCACAATCATAGAGCCCTCATCTAGTAGCTGATGGAAACAGAAGTAGACACCCACAGCTAAACAATGAGCCAAACTGGAATCCAGATGTAGAGAGGGAAAACAAGATCAAGCTACAGAAACCCACAGAAACAGCTGACCTGAACAACAAGGAGGTAATGTGCCCCCAGACTGATAGCTTGGAAACCAGCATTGGACAGACTCAGACCTCCTGAACATGGTTCTCAGTTAGAAGGCCTGGGCGGACCTCTGATAGTGAAACCAGAATGTATCCCTGGTACACAAAAGAACTTTGGGAGAACATTCCCCAGGGAAGGATACTCCCTTAACCTAGAAGCAGGATGGAGGGCGTAGTACCTACTCCAAATTATTTGACAGATTTTGTTGACCCCTCCTGAAAGGCACCACCCTCCCTGTGGATTTGGGGGAATTGGATGGGAGGGTGGTTGGAAGGCATGGGAGGGAGGGAGTGAGGGAGGGAGAGGGAATTGGGATCAATATGTAAAATAAGAAAATAAATGAATGAAACGTAAAAAAGAAAAAAGAAACAAAATAAAATAAAACAAAACAAAACAAAAAACACTTTGGTTAATTCTACATTTTGGCTAACTGTGAGTGGTTTGCAGTAAATATTTGAATGGTAGTAACTCACTGATATGGTGTTATTCATTCCTTTGTACATCATACATGCGTTCTAAATTTTGGATTTTCTTATAACTTGGATTTTCGTTTTACATAATTGCTAAAGTAATTTACATTGATGCCAAAAAATGTCCTTTTCTCTATACCTATGCCAATATTACTTTTTTCTTTTCTCAAATTAAGAAAAATAAAACTACTAGCAATTTGAAATTTTCACATGTGTTTTGATCATATTCAATCTCTGTCAACAAATTCTTGGTGGATACACCATATCTTCTTTGTCCATCTAAATTTGTGTCCTTATAAACAAAAACAAACTTATCGAGACTAAATTTTTCTGTAACAAATATTATTGGATGGGTGACCTTCCCCTGGATAATGGTCAACTTATGAAAGACCATACTCTTAAGTAAAGCTGAATCCTTTTTTTAAAAAGGGGTCAGTTGTACTAGCTAGTTATTTCCACTTGACCAAGATACAGTCAACAGAGACATAAAGATTCATTTTAGAAAGAGACTCCATAAGATCAGGCAGCAGGCAAGCCTATAGGGCATTTTCTTAATTAATGATAGACGGGAGAGGTCCTAGCACATTGTGGGTGGTCCTAGCCCCAAACTAGCATTCCTATAAATTTCCTATAGAATCAGGCTGATCAAGACATGAAGAGCAAGCCAGTATACAATATTCTACCTTGGTCTCTGCATCATCTGCTGCCTTCAAGTTCCTGCTCTGCTTGAGTATTTATCCTGACTTCCTTCAATGTGTAAGTACAAACCAAATAAAACTTTTCCTTTTCAAGTTGCTTTAGCCATGGATTTTCATTATAGCAATATTAACTCTAAATAAGACACAGAGAGACAGAGAGAGAGAGAGAGAGAGAGAGAGAGACTAAGCTTCTGAAGTAGTAGTTTTCTATATGTCTTTTCACAATTTCTTTAGTATTAGTAATCCCTCTCTGTATTCTCTTCCATTAACCCCACCATTTAATACCCCTATTCTACTTTCCTTTTATGTCTTTATAATATTATACTCTACTTCCTACTACCTTGGAAGATCACCTCCATCCCTCTGGACTATTGCTAGCTACCAAAGATCTGTGATAATTTTCATCAAAGCACATATACCTAAAGTTTAAGAACTATAATCCAAGTATGAAGAAACTTGAAACTTATTTTGTCTTACTTACTGTAGGTTATCACCCAGGATGATTGCTCTTAGCTCATTCCACTTCCCTTATCATTTTATTTTCTAACTGCTGGCTCCCCACCTAGAAAACCAGTAAGAAGGGGATATACACAGACATGTGTTGAGGTAGCGCAGAAGCTATCCTTCTGTATTCATTCTCTCTACAGACTCAGGAAAAGCAGAAAGAACTGTAAACAATGCTCACTCTAGTTCCTTCAGCAGATGCACTGGGTAGCACTAAGTGAGAGAAAATCTGGACTCCTGTTCTAGATGGCCTGAAAGGAGGGGTACATTTATAATATGTGCAATGTCTTTCTTTGGAATAAAGATAACAACCAAAGGTGGGAGACAAGGGGGTGAGGTAGAGACCAAGAGAGGGAAGAAAAACCATGTGATTTTTTAATATCAGAATATTATTCTGTTGTGCAAATGTATTAAAATTTCATTAGCTATTTAGTTATTTAGTTTATGGACTTCTAGGCTATTATCAATCTCTGGCTATTATGAATAGAGCAGCAGCAAACAAAGATTATCAAGTATCTTTTTAGTAATATCTAGAGTCCTTCGGGAATATGCCTAGGAAGTGGTATAGCTAAATCTTCTGGTAGATTGATTTTTGGCTCATTGTGGTACTTGCACATTGATCTCCATAGAGGCTATACCACTTTGTAGTCTAGCAAGCAATGAACAAGTATTGTCTTTTCCAAGAATCTCCATCCACCAACATGTGATGTCATGTATTTTATTTACTTGGTCACTGAAATCTCAAAGCACTAAGCTAGGTGATATTGATAATTACTTCTCACTTCCAGTGCCATTTGGAATAACTTTCATCTCCATGAACTCTAGTTGGTAAGGATGAAGCTTTTAGTTAGGCAACACGTCAGCTTCTCTATGATTAATGGCATAAGTGTTATCTGCATCAATATGGCTTACCATCATGTTGTGGATATCAGCCTAGCCTTGACAATAATAGCCTGTGGTAAGTTCTTCTGTTAAAAGATTAATATTTGTCCATTATTATCACAGCACCTTGTACAAAAAAGGAAACGGTGAATTATAGAAATGTTAGGATAATAGGGTAGATTGTTGATTCTACTTTTAAACCAAAAAAGCAGATACTGGTTTTGAATGTTTTACATTGGTATGTATTTTTGTATATTGATACAACTTTGAGGTTATTTTTGTTATACTGAATATAAGTTCCTACTATTACTTGAGATAACATAGTATATTGATACAAATTTAAGTTTAAGGTTGTTTTTGTTAGAACTTACTACACACATGATTCTACTATTTTTAAGGTATCGTACCTATATAGCTCATTTAACAATGTAATGCAAATTTCCTGTCCTTGAAAATTATTATACATCACTCAGAATGGTTTCTTAAAGTTCCATTTGCCTGGAAATTTCACGATTCCATTGTTTTTTTTTTCCCTCAGAGTAGCATTCCATTGGGTAAATGTACCACATATCCTTTATCCATTCTTCAGTTGAAGAGCATCTAGGTTGCCTCCAGGTTCTTGCTAACAAATAATGCTGGTATGAATGTAATTGAATAGATGTCTTTATTGCATGGATGTGGATCATTTGGGTATATGCCTAAGAGGGGGATTGCCGGGTCCTGTGGTAGACTGATTCCGATTTTCCTGAGGAATGGCCATACTGATCTCCAAAATGGCTGTATGAGTTTGCACTCACACCAGAAATGGAAGAGTGTTCCCCTTTCTCCACATCCTCTCCAGCATGAGAGGTCATTGATGTTTCTAATTTTAGCCATTCTAGCAGGAATAAGATGGTATCTCAAAGTTGATTTGATTTGCATTTCCATGTTTTCTAAGGATGTTGAGCATTTTCTTAAGTTTCTTTCAGAGTGTTTTATTTCCTCTATTGAGAGTTCTTTATTCAGTTCTGTATCCCACTTTTAATAGGGTTTTTTGGTATGCTAACTTATATGCCATCATATATATAGCCCTCAGCTGGTAGCTGATAGAAAGAGAAGCAGACCCCTATAGCTAAACATTTAGCTGAACTCCTGGAATCCAGTTGCAGAGAGGGAGGAGTGATAAGAAAAGTGGTACAGACCAGGCTTCAGAAACCCTCAGAGGCAGCTGACCTGAAGAAGAGGTAGTTCATGGACCCCCCCAGACTGATAGCAGTGAATCACTCCGACCCCCTGAACATGGGTCTCAATTAGAAGGCCTGGGCAGTCTAAGAGACCTGACAGCAGAACCAGGATGTATTCTTGGTGCACAAAAGGACTTTGGGAGCACATCCCCCATTTAGGGATACTCCCTAAACCTAGAGGCAGGAGAGAGGGCCTAAGCCCTACTCCAGATGACTTGACATATTTTGATGATCCTTCCTGAAAGGTATCACCCTTCCTGTGGAATGGGGGGTAATGGGATGGGAGGAGGGCTTTGGGCCATGAGAGTGAGGGAGTGAGAGGGAACTAAGATAAATATGGAAAAACAATTAATGAATATGCATATATAAAAATTATTATTACAAAGTAATACAATAAAATAATGCAGGTTAACAGTCATCTATTACAATCAAACTTGTAGTCATATTAGGTATGTTTTCATGATCAAACAGATATATATTTTAGATAATAGGTGGTCTTCAAACACTTAAGATATCTGCAGAATATGGCATTTAAGATGCTCTAATAACATAAAGAATGTTTATGATAATGATACTTGTCTGCTACTGACAGCACCAATCTACTTCATAGAAAATAATGGGCACCCAACGAACTCTATATGGAGTTTATTTCTCTGTGGCAAAATTTAGCCACTGGGCAAGAAACTACCCTTGCCTCTACTGCTGACAGTATGCTATGCAAATTGGACATGCCAGACACAAAGGAAAGTGACAGTCATACTTTGCCAATGCAAGATAGTACAGTCCTTCAAAATTCATCTTTCATAGAAAAGTCTGTCAGATATCGTAGGCCTGCATGCCAAAGTGGATGTCCCAAAATTACTCAGGACCCTTGGGTGACTTTCCAGGCAGCCAACCTTTTCTGGAATTTCTCAGTTTTAGAAGTTGTTTGTTCAGCACTTCTATTTACTCAGGTATATTAATTCCTTCTTAGGTCTCTGATGGAGTTGAAAACTAGATAGTTATAGTTACAGTTTTCCTTATTTCTAAATTCAGAAAAGAAAATCACAAAACAGGTATAAATTTTATAAGGTTGAGAGACATAAAGATAGTTTTGGGTTGCTAATACAAGTTAGGCTAGAAAGTGACTTAGGTATAACAGTTTGGACTCAGCAAGCTAAGATGGGTATGGACTGGACATTCTTGACTGCATAATTTGCATATAGTTATTGTAATTGTTGTACATAGTTTTTCTATGTTAATTAAAATTGTTTTTTCTTATTTAGACAGAGAATGGGAAATGTGTGATGTTTTGATTTTGTTCTCACATATAAAGTTTTCATGGCGTCACAGGGTAGAGGTAGCTACTAGCTGAGCAAAACTTTTATTTATGTAGTTATTTATTTATTTATTTATTTATTACATTCTAATCACAGTACCTGCTCTCCTCCCCCACCTCACGTCCCATATACTCCTCAGAGAGGGCAATATATACCCTAGGAATTAACTAAGTCTGTCAAATTGCCTCATTGAAGCAGGACTATGACTGTCTCCCCATGTCTAGGATGAGCAAGGCATGTCTCCATAGAAAATGGGCTCCACAAATTCAGTTTATGCATTAGAGTTAGACCTTGGTCTCACTGGCAGTATGCTGCCCAAGCTACACAATAGTCAAGTGTACTTAAGGGTCCTAGTCCAGTCCTATTCAGGTTCACCAGTTGTCAGTCTCAAGTCAGGGTTCTATTACTAGCTCAGATCAGCTGATTTTGTGGGTTTTCCCATCCTTGTCTTGACTTCTTTGTTCATAGTATCATTCCTCAATCACTTTGATTGTCCTCATGGAGGGTGACCAAATGTTTAGTTGTAGATCTCTCCATCTGTTTCCATTTGTTTTTGGAAAAGATTTATAGCTTCTCTAGGGTTGTGGATTATAGGGTGGGCATCTTTTGCTTTATGTCTTGTATCTACTTAAGAGTGAATTCTTACTATATTTGTCTTTCTGAGTCTGAGTTTCTTCCACTCTGGATATTTTTTTTTCTAGTTCCATCCATTTGCCTGCAAATTTAAAGATGTTATTGTTTCTTACCACTTGGAAGTATGCTATTATGTAAATTACCATATTTTCATTTATCCATTTTTCATCTGAGCGGCATCTAGTTTATTTCATAGTTCTGGATATTATGAATAATGTGGCTATGAACATAGTTGAGGAAATGTCCTTGTGGTCTAAGTGTGCCTCCTTGGGGAATATTCCCGAATGTGGTATTGCAGTGTCTTGAGGTAGATTGAGTCATGATTTCCTCCGAAATCACTTATTTCCACAGTGGCTGAACAAGTTTGCATCAGTATAAGCTGTCATCAGTGTTTTTTATATTAGCCATTCTGATTGGTTTAAAAACCTTAGCAAAATCCAACATCCCTGTATGATAAAGGTCTTGGTGGGATCAGAGATACATGGAATATCCCTAAACATAATAAAGACAATATACAGAAGCCAACAGCCAACATCAAACTAATTGGAAAGAAACTCAAAGCGATTCCACTTAAATCAGGAAAGGACACTGTCTTCATATATATTCAATATAGAACTCAAATTCCTAGCAGGAACAATAAGACAAAAGAATGTCAAATGTATACAAACAGGAAAAGAAGAAATCAAACTTTTGTGCCTTGCTGGTTATATGATATTATAAAATAGTGACCAAAAAAAAATCTACCAGGGAACTCCCACAGCTGAATAACACCTTCTGTAATGTGGCAGGATACAGGTTTAATGAAAAATTAATCAGTATCCCTCCTATATACAGATGATAAATTCTCTGAGAAAGAAATCAGAAAAAATCCCCATTTACAATAGCAACAAACAACATAAAGTATCTCGGGGTATCTTTAATCAAACAAATGAAAGAACATCATGACAATAATTTCAAGTTCTATGCAAAATGAAATTAAAGAGTATATTAGAAAAATGAAAAGATCTTCCATGCTCATGAATAAAAAGTATTAATGTAGTAAAAATGGCAATCTTACATAAATCAATCTACAGATTCAATGTAATACCCATCAAAATCTTAGCATAAGTCTTCAGGGACTTTAAAAGAAAAATACTAAATTACATTCAGAAAAACAAAAAACCCAGGATAGCAAAGACAACCTTATACAATAAAGAAAAATCTGGAGGCATCACCATTCCTGACTTCAAACTCTGTTATAGAACTATATCAATCAAAAAATCTTGGTATCAACATACAGACAGATAGGTGGACCAATGGTATTGAATTAAAAACCCTGATATTAATCCACATAATTTTAAACACCTCATTTTTGACATGGAAGCTAAAAATATAAAATGGAAAAAAGGAAGCATCTTCAACAAATGGTGCTGCTGTAACTGGATGACCACACATAGAAGAATGCAAATAGATCCATATCTATTCTCGAACATAAAACTCCAAGTCCAAGTGTATCAAACACCTCACTATATATCCACTTACACTGAACCTGACAGAAGAGAAATTGGGAAGTAGCCTTGAACAAATGAGCAAGGAGACTAGTTCTGAAATATAACACCAGTAGCACAGACACTGAGAGCAACAATCAATAAGTGGAACCTCCTTAAACTGAAAAGTTTCTGTAAAGCAAAGGATATGGTCAACAAGACAAACCAGTTATCTATAGAATGGGAAAAGATTTTCACAAACCTCACATCTGACAGAGGGCTGCTCTCCAAAATATACAAAGAACTGAAGAAAGTAGATATCAAACTACCAAATAATCCAATTAAAAATGGGGTACAGTTCTAAATAGAGAATTCTCAACAGAAGAATCTCAAATGACTGAGAGATGCTTAAGGAAATGCTCGACATCCTTAATCATCAGGGAAATGCAAATATCTAACCAAAATTAACCATAGACGTTTGGAGAACTGTAGACACAGAAGAGAAAGAAAGTGGAATTGCCGGGCTGAGAGAGGACCATGGCCTTTTGCACTGAGGAATGGTCCTCAGACTTGTGTCTGCTCCTTGCTTCTCTGATCTTTCAGATTCTTACCCTGATATCTGACACCTGATGCATTATTGGCAAAGAGTAATTAGATTAATGCTTCATCAAATACAAGGGAAACTATTTTTATAAAAAATATTACTAGACCTTAATTTATATTGACTCTCACACACTAGTAGAGGGTTACTTCCAGAGTCTACTCTTACCAATAGACAGTTCATTCAGATAAAAACTTAACCGATGAAAGCTAGAGTTAAATGATACATAAACCAAATGGAATTAGCAGATATTTATATAACATTTCTCCCAAACACAAAATATAACATTCTATTTATTAACTCATGGAATATTCTACAAACTGACCACATATTTTTACAAAATAAAGTAGAAACAGATACAAGAAAGTTGAAATAATACAACGAATCCTATCTGGCCACTGTGGAATAAAGTTAGGTATCAATAGAAACTAGAAACAACAGAAAACATACACCTTGGTATTGAATGAAAAACAGGCCGTGACAGAAATTATGGTAGAAATCAAAAAATATTTTGGAGTTTAATAAAAATGAGAACATAACATATTCAAACTTACTGGCAAAGTGAATGTGGATCTAAGAGTATGGTTTATAGCATTAAATACCAACATAAAGAAGATGGAGAAATCTCATACTAGAAACAACACACCTGAAACTCTAGGGAAAAAAAAAGATTGTATTTATTTTTTTTCCACTTCTGAGTAGTACTCTGTTGTGAATATGTACCACATTTTCTTATCTATTCTTTGGAGAGGGGCATATAAGTTGAAAAGCAGTAAATTTTAATACCAATATTTCTCTGTCATATAAGTACCACATGCTAACTCATTGCCTCACTGGAGGAGGGGAATAGAGGAGAACGTGTGACTTAAAAGATTTTTTTGATTCATCCTGGAAGGCACCACCCTCCCTGTGGAGTGGGGGGGGTGATGGGATGGGAAACAGGGTTGTGGGACATGGGAGGGTGGAATAGGAAACTGGGATTGATATGTAAAATAAGAAAAAATAATATGTATATATCACCAATATTTCTCAAATTATTGTGTAGAATATAAGCAGAAAGAGAATTATCCAATTCCTTTTATGATGCTACAATTACTCTGCTATTTGAACCATATAAAGACCCAAGAAAGAAAGAAAACTATAGACCAATTTCCCTTAAGACCCAAGAAAGAAAGAAAATTATAGACCAATTTCCCTTATGGACATAGATGCAAAAACTCTCAGTAAAATACTTGCAAATGAAATACAAGGACACATCAAAATTATAATTCATCCACCATATTCAAATAGGCATCATCCCAGAGATGTAGGGATGGTTCTACATATATAAATTGATAATTGTTTTATATCACAGAAACAGACTGAAAGACAAAAACCACATGATGGTCTCATTAGTTAAAGAAAAGTTTTTTGACAAAATCTAGCACAGCTTCATGGTAAAAATCAAGGAGAGACTAGGGAAAAAGAGGGGTGTGCCTCAACATAATAAAGTCAATTTACTGCAAGCCCACAGCCAAACTAACATACATGGACAGAATCTCAAAGCATTTCCATTTAAAAGAGGAATAATACAAGGTTGTCCACTCCTCATACTTATTTACTTGAGTACTTAATTCTAAGTTAAGGCCATAAGACAACTTGATCAAGAGGGTAAGCACAGGAAAGGAAAATGTCAAATTTTCTTTATTTGTAGAGATTATGCCTATATACATAAATCACCCTAGATATTCCACTGGGAAATTCCTACAACTGAAAAATACTTTCAGAAGAATTAATGTATAAAGATGAATAACATTGTCTTATATAAACAAAAAATGGACTGAGAAATAAATCAGGCAAACAATACCTTCTACAATAGCCTCAAAAACATGTTAGGGTAACTCTAATCAAGCAAATGGAAAAGAAGGCCATCTCTCAGAAAAAGTAGAAGGCTACAGAATGGGAATATACTTTTACCAACTGTACATTTGATAGAGGGATAATGCCTAAAATACATAAAGAACTAAAGAGAACTAAACTCCAGGAAAAAAAGAAAAACATATCCAACAAAAAGTGAGGTACAGTTTAAAACAGAAATCTCAAAAGACTGAGAAGAACTAAAGGAAATGTTAATGTCCTCAGGACAACGCAAATCATAATAAATTTGAGATTTAATCTTGTACCCATGAGACTGACCAAAACAAATGATAGGTCACATTAGTAAGGATGTGGAGTAAGTTGAATACTCATCCTTTGCTGATGGCAGTGCAAACTTGTTCAGCCACTATGGAAATCAGTATGACAGGTTCTCAGAAAGCTGGGATTGGATTTCCCTCAAAATCCAGTTATACCACTCTTGGGTATATACCCACAGGACTCTATGGACATACATGCTTATCTACATTCATTGCTGCTCTCTATTCATAATAGCCAGAAATTGAAAATTTTCTAGGAAGAAGTACAAATAAAATGCAGTACACTATATTTTTATACAATAGAATGTTATTTAGATATTTCTATTAAAAATGTAGGTAATTAGACTAAACATAGAAAAATATCTTGAATGCAGTAACCTGGATCTCAAAACACAAATATGATATATTCACACAGATGTGGATGTTAGCTGTTTATGTACTCAGCAAACAGGCTACAATATATATAATTGCAGAAGTGAGAGAGTAAGTGAGTGGGGGCATGGATCTCCTTAAGAAGGGAAAACTAAATAGATAGTTAAGGTTGGACTGGTGGTGGGAGCCAAAATGGAAGTATCATAGATGGGGAAAGAAGAAGTATATAATATACAGAATATGAAGAAGCACAGCTAAGCAATGAACCATTTGGGGGTCCTTTGGAAATTTATTTTAGTAGATGCATCTTAAAATATAAACATGTATGAAATAAATCTAAATATAATCACCAAATAATGGGGAATTCAAGACAGCAAATAGACATCTCTCATCACCAAATAAAACCTGCAACAGTTCCCAAAAATGAGTTACATCTAATTGAGTTGTTGGCCAAAGGAACCACAAACATCGCAGGCTATTGACAAGACTATTGTTTATACTCCACAAACTGATGCTAAGATTCTGTTGCTTGAGACAACACCTACACACCTCACTGATTATGAAGTTGAGCTGGTACCTACCTAAATTCTTCCCCCATACTGATTAGTGTTCTTGGTATCAGAAAGCACTCTGAAGGCTACTCAAGAAACAGGTAAACACCATTCCAGACACAAACACTGTGATTTACAATGGTGAATTTCATGCAAGATGTACTGGTACAATAGTGGCATGAACTTGTGGGGCAAAAAAAAATTACTATCTGATTGTAATTAGAGTGCTTACTCCATAAGACAGATCATATACTTGACAATTCTCAGATGATCAAGAACCTGAAACTAGATAGGTCATAGGTGTAAGGGAAAACCAAATACTACTGTTCTGCCAAAGGAACAGCAATAAAACAACTTATAATGACATTCTACTATATTCACAGATTAGTGTCTTGCTCAGACATTTTAGGAGAAGCTTCCTTCTAAAGTGGATGGGAACAAATAAAGAGAACCACAGTTGAAAAATGTGCAGAGGATGATAGACTTTAAAATAGTGCTAACTGTGATGTATTTATTAACTCTCACTCCTCATGGCTCATGGAAACTGCTGGAAAAGGAAGAATAAATATGGTTAAAATAAGAGGGGATGGATATCAAACAAAGCCCTATAAACACAAGAAGAACATTGCGTATATGAAATAACAGAGACTATGGTAGCACAGGTCTAAGCCAG
Organism: Phodopus roborovskii; assembly: GCF_943737965.1. Classification (NCBI taxonomy): domain Eukaryota; kingdom Metazoa; phylum Chordata; class Mammalia; order Rodentia; family Cricetidae; genus Phodopus; species Phodopus roborovskii. The sequence continues at coordinate 308,009 of NW_026125956.1, read as the reverse complement.
ATGGATTCCCAGCATTGAGAAGGGTAGTAGACAAAAGCCCTCATGTTTAATCCAGAGGATATCTACAGTTGATAACTGTTCATAAAGCAAAATAATGAAATATTTTTGGATATCCAAAGCACTCATAAAACTAAAAACAAGGTCAGTTTATTTTTTGAATGTTGTCACATAATATTTTGTTAGAGCTTCCAAGTTTTGTGTTTTTATGTTTTGTTAGGGTTTCCGAGGTTTGTGTTTTTATGAAATCTCTTTGTGTCTCTACTCATCTGTATGTTTTATGTGCCTTATTTTGTTCTTCTGAAAATTCATTTCCTTTGTCCTATTCTGGAATATTTACTTTTATTTTATATTATTATTATTTATGTGCCTGTCTGTTTTCTAATAAGGGAGACAGAGAAAGAAAGGGTGTAGATTTAGGTGGAAGAGAAATGAGAAGTATCTGGAAGGAGCTGAGAAAGGGAAAATTGTAATAAAAATATAATGTATAAAGATTCATTTTAAATTTATAAAATATTTAAAATACACTTGATATACATTTTCAGAACATATTAATATTATACATTTCTGAAAAAAACAAAAATACAAACAAAAAACCATGTTATTTTGATGGGTCTTCCATTATATTTACTTTCCTTTCTCTCTTGGAAGCTTTATTTATTCTGTATGTTTATTGTTTTTTCTATAATATGTTGTGAGGAGGACCTTTTCTAGTCTATTTGTTGTTCCTATTGCCTTATTTACCTGTATTGACCTATAATTCTGCACTTTTAAGAAATTTTCTGTTACGATTCTATTGAAAATATTTTGAGAACTTGTTATAGTATTCTATTGTGAACATAATTCAAATATCAGGTCTTGTCTTAGTGTCTCACAATTCTCCTATGTTCTTTTCATGTATATTATCAAAATTTCTCATTGACTGAGAATAAGTGGCCTAATTTCTCATATTTTTCTCTCTGCCCTGACATTCTTTTTTTTCTTTTTTAACATTTATTGTTATTATTGTAATAATTATTATTTTCTTATTTTACATATTAATCCCACCCTGTCTCCCTCTCTCACTCATTATTTCTCTCCCTCCCATGCCCTCTGACAACCCTCCCATCCAAAGCCCCCTCCACTCCACAGGAAGGGTGATGCCTTCCAAGAGGGATTAACAAAATCTGTCAAGTCATTTGGAGTAGGGACTAGGCACTCCCTCCTGCCTATTGGTTAGGGGAGTATCCCTCCATGGGGAATGTGCTCCCAAAGTCCTTGTGTGCACCAAGGATACATCCTGGTTCCAAAATCAGAGGATGCCCAGGCCTTCTAACTGAGACCCATGTTCTGAGGGTCTGAGTCGGTCCAATGCTGGTTTCCCAGCTATCATTCTGGGAGGCCAATACCTTCCCCTTGTTCAGGTAAGCTGTCTCTATGAGTTTCTGTAGCCTGGACTTGTCTTCCCTCTCTGCATCTGGATTCCAGTTTGGCTCAATGTTTATATGTGGGTGTCTGCTTCCCACAGCTGTTTCCATCAGCTACTAGATGAGGGCTCTATGAAGTAGATAAGTTAGTCATCAATTTCATTATCAGGGAAGAGCATTTATGGAAGCCTTTTCACTGCTGCTTGAATTGTTAATTGGAATCAATCTTGTAGGTCTCTGGACATTTCTCTAGAGTCAGTTTTCACTTCAAACCTATAATGGCTCCCTTTTTTGTGGTATCTTTCACTGTATTTTTTCTCTCATCTATTCCACCCCTGACAAAATATTCTTAGTCCCATATGCTTTTTTCTCCTCTCCTAATCTTTCTCCTAGCTCCCTCTCCACTCATTGCCCCTACTCCCAATATGCTAAGAAGATCTTGTTCCTTTCCCCTTCTTTGAGGAACTTGTATGTATCTCTTAGGTTCCCTCTTGTATGCTGGTGGTGGTATCCTTCTCTGGTGGTGTGAATTATAGGGTGCTGATCCTTTGCTCTATATCTAAAATCCATATATGAGTGAATACATGCTATGTTCCTTTTTTGTAATAGGTTTACCTCATTCAGGATGGTTTCTTCAAGTTCCATCCATTTGCCTGCAAATTTCAAGATTCCATTGTTTTCTTCCACGGAGTAACAATCCATTGTGTAAATGTGCCACATCTTTCTTCATTCTTAAGTTAAGGGGCATCTATGTTGCTTCCAGGTTCTTGGTATTACAAATAATGCTGATACACATATAGTTGAACAGATAGATGTCTTTGCTGTATCAGTGTGGATCATTTGGACATATGCCTGAGAGTGGGATTGCCAGGTCCTGTGGTAAACTGATTCCCATTTTCCTGAGGAACCACCATACTGATCTCCAAAATGGCTGTCCAAGTTTGCAGTCCCACCAGCAGTAGTGGAGTGTTCCCCTTTCTCCACATCCTCTCCAGCATAAGTTTTCATTCATGTGCGACTTTCTTTTTAATATATGATACATTCTGTTAGTATGGCTTCTCCCTATGGTTTGTGGCAATTCTTTGTTTCATGCTCTTTAAAAATCCATACATGTATACTATATTTACCTCTTCCCCACTCCCTCTCTTGTTTCCATTACTTCCAATAATTTCCCTGCTTTCTGCACTCAGGTTTTTTTTTTTTTTTAATTTAGACCTTTAGAATTTCTAGCATCATTTCAGTATAGATTTTCTCTTTAGCAATTGCATTTATTTGACTTAATTTTCATATCTTGGGTGCATTCTTTCTTTCATTCAGCTCCAAATTTTCATCTTTTTTGAGTAATTTGGTCATAGTTGTAATCATGATTTTTGGATTATTTTCCTGGAATATGTTCCAAGTCATTCTCAGTAGAGTTCATTACTCTATGGTTAATAACATTTTTGCAGGGAACTGACTTGGTATTTCATTTTAATTTTATTTCTTAACTGTGGCATATGAATCTGAAATAGTATGTCAATTATGTATTTCTTTCTTTTGGCTCAAATCAACTTTCCTCTACAGCAAGTAAAAAATAAAAGAACCAGAGACAGATATTGGGGCTCAAGTTTCAAGCTGAAGATCAGAAAAGTAAAGCAGCCAGCCACTAGCTCCTATCTCTACCTCAGACTGAAAAGTGATACTGGCTCCACCAAACCTCAGACTGAAATCCCAGACTTCTATGTCATCCTCAATGTGGCCAGAGAATCCTGTATCTAACTACTGAAAACTCTGTTCCTATGTTTTATACCTTTCTAGTGCTGGGTTTAAATGTGTGAGCCCTTTTACTCTTTTAGATTGACTCAAACTTGTGTATCCCTGGGTAGTCTTGAACTCAGACATATCCATCTGCCTTTGTTTCCTGAGTCAGCTTGAGGCTGACTTTGCTTTCTCAATCTTCAGGCAAGCTTTAATAAATCATAAATTATATATCACCACAATTCCCCATTCTTTTCTAATAGAGAAAGAAGAATATAACATTTAAAAACTATATATCACCCTCCTTGTGGAGTGGAGGGATGTGATGGGAGGGTGGTTGGGGGAATAGGAGTGAGGGAAAGAGAGAAGGAGAGAAGGAGAGAGAGGGAACTGGGATCTATATGTAAAATAAGAGAAATATATAAATAAATAAAAACTTTATACAAAAATATAACAAGTATATACAATATATACAGGCAACAAGTTCATCAACAATGTCTAGTCCATTTGCTTTTTGACAAACTCAGAGAAAATGTTCATTATCTATCCTATCTTGGTGAGGCTAAAGTCTTGTATGTAATTTATTTTCTATTTTAATTTACATTATCAAATTATCTTTTAATGTCTCTAACTTTTCAAACTTTATATATCATTAGTGAGATTATTTTCTGAGTCTATAAGCAATAAAATATAACTGTAGTAGCTTTTATTTAACTCCCTCAGAGACTCAGAAATATTATTAACTGAGTAAGCAGGAAGTACAAGCAAGTGACTTCCAAATAATGTGAGAAGTTATATGTCTGCAGCATTGGGGCATCTATGTTCAGCTTATAGACCTCGCATCTCCCACAGACTTCTCTGTTGAAGCAGGATTTTCTGAAGAGCTGCCCTCCTTGTGTTGGCAAAGTTTGCAGTCACTCTTATTTTTGTCCTGTTTATCTGCTTTGAATAGCATACTGTCAGCAGTCTAGACAAGGGCAACTTCTTGCCCAGTAGCTACTTTTGCCACATAGAGAGTAAACTCCATGTGGAATTTCTTCAGTGCACATCATCTTCTCTAGTAGATTGGGGCTCACAGGAGCAGTCATGTCTCATTGTCATAAAAATATATATGTTATTAAAATATTTTAAATGCCATATTCTATAGATTTCTGAAGTGTGTGAAGACAACCTGTCTGTCTAAAATATATCAGTTTGACCCTGAAAATATGCCAAATATGACAAGTTCAATTGTAATAGTTAACTAATTACTAACCTACATTCTCTTACTATCTTATACAGTTGGTAATAGAAACTTTCAAGGGCTAGAAATTTGTATCACATTGATAAATGTGCTTTATAGGTACAATATCTTGAACAATATTAGAAATGTATGTACAGTATATTTTAAGCAATTAATTTTATATTTCTATAAATATACAATATTTGTTTATAATATACAAAAGTTCAATTCAATGTAAAATATTTAAAACAACTAGTTGCTTTATAAGAGTAGATTCAATAATATACCTTTTCTTTATCATATCTATATCCTCCCTTTTTTCTTTTCATAGTACATTCAATAATCTACACATTTCATCCTATCATGTCTATATCCCCCTTTAAAACACTACATTGAAACTAATCACCTTTGTTCAACTTACTTCCTGACTGCAACCAACAACATTTTGCAATCAATTCCCCTAACAGTGACAAATATCTATAACCCAATGATTAACCAAAAACCACACACTCCTCTTCTTGGGAATGTGGGCATTCTGTTCATAAATTACTTCCTGCTGTCTGAGTGCAAAGGCTTCTTTTTCAGATCCTAAAAAGAATATTGTAGGTTAATTATTAAGCTGTATTATTTTTGTCCAGTCTCTGTATAATGGGAAAGAACAGGGTTGTCTCAATTCATGGGTAGAGTAATCTTTGAGGCTGTATGATCTCTGCTGGCCACCTTTAAATTTTTCTGAGCAATGTCTGTTAGGCTGAATCATCTCAGCTGACCTCCTTGAAATTGTTCTGAGCAGTATGTAGTAAAAACATGATCTTTAGTTGTTATTGTTCAGTTTAATGGTGTCACCATAGTACTGGTAAAATTGTTGTTGTATTCTTTCTTCTTTTGTTTATTTTGTTTTGTTTTTATAGACAAGTTTACTCTGTGTTAACAGTCCTGGCTGTCCTGAAACTAACTTTGTAGATCAGGCTGGTGTCATACTCATGAGATCTGCATGCTTCTGCCTCTCAAGTGGTGGGATTAAAGACATACTTTAACCCAGCTTGGATTCAGTCTTTTTTTTTTTTTTTTTTTTTTTTTTTTTTTTTTTTTGAGACTTCAGAGAACACATTAGGCCAGATTATTTCTTTTCTTTTCTTGATAACTTTTCTGTGTGGTTCTCCTTTCTTCTTTGGATACTTATTTATCCAAAGGTCTTTAAATTCTTCAGATGGTTGTTTTTCATCTTCCTATAAAGACAAAAGCAAAATCCTTCCCCGACCCCAACTTTAAGGAAGTTTCTAATCTAATTTTTATCAATTTGATTTGTGGTTTCTTCTGAAAATATTGTTTTAGACTCTAAACCTCTTATATAATCCAAAACAATATTTTTCTTTCAATAGATATTAAGTTATTTAATTTTTGTGGGAAGGAGTTTCATCCATGGTGGTAGGAAACAAATGAACTAGTTTTGGCATAGGGCCTTTCAAGAGACCCCTCAAAACATTACCTGAAGACAATGTATTACCTAGATCATGTCTTGTTGACCTACATTCCTTAGTCCAATGCCTATCTTTGCCACACTTTGCATAGGTTTGTTAAATGTTCAGGATCGGTTTAAGTTGTAAGGGGGTTGAGTCCTTTTCATTTTTTATGGGAGTTTTATTGAGGTTTCCATGTCTATCAGTAGCATTTTGAGAGTCTACTCCTGTCTGACTGAACAAAAATAATCCAAGGCCAGAATATCGTGTACTGCTTCTCTTATCCTTATTATTATTTATGGCTTGAAAAGTCCAACAACTTTACATTGAATAGTCTTAGGTCAAACCAAGATTTGAAATAGTAGACTCCTAGAATCTGGGAGATGTATTGTTCTGTTTATCCTCGGGTATTCAGTTTAAGCAATGCTAATTGTACTTGGTTCTGCACCATTCTCTGATGGTACGGTTTGGGGTTGGTGAGTGAGAGTTGGTGTAGTTTCTTTTCAGCCTGGTCCCAATACCACCTTCTCAACTAATACTAATCTATGTATTTCCACATGGTCCTATCTTACTGGAGAATGCCTGGTGCATCCTATCCTCCAGGTCCCTCCATGACATCTCTTTGCCTACCTTCCCCAGAATTATCCTAGTCTCCTAGGGCTGCCCAACTTCCTGCATTAACTGAATATTGGCCAAAGAGTGTTTTATTCATCAACCAGTAAGAGAATATATATATATATATATATATATCCCCAATCAGGTGGATATTGCTACACATATGATTCATGTGGCTCCACTTGGTCCCAGTTGGTAGGAATAGAGGCTGGCAAAATTATGTTCATTTAATCTGTTACGAAAGGTCAATAATAATTTAGTTGTCATTTTTGTGTCTTTTAAATTTTTACATCACCGTTGTGCATGATACCCTATGTGTCAACTATGCTTTATTATTTACTTATATAAGCATGGTTCATGGTTGTACATGACCTTTTTATCATATTTAAAATGCATTTCCCACCACACATTTTTGTAAAGCTCCTATTTTTTTTTTTTTTTTACCATGAGGTGACAAATATACTTCTGGAAAATCTTTCACCATTCTATCATTCTGAATTAGTCACTGACATTCAAATCTTGATAGGAGTACATTTTATAAATGTTTGTATACAAGTCCAACTTTTTCATCGAATATGAGCCCATGATTTACATAAACTGTATTCTATGCATTACTGCAACCTTTATTCCATGCATTGAATATGTTGAAAATATGATAAAAGAAGTAAATATGATATGAAGGCATAAAGAATAGATGAAGAAAGAAAACAACAGTAAGGAATGAAGTATGGGAGGAAAGAAATGGGTGATGAGGGAGTGAGGAAGTCAAGGAAAAAGTTAGACATGGTGGTATGGATTTAGATTTCCTTAAGAGAAGAACATGGCTCTTTTTTGTAACACCATATATTAACTATAGGATCTTGGCTCATTGATTAGCTATATGATGACTGGTTTGCAGTTTTTAGCTATAATTCTTACTAGGGCACATAATTTTCTCTGTGGACCTCGGCTTACTTAGTTGTGAAAAAGGAACATACGTAGAAAATATATGACATTATGGTCATGGACAACCATTATTAGTCCTTGAGATGGGAGAGCATTTAGAATAAAACATATGTAAGACTTTAAATAGCCATGGGAGACCTTGAAGGAAAAAGCCAGATCCTCTAGGTCCCCTAGTTTCCTTCAAAATTTAAGAAGATAATTTCTTTCTTCACTGACTTTCAAGAGGATGGGGATGTAAGTTCTATGCCATGTAAACTAGCCTATGTTTTGCTAACAATGTTACCAGTCAAGGAGGAAGTAACTAGATGAGACAATATCTGCATGTACAAGTATAAGGTAGGACTTGTCAACTCTGCATCTCTAGAGGAAGAGACTGTGATGGGTATAGCCTGATTGCTTGCTAAGAAAAAGTAGAAGAATATACATATTTGCAAATTAACATGGGAGGCCTGAAGAAAGTTAAGAGAATAAAAGGAAAGGAATTTCAGTTCAAGGTATACAACAGAGGTATGTATTTTCAAAACAGAAAATGTGACATTATTCTCTTTCTGTATTGTCCAAGACATGTTTTTTTCCACTAGATCTGGTTTGACTCTTAAATAGCATTAAAAACATAGAGTGGGTGCAAAGAAAGTCAATAGAGTGAAGTATGGACAAAACCTTTTGTTTCATGTAGAGCTCTAGTTTTGGACAAGAAAGATGGAAGAAACTAAAGTATATATAATATTCCAAGAAACAGCTATAAAACATAGAAGGTATAAAAAGCTACAATCAATCTTTAATTTAAAAGGAGAAACTTTTAAATTGAGCTTCTGTAACTAGAAATGTAAAGGAAGGACTTGAAAGACAGGTTAGGTGGAGATGTTTGAAATGAATCAGGTAAAAAAGATTATATGAGCTGACTTTAGAGGTCCTGTCAAGCCCAAAGCTTTTCTAATCACTCTTCACTTCTTTGTGCATGACTTTGAAGTTGGAAACTGTGCCAAGCTTCGATAGAACATTTATGGAAGTCCAAGGCATGAACCACCAAGCTAAAAATGAAAAACACAATCAAAACCTATAATTTTTAAAAGAATATACCTCAATCCAGATGTTATCACAGAATCTGGAAAGCACAAATTTAGCCAAAACAGAGTTCAATGTGCCAAAGCATGGACTCAACAATCTCTTTTTCAGCTTAAGTATGAAAAGATTAGATCACTGTTGTTGAATTATTGATTTAGACTGATATTGTCCAAATTGGATTAATAGACAGTGCTTTACAAACAGAATAGTGGTAATGAAATATCAGCACATTCCATTGTGTATAATGAGCCACTCTTGGCCCAGTGGAAGCACAGTTAAGCATGCATATCAAGGAAGAGATTTGGTTTTCACTCTTCAAGAGTAGTGAGTTTTATTTAGGTCCAGTAGAGTTTATTTATCTTTCTAAACTAGGATCTTCACTGAGTCAAATATTTTTGCAATGCAAGATAGATGCAGGAATTATCAGTTCTCTGAGATTTAAACAATACAACCATTTTTCATCTTAGAATAATGTAAAACCTTGAACATGTAAAATGTATAAGCTATATTTAGAGACATTAACTTAAACCTTTTCTATTGAATGCTTCATTCATATTCTCTGTATCATGCACCAAAATCTCTGAAAGAAGCATTGGGACAAAATTTACACTATTGAGTTAAACTAAATTGGTTTGAATCCTTGCCCAAATATTTGATAATTACCCAACTCTCTGACTTAATTTTCTACCTTGTAACATAATAATAACTAAGTCACATCTTTGTTGTCTTGATTTTAAAACAACATCCAAGAGCCAACCATAGTGACAGGAACATAGCTAATTATTCCATCAATGGTGTTTTTACTACTTTAAAAATAAAATCATCTGGTACATTTCATGTACACAAACAAGTTATAAAGTATTACTAAGTGTGTTTCTCTCTACTTTGTCCAGCAGAGTTAATCAAAGATAGCTGGATGCAAAGATTCTATTCACTTGACACCACAGGAGAAGTAAAGTGACTTATTGAGCTCATCCTCATTATAATGGTATGGGATCATTGTAAGAATTCTAGAGAGACATAAAATGGCCTGACAGGATAAAAAGTCCAACTTTCAAGACTGAAGCTTCTTAACTGATTCATATCATGTATATTAGTTACCTCTCTCTTTTTCTTACTCATATTCATCTGTATGGTAGCAACTTACTGAATTTTATGACATTAGGAGATGAGAAAGGTACAAAGAAGAAAGGAAAAGATTGATAAGAAACAAGAACACCAGTCTGTTCATGAATAATGAACATTTGACTGAGAAATAAGAATGTTCTTTTTTGAAGCCCCATCACCAGACCTCAGCCAGTGGTGAATCTGGATCAGTTCATGTCGAATCCCCCCCCAATACCCTTCCCTGGGAACTATCTGGGTTAGCCACAAATCTCTCCCCCCCCATATCCTGCCCACAGAGGGAGCACCCCTAGTACTCTGATCCACAAAAACTCCATTCAGAATCTGCCTGCCCCCCTGTGCCATACTGAGCTTACTGCCCCACAGCTCTGGATGAGAACTGGTCAAGAGGGCAGATCCAACAACCTGGAACTTCTGTGAGCACACTAGAACCACCTGTCAAAGTGGAACCACCCTGAGTCCCTGATCCTTGGCCCCCATTGCCAGGGCCCTGCCTGAGGAGAGACTTCCTAGAGAGCTTGGACCACCCAGAGCTGTAGACATCAAATTCTTGACCACCTATGCCCACCAGGAGAGTAGCATACAGGGAGAGAGAAAATCCACCAGCACCCACTGTCAGAAGCAATGGACAGATAACAATACAAGAAAACAGTTAACAATAGAAAGACAAGCTTGACATCACCAGAATCTAGGGAATCTACAACAACTAGACCTGAACACACCACAACAAATGAAGCAGAAGAGATTGACTTAAAAAATAACTTCATAAAAATGATTGAGTCCCTCAAAGACAATATGAGAAAATCCCTTAAAGAAATAGAAGGAAAAAAAAAAACAAACAAATCTTGAAAGAAATGAACAAATCTCTTAAAGAAATCAAGGAAAGCCAAGAAAAAAACCAAAACCAAAAACAAACAAACAAACAAAAACCAATCAAACAGGTGATATAAACAGTTCAAGACTTGAGAACTGAAATAGAAACAATAAAGAAAACACAAACTAAGGAAATTCTGGAAATAGAAAAACAGGGAAAATGATCTGGAACCACATAAGAAAGCATAACAGGCCCCCATCGCCAGGCCTTGGCTAGAGGTGAGTCTGGACCAATTCGGGTGGACACTCCCTTACAGGCTTCCCCAGGAATTCCCTGGGTTGGCCCTAGATCTCCCTGCCCTTGTGTCCTGTCCCCATCCAGAGCATGCTTGGAGCTGTGGTACACCCACCCCCACCCCCACCGAGAGCCTGCCCTCCCCCTACCCTGTGCTATACCCTGCCTACTGTCCCAAGGCTCTAGTTGAACACAGGACAGAATGTGGAGCCAACAATCCAGACACCTTCGGGAACTTCCAGGAGTGGGTATCAGCACACTACACCTGCCTATCCACGCAGGAACACCCTTAATTTCCACCTGCCTGGTCTCTGACCCCATTGCCAGTCCTCTACTGGAGCTTCGGGCCTTTCCCAGAGATCCACCTATCTCTGTGGGACTACTCTGAGTTCCTGCCAGCAGGATCCTTGACTCCCATCACAGGGCCTCTGTAACGTGTACGGTTTTTTTGTCTGTCGCCTCTGGTCTTGTCCTGTCGTCGCGTCAGCCCCAAATAATACACAGACTCTGTATTTGATACAATGCTGTTGGCCCTGTTACTTGTTTCTTATCGGCTAGCTCTGCCTTAATTATTAACCCATTTTTGCTGATCTATGTATTTCTCTTACCGGGGAGCCGGCGGCATACTGCTCTCTTCAGACTCTCCATCTTGACTCCTCCTTCCTCCTTCCTATTTCCTCCTTGTCTCCTAGTCCCTCCTATCTTCCTTTCCTATTGGCCAACAGTGCTTTATTATTAACCAGTATGAGAAACATATATACATAATGGCATCTCCCATCATCTCCTCTTTTCTGTTTAAATAAAAAGAAGTGTTTTAACCTTAACATAGCAAAATATATAACACATCAGTTATCAAATAAGAATCACAGCTAACAATATTTAGTCCATTAACATTTAGCAAGACTAAAAGAAACTATTCTATCATCTATCCTATATTTGTGAATCTAAAGTCCTATATGTAACTTATCTTTAAACCTAACTAAGGAAAACTATAACCATAACTATTTGTCTTCAACTCCATCAAAGACCACAGAAGGATAATATATAAGCTCTAGAAATGACAGAGACATCTTGTCTTTTCAGTCATCCGAAGTTCTTTTGTAATCTTCCATCTTCAGCCCATAGGCCATAGTATGTCTGACAGACTCTCCAGTAAAGCTGGAAACTTTAAACTGTCTTCTTGTATTGGCAGTTTGTCAGTCACTTTTTTTCGTGTCCTGCATACTGTCTCGAAGACTCTTTCATGAAGCAGGATCTCTGTAGCAATGTCCATCTTGAATCAGGAGTCATTTTCCTGTGGGTCCTGCATGTCCAGTTTATACATCACAAAGTCAAACAGTCCAAACAAGAGCAGTATCTTGTCCAAATGGCTAGTCTTGCCATATTGGAAGCAAACTCCAAAACGAGTTTCTTCAATGTCCATCTTCTTTTCTGGTGCAGGTGGTATTGCCAAGAGCAATTATGTCTCACTGTCACGAAAACCCTAATCCATTTTAAATGCCATATTCTGTAGGTCTTTGAAAGGTTTGAAGAATGCCTATCTATCTCAAATACATCTCTGTGTATCTTGAAAAACCTAACTAACTTAACTCTAAGCTTTGACTATCATAGGTAATTATCTATAATCTGTAGTACATTATACAATATGTTTCTGAATGAACTATATAAACACAATACCTAAACAAAAGGAGAAATATATACATCACAAAATTGACCTTAAATTGTATCAATAAATGAAAATCCATTCCAATACAAAGTATCCATATCTATACCATAATTCCCTTTTTACCTTTAAAAAGTATATTGGTTGTGATCATTACCCATTTATAACCAAGTCCATTTAAATGAAACCAAACATTTATAAACAATATTTGGGAATTTGGGCGTCGTTCTTTTCAAACTACTTTCTGTTGACAGGGGGCGCTGTCATGGGGGATCATGAGAAGACACAGAAATCTTGGCTGTAGTCTGTAAGGCTGCTTTGTTTAGCTATTTTGAATGTAGGATCACTTGGTCCTCTGTTTTAGGGGGTCTGGCTTGATTAAACCATACAAGTCTGGAAGGAATCTACAGCTTTTTATTTTTTGTGGAAACAAAAATAGAAATCCTTTTCCCCAGTAACTTGTCCTTAAACTTAAATGTTGGAGTCAAAGTATTTTTAAAATATATAAATTTAATTAATCTAGTAGCATTTCATTTATCAGTTGTTATTTTCTCAGCAGTCAAACAATGTAGAGACAACACAATAGCATACAGTAACCAGATTTTTTCTGAGCTTTTTATCTTTACGTGTCTTTATTATTTTGTTTATTTTACTTTTATTTATTTTTTTTTATTTTTTTGACATAGGGTTTCACTGTGTAACTCTTATCTGTCCTGGAATTTACTCTGCATACCAGGTTTACTTTGCAAATCACAGAGATCTGCTTGCCTCTGTCTCCTGAGTGCTGGGATTAAAGGCGTGTGCTACCATCTGTAACGTGTACGGTTTTTTTGTCTGTCGCCTCTGGTCTTGTCCTGTCGTCGCGTCAGCCCCAAATAATACACAGACTCTGTATTTGATACAATGCTGTTGGCCCTGTTACTTGTTTCTTATCGGCTAGCTCTGCCTTAATTATTAACCCATTTTTGCTGATCTATGTATTTCTCTTACCGGGGAGCCGGCGACATACTGCTCTCTTCAGACTCTCCATCTTGACTCCTCCTTCCTCCTTCCTATTTCCTCCTTGTCTCCTAGTCCCTCCTATCTTCCTTTCCTATTGGCCAACAGTGCTTTATTATTAACCAATATAAAAAACATATATACATAATGGCATCTCCCATCAGGCCTCTGCTTAAGAGGCCTAGCTGGAGAGTGCCAGGCCCAGGCTAGATCTGCCTATAGGCACAAGGAACATCCTAAGTCCCAGCCTTCGGGATCTTTGACTCCCATTGCCAGTCTTCTGCTAAAGCCTTATTACTGACAACCATCATCTGGCACCTGCCTGTGAAAAGACCTCCTAGAAAGATTGGACCACCCAGAGCTACATAAATTAAACCTTTGATCCACCTAAGCCCACCAGGGAAGTATCATAGAGAGAGGGAGAGACCACATCAACACCTACTGGAAGAAGCTATGGGAAGAGGGTAATACAAGAAAACACCTAAGAACAGAAAGACAAGCACCACACCAACAGAATCTAGGGAATCTACACCAACTAGACCTGAACACAACAAAGTAGATGAAGCAGAAGAGAACGACTTAAAAATTATCATCACAAAAATGATAGATGCCCTCAAAGAAGCCACACCCATGCCAGCCTTGAGCTGGCTGTGGCAGTGTATCCCTTAGTCTTCCAGTCCCCTGAGGGGCCCCAAGAAGTGATGCTGTGATTGCACCCACCATACAGACCTAGCTAGTGAGGTTATTGAAAATCAACCCTAAGACAGGTAGGTGTTTGAGAAGACACTGCGGCCTAGAGTATGAAACTCCCTTAAAGAAATGGAAGAAAAAAAAACCCAAAAATTGGAAGAAAAAAAAAAACAAATTTCTTAAAGTAAAAAAACTACAGAAAGCCAAGAAAAGGCAATTAAGCAGGTGAAGAAAAAGGTTCAAGATTTGGAAAATGAAACAGAGAAAATAAAGACAACACAAGCTGAAGGAATGCTGGAAATATAAAAACTGGGCAAATGATCGGGAACTACAGACACAAGCATAAAAAACAGAATTCAAGAGATGGAAGAGAATATCTCCTGTGCGGAAGATAAAGTAGAGAATAGATACATCGTCCAAAGAAAATCGTAAATCCAACAAATCCTGAACACAAAACCTCCAGGAAATGTGGGACACCATTAACAAGGCCAAACCTAAGAATAATAGGCATAGAGGAAGGTGAGGAAGCCCAGTTCAAAGGTACCAAAAACATATTCAACAAAATAATTGAGGAAAACTTTCCCAAACTGAAGAATGACACAGCCATGAAAGTACAGGAACCATACCAAACACCAAATAGACTGGACCGAAGAAAAAGACCCCTTGACATATAATAATCAAAACACATAACATACAGAATAAGGAAAGAATATTAAGAGCAGCGAAGGAAAAAGACAGGTAACATATAAAGGCACACCTATCAAAATTACACCTGATTCTACATGGAAACCCTAAAGGCCAGAAGTACCTGCATAGATGTTCTACAAGTACTAATAGTCCATGGATGCCAGGCCAGGCTACTATAACCAGCAAAACTCTCAATTACTATAGATGGAGAAAACAAGATACTTAATGACAAAGCCAGATTTTCACTATACATATCTACAAATCCAGCCCTACAGAAAGTTTTGGAAGGAAAATTCCAACCCCAGGAAGTTAACTATGCTAACAAAGATATAGGCACAAGATAATCCCAATATACCAGAAACCAAGGGTATAGTAGGAAAAATATAATCAAAATACCACTGCCAAAAACAAATCTAAAACAAAGAAGCATTAACAGTCATTGGACCTTACTCACCCTCAACATTAATGGTCTTAACTTCCTATAAAAAGAGATAGGCTATCAGAATGGATAAGAAGACAGAATCCATCCTTCTGCTACATACAAGAAACACATCTAAGCTTCAAAGATAGACATTACCTCAGGGTAAAGGGTTGGGAAAAGATCTTCCAATAAAATGGACACAAGAAGCAAGTAGGTGTGGATATCCTAATATCTAACAAGTTAGACTTCAAACCAAAATTAATCAAAAGAGATGAAGACAGTCATTTTGTATTCATCATTGGAGAAATCCATCAACACAAAGTCTCAATTCTGAACATCTATGCCCCAAATATAAAGGCACCCACATTCGTAAAAGAAACACTACTGAAAATCAAAGTTCACATAAACCTCACACACTTATAGTGGTAGGCTTCAACACACCACTCTCACCACTAGAGTGGACCACTAATCAGAAACTCAACAAAGAAACAAAAGAACTAAAAGAAGTTATGTTTCAACTGTGTTTAACAGACATCTATAGATCATTCCATCCAAACACAAAAGAATATACCTTCTTCTCTGTTCTACATGGAACCTTCTCTAAAATCGAACATAACAAACCTCAGCATATACAAGAGAATTGGAATAGTCCCGTGTATGTTATCAGACTACCATGCTATAAAATTGGAAGTCACAACAACACAAATGGCAAAAAACCTACAAACTCATGGAAACTGAACAATGTGCAATTGCACCACACCTGGGTCAAAGAAGAAATAAATAAAGAAATTAAAGACTTTCTAAAATTAAACTAGAATGAGGACACAACATACCTGAACATGTGGGACACCTTGAAAGCAGTGTTAAGAGGGAAATTCATTGCACTAAGTGCCCATATGAAGAAAACAGAGGATAGTCACAATAGAGAATTAACAGAACAACTGAAAGCCTTAGAACACTAAGAAACAAACTAACCCCAGAGGAGTAGATGCCAGGAAATAATCAATTTGAAGTCTGAAATCAACAAAATCGAATCCAGGAAAACAATACAAAAAAAAAAAAAAAAAAAAAAAAAAAAAAACAATGCAACAAAGAGTTTTTTGTTTTTTAAGAAAATCAACAAGATAGACAAAACTATCCAAAATAATGAAGAAACAGAGAGTGAACATGCTAATTAACAAAATCAGAAACGAAAATAGGAACATAACAATGGACACAGAGGAAATCCAGACAATTTTCATGTCATACTTTGAAAACCTTTATTCCACAAAATTTGAAAACTCAAAGGAAATGGACAAATTTCTGGCTAACTAGCACTTACCAAAATTAAATCAACAATAGACAAACAACTTAAATGCATCTATTACCCGCAATGAAATAGAAGCAGTCATTGAAAGCCTTCAAAAAAAAAAAAAAAAAAAAGCCCAGGGCCAGGGCCAGATGGCTTCAGTGCAGAAATCTACAAGAAATTCAAGGTAGAACTAATATCAATATTCCTCAAATTGATCCACACAATAGAACCAGAAGGTTCATTACCAACCTCTTTCTATAAAGGCAACAATCATCTTGGTATCCAAGCCTTAAAAAGATGCAACTAAGAAAGAAAACTACATAACAATATCCCTGATGAACTTTGATGCAAAAATACTCAATAAAATACTGGCAAACCGAATCCAAGAATACATCACAGAAATCATCCACCATGACCAACTAGGCTTCATCCCTATCAATGAAAAAGAAAAACCATATTATCATCTCCCTAGATGCTGTAAAAGCCTTCGTCAAAATTCAACACCCTTTCATGATAAAGGTTTGGAGAGTTCAGGGATAACAGGGATAACAGGAACATAACTAAACATAATAAGAAAAATATACAGCCAACCAACAGCCAACATCAAACTGAATGGAGAGAAGCTTTAAGGCGATTCCTCTAAGGTCAGGAACAAGACAATACTGGCCTCTCTCTCCATATCTCTTCTATTGTAATTGAAGTTATAGCTAAAGCTAGAAGACAACAAAAGGAGATCAAGGGGATCCAAATTGGAAAGGAAGAAGTCAAACTGTCTCTATTTGCAGATGATGATAGTTTATATAATTGATGCAATAAACTACCAGGGAACTCCTACAACTGATAAACACCTTCAGCAATCTAGCAGGATACAAGATAAACCCAAAAACTCAGTAGCCCTACTTTATTCAGATGACAAAGAGACAGAGAAAGAAATCAAAGAAACAACTTCTTTACAATGGCCACAAACAACATAAAGTATCTTGTGGTAATGCATCCCAAACAAGTGAAAGACCTATATAATAAGAACTTTGTGGCTCTAAAGAAAGAAATTAAAAAAGATACCAGAAAATTAAAAGATTTTCCATGTTCTTGGATAGGTAGGATAAACATAGTAAAAATGGCAAACATGCCAAAACCAATCTACACATCAATGCTATCCCCATTAAAATCCCACCACAATTCTTCGCTAACCTTGAAAGAATAATAATCAACTTTATATGGAAAAACAAAACACCCAGGATAGCCAAAACAACCATGCACAACAAAAGAATTTCAGGAGGCATCACCATCCCTGACTTTAAGCTTTACTACAGAGCTATACTTCTGAATACAGCCTGGTATTGGCACAAAAATAGACAGGTAGACCAGTGGAATTGAATCAAAAATCCTGATATGTACCCACATACCTATGAACACCTGATTTTTTACAAAACAGCTAAAAGAATACAATGGGGAAGGGAAGCATCTTCAACAAATGGTGCTGGCACAATTGGATGATGGTGTGTAGAAGACTGCATATAGACCCATGTCTATCACCATGCACAAAACTCAAATCCAAATGGATCAAAGATCTCAACATCAATCCATCCACACTGAACCTCGTAGAAGAGAAAGTAGGATGTACCCTTGAACAAATTGGTATAGGAGACCACTTCCTGAACATAACTCTAGGAGCACAGACACAGTGATCAACAGCCTATAATTCACACCACCAAAGGAACTAGGATACAAGGTTTATTCTAAGAGATTCATATAAAGTCCCTCACAGAAGCAGGGACAAGTCCCCCAGAGCACATGGGAAGTTTGGGAGGGCAGTGAATGGAGAGAGAATTAGGAGAAAGAGATGGGAAGGAGAGGAAAGCACTTGAGACTAGGGAGAATTATCTAGGATAGGAATAGAAGATGAGAGAGAGAGAGAGAGAGAACAAACATAAAAGAGGGAGCGATTATTGGTTTGAAGAGAAAACTGTACCTAAAGAAAGTCTAGAGACCTATAAGACTGCCACTAATTAACAATTTGAGCAACCATAGAAAGGCTACCATAAATCAACTTCCTGGATAGTGAGATCAACAAATAACTTATCCCCCATCATGGAGCCCTCATCTAGTACCTGTTGGAAACAGAAGCAAACACCCATAACTAAACACTGAGTCTAACTAGAATCCAGATGCAGAGTGAGAGGACAAGAACAGGTTGCAGAAAAACATAGAGACAGCTGACCTGAACAAGGAGGAGCTAAGGGATCCCCAGACTGATAGCTGGTAATCCAGCATGGTACTGATTCAGACCCCCTGAATATGGGTCTCAGCTAGAAGGACTGAGCAGTCCAAGGGACCTCAAACAGAGGAACCAGCATGTATTCCTGTTGCACAAAATGACTTTGGGTACACATCCCCCATAGAGGGATCCTGCCTTAACCTAGAGGCAAGAGAGAAGTTATAGTCCCTACTTCAAATGACTTGACAGATTTATAAGACCTCACCTGGATGGCTTTGCCCTACATGTGGAATTGGTTTGGGTGGAAGAAGGGGAAGTTTGTCATGGTGCAAGTGAGAGAGGAGAGAATGTAGAAAAAGAGGGAGAGAGGGAGGGATCGAGGGAGGGATGGATGGAGGGATGGAGAGAGGGAGAGGGAACTGGGATCAACATGTAAAATAAAATAAAAAAAGAAAAAAAAGAAAAGAATTCAGGAATTCTGAGATTTGGGATCAGAGTCTTCCAAAGTCATTGGAACAACTTATTAACTAGTGTTATTATTCTTCTTTGTACTTTTAATATAATGAAATCTCCCTGTATGTTCCTATATTCCTTTTCTTGCACATTCATGATCTATATTTTTATTAGTTCTTATTGCAATAAGTAATATATATATGCATATGTATCCCTAACTAAATAAATACTACCTTTGCAGGTATCAAAAAAAAAAGCATAACAGTATACAAGAGATGGAAGAGAGAATCTCAGGTGATGAAGACAAACTACAGGAAATAGATTGATCACCCAAAGAAAATCTTACATAAAACAAAACCTTAACATAAAACATCCAGGAAACATGGAACACTGAAAAGGCCAAACGTAACAATAATAGGCATAGAAGAAGGCAAAGAAGCCTAGTTCAAAATTGCAGAAAACATGTTCAACAAAATCATTAAAGAAAAATATCCCAGGCTGAAGAAGGTCATGCCCATAAAAGTACAAGAAGAATAATGAACACCAAATGAACTGAACCAAAAAAAAGACCCCCCTCGACACATAATAATCAAACACCTAACATACAGAATAAAGAAAGAATATTAAGAGCAACTAAAAAAAAGTTCAGCTAATATACAGAGAGCCCTATCAAAATACAACTGACTTCTACGTGGAAAGTAAAGGCCAGAAGGACCTGGATAGGTATTCTACACATAGTAACAGTGCACAGATGCCAGCCCAAAGTACTATAGACAGCAAAACACTCAATCATTGTAGACAGAGAAATCAAGATATTCAATGAAAAACATATTTTTCACAATACTTATCTGCAAATCTAGCCCTATAGAAAGTTCTAGAAGGAAAATTCCAACTCAAGAAAGTTAACTATGATCACAAAGACATAGAAAATACATAATTCCACTTCACCAGAATCCAAAGGAAAACCCAGGGCAAATATATTCATAATACCACTGCCAACAACAAATAAAAAACAAACAAGAATTAACAATCAAGGTCTTCACTTTCTCTCAATGGTCTTAACATGCAAAACAAGGTTCTATCAAGAACCCATCATTCTGCTTCATGAGAAAGAAACACATTTAAGCTTCAAAGATAGACATTACCTCAGGATAAAGGGTTGGGATAAGATCTTCTAATCAAATGGACCCAAGAAGCAAGCAGGTGAAGCTATCCTAATATCTAAAAAGTTAGACTTCAAACCAAAATCAATCAAAACAGATGAAGACAGTTATTTCATACTCATCACAGGAGAAATCCATGACCACAAAGTAGCAATTCTGAACATCTATGCCACAAATACAAAGGCAATCACATTCATAAAAGAAATGCTACTAAAATACAAAGCTCATATAAAACCTCATATCACTCTTAGTGGGAGACTTCAACAGCCCATTCTCACCACCAGACAGGACCACCAGAAACTTAACAAAGAAACAAAAGAACTAACAGAAGTTATGTCTCAATTGGGTTTAACAGACATCTATAGAACATTCCATCCAAACACAGAAAAATATAACTTCTTCTCTGCTCCACAAGGAAACTTCTCTAAAGTTGAGCACATACTAGGCAACATAACAAACCTCAGCAGATACAAAACATTGGAATAATCCCCTGTATCTTATCAGACCACCATGCTTTAAGTTGGAGTTCAACACCAACACAAATCACAGAAACCCTACAGACTCATGGAAACTGAACAATGTGCAATTATAACATACCTGTGTCAAAGAAGAAATAAAGAATGAAATTAAAGACTTCCTAGAATTCAATGAGAATGAGGACAAAACATGCCTACCTATTTATGGGATACCTTTAAAGCAGTGCTACCAGGGAAGTTCATTGCCCTAAGTGTTCATTTGAAGAAAACAGAGGATATTCACATTAGAGAAATAACAACACAACTGAAAGCCTTAGAACAAAAAGAAGCAAACTCACCCCAGAGGAGAAGACACCAGGAAAAAATCAATTTGAGAGCTGAAAACAATAAAGTAGAAACAAGGAAAACAATACAAAATAATCACTGCAACAAAGAGTTGTTTTTTCAAGACTATCAAAAAGATAGACAAAACTTTATTAAAACTAACAAAAATGAGAGAGACAATATGCAAATTAACAAAATGAGAAATATAAAGGGGGACATAACAATGTACACTGAGAAAATACAGACAAGTTTCAGGTTTTACTTTGAAAACCTGTACGCCACAAAATTTGAAAATTCAAATTAGTGTCCAAAATCTGGATAACTATACTTACCAAACTTAAATCAAGAATAGCTGAGCAACTTAAATAGACATATAAATCCTAATGAAATATGAGCAGTCATCGAAAGTCTCCCAACTAAAAAAATGCACAGGGCAAGATGGCTCCAGTGAAGAATTGTACGAGACAATCAAAGAAGAGCTAATATCAATACTCCTCAAATTGTTCCACACAAGAGAAGCAGAAGGTTCATTACCAAACTCTTTTTATGAGGCCACAATTACCTTGGTACCCTAGCCACACAAATATACCACTAAGAAAGAGAAATACAGACCAAAATCCCTCATGAACATTGATCCAAAATTACTCAGTAAAATACTGACAAATCAAATCCAAGAACAAATCAGCGAAATAGTACACCATGACCAAGTAGGCTACATCCCTGGGTTGCAGGGATGGAACAACATATGACAATCTACCAATGTGATTCACCATATAAAAAAGTGAAAAAAAAATCATCTCACTAGATGCTGGATAAAATATTTGACAAATTTCAAACGGTTTCATGATAAAGGTTTTGGAGAGATCAGAGATAACAGGAACATACATAACATGATAAAAAGAAATATACAGTAAAGCAACAGCCAACATCAAACTGAATGGAGAGAAGTTTAAGGCGATTCCTCTAAAATTAAGAACAAGACAAGGCTGCCCTCTCTCTCCAAATCTCTTCAATATTGTACTTGAAATTCTAGCTAAAGCAATAGGATAACAAAAGGAGATCAGGCAATACAAATTGGAAAGGAAGAAATCAAACTGTCACTATTTGCAGATGATATGATAGCTTACATAAGTGACCCAAAAAACTCTACCATGCAACTTCTACAGCTGATTAACACCTTCAGCAAACTAGCATGATACAAGATAAACTAAAAAAAAAAAGAAAGAAAGAAAAAGAAAAGAAAAGAAAAACACCAGTAGCCCTAACAGATACAGACAACAAAGTGGCTGAGAAAGAAATCAGAGAAAAATTTTTGCAATAGCCACAAACAGCAAAGTATCTTGGGGTAACACTTACCAAACAGGTGAAAGACCTATATAATAAGGACTTTGTGTCTTTAAAGAAAGAAATTAAAGAAGTTACCAGAAAATGGAAAGATCTTGGATAGGAAGGATAAACATAGTAAAGTGGAAATCTTGCAAAAAGCAATCTAGAGATCCTGCAAAACCTTCTCAAGTTCCAGCTCAGCCCTTGTCCTCTTCTGCAAGCTATTGGCCAGAGGTGAGTCTGGGCCCAATCAGGGCTGCCTGTCCCCTACAACCTCTTTTCTCCCCCTCCCCCGCCCGAAATCCCTGGGTTGGCTCCTGATCCTGCTGCTCCTGTCTTTGGTCCCCATCTAGAGCACCCTTGGAGCTCTGATACACCCCCACCCATCCACACCGCCAGCCTACCCCCCTACCCTGTGCCCTACCCTACCCACGGTCCTGCTGCACTGGAACAGAGGGTGGAGCCAACAGTCCACCCTACTATGGAGACTTGTAGGTGCAACTCTGAACAAAGGAGACCTGACTATCCACGCGGGACCACCCGTAATTTCCACCTGCTTGGTCTCTGACCCCACCTCCAGTTCTCTGCTGGAGTCCTGCCCCCCCCAGAGATCTGCCTATCTCTGTGAGACCACTGTGAGTACCTGCTGGCATCTTCTACTGGATCCTCATCCTTGACCCCATCCCTGGATCCCTGTCTGAGGAGAAACCTCCTAGAGAGCTTGGACCACCCAGAGCTACAGATATTGAATCTCAGACTCACATAAGCCCATCGGGGAAGTACCATAGAGAGAGGGGGAGACACCAACAACACCTACTAGAAGAAGCTATGGGAAGAAGGCAATACAAGAGAACACCTAACAATAGAAAGACAAGCATGGCACCACCAGAATCTAGGGAATCTACACCAACTAGAACGGAACACAACAACAAAGCAGAGGAAGCAGAAGGGTACGACTTATAAATTACCATTATAAAAATGATAGAGGCCCTCAAAGAAGATGTGAGAAAATCCCTTAAAGAAATGGAGGAAAAAACAAACAAAAAGGTGGAAGAAATGAACAAATTCCTTAAGGAAAGTACAGAAAGCCAAGAAAAAACTATTAAGCAGGTGAAGGAAACAATTCAAGACTTGAAAACTGAAATAGAGAAAATAAAGGCAACACAAACTGAAGGAATGCTGGAAATAGAAAAACTGGGCAAAAAATTGAAAACTACGGACACAAGCATAACCAACAGAATTCAAGAGATGGAAGAGAGAATCTCAGGCACAGAAGATAAACTAGAAGAAATAGATTCATCGACCAAAGAAAATCATAAATCCAACAAATCCTTAACACAAAACATCCAGGAAATGTGGGACACCAGGAAAAGGCCAAACCTAAGAATAATAGGCATAGAGGAAGGTGAGGAAGGCCCGCTCAAAGGTGCCGAAAACATAATTCAACAATATCATCGAGGAAAACTTTCCAAATCTGAAGAAGGACATGCCCATGAAAGTACAAGAAGCATACCGAACCCCAAATAGGCTGGACCAAAGAAAAAAGACCCCTCGACATATAATAATCAAAACACCTAGCATATAGAATAAAAAAGAATATTAAGAGCAGCAAAGAAAAAGGACAGGTAACATATAAAGGCAGACCTATCAAAATTACACCTGACTTCTCCATGGAAACCCTCAAGGCCAGAAGGTCCTGGATAGATGTTCTGAAAGTACTAAGAGAACACGGATGCCAGCCTAGACTACTATATCCAGCAAAACTCTCAATCACTATAGATGGAGAGAACAAGATATTTAATGACAAAACCAGATTTTCCCAATATGTATCTATAAATCCAGCCCTACAGAAAGTATTGGAAAGAAAACTCCAATCCGGAAGGTAACTACTCCCACAAAAATGTAGGCAACAGATAATCCAACTACACCAGAAACCAAGGGTGAAGCAGAACTAATATATTCACAATACCACTGCCAATAACAAACCTAAATCAAACAAGCATCAACAATCAATGGTCCTTACTCACCCTCAACATTAATGGTCTTAACTCACCTATAAAAGACACATGCTAACAAAATGCATACGAAGACAGAATCCATCCTTCTGCTGCATACAAGAAACACATCTAAGCTTCAAAGATAGACATTACCTCAGGGTAAAGGGTTGGGTAAAATTTTCCAATCAAATGGAAATAAGAAGCAAGCAGGCATAGCTATCCTAATATCTAAAAAGTTAGACTTCAAACCAAAATTAATCAAAAGAGATGAAGATGGTCATTTCATATTCATCTCAGGAGAAATCCATCAACACAAAATCTCAGTTCTGAACATCTATGCCCCTAATACAAAGACACCCACATTCGTAAAAGAAACATTTCTAAAACTCAAAGCTCATATTAGAACTCACACACTTATTGTGGGAGGCTTCAATACACCACTCTCAACACTAGACAGGACCACAAATCAGAAACTCAACAAAGAAACAAAAGAATTAACAGAAGTTATGTCTCAACTGGGGTTAACAGACATCTATAGAACAGTCCATCCAAAGACAAAAGAATATACCTTCTTCTCTGCTCCACATGGAACCTTCTCTAAAATCGACCACATACTAGGTGACATAATAAACCTCAACAGATACAAGAGAATAGGAATAGTCCCCTGTATCTTATCGGACTACCATGCTTTAAAATTGGAATTCAACAATAACACAAATAGCAGAAAACCTGCAAACTCATGGAAACTGAACAATTTGCAATTGCACTACTCCTGGGTCAAAGAAGAAATAAAGAAAGAAATTAAGGACTTTCTAATATTCAATGAGAATGAGGATACAACATACCCGAACTTATGGGACACCTTGAAAGCAGTGTTAAGAGGGAAGTTCATTGCACTAAGTGCCCATATGAAGAAAACAGAGGATAGTCACATAAGAGAATTAACAGCCTAACTGAAAGCCTTAGAACAGAGAGAAACGAATTCACCCTGTAGGAGTAGACGCCAGGAAATAATCAACTTGAGGGCTAAATTCAACAAAATAGAAACCAGGAAAACAATAGAAAAAATCAATGCAACGAAGAGTTGTTTTTTTGAGAAAATCAACAAGATAGACAAACCTTTATCCAAATTAACGAAAAAGCACAGAGAGAACATGCAAATTAACAAAATCAGAAACGAAAAGGGGAACATAACAACAGACACAGAGGAAATCCAGACAATTTTCATGTCATACTTTGAAAATCTGTATTCCACAAAAATTGAAAATTCAAAGGAAATGGACAAATTTCTGGATAACTATCACTTACCAAAATTAAATCAAGAACAGACAAACAACTTAAATAGACCTATAACCCGCAATGAAATAGAAGCAGTCATCGAAAGCTTTCCAACGAAAAAAAGTCCAGGGCCAGATGGATTCAGCGCAGAATTCTACCAGACATTCAAGGTACCACATCAAGTAATACCACTACTTCTCAAACTGTTCCACAAGATAGAAACAGAAGGTTCATTGCCAAACTCTTTTTATGAGGCCACAATTACTTTGGTACCCAATCCTCACAAAGACACAACTAAGAAAGAAAACTACAGACTTTAACAGATGTTCTTGTTGCATGAATGTTCATCTTTTGGGTATGTGCCTAAGAATGTCTGATAGCTAGGGATGTTTAGCATTTCCTTAAGTGTCTTTCAGCCATTTAAGTCCCTCTATTGAGAATTTTTTATTAGTTCTGTACCCCACTTTGTAATTAGATTATTTGGTGTTTTGGAGACTAACTTCTTGAGTTCTTTTTATATTTGTATATCAGTCCTCTGTGAGATGTGGGGTTGGTGAAGGTCTTTACCCATTCTCTTGGCTGTTGTTTTGTCTTGTTAATGTGTTCTTTGACTTACAAAATCTTCTTAGTTTCAGGACACCACCCTTAATTCTGGAGCTACCAACACTTGCTAACTTCTGGGAAATGGAGAGACAACTTCCTCTAATACATACCAAGTTTGGCTACCAGCTTTACCACCAACCTTAGCCCTCCTAGACCACAGTTTCTTTGTGATTACCCAGAAGAAGCATTCCAAGAAGATTTTGCCTCAGTGGTGCTGGTTTCTTGTTAACCACAACTTATTTTTGATCCCTAGCTAACAAGTATCTGTTGTTCTAATAGTATTAAAATTCTATGGTAGTGTCTCGTACTAACCAAAGCTGATTGCTTAGCTGCATGTGCTGAGAAACCACAGATTATTAATTTAAATACATCCCACAAATAATCCTGACAGATTAGTTGCTTCCCCCTAAAGCTTATAAAGGCAGTTTTATTTTATTTACATTTATCTCAAAATTCATACCTTCTAAGACCCTTAATTTTTAAGCTTTCTATGAATTTTCTAGCTCAATATTATAAACATTTTCACATTTCTCCCCAAAATTACCAAACTTAGGTGTGTGACAGCGATACCCTATACATGTTACCAATTTCTTAGTTTGTTTTCTATTGCTGTGACAAACACTGTGACCACAAGAAACTACTATAAAGGGATCTTATTTCATATTGTATCTTGAGACATTCATCTGGGGATTTCAAGAAAAAAACTTAAAGAAGGGATCTGGAAACTGAAAAACAGATTATGTAGGGATGCTGCTTACAGCCTTTTTACTTATGTCTCACACTCACCTTGCTTTTCAAAACAGTCCAAATGAAACACCCACTGCAGGATGGACATTACCTACCCATTAATCAAGAAAATATTCAATAGATTTTCCAGGAGGCAAATATGTTGGAGGCATTTTCTCCATCAATTTTGCCTTTTCTGAGATAACAATAGCTTGTGTCAAGTTGAGGAAAACTTAAATAGAAAAATAAAAAATAAATAAAACCTAATGATTATTATGTTTGTGGATCACCTTTTATAAACTTTAAGATATACATTAGACTATGGGGTAAAACTACATTGTTCTTTCCAAAATCAAACAAAACAAGCAAAGACAACAAGAAACAACCCACTTCCCGTCAAACAAACAAGCAGGAAAAAACAAACTCATGAACAAAATTATATTATTAGCCCAAATCCAGCAGACATTCTCTGGGAGCCTAAAGGCCATACAAGCCTCTAGTAAGTAGTTTAAGTACAAATTTTCACCTCCCCCTTATCACCTCCAAGTCAATTCACCCAGACTCATTCCCAACTCTACAGCAGACTACCTGTTATGGTCTCTCTTTCATTTTTGCATATCTCTAGAGGGTTATGCAGACCTACATCCTAAACCCCCCCTCCCTCATCTCTTTGGCCCAGTCACCAACTCCAGCAGGCATTCTCTGGAACCCAGTGGCCAAGCCTTCCATAAAACCAAGTAAGCCAGCAAAGCAGAAAAGAAAACTTGAGATTTTCATTTTCCCACCTCTCCTCCACATCTAATCTTCCAGTCACATTCCCAGATCTTTATGTAGCACAAGCACTAAGATCAACAATAAACAAGGGAAATCTCATGAATCTGAAAAATGTTGGCATGGCTAAGAACACCATCAATTAGACAAAGTGGCAACCTACTCAACTTGGAACGATTTTTATCAGCTATGTATCTGACATAGGGATAATCCTCAAACTACATAAAAACTCAAAAGACAAGAAAAAACTCAAAACTCAAGAAAACAATCTAATTTAAAAATGTGTACAAATAAAAACAGAAAATCCTCAAAGTAGGAAATTCTAATGGCTGAGAATCACTTGAAATTTTCAACATCCTTGGTCATCAGGGAAATGAAAATTAAAACTAGTGTGAAATTTCACCTTATACCTGTGAGGATGGCTAAGATATATAAAACAAATGACAGTTCATGGTGCCAAGAACTGGAGCAAGTAGAACACTCATTCATTAATGATAGGTCTACGAATTTGTAAAACCACTATGGAAATCACTCTGGTTGTTCCACAGGAAACCGACTATTGATGTACTTCATTGTATAGCTATACCATTCTTGAGTACAAATTCAAACTATGCTTTATCCTATATCCCATAGACATGTATTGGAAACAATGTAGATACTCCTCAAATGATAAAGAAAATGTGATGTATTTACACAGTGAAATATATTATATAAAATGAACTAGGCTACAGAAATCCACAGAGACAGCTGACATTATCAAGGGGGGAGATAATGAACTCCCAGACTGATAGCTGGGAAACCAGCATTGGACCTACTCAGAGCCCCTGAGCATGGGTCTCAGTTTGGAGGCCTGGGAAGTCGAAGGGACTTCTGACAGTGGAACCAGGACATATCCCTGGTGCACAAAAGGACTTTGGGAGCACATTCCCCATGGAGGGATACTTGCTTAACCTAAAGGCAGGAGGGAGGGCCTAGATCCTACTCCAAATGACTTGACAGCTTTTGTTGATCCCTTCTGGAAGGCATCACCCTCCCTATGTGTGGGGGGGAATGGGATGGGAGGGAGGTTGGTGGACATGGGAGAGAGAGAGAGAGAGGAGAGAGAGAGAGAGAGAGAGAGAGAGAGAGAGAGAGAGAGAGAGGGACAGACGGAAGAAGATGGAACTGGAATCTATATGTGAAATAAGAAAAAAAAATAAAGGAAGAAAAGAAAATGAAACTTGTAAGTAAATACGTAGAAATAGCAAACTTCATCTTGAGTGAGATAATTCAGACCCAGAAATGCAAATATGATATATATATTCACTTACATGGGTGTATTAGTTGTTAGGAGAATGGTAACCAAGCTACAATCCATAGATCCATAGAGGTTAGATGTATAGTAAGTGAATAGGGAGGATGAATAGATCATCCTAGAAAATAGAAATATAATAAATAGTTTGGTATGGAAGGATGAAGGGATGGGCAAGGGCAAGCTGAAATGGGATGAACTATTGTAGAGGGGAAGGAAATATGGGGAGAACCAGATAAATTTAAGGATCATTCAAGTGGTTATATGGAGACCTAATACATTAGAAACTTACTAAAACATATACATATATGAAAGTTATCTAAATAAAATTCCTAAATTATGGAGAAGAGAGAGCCCTAAAAGGACATCAATTGTCACCAAATAAAACTTCTAGGATAAGGATTGGATTACATCTATTTCAGTTGTGGCAAAAGGGGTCCCATGGGAATCCCTGAATGAAACACAGGTTATTGCTGAGACTATAGTTTGATCTACACTAACATCAAGCCCTGTTGCTGAAGACAACACCTACAAAACTCACTTAATACTAAAAGTCAAGCAGGGGTCAACACAGAGCTTTCAGTCCACTTGCAGCATACTAGAGTCTTTGGTACATGACGGTATTCTGAATGCTACAAATTGATATATATATATATGTATATATATATATATATATATATATATATATATACATATACATATATATATATATCTCGGGCTACAAACTCTATGATCTACAATGTAATCCTTCATGAAAGATATGCTGGTGCAATGATAGAACAAATCTTGTTGGTATAACCAACCAATATTTGATTTGATTTAAGGCCCACTCTACAAGTTGGAACTCATGCAAGATACTATTTTAGTATCAAGAACTATGTAGCACTAGTTTTGTCTTATATAGCCCAGGAACCTAGGATACAACCAAATACTACAGTTCCATTAAAAGATCACAGCGATAAAATTACTCTTATTCATATTCTACTACACTCCTATGCATAGCCAGCCATCATCAGAGAAGCTTCATCCTGCAGCAGATGGTGCAGAGACCAACAGACAAAAATATACAGAGTAAGACACCTGGGAACACTCAGCCTTAAAGGGGAGACAGACATCCATTAGAAACCTTTCCTAGGGCTCAGAGAATTCTGCAGAAGGGAGGTAGAAAACTGTAAAAGTCATTATTTTCTAAATATAACAGGACCAATGCAAGTATGAGCTAACAGAAAAAGGGAATATGCAAAGGACCTGCAAAGGCTCTGTACCACATGGGGTCCTAGAATTGAAAGAAGTAGACAATTGCCTCCATCCCTAACCCAGAAGGTATCTCCAATTGATATCCACTTACAAATAAAAATTAGGTTTTCTAAAAGAAACTCTTACTGAGAAAACAGGTGGGGACATATGTCTAGCAGTAAATGGCCAAAAGAAAAATAACTAAACAAGATAGTCTGGGTTTCCTTTTTCATGTCTTATCAGGGTTATTTATTTCCTATTTCTTGTCTTTTGTTGTTTTTATTTTATTTTTGCCTTTGTTTTAAGGGGTTTTGTCCCTACAGGTCCTTGCATATATATTATGGCTCCTAGCTGTGCATTTTATGGGATTCCTGAGTCTGAAAATGAGTAAATCTCTGTATATATACTTGTTTCATGTGTCTCTTCTTGGGCTATTTTACATTTGGTGGTTTATTTTGTACTATTCTGGTTTATTGTCATATTTTATTTTATTCTATTATTATCTTTTAGTTGACTGATGTTTTCTAAGAAGAGACACAAAATGTTGGATTCATATTGGATGGCATGTAGGGATGAACTTTAAGTATTAAAGGAGAAACTTTAATCTGTATTAAAAGTCTATCTTGAATAAAAGAAAAAAATCATGGAAATTCTAATTTAAAAACAAACAACAAAAACAGAAATAAAATATTTTGTTGCTTATCTTGTGTAGATATTGGTGGCCTCGGACTCACATAGGTTCATTTACCCCTTAATCCTGAGTCCTAGAATTAAATGTGGGTAATACCATCTCCTAGTTTCTGGCTGCTGTGATTAAAGTTGTGTGTCACCACTGCGGGAACTCTATACCTTGAGCATGGATCCTCTGGCAAACTTAATCAATGATATATAATATAACACCACAAGATATCTTGGAACACTTAACCCTAAATAGGACAACCTAATCAAACACCACCCCCTCAAGATTTAGGGATCCCTGTGGAAGAGGAAGTGAAAAGATTTCTACAGAATACTGCAGATGCCAAAACCATGGTTCATCTACTGAGGTGTAGCACAGATACAGAGAGAAACCAGACTAATCCTGACAAAAGCTGCACTGTGTGTGTTGCATAGGGCAGAACTGGAGAGGTATAAATGCCCAGTCCATTTGGAACACAGAAGACTGCATGAGAACCAATGTGGGACATTAAGTATTGACTGGATTTGGATTAGTAAAGCTGGATTTTGGTATTGTTCCCATCAGAATTTAAAAAGAAATGTTAATTTACAAAAACAAAAAAACATTGAACATCCATATTCCCTATTTTTTGCAATTTAAATTTCCTTTACATGTACAAGAGGAGTAAAGCTGAATCTATGAATGAATGTACCAGAAATAACATATATAGGAGACAGGACACGATAGTTAGTCTCTGGAATATGTATGGAGCAAAGCACTAGATGGTTCTCCATGGCAGAAGCAAAGGAGTGTCACAGAAGTGCCATGTATACTAAAAAAGGAAAGCATACCTAGAATGTTGATGTGTATTGTACATGCTTTAGCTTCATTTGAAAATTAGTCAAATTAGCTCCTAAAAGTTTCATAATCATTCCATGAATTTAACAAAATTTCATTACTGAATCTATACTCTATGGATAAATGTACTGCAACAAATGCATCTATTGAAAGCTCATGAAAATATGTCCAGAAATAATTCAGAAATAAAGAATTACATTTAAAGGAAGCTTATAAACTCCTACAGCCACTATGTGTCACTATGATTCTCCTTATACAATTTTAAAAATTTACAAATTGAAAATCAGTAACCAAGATAGCATACTAAAACTCCCTGAGGATAAGGTTAAGGAGTAGAGGTGCCAAATTCTCTATGCCAACCCTAGTATAATCAAAACCTAAATCACTGATGGCCTTTCCTCTACAAATTATCAAGGGAAATAAGCAAAGCAAGTGATGACTTTTTCCTGGAAAGCACAGGTTTGTCAGCCAGGAAAACCCTTTAGACATATAGCACTTGGATAAAATGGGCTCCATTATTCTTTCAAAGGATCTGAGTGTTACTCTTGTCTCTCAATTCATAGACAAAGTGCCTATTAGAACAACAAAAACAGAAGACTAAAAATTAAATTAATCAACAGTCTTCTAAAGAGTAGGTAAAATTAGCTGAATATATGTATCATTCTGTGTAAAACTGTTTCTCTCATATACACGAGATCCCAGATCTATTACCATTGTGCACATGCACACACACAAAACACACACACACACATACACACACACAAATAATCCCAAAGTTTCCTGGAATTTTATGACTTCAGAAGAAAGTTATGACAGAAATCTAATTATATATATGACAAAAATTAACCTTTAGATAATCAAAGTCAAAAGACTTGAAAGCTGCTGAAGAAAAATAAGCTACTAAAGAAATAACACTTATTTGTATGATAATATTTTTATTTTTTATTTAAATGTGAAACAAGCTTGTTTTACATGTCAGTCCCAGTCCCCTCACTCTCCCTTCCTCCTCTGTCCCATTTCCAACCTTTTTCCTTTTTGTTCCCCAGGGAGGATGAGGCCTTCCATGGGGAATCTTCAAAGGTTTTCATATCATTCAGAGCAGGGCCTAGGCTCTGCCCCTGTGTGTCTAGGCTGAGGGAGTATCCCTCTATGTGGAATGGGCTCCCAAAGTCCACTCATATACTAGGGATAAATACTGATTCATTACCAAAGGCCCCATAGATTAACCAGTAATCCTAACTAACACCCACATTCAGGGGGGTCTGGGTTGGTCCTATGCTTGTTTCCCAGCAATCAGACTGCAGTCCATGAGGTCCCCCCTGTTCATGTAAGCTGTTTCTGTGGGTTTCTCAAGCCTTGTGTTACCCCTTTGCTCATCACATCACCCACTCTGTAACTGGATTCCAGGAATTCTGTTCAGTGTTAAGCTGTGGGTGTCTGCTTCTAATTCCATCAGGTACTAGATGGAGGCTCTATGATATCGTATAAGTTAGTTATCAATCCATTTGTCTGTGAATTCCAAGATTCCAATGTTTTGTTTTGTTTCAACTGATTAGTACTCCATTGTATAGATGTACCACATTTTCTCCATCCATTTTTCAGCTGAAGGGCATTTAGGTTTTTTCCAGGTCCTGGTTATTACAAATAATACTGCTATGAGCATAGTTGAACAGACATCCTTGTTGTTTAAAGTACATCTTTTTGGGTATATGCCTAAGAGTGGGCTTGGTGGATATTGTGGTAGATTGATTTCCCATTTTACTGAGGAAGTGCCATACTGATTTCCAAAGTGGCTATGCGAGTTTGAACTCCCACCAGCAATGGAGGAGTGTTCCCCTTTCTCCATATTCTCTACAGCACTACAGAATAAACTACCTTTGCTGCTTTATTTTCTTTTTTTTTTTTTTTTTTTTTTTTTTTTTTGCCATTCTAACAAGAGTAAGATGGTATCTCAGAGATGGTTTGATTTTCATTTCCCTATTGTGTAAGGATGTTGAGCACTTTCTAAATTGTCTTTCAGCATTTTAGATTCCTCTACTGAGAATTCTCTATTTAGTTCTGCACTCCACTTTTCAATAGGGTTATTTCGTGTTTTGGCAATGCGTTTCTTGAGTTCTCTATATATTTTGGAAATCAGCCCTCTGTTAGATGTGGGATTGGTGAAGATCTCTTTCCATTTATTGTATTGTTGACTGTGTTCTTTGCCTTACAGAAGCGTTCCAATTTCTGGAGGTCCCATTTATTAATTTTTTGATCTCAGTGTCTGTGCTATTGTTGTTTTGTTCATTCAAGGGTACCTCCCACTCTCTCTTCTAAAAGGTTCAGTGTGATTGGATTTATGTTGTGGTTTTTGATCCATTGAGACTTAATGTTTTTTTTTGTTTTTGTTTTTGAGGCGTGTTTCTTTTTTTTTCTTTTATTTAATTTTTATTTTACATGTTGATCCCAGTTCCCTCTTCCTCCCTCTCTCCATGCCTCCCCCTCCCTCTTATCCTCTCTGCCTCCTCACATCCACCCTGACCATCTTCCCCTCCCATCCCCCTCCCCAATTCCATATGTAGGGAGACTTAAGTTTTATACATGTTGATACTTATGGATCTATCTTCCATCGTCTACAAATGAGCATTAAGTTATGCCTGCACCATTTGTTGAAGATGATTTCTTTTTTCCATTGTATAATTTTAGGGTTTTTTTGTCAAAAATTAGGTGTTGGTACATGTGTGGGTTTTCACCAATACTGAACTGTTTTCAGGACTATAGCTCTATAATAGAGCTTGAAGTCAGGGATGGTGATGCCTCCAGAAGTTCCTTTATTGTACAGGGTTGTTTTGGCTATCCTGGGTCTTTTGTTTTTCCATATGAAGCTGAGTATTGTTGTAGCATTTGAAATAATAATGGTAGAGAAAATGAGGATAACGGTCAACCTTTAAATCTACCACAGTAATGTGTGGGTACAGGACTAAACTAGACACCTTGGGAAAGCAAGTAAAATCTCCAGTGGCAGGACTTTATCAAAGAATTTGGAGTTCTTAGCCATTGGGTTCCCATAGAACCCTCAATATTATAGGCTATTGCCAATATTCTTTGTTACTATTGCCTAAGACGTCATATACTTGAGTCCTAGAACACAGTGAACATTCGTTTGTATTGACCAGGAAGATTCATCCTTAGTAGTTGGATTTTATAATGCTGGAAGGTTCTGAGCAAACTACAAGTGGAGTAAAGTAATCATTAATTATATCTATCTATGAACTCTGTAAGATACAATAAGGAATGGCTTGGTAAAACATGGTCACTGGTAAAACAGTAGCATGAATGTTATGAGATATACAATAAATTTCTGGTTAGTTTTTAGGCATAATCCATAAGATAAAATCCATGCATGGCAACATTATCAAAACAATGAACTAGTGGCTAGTCAGATTTTGAGCTCCAGAGAAGAATCTACCACTATTACTCTGCTAGATATACTATTAAATAGACTCCTAATGACTTATTATACTTATAGATTAGGGTGTCTCACAACCTGCATGAATGAAGCTTAAATTTTCATTAGATAACAATTAACACAGATCCACAACTGGAGAAAGTATAGAGAATAAGGGTCTGTAGAATTCTCATCTCTAAAGAAAACATATATACTTTACTTACTCTTCTCAAGGTTTTAGGTTCATTGTAGGAAAGGGTGTGGAAATAGTGTAAGAGCCAGAAATGTTTGAATTTGCAAGAAAACATCATCGTCTGAACATAGCAGGGTAACTGCACATATAAACTCCTAGTGATACAAGCACTGTGTAATCTCAAACAAGACCAAAAAGGAAAACAAAAACATAGAGAGTAAAGTTGGAAAGTAATGACAGTTTTCTTTCAGAATGTGTCCCTTTTTTATGTTGGCTAACTACTACTGAGTACACAGCTTGCACTGGACTGTGTTTGATATATTCAGTGACATTTAATTAGAGAAAACTTATTTTCTTTTTCCATCATGGATCAATTGCAAGTCCCTTCTTGGTTAGAGGGGGACTGATATACTATATGGAAAAAATAAATAAAAATAAGAAAAACACCAACACAAAAAGAAAGTGTCACCTGATATTTAGACCTTACTTAAGGGTTTTACAACCAAAAGTATTTGGACACACAAGTGGATGCAATGCATTTCTAGAAAGAGGACATGAAGAAAGACGATTAGAGAGGTAGGTGGTGGTAAATCTTGAAGGAAAACAGGGGAGAGAGTAAATATGATAATATTAGATTCGGAAATTCTTAAAGAATAGCATGAGTATGAATTTGTGTAGTTTGGTCTGTTTGTGGGGCCCCTAGCCAAGGGATCACAACCTGTCCCTGACACATTCACTGGCTTTTTTCTAACCTGTTCCCCATGCTTGGATGCCTCACTCATCCTTGATGCATGGGGAGGAGCTTGGTTCTGATATGCCATTCTTTGTTAACTCCCATGGGAGGCCTGCCCTCCTGTGAATGGAAGAGTGGATGGGAGAGAGGGATTAAACAGGCAGTGAGGGAAGGAATGGGAAGATAAGAGAGGGGAAATTGTGGTTGCAATGTAAAACAAATGAAAAAAAATAATAAAAAGAAAATTAAAATCTATTAAAATTTTAAGTACGTAATTGATGGGGGATGCCCTTCTCTATGCTGAGAATACATGTCTCTCTCATTTTTAGGCAATTTAGGCAGGATTTAGCCAGGCAGGAAATTCAAATAAGTCTAGAGAAAGGTATTAGGAGGAGTCAAGGAGATGGCATGTAGCTACTGAGGAAGCAAGAGGCCTATTCTTGCTCCTGACTCCTGACTCGCTATGGCCAGCCTTTCAGCTCTTTGTTTGACCATCAGGGTATTAAGATAGGCAAAGAACAACAGATTCACAGAGTTAAACAAATGCAGCCTAAATAAAAGTCACACATTAAAATAATATTCTACCACATTTCTCCATTTGGTCTAAATAAAAAGAAAGATTTTAACTTTAACATAGTAAAACTATACACAATAAAAACGGTTGTCAAGTAAGAATTAATTTACAATATTCTGTCCATTTTAGTTAGAATGTTCAGAGAAAATAATGCATTATCCATCCGATTTTAGTGAATCCAAAGTGTTATACCTAGCTTACTTTCTTCTGTATCTAAGGAAAACAGCAACTATTACTATCCAGTCTTCAACTCCATCAAATACAGTAGAAGGATATAATATTATTTAAATAAACAAAATGTGCATTGCAAATGACTTCCAAAAATTCTCTAGAAATGACAGAAATATCTGACTGCCTGGACAGTCACCCAAAATACCTTTGCAATGTTTGCAATGTTGGGGCATCCATCTTCAGCCTGCAGACTTTTCACTAGAGCAAGAAATTTAAAAGACTTCCCTGCCTTTATTGGAAGTTTGTCAGTCACTTTCCTCTGTGTCCTGCAAAATGTCTGGCAGTTTCTTCTGTTAAGCAGGGACCCTGAAGGATCATCCTTCCTTATTTTAGGCAAAGTTCAGTGGTCATTTTCCTATGGGTCCTACATGTCCCCATGTATACAGTATACTGTCAAACAGTCCAGGTAAGAGCAACTTCTTGCCAAAATGGTTATCCTTGCCACATTGAAAGCAAACTCCATAAGGAGTTTCTTTGGTACCTATCACCTCTGAAGAAAGTTAACAAAAAATTTTAAATGCCATATCATGTAGGTCTTTTAAAGTTTTGAAGGCAATCTACCTATCTTAAATATATTTCTACATGATCTGGAAAGCATATCTAACATATATACAAAGTTGATTGTTATAGATGACTAACAACTGACCTGTGTTTCTTGATTATCCTAAATAGTTCAAATTAATAGTTTTCAGGAATTAGAATTTTATCTTACATTTTAAAATGAATTGTCTAGGTGAAATACTTAAAACAAGAGCAGAGATGTATATACAATATGCTTTAGCAAAATAATCTCAAGTTGGTATCAATACCCAAAAGTCCTTTAAACAAGAGTAGAAACATATGGGATGTATCAAAATTGAATTTGTATCCATATACCAAAATACCCATGCCAATGCAAAGTATCTGAGATCAATATTTTTCTGTATTTCTATATTCCCCTAAATTATAACAAACATTCATAACCTACAAAATAACCAAAGATCACCCATACTCCATTTTCTCTTGGAAATGAGGAAATAGTCCTCTCCATAATGCTTCCTGTGAGCAGAGATATCCCCAGAGGTACCCTAGAAAATTTTTGGATAATAACCAATCCTGGGAGGATCAGTTGTAACCTTTGTTGATTGGTATCACCTGTTAAGGTTCAGGAGATTTCCCTTCATCAAACTAGATCCATACCAACATAGAATGAATGCACAGCCTCTTGTTTCTTGTGGAAACAACAGCAAAAGCACTTCTCCAAAGTACTTTCTATTTCCATTTGACAAATACAATTTTTTATTTTTTAAAGTTAAGGCATTCTTAAAGTATCTAGGATGTTTATTTCCACAGCACCCGTTTCAATTCCAGGTCTCTTAGCCTCTTAGCATTTGTCTTTTCCTTTGGCAATCACAAAAAAAATAGTATACAGGATCTAGACTCATTGTGTATTTCTCATTTTTAGTGGCCTATTCTTTTTTTATTACATTTACTCTTTCTTTTTAGACTTTATTTTACTATTTTTAATATATTTATTTATTCCTATGACTGCCCAGGCCCTTTTCCTTTCTTCATTCTTTCTTTCTTCCTTCCTTCCTTCCTTCCTTTTCTCTCTTTCTATTTAGAGGTTTTCCTTCTGGATCTCTTTTACTGCACATTTCTGATATTTTTTTTGCCTCATGCACAAACTTTATCTGTTAAACTATATCTGGGAACTCAGCATGTAGCTCTATGAGCTGGCTTTGCACACTTCTCAGGTCAGGAAAGTCAAAC
The DNA here is from genome assembly GCF_943737965.1 of Phodopus roborovskii. Classification (NCBI taxonomy): domain Eukaryota; kingdom Metazoa; phylum Chordata; class Mammalia; order Rodentia; family Cricetidae; genus Phodopus; species Phodopus roborovskii. The sequence goes on along the minus strand of NW_026125956.1, from coordinate 269,290 downwards.
CTAGATCTCACAGCTGGGTTGAAGGTTCATGATTGAGAACCTTTTTAGATATGGAAGCTGGTATCTGCATTGCCACAAGCATTTTTTTTTAAGTAGCTTGCAGTTTCTAGTTCCTATTTAGTACTGAACAACAGCACCTCTTAAAGGAGCCATGTCTTTTTTCTAGCTTTCTCAGGTCCTATATGGAAACACAGACTCATGTTTGTATACCATTAGGCTGTGCAATGTTTTACTCTTTTTTATTCTTTGGACACTTTTGGGGAGCCCACCAACAAACTTCCAAATAAATCACACACTGGGGCTTATTCTTAGATAACTAAGTGCATGGTCTTAGCTTGCCTTTTTCATGCCAGATTTTCTAATTTAACCCATGCATCTTTTGCTTCTGGGTTTTTCCTTTTCTATTACTATATACCTTTCTTTTCTTTTTTACTGTGTCTTGCTGTGTATCTGGGTGTCTGGACCCTGACTTCCTCCTATCCTTGTTCACTTGCTCCTTTCTTTCTCATTTTTCCTTTTATTTATATTCTATGACTGACATATTATATCCTTGCTCCTGCCTTGCTATTGGCTGGCCATTCAGCCAATAGCATAAACAAAAGGCATACACCTTAAAATAATATTCCCCCACAATTTTTACACAAAATATTCTTAGAAAAAAAAGACATAAGTAAATTGGATGTGACCAAATGTGCTTAGATATACTTAATGTACATTAGTCATAACAATTTAGGACTGGTGTAGTATCTGAAAATATCTGAGATTATTTCTTGCACTTATATTCCCAGGGTAAAATTAAGAAAACATCAGTTCACCTCAGTGAACTGACAACAGAGCAAAGCAATGATTTCACACAAGCTTAGTATAGTGAGCCAGTGAATTTATTGGCCTTGATTTAGAAGTGCAGGTGACTCAAATACTGGATTAATCACAGAAAATTTTCACCCAAGTATGGATGACTACCTCATGAAAGCTCCATCTCCGAAGTCCTATCTTCAGTTAACATTCCCTTTCCTACTCCAGCATCTCTAAGCCACGTACACCTGGGAGGTAAGAAGAATTTCTGAGAATCCCAGAGTTATTGACCCTTCTGAATTTTCTTCTATTAGAAAAATTTAAAAGCTACATTACCATTCCCATAGATTTAGCTCTAACTCTGTCATGCTTCTGATTACATTGATAATACTATTGAGTCACTCGACTATGGATGAGTATAGTATTATGCATCACATAATCATAACTATCATGTCATGTTATTTCCTAGTGAGTAGCCATACTAAAACAGTAACTTTCATTCAGATAAAATTAGTATAAGCAAAGGAAGGCATTGCATAAGGAGGAAGAGGTGAAAGTATTAGTGATCAAGCAGATATAATAATAAATAAATACACAACAACAGACCTTTAAAATAGATAAATTCACTAACAACTTATACAGCAGAAAAGTAAAATATAAAAATTCACAACTATAATTAAATACTTCAAGTTCCCTTTCAGCTACTAATGGGCAAGTTTGATGAACTGCAAGGGAATTACTGACATATGGAGATCACTTTATCCAACAAGAGCAGAATATGATTTATACATATGATGATTACTCCCTAATACACAACACCTATTATTGTGTCATAAAAACTCAAAGTCAAGAACATATGAAATATATTCTCAAACTAGAAATAAGAGGAAGAAAATACCTAAATAATAAACATGTCGGTTCTCTGAATTTATCTATACACTTAAGCAATTTCTACTGAAATCCAAGAAATAGCTTTCATAGAAACTAATTCTTAAAACATCGGAAGAGATAAACTCTATATATTCTTATTTCTGGTTTCTTGGCTTGGACCTCTAGTTTGTCAATATTAGCTAACTGATCTTGGTTAAAACACTTCTGAATTTTCTCAGTTTCACTATATATAATTTAGGAATCTTAATGACAATTTCCTTACAAAGGTTATTGAATGATTTAACATGGATGGTACTTGCAAAGTGTTACGGATAATGTTAAAATGGATTACTTTATAGCAATTGGTTTACCTACACAATCGCACAATAATTATCGTATTCTACAGCTGCTTTCACAGTTAGGTATGTTCATGTGACCAAAATTTGATCTAAAAATACGTGGGAGTGATTTACACTTCTTAAAGGTTTGTTTCTTAAACATCTATTAACTGTTTATTCTCTGTATTCTTCCATCTTAAATACAACAGACCAAAAATCTGAGGAAGACAATATCTGGTGCTTTAATTGTGCTGGCTATTGTATTTGTCTCTTAAACTAACTTTCTTACTGATAAATGCATTATAACGTCTTGATTTCTAAGCTCATATTCATTTAAATCTGCTGCCTCTCCCCCCATATGTATGTATGTATGTGTATATATATATATATATATATATATGAAATGTTTAAAAAACTGCCATACAAATGTATAGAATACTTGCTTTCACCATCCCCAGACTTAGTTGGTTTATCTTGTCTTCTCTGATATTCCAACATCCTTTTCTGTACTAGATCTATCCATATGGGAAGATGTCGGCAAATGTTGCCAATTATAACTGATTGGAAATGCTTGCAGTCCAAACCTATTAGTCTCTAAAATTCTTTCAGTCTCTAAATATTAGTCTTAATGAAAGGCTTGGTCATTTTGAATCAGATTTGGGTGAAATTTATTACACTGCATTTAGGAACTGTACTTTCTTCAGTATCTGAATTTTTTTAATAAGCCAAATTTGTTACTTGGTGATTATTTTATGTATACTCTTATCAATTATTAACAAGTTCCTCCATGTAATTCATACACTCATTATCAGCAGGAAAACCACACAAAATGGCTACATATTTAAGTATCTGGAAAATACATGGTTAAGATCAATGGCATATAAAGTTACTGTGAAGAAACAATTGCTTGGAAATCTAGACAACATGCTGTGTTGCCCTTTCCAGCCTTAATAAAATAGGAGGAGCTTAGGTCTACAGCAACTTGATATGCCATACTTTGTTAATACTTACGAGAGGCATGCCCATTTCTGAACAGAAACAGAGGAGGAGTGGATTGGAAGACATGGAGAAGAGGAGAGAGGGGAAGCTGGAGGATGTAAAATAAATTAATAAATCTAATTAATGAAAAGAAACAATTGAGGGTGGGAGAGAGGTAAAGAAGGAGGGAGGGACAGAGAGGTAACTGGGATTGATACGTAAAATTTAAAAAAAGAAACAATTGCTTTGTGGTGGAACTGTTTCCTCTAGGCACAGTGTGACTATTTTCATCTTGAAATCAAAGCAGTTGTCATCACCTGAACAGAATCATTCTGATGCCAGTCACTAATTTTCCCTCATAAGAAGACAAGGAAGGTAATCAGAATCCTGACTGATATCCCAAAAATATATTTCTTTTTTGTCCCGTGGGTTTTCAGTAATCCTGCTGCATCTGCACATAATCTTTGTCAGTGCCAGAGGTATGAGAATGACTGGGGTGAAGACTCTGTTAATGTACATTATCTGAGCCGTTATATGCTGTGACAGAACATTTTGTTGGTATAGTTGCCTTTGAGTTGTAGATGATCCTGACACTAATTTGCTATAAACTACCCCCAAAACTTATCGGCTCACAAATCTAAGCTTGACTGAATTCATTACCTTGGTCTGTCTTTAATGCCATATATGACATTATTGGACATTTTTTTCATATAGCCCCGGGAAAAAATAACACAACAGATTGGTGATCAGTGTGAGATATGTCAGAATCAAATATTAGTTTGGACAAAGCAGTGAGTGGTATGGCACTTGATGTAGGTAGGAAAGCATGCAAATGTGACTGAGCTTTCTGAGAATAGACTACTATCTGTGGATCCAATAGAGATGTGTTTATTGTAATTTATGTCTTATGAAATGACTTGTCTTCTTGGTGGAGTTTCAGTTCTATCACTTTTGCTGTGGTTGAGAAGACATGAAATTAAGGCAGAGCTGCCTGACAAGATGGCAAGTAGTGATGAAATTTTTACAGGGGAAATGTGAAAGGTCTGTCTTTCTTTGGCACAGATTAACAAGACTTCCTGATGAATGCTCACATGAGTATGCCTTTTAAATGTCTGTTAGACCAGAGATTGTATTGTAATCCATGAAAGAAGCACACATAGAACTTTAAGAAAGCTGTGACAGCAGTTCTATTAGAACATTCTATGTTTGACACATTCAATTGAGGTTGACCTATAGTCCAAGAAAGAACTTCTCTTCTCTACATATGGTCAAAATTTCAACAGGAAATAGAGACATGAAAAACATCCCCCACAATTACCTTTGATTTGTCGGAAAAGGTGAGTAAAAGGGAAGAAGAGCATTTTTCATTCTTAACTCCAGGAAAACATAAGCAATAAAGATCTCTGTTAGAGCTAATCAAAATCAAATGCTATAAGATTTGTGATAAGCCAAAGGTCCTAGGAAAAACTGTGGAAATCCAAATGCTATTTTTTGTGAACTTCTAGCCAGCTTTAAACCCTGAACAGTATTTCATCTAGAGCAACATGAATTACATAAATATGCATATACATCTCACTGTACCCCATATATTTTCAGCCAACTACTCAGTTGCAACCCATAACTCACTACTTTTTTAGGATCTTTTCTTAGCTGTTCTATAAACTTTGAACTCCCATTTGGTTATAACCATTACTGCCTTTCTTTCTTTTAAATATCAAATATTCAGGTAAAATATTGTTTCAAAAATGCTCAAAGGGAGAAAAGAGAGATTAAGAAAGCAAAATTACTCCAAACTATGGAAAGCTGCTGAGCACAAGGCACTTAGTGTCTCTCTTTAGCACTCCCCAGTTTTCTTAATTTTAGCATAACCTTTAGTATCTTTTGTTTGGGGTAATGCAGGCATTTTTTATATTTTTATCTTTAGCTTGAAATAATAAATTGAAGTATACATTTAAGAATCCTCACATTTTAGAGTAAATGGATTATACTGTTTAATTAACTTTTTCAGGTCACACAGAAAATTTCACCTAGAGTCTAGATATTTGATTCACATTTGTGTTTCATTCCACACTTTTGTACCCAGGGTTCTTTATATATGAAGGTATAGAAATAGTGAGGGCTTTAAAATTAATAAAAACTGGGATCAAATCACATTTAACCTACTGCTATTGGATTATGATGGATGAATACACAAAGTTGGTGATTTGTAGATAAATTAAACTCATTTCTCAAAGCTTTGAAGAAAAAAATGAAAAGTTCAAAATCAAGGGTTCAACATCTCGTAAAAGACTTTGTGTATCATTCCATAGCAGACAGTGAGGGAGGATAATAGGACAGATGAAGGCAAAATTGGTTGTTAGAGCCAATCTATACTCACAATAGCCAATTCTCTTGTCATAATAATATAACTCTAACTCACCAATCATTTATAAAAGACCTAATCACCATGCAAAGATCATAATTCCCAACACTCATTGTTAGCATTAAGCTTGCTGCACATGAACACTGAGGGGTCACATTCAAACTATAATATCTACTTTCTAGCTAGGGTAGAGTTTTGAGAAAAAGAACCTCATCATTGATTCAGTACAGGTTTTGTGCAAACAGTCCCAGATGTTTCTAATTCGTACAGGAAACTTCCCTGTTGTATCCAGAAAACACTTCATGGGAGTCGTCTTCGCTTCTGACTCTTACAATCCTTTTTCCCCTCATCTATGGAAATTCCTCAGCCTTGAGAGTAGGCAATGTTATACAGATTTTCCACTTGGGGTTGAGCATTCATAAGTTGTAGTCCTCTTTATTAATCATTACTGACTGCAAAAAAATGATTCTCTGTTGAGAGTTGAAGGATGCCAATTATAAGTATTTGGCACTAGGTTTTATACTGTACCAATTTAGCAGAATAACAATAATACTTTCTCCCTATTGGGGAATAGTGGAGCAAGAAGTAGTAAGTGATGAGGAGGATTTGAGGCAGGCAGAGGGGGGTAATATGGAAAGGAACAACCTGGCCTTTTCTATGATAGCTATTTCTCAGTACCTCATACCTCTTTGTCTAATCCTTTGAAGTGTAGGTGGAAGTAATCACATCTATTGCTTTGATAGTCACTATGCACAGTACACTGATCCTGTTAGAACTACATAAAGGATATCTTAGCGCTGCAGTGGGTAGAAATGATAGAGTAATTTGAAATAGAATTTGTAAGTAAAAATCATTGCATCAAAATCACTTAGCATCCTGTATCCCCAGGGACTTGCACCCTGGTTCTGTGATGTGACACAATGTTAGGATGATCTCCAAATGTTTAAGTCCAGGATTCCATTGTATTTATGTTAAGGTCTTGGTTTCTGTATGGATGACTGCCTAGTCTTCTGGCTGTCTCGATGACTAGGCTTTCCCTTTTAATGTCATACCTCATTCATTTTAATCTTTACTAAATATAGCCAGATTTTTCCTGTTTGCTCCCAACTAGACTTTACATTTCTTTTACACTATTTGTAGATATGGCATCCAGCTGTTTCTGCAAAGCTGATTAGGAGTGGACAGTGAATGAAGAAAAGACAATGACACTGAAGAAATGACACACTGAAATACACACTGAAAGTTGGAGTCTGGCAGAATTTCAGCACTGTGATGGAGTGACACCTACTACCATAGCGATATGGATCTTCGGGATGTTTATTATATGCAGCACAGAAAGGAGGTGTTAGCTAGTATCCATAGATAGCAGGTCTATGTAGGTAAGCAGTATCAAGATTCAAACATATTAGAGGAAGAAGCTTCAGCTGCTAGTTTTTGCACACACAGGCTAATTGTAAACACTACTAGTTGGACCAAAGGAAGGAGATATTGTTTGCTTGTCTGTTTGTTTTTTATTTGTTTCCTTTTTGCCAGTTTTCTCTGAGCCTGACCTATGAGGAGTAAGTGGCTCTGCCAGTTTTCCATATATGAGACAGAGGCCTTGGTCTTGCATGGCCACTTTAGGTCAAACAATACACACTTACACAGGAATTCATCTGCCCATTACATATTCACTTAGGACTTCAATAGTAACTCATAGGTAGGGTACAAATTTCCTAAGTTTTGGCTTCCCTCATGATCAACATTTCAATTCTTACATCACTTCTCTCTTGTCAAATTTTATTGTTAGCAGTGAAGAGGGATCGGCTGTTCCTTCATCACTTTTCAAAAGATGTTTTCTGTAAAAAGTCCAATTTCACCCTTCACAAGTTTTATCTTCCATGAAGATCTAAGATCTGACCATAATTCATCAATGTTTGTTATCACTTTATAGTAAGAATAGGAATTTCTATATTGTCCAATAGATCCTCCCCACATCTATCCGAAATCTGATCAGAAAACTGGTCTTTTTGTTTCATTACTGCTTTTTTCACAATAGCCAATATTACCATAATACAAAACAAAGACATTACTAGAAAAGAAACTATGTGTCAATATTCCTGATGAATGTATATGTATGTCATGTCTGACTTGAGGACTCAAGGGACTAGGCATGGAAAATAATGCACAGAAGAGCAGGAAGAATGCCATTCCTTTAAACATACATTTTGGTAAATTTACTTTTTCTTGGCTTAACATCCCACTCCTCAATGGAAGAGTACCATCAGAAATATTTTAAATGTCTTTATGACCAGTCTCTAAGCATAGTCATAGAAAAATATAATTGTTATACATACATAAATATACATATATATGCAGCATCATTTTTTAAATTCTCATAGTAACATATTTAGCCTCACCTAGTCCTTCAATTTTCTAAACCTCTACATTCGCATAACACATCCTACACATTTATGTCTGTATTTGGTCACAGACACAAGCTCTCCCCATATTACATCTTTCCAACACTTATTTGCAGATCATCTTCTCCCATATCTGACCTTGAGTTAAGGTAAAGAAAGATACTTGAAACACATTTCAGTCTTTGACATAGTTACAGTCTAATAAAGTATGGAGAATCATAAGTAAGAAAAAATGTAAGATAAATATGTGTTTAATGATAAAAGGGAATATTATATGTGTGGTAAGAGATATATCAACCAAATATCCCTAGGGATCCAATAGCTCAAGAAACACTATTACTGTACTGCAGAGGCATTTCAAGTTAGGAACTATGCCTTTTTGTCTCTTGGTGATTCAAGATAAGTAGGCACATCTTATGTCTTCTTTATTAATGCAGTCTGAAGTTAATTAAAGTGAACCTCTGGCTTTGTTACAGATTGTCACTGCAACACTTCTTAGTCTCAATTTATTTTTTCTGGAAAAAATGGAGATGGATATTTCTAGACTTCAGAGACATTGAAGAACTAAGTGAAAGGAAAAACTGTGAAAAGCACTCTAAACTGTCAGGCACTTACTCAAAATGGGATATGTTTCTCTGCCTAATTTTGTTGGTAACTTGTAGCAGTGTGTTGTCTCATGGCCCCATTTACTCCGTTAAGGGACAAAAGTCCTAAGGCTTTAAGGCACTGAGCCAAAAGGGTAGAATGGATGCTTCCTGTCACCCCCCCACACACACACTCAGCTTCTAAGATTTATCATTCCTCCCATCCCCTGGGATTCATTATTGCCAATTCTTGAAGAATGTACTTGGGCCTTTGAGCTCCATAATTTCTGACTCTTGAACCAAACACGACCCCTTTGAGGTTGGAAATCCATTTACTCTTGGCAAAGTCACAACATCTTGTTTCAAAGAAAAAGGGAGTAAAAAAATTTTAGCTCACAAAATCTTAGGGAGTTTTATAACCAACGCTTATAAGACATTTTTGGAGCTGAATTCACTCTTACAACAGAGCCCTTGGATGATTTAAGTGTAAATGAATCAGAAGAGTCCAGATCAGATTTCTGTTGAAATACACAAAGTTTAGAAATGGAAGGATTGGAGGATCAGCCAAGAGCACTCTCTGTTTGGGCAAAGCCCCCAGGGTAGCTGGAATCACAGTTTTGCAGAGATTTCCCACGGAGACACTTAAATGGGTCCTAGAGAACTACACAATTAGGTGTAGTAGGCACCTTCCACAATTCCTGTGCTGATGCCCAGGCCACCCAATGACCATAAGAGCTCCTGGGTACAGGATGGCTAACTTTCAGGAATGCTTCTCTAAATGAGCATCTCTGGATATAAAGGAAAGAGAGAAGTTGCAATCCCCAGTTGAAGTCCCTTAATGTAATCATAGAGACAAGGAAGATACACAGGATACTTTACTGAAGGAACAGGCTCCTGTGCCATGGAAGATGTCCAGCACAAGCTAATAGCAGCAGCAGGGAAGAGTAAACAGCTTAGAGAAATGGTAAGAGCATTGGATGAAACCCAAGGGACTTCAAATCTAGGTTCTTAGCTCCCGTTCTTTCTCTACATATGCCAAATTCTACTTATTCCCAATTAGTCAATAACCAATCACATTGTGTGGTTCTCCATCTTAAAAAATGCCCATAAAAAACAGATGAAATCACTGACTGACACTTTCTGATGAGAGGGATAATTACTTCTATCTTAGATCTATATTTTTACACCACTTGAACATAGTCTCAATTCTGCTCTCCTCTTTAATCTATCACCAACAGAAGAGAGAGAAAACAATGAAAAATAATGTGATCCTGCTACTCTTCTACTAAGAGTCATCATGGCTTTCCATTTCCTATAGAATAAAAATCTAGGCATTTTACATCTGGTATGGTGATGCTATTATGTACTCATGCATAAGTGGATATTAGATGTAAAACAAATGATAACTAGAGTACAATCTACAATCTCAGAGAAGCTATGTAAAAAGTGGGCCCTATGAGAGACACACATGGAGTTCCACAGTAAGGAAAAGTAAGTAAGATCTCCTAGGTAAACTGGGATGGGGTAAAAAGAAGGGAATGGAAATATAAGGAACCAAAAAGGACAAGTCAATGAAGGGATGGGGATGGGGAAGAGCAATGAAAGAGATACCTTGATAGAGGGAGCCATTATATCATTAGGGAGAATCCTGGTGCTAGAGAAATTCCCAGGATTACACAAGGGTGACCCCAGCTAAGACTCCTAGCAATAGTGGAGAGGTTGCCTGAGTGGGCCTTCCTCTTTAATCAGATTAGTGATTACACTAATTGTCATCATAGAACCTACATCCAGTAACTGATGGAAGCAGATGCAGTGATCCACAGTCAAGCATGGGGCTGAGCTCCAGGAATTTAGTTGAAGAAAGAAAGGAGGAATCATATTAACAATGGGGGTTAAGATCATGATGTAGAAAACCACAGAGACAGTTGAATCCAGCTAGTGGCAGCTCAAGGACTATGTACTGACAGCTGAAGAACATACATGAGACCAAACTAGGACCTCTGAATGTGGGTGACAGTTAAGTGGTTTGATTTGATGGGGGAACTCCTGGAAGTAGGACCAGGACCTATCCTGACAGGTTGGAGCTCATTCTCTATGGAGGTATACCTTTCTCAGCCTTCATATAGTGGAGAGGGGCTCAGTCTTACCTTAACATGGCATGTCAGACTTTGTTGATTCCCAAGGAAAGGTTTACACCATCTGAGGAGTGGACAGTAAGGTGGAGGGAATGAAAAAGTGTAGGGGGGAATGGAAGGGGTATGTAAAAGGAAAAAAATGTTTTTAAATAGAATTTTTAAAAATGTGGTGATGCAAGGTAAACACTGAGCCAAACTCCTGGAATCCATTCGCAGAGAGGGAGGAGTGATAAGAAAAGGGGTCAACTTTTAAACATGGGTCTCAGAAGGCCTGGACAGTCTAAAGGACCTCTGACAGTAGAACCAGGATGTATCCCTGGTACACAAAAAGACTTGGGGAATACATTCCCCATAGAGGGATACTCCCCTAACCTAGAGGCAGGAGGGAGGGGCTAGTTCCTACTCCAAATGACTTGACAGATTTAGATGACCCCTATAGGAAGGCATCACATGAAGATGGGATGGGAGGTTGGTCAGGGGGTATGGGAGGGTGGAAGATAGGTATGGAGAGGGAACTGGGATCAATATGTAAATTGCGAAAAATAAATAAATTTAAAAAAAGAAAAAGGAAAAGTGGTCAAGACCAGGCTACAGAAACCCACAAAAACAGCTGACCTGAACAAGAGGGAGCTTATGGACCCCCAGACTGATAGCTGGGAAACCAGCATTGGACCAACTCAGACCCCCTGAACATGAGTCTCAGTTAGAAGGCCTTGGCAGTCTAAGGGACCTCTGACAGTGGAACCAATATGTATCCCTGGTGCATGAAAGGCCTGTGGGGGCACATTCCCCATGAAGAGATACTTACTTAACCTAGAGGCAGGAGTGGGGGCCTAGTCCCTACTCCAAATGACTCAACAGATTTTGTTGATCCCTCCTGGAAGGCATCGCCCTCCCTGTGGAGTGGGGGTTAATGGGATGGGAAGGTGTTCAAGGGGCATGGGAGGGAAAAACGGAGGGAGAAAGAGTGAACTGCGATCGATATGTAGAAAAAGAAAAAAATAATAAAAAATATAACAGCTTACAATAACACTGGGATTACTATATGCTAAATACCATTTTAAATATACACATATAACATGTTTACTTGATTACTAATCCTATTATGTTAGATATATAGTTCTATTTTCACTTTATGTAAGAGGAAGCTGAAGCACAGTGATATGAAGTAATTTTCATTCATAATCATGAATATGAATGAGAAAAGTCAGGATGTGGATGCATCTATGTCCCAGATATATATTTCAGCCAACTTTTCCATTTGGGAAATATGTCTTTTCACATCTGTTGCTACCTCTTTATTTTAATCTCTTTACTACCGTTCTTTAATTAAAAAGTGACAAATTTCCCAGGTATGTGTAATCTACCTTTGAGTGGATGGTCAAGGGATACCAATAGACTACCCAAACAATATAGGTCATTAATTTTTCCCTTGGGTGCCTCCCACAACTTGAGTGTTAATGCCCTTTTGTTGGATATAATGAATATTTTAGAATAGAACTTGAATTAATGAAGCTGGAACTGGCCTGGAAGCTTCCTCTCTGAGGCCTAGCTCTCATAGTATCCAATAGAGCTATGTAAGTTGCTAAGGGAGAAAAGTAATCCATAGGCTTTCCAAAATGTAAAATATGTGAACCTTAATAATAACTACCATGGCAAGTTATCACCAAGACTGTAATAGTGGTACTTACACTTGAGGAGGAACAAATAGCTGCCTAATTGGAGTTAAGCACCAATCATTAGGAGAGAATTCATGCTTGGTACTGTAAAGTCAGCTCAGTACCATTGTTGGTGAGGTCAGGGACCTGAAAAAGAACCTACCACTATGGTCACTTTCATAAACTGGTATAATTTCTAACTACATTCTAAGTACCTACCCGTATACCAACAGAAAAGCATAGCTTTCACAAAAACTAAACTTAATTTTATAGTAGAAAGAGACCACTACAGTTATCTACAAGTTGTTAAACTACAGAGAACTATTGACTATGATGTGTCCAAACTCAATATACATCCCAACTCCCAACCACAAGGCTTAGGGAACATCTTGAAAGAGGGTGTGAGAAGATTATAATAGTGACAGGACCAGGACATCTACTGCAAGATAGTTTTTCTATATAAGATAGGGAAGCTGCATCCTTGAAAGCACAATAATATGGTTTCAATAATTACAGCACAATAACAACAACACCAGTTAATGTCCAAAGATGAGTGTGGTAAATCTCATGTTGTCCCACAACTAGGTAAGACAACAGATAATCAACAGCTTTTGAGAAATGGAGAATCCATTTTCTCCAGACATTATCACACAGATAGGTTATCTTTTGCTTAATCAGGCAGCCCTAAACACACACACACACACACACACACACACACACACACGGACACATGCAGACACATGCAGACACATGCAGACACATGCAGACACATGCAGACACATCATACACAAAGAACATTAATTAAGAGGAATCCACATATTGTGTTTACATATTCATATCTATGTGTATATGTGTGTTTATATGTACATATATTCAATAACTAAAGAAAATGATCATAAATTTGAGGAGTAGGAGGAGTGAATGTAAGGGGTAGATGTAATGTAAATATAGTACTCACATGTAAAATTTGTAACCCATACCCAGAAAGACAAATATGGTATGTATTTATTTAAAATGGATAATAGGTGTTAAGTAAATGATAATCAAGCTACAATCCACAGACACTTAGAGGATTGGTAAAGAAGCAGGCTCTAGGAGCGGACACATGTGTAGTGGGATATTCACTTTGTCAGCACATATGGCACAGAGCACACCCATTGGGGGTGGGGACAGGGGCAGACATTATCTGGGTAAACTAAGTCTGAGGAGAGGCTCTGGGAGAGTTCTCTCTTGCTTGCAGCACGGGGACAGGAGAACATCCGAAGGCATCCTTGGGATCAGGAACCTGCTGGTGTTCATCTGTCTATGTTGTAAGTTATTTCTCCTTGAATAAACATTTTTTGGCATATTTGTTTCTCCTGATCCTTCTTAAACCTCAATACACATGATTTTTCCCTGCAAAGGGGAAACTGAATAGAGTTTTTGGTGTATTGGAGGCTGTAACGAGTACTGTTTTTCCGCCCGCCGCGCCAGCCCCAAATAATACACAGAGACTCTGTATTTGGTACAATACTGTTGGCCCGGTTACTTGTTTTTTATCGGCTAGCTCTGCTTTTAATTATTAACCCATTTCTGCTGATCTATGTATTTTCACATGGCCTTCTCTTATCAGAAAGGCGGCTGGTGTCCAGCTCTCTCCAGACTCTCCATCTTGACTCCTCCTTACTACTTCCTATTTCCTCCTTGTCTCCTAGTCCCTCCTATCTTCCTTTCCTATTGGCCAACAGTGCTTTATTATTAACCAGTATGAGAAACATATACAGAATGACATCTCCCATCAGGAGGCAGGTGGGGATGAGAGTACAGGGATCAGGTGTTTCAGGGGAGAGATGAAACGAGAGACAGCAGGAATTGGGAGTGATGTGGAAATCTAATGCAGTGGAACTTCCTAGAATCTATGAGGGTGACACTACTGAGAACTAGTAATGGAAAATATGGAGTCTGAAATGGCCATTTTTTTTTTTTTTGTAGCCAGGCAAGACTTCCAGTGGTTGGACTCAGTTATATTAGGTTAAGTTGTTGACTTAATGCAGATCTGTAACCAACCCATCCTGGTGCTAGGAGAGAAGATCACTCTCTTAAAATTGACCGGCTTTCTCCCTTGCTGAGGACAACATCATCTACACAGCTCACTGGATGTAGATATGTTGCACTGGTGCCTACATAAACCCCTACATTTTGCTCTCTTTGTTGAGAGAATGTATTCTTCAAACTATCAAAAGGGAAATCTGAACAATAGCCCAACCCCACACACACAAAAAAAATCAAAAAACAAAACAACAACAACAAAAAAAAAATACATACCTGCCTGCAAGATGTACTAGGGTAATTGTGGTACAGAACTTGTGGGAGTGACCAACCAATGTTTGTTTTAACTTGAGGTCCATGCCATGCACTGGAGCCAATGACCTACACTCCCTGCATGACCAGGAACCAGAGTCTGGATAACCCAGAGACCTAGGGTAGAACTGGAAAAGAAGTCAAGGAAATGATTCCTAATGATATTCTGCTATACTCATAGATTGGTTTCTAGCCCAATGGTCATCAGAGAGGCTTCATCCAGAAATTGATGGAAACAGATACAGACCCACAGCCATATAATAAGTAGAGCTCCATAAATTCTGCTGAAGAGGAGGAAGGGTTGTAGGAGTCCAAGTGATCAAAATCTCTATAGTAAAAACTCATACCATGACCTAACCTGGCTTCATAGCAGCTCATAGAGACTGAACTGACAACCAGGAAATATGCATGACACTGACCTAGGAACTCTGCTTTTATTTCATGGGGAAAATCAGTGTTTGTGTTTCATAATAGTTGATAAGTTTCCTAATAGTAAGAACTGGAATCTTTTCATCATTTTGTCACCAGTACTAATTAGTACACCAGTCATGTACTAATACAAAGTGGACTATCAGTAAGATGGTGGTTACACATCCATGATAACTGTTTTTTGTTTTGTTTTTCTCTTTGATTTTTTTTTCATTTTTCATTAATTTTATTCATTTATTTTATCTACCAACCACAGTTTTCCCTCCATCCTCTCTTCTCCCTCCCTCCCCCACCTCCTGCCTACACCCTCTCACCATAAGGAATAGGTTTCCAAAAGCCAGCATGAATCTGACACCGCTCTTGGTCCCACTGCAGAGACCCTACAAACTGACCAATCTTCACAGCTGTCAAACACATGGAAAGAGCATAGGTCAGTCCCATGAAGTCTCTCGAGCTGTTGGTTCAGATTCCGTGAGCTCACAGTGGCTCAGGTAAACTGTTTCTGTGAGTCTCCCCATCAAGCTATTAATCCCCTTTCTCTTACAATTCCTCCTTCCTCTTGTCTAGTGGACTCACTGAGCTCAGCCCAGTACTTGATTCTGGATCTCAGCATCTGCTTAACTATTTACTGGATGAAGGCTCTTCTGTTGACAATTGGGGTCATCACCAATCTGATTGCAGTAGAAGGCCAGTTCAAGCACCTTCTTCAGTATTGCTAGAAATCTTAGCTTGGGTCATTCCTGGCACCAGGTTTCTTCCTAACCCCCAATTTCCACCAATCAAGGTAACTTTCATTACTTTCCACTTCTGTCCAATCCCCAAATTCACCAACCTTTTCTCTTATGTTCTTACTCCCTCATCCCCTCCCCTCCACTACAACTCTTGCTCCCACTTTACCCAGGGGATCTTATCTATTTCCCCTACCAAGGGAAATCCATGTATCCATCTTAGGGCCCTCCTTGTTATGTAGCTCCTCTGGGGATGCGTATTGTAGCCTGGTTATCCTTTGCTTTATTGCTAATATCCAATTACAAGTGAGTATATACCATGTTTGTCTTTCTGGGTCTGTGTTACCTCACTTGAGATAGTAATTAAAACATAGATATACTAGATTCCCAAACTGGATATATATATATATATATACATATATATATATATATATATATATATATATGTATATATATATATATATATATAACCTTTCCTGTCTCCTAAGAGGTTATCTTCTTAAGTAGATTGTTATCATTCATAAAAGTAGATTAATGGTGAGATTTACTGGACATAATCTCCTGAAGACCAGTTGTGAAAACTATACTGTCACCTCACCCCCAGAAACATATATATGTATCTTTTTATGGGATGATAGCAATCTACTTAAGAAGCTATGAGATAACCTCATAAGAAACAGGAAATGTAACTTATATTTTACCAGTTTAGGAATAAAGCATACCTATGTTGTAATCTTTCTGTTTATTTGGTTATATGTTGGAAAACAAGTCAGTTAATCTTTCTGAGGTTCTGTTCATTGTCTATAAAAGGGAACTAAAAAACATTATCTCAAATCAAATGCCATTACATTACAATGTTTCTGAAATTAGAAAGCATCTTCCAATCACCAAACATATTTACTATGAAATCACATCAGTTTTCAAATTTTTTCATTTTAGCTCTTTTATTGAAAATAGATTATTTTCTAGTATAATATATACTGATTATATTTTCCTCTCACTCTATTCCTCCCACCACTCATCCCCTCCACTCCCTCTCCTTTTCTATCTCTCATTAGAAAAAAAACAAGATTCTAAGAAATAACAAACAAATATTACAAAATAAAATATAATGAGATGAAGCAAAAACTATCATATCTAAGTTGGACAGGGAAGCCCAATAGGAGGAGAAGAGTTCCAAGAGCAGGAACAAAAGTCAGAGACCTACCTGTCACACACACAAGAGTCCCATAAAAAAATATTGTGCCAATAGCTATAATATATACACAGAGGACTGGTTGGTACAGACTCAAGGAGGCCCCGTGTGTGCTGTTTCAGTCTCTATGAGTCCATATATGAGTCTTGCTTAGTTGATTCAGAGGCCCTTGTCCTCCTGGTTTTCTCTACCCCTTATAGATCTTAGAATCATTCTGTTTCTTCTTCATCAGGATTCCCTGAGCTCTGACAGGAGGAGTTGGATGAAAATATTTCATTGCAGATAGTGTCTGGCTATGGATATCAGCATCTATTCCCATCTGTTCCCAGAGGAAGTCTTTCTAATGATTACTGGATACTGCACTGATCTATAAGTATAGCAGAATATCATTACGAGTTGTTTTATTGATTCTGTTTTAGAACAGTAGTGTTTTGTTTTACCCTTTGTCTCTAGGTTATCTAGTGTCTGGTTCTTGTTTACCATAACAGTGTCCTGCATGAGTTCTCTCTCATGGAATGGTCTTTAAGTCAAATCAGATATTGATGGCTAGTCATACAAGCACATTTTGCAGGCAGAAGGTGAAAGCTTTTGTGGGTTGTGTCCACGTTTCTCTTTTGGTAATCTTCAGTGTACATTTCTGTACCAAACAAACTAGAACACAGGGTTGAGTGCTCTATGTAGTCACCAACTCAACTTCTTTCTACTCATTGAATTGTGTGGGTGTTGTCCCCAACAAGGGCCTTCCTGTCAGTATGTAGAGAGATGCCATTTGTCTTAGCAAAGGCCTAGACAATGAAAATAGGATACATTTAGTTACACATTGGAGTATTACTCAGTTATTTTTTAAAGTGACATCATAAAATTTGCAGACAAATGGATGGAACTACCAAAAAAATCATCTTGAGTGAGATAATCAAGATTCAGAAAGAAAAATGTGGTATTTATTCACTTATAAGTGGATATTAGCCATTAGGTAAAGGATAACAAAGCTACAATTAATAAACACGAAGAGGTTAAATAAAGAGGTGGAGACTAAGGGGATATCAGAGGGATTTCCTTGTATCTTCCTTAGAAAAGATTTTATGGGTGGACTGGGGGCAGATACATATCAGAGTAGAGGAACGGGTATGGGGGATGATGGTATGGAGGGAGAGAGTATGGGGAAAGCCAGCTGGAATTGGGGGCCATTTGGGGTGTGGTGTGGTAACCTAGTTCAGTGGAAATTTCTCAGAATGTATAATGGTGATCCTAATTAGGACTCCTAATAATGGGGGATACAGAGCCTCAACTAACCATCTCTTGTCTGCAAGTGAGTCTTCCTGTGGTGTAACTAGTTTGTATTCAGTTGAGTTGTTGGCAAAGGGGGAAAACTATGGAAATTCCCAAACAATCCTGCTCAGGTTATTAACTTCCATTTTTGTCATTCTAAAACACTGCTTTGAAACCAATGGTGTGTTTTGTAGAAATGACATTGTTAATACAATATTTAATTCCTAATTGAAGTAAGGAAAGTAAAACATTCATGGCATGAAAACTTTTTGTAATTTTTAATGTTCTTCATATTCTTATGTACTCCAAACTCTGATTATTTCTTACAGGCATAATAAAAGAAGTTGTCTGCACTACTTCTAGAGTACCCAGAGACAAGCTTCTTGAATTGTATAATTCATTCACTCATTAAAAATATAAGCCCCTAATGTGTATCCCAAACTACCTTAAGAGCCAGAAACACAGAAATGAAAAGTACACACAATCATTATCAAAATAAACTTTTCATTCTTGCAATGGAATGAAAGGAAAAAAAGGTGGACAGAGAGTCAGAGACTGTTAGGGGTAAGAGATCAGTTATAAAGAATGTAGTCATGAAAAAACTAACAACTCAAAGATTAGATAACATTTTAGGAAACACCTGTTGATATTTGAAGGAAGAACATTCCATTTCAAAGACAAGGTGAATATCAATGCTATAAGACAGGAAGAAGTACATTTGGTGTACTTGAAGAAGCAAGGATGTTAGTGTACCTAGAAAAAGGTGAATGTCAGTAGGTACGATAGGAAATAAGGTCACAGAGCAGACTATAGGAAAAAGTTATGCAGGGCTTTGGAAATCAGATGACACGGTTATTTTTGTTCCAGCCATTAAATATGGTTTATAAATTTTACAAAGAAAGTTTATATTATGCACCCATATTTTTATTTTATTGTCCTCTATTTCTCCCTATTGATCTAATGTAGTATCTCATCTTTTATAATTTATCTTTCTCTTAGTCATCCTTTAAACATTAGTACAAAGTCACAAATCCAGAAGTTTTTCTTTTGTTATTATTTTCAGTATTTCCTTCTTTTTAAAGTTTGAATGACCACTTTGTTAAGTTGAAGAATTTTCTATGGAAAATTCCCTTCTTTCACATCTTGCTTCACATCCTTTCAGATTCTGACAAGAACTCTTATCATAACTTTCTCTATAAGGTCAGATGTGATTTCAGTCTTCAAGCGTTGCTTATCACTTGTATTTTCATGAATGTTTTAAATAATTCTTTTTATTCTTTGACATTTTCACTTGTTCATATATCTCCATATCTACTATGCTCCTTCTACATTTCCCAGCAGAATCTCCTAACACATCTCCTTCCTAAACTATTATCTTCTTGATTTTTATTATTTGTTTTTAATTAGTTAGATAGTTTGCTAACTAGTTAGTTTTGATACACTAAACTCAATTAGGCTGGTATAAATACATGAGTATGGGATTATCTACTTGGATGTAGGTAATCAAATAGTGGCCAGACTCCGACAAAAAAACCTTCCATCCCCTAATTGACATAAATGGCCTATAAGTCCTCAAACGTGCCGCCTTTATAGGGAGGCTGAGTAGCTCCTCCCTACAGTGCTTTAATTTTTAACTGCCTTGATGTTGTACAGGACCAGTACAATAATCACTTCTGATGTGAGTTCATGTGTGAAACAGTAAAGTCATGTTTTGTAATTCACAGAACTCCTCCCCATTCTCCAGGTCTTTCATTATTTATGCTCAATCTTCCAGAATATTTTCTAAGCCTTGGAATAAATGAGCTTGATATAAATGTCATATCTATGAAAGAGAACTAACAATTGCCTACTCTTAGCACATTGAAAACTGATGAATCTCCACATTAAAAACACAACTCACAGCAATAATAAGCTTCTCCGATGAAGGCTGAAAGAAGCACAGATCTGTATACATAAACAACAATATTTAGAATACAGTTTGACAATATGACTTCTTAGCATGATGTCAACAGTACATTCTTTGCTAGTGTCCACGACCCACTCTGCCATGTTTTTGACCATGGTTCTAATAACATGAATGAATTCTTTATTTGATTATTTTTCCTTGCTCTTATAACCTGACTTTCTACATGTTGTTGTAAGAGTTTCTACTTAGTCTGAATGACAGTTGAGTAGGCTAGCTTATTTTATGTTTTTATATTTGAATTGGAAAGATCTGGTACCTTATTTAGTGTTTCAATTCCTAAGAAGAAACTCCATGACCACAGCAAATTTTATGAAGGAAAACATTCAATTTGGCTGGCTTACATTTTCAAAGGTCTTGTCCATCATTTTCATGGTGGTAAACATGGTGACATGCAGGCAGGCATGGTTCTGGAGAAAGATCTGAGAGCTCTAGTTCTTGATCTGTAGATAACAGGAAGTGATCTGTGACACTTGGTGCAGCTTGAGTATAGGAGACCTCAAAGCTCACCCCACTAAGTGACACACTTCCTCTAACAAGGCCACACTTACTCCAAAAAGGCCACAGATCTTAATACTGCCACTCCCTTTGAAGGCCATTTTCTTTCAAACAACTACATTTCACTTCATGGTCCCCAAAGACTTGTAGCCATATCATAATTCAAAAATGCATGCAGTACAATGTAAATGGAGTTGTCTTTCCTGACCACCAGTTCCCAAATTAAACAATCAGAGGCTTAACATTAATTATAATTGTTTGGCAAATGATTAAGGCATATTAATATCTCTTGCAATTAAATTAACCCAGTTTTACTAATCTGTGCATCACCATATTGATGTGGACTATTAGCCCTTCAGCAGATACATGGCATCTCCCTGACTCCTCCTTTCTCTATATATCTCTGTTTGAATTTCCTGCCTGGATTTATTCTGCCTTGTCATTGAACAAATCAGTTATATGGATCAAACAATAAAAGCAACACATATTTGCAGCATACAGAAGGACAACCCACATTAGTCCAACTTCAAAATTCCCAATAGTATATAACAGTCTCCAACTTATGTAAAAGTCTAAAGTTCCAAGTCTCTTTGGGGATTCACGCAAACTTTTAATTGTATTCCCCTGTTAAATCAAAATCAAAAATCATATCACATACTTCCAACATATAATGGCACAGGATATACATTACCATTCAAAAAATAGAGGAACAGAGAATATGGAAAGGAAATAATAGATAAAAACAAGCCAGAAAACCAACTAAGCAATCTCCAATCTTAGCATCTCCATGTTTGATGTTAAGATGCTCTTCATATCTCCATATCCTTTCAGCTTTGTTGATTTCAACACACTTCTTTCTCTTGGGCTAGTTCCACTCCTTTTTATCAGCAATCCTTGGCATCTCCAACATCTTGGGGACTACAAGGCAATACAGGCTTTGCCTTCATAGCTTTAGGCAATGGCCTTTCTAGGCCTCTATTCAGGGACACCCCCATGACACAGGCCTGGCCTCAGTGGCTTAGCAGAGGAATATTCCATAACCCCTTTCTTCTATTTGTAAAACCAGACCCACAGGGTTGAAGAGGCCAAGTTCTGCTGCTTGCAGAAACTGGAATGTGAGTCTTTCATTCACTCATATCTTCACATTCTTTCTGTATTTAATGGTTTGCATCATTGCCTAAACTTGGATGTCCTGAAACTAAATTAGTAAGCACCTGCTTTTGCCCCTGGAGTGCTAGGAGCAAGAAAGTTCTCTGGGACCAGTATCCTAACCTCCACCACTCCCCCTTGCCTGGCTGCTTTCTCTGGGACAACTTGTGAATGAAGAATGATCCCTTTTGGCAACCATGTCCACACCAACTTCAGGAACATGTACCAGCAACTGCACAATTTGTAAGGTGTTTGTTGCCCCATTCACATGATTTGTTGCTGTACAGTATAGTGCCTTGCTTATGGTGAATAGTGAAGAAGAATACCTCCCTGAGAAGATTGCCAATCTAATGGGGACAATGGTCTTTCCTTCATCGTATTCAGTGACTGGTATAAAATTTCTGTTATAAGAAATGTGGAGTTTTATGATAAAAACACAGGGCAGAGATGGATGTCAGGTGCTGGAGAAGCCAACAACCCAGATCTGAATAAGCAGATATAACAGTGAATAAGGAACATGGTATGCACTCACTCATATATGGATTTTAGACATAGAGCAAAGGATCACCATAGAAACTAGGATATAAAGAGGAACCTAAGAGATTCATACAAGGTCCCTCACAGAAGGGGTAAGAATCAACAGCTCCTGAGCATAGTTGGAGTGAGGGGGCAGTAAGTGGAGAGGGAGTTAGGAGAAAGAGGATGGGAGGGGAGTAGAACTTGTGGGACCAACCAGGAAGAATGAGTTGGAGAAGAATAGATGAGAGCTAGAGAGAGAGAGAGCTAGAGAGAGAGAGAGAGAGAGAGAGAGAGAGAGAGATTCCACAATAGAGGGATCTATTATAGATTCTAAGAGAAAATTGATTCTAGAGAAATGTCCAGAGACCCACAAGGGTGACCCCACCTAACAATCTGAGCAACAGTGGAAAGGCTACCTTATATTCCCTTTCCTGAAAATGAGATTGATGACTACCTTATAATGCCATCATAGAGCCCTCATCTAGTAGCTGATGGAAACAGAAGCAGACACCCACTACACTTAGCTGAACTCCTGGAATCCAGGAGTTGCAGAGAGAGAAGAGTGATATCAAAAGGGGTCAAGACCAGGCTATAGAAACCCACAGAGACAGCTGACCTGAACAAGGGGGAGCTCATGTACCACCAGACTGATAGCTGGGAAACCAGCATTACACCGACTCAGACCCCCTGAAAGTAGGTCTCAGTTAGAAAATCTGGTCAGACTAAGGGACCTCTGACAGTGGAACAAGGATGTATCCCTGGTACAGTAAAGAACTTTGGGAGCACATTCCCCATGGAGGGATATTCCTTAAGCCTAGAGGCAGGGGAGAAGGCCTAGACCCTAGTCCAAATGACTTGATAGATTTTGATGATACCCTGTAGAAGGCATCATGCTCCTTGTGGAGTGGGTGGGGTGGGATGGAAGGAGGGGTTGGGGATCATGGGAGGGAAGGAGGGAGGGAGAGGGAACTGGGATCAATATGTAAAACAGGAAAAACTGGTAATTAAAAAAAAAAAGAGTGAAAAATGGGATGTTGAACCACATCATACCTGGATCAAAGCTTTTCTTTAATTCTTTTTCAAAGTTGAAATTTAGCTGGATTGGACTTTGCTCTGATGATACCACTCCCTTTATTCTGTTTCCTAATTTGTTTATGTCCTTGAACATAGGATTTAGTTTGTTACACTTTCTGCTGCTCCTTCTCTCCTCAAATTTTACATTTTGTATTTTTCCTACTCAGCTTGTTCCTTTTCATTTTACTTATTCATTAGAGTTAAAACTAGTAAACACACAACAGAATCTATACTACAATGTTTTGAGATTTCCTTGGCCAATACATTTAATCCAAACATTTTTACTTTAGCCTCAGCAAAACTTTTTCAGACAAGGGCTAAAAGGAGCCTCAATCTGCACCAAAATATAATAACAACAACATATGGGCAACATACTAAAATTCTTCTCCTTTGAAACCTCAGTTTCATGAAATCACAATTCATCAAATCACCACCAGCACCACTGTGTTACATGCTTCTACTAGTATAGCCCATTAAGCATAACTCAAAACATTCAGCTGATTTTTTAATCCACAGTCCCAAGGTCAAGCCTATTACAGCACTACCCCAGTCCCTGGAACCAAATTCTCTCTTAGCATTTCTATTGCTGTGAAGAGAAACCTCAGCATTTTTATAAAGAAAAGTCTTCAATTTCAGTGGCTTACAGATTCAGAAGTCTAGTCTTTTATCTTCATGGTGGAAAGTATAGAGGCATGCATGCAGGCATAGTATTGGAGAAGGAAATGAAAGTTCTATGTCTTGATATACAGACAACTGGAAGTGAACTGTGACACTAGGCATAGCTTGAGCATAGGAGATCGCAAAGCTTACTATTTCAAGTTGTACACTTCCTCCAATAAAACCGCACCTCCTAATAGTGCCATTTCATTTGGAGGCAATTTTCATTCTCCCCCCTCCCATGCACCCACCTGACCACACTCCCATCCCAATACCCCCCCCACTCCACATGTAGGGTGGTACCTTCCAGGAGGGATCATCTAAATCTGTCAAGTCATTTGGAGTAGGGACTTGGCCTTCCCTCCTGCCTCTAGGTTAAGGGAGTATCCCTCCACGGGGAATGTGCTTCCAAAGTCCTTTTTGTGCACCAGGAATACATCTTGGGTCTACTGTCAGAGGCCCCTTAGACTGTCCAGGCCTTCTAACTAAGACCCATGTTCAGAGGGACTGAGTAGGTCCAATGCTGGATACCCAGCTATCATTGTGGGGCCACATTAGCTCCTCTTGATCATGTCAGCTGTCTCTGTGGGTTTCTGTAGCCTGGACTTCTCCTCCATTTCTGCATCTGGAATCCAGTTTTGTTCAGTGTTTACTTGTGAGTGTCTGCTTCTGTTTCCATCAGCTTCTAGGTGAGGGCTCTGTGATGGTGAATAAGCTAGTCATCCATCTCATTAACAAGAAGGGCATTTATGATAGCCTTTCCACTATTGCTCAAATTATTAGTTGGGGTCAGATTGTGGTCTCTGACATCTGTCTAGAATCAGTTTTCTCTTCAAACCTATAATGGCTTCCTCTTTTATGCTCTCTCTCTCTTCCTCTCTCTCTCTCTCTCTCTCTCTCTTTCTCTCTCTCTCTCTCTCTCTCTCATCTATTCATCCCCTGAATCAATCTTGCTAGTCTCACATGCTTTCCTCTCCTCCCCTTCTATTTCTGCTAGCTTCCTTTCCATTCACTGACCCCCCACACACACACACACACAAACACTACCAAGAAGTTCAAGACACCTTTTCCCTTTCACTTCTGCGAGGGACCTTGTATGAATCTCTTAGAAGACACTGTGTATCCTGGTTTCTCTGGCATTGTGAATTATAAGCTGGTGATGTCTAAAATCCATACATGAGTGAGTACATATCATGTTCATATTTTTGCGACTAGGTACCTCATTATTGGATGGTTTCTTCAAGTTGCATCCATTTTCCTAATAATTTTAAGATTCCATTATTTTTTGTTTTTATTTTCCCCCACAGAGTTTTTGCCATTGTATAACTATACCACATCTTCTTTATACATTCTTCAGTTGAGGGGCATCTAAGTTGCTTCCATGTTCTTGCCATTACAAATAATGTTGCTATAAACATAGTTGAACACATGTCTTTGCTAAATGGATGTGGATCATTTGGAAATATACCTAAGAGTGGGGTTGCCAGGTCCTGTGATAGACTGATTACCATTTTCCTGAGGAACTGCCATACTGATCTCCAAAATGGCTGTACAAGTTTGCACTCCCATCATCAGTGGAGGAGTGTTCCCCTTTCTCCACATCCTCTGCAGATAAGTTGTCAAAGATGTTTCTAATTTTAGCTATTCTGGCAGTAGTAAGATGGTATCTCACATCGTTTTGATTTGCATTTTCCTGACAGCTAAAGATGTTGAGCAGTTTCTTAAGTGTCTTTCAGCCTTTCTGATTCTCTGTTCAGTTATGTGACCCATTTTTAATAGGGCTATTTGGTGTTTTGGTGACTAGTTTCTTGAGTTCTTTGTATATTTTGAGATCAGCCATCTGTCAGATGTAGGATTAGTGAAGATCTTTTCACAGTCTGTTGGCTGCCATTTGGTCTTGTCAACTGTGTCCTTTGCCTTAGAGAAGCTTCTCTGATTGAGGAGATACCATTTATTAATTGTCCATATCAGTGTCTATGCTACCGGAGTTATGTTCAGGAAGTGGTCTCCTGCACCAATTTCTTCAACGGTACGTCCCACTTTCTCTTCTAAGAGGTTCAGTGTGAATGGATTTATGTTCAGGTCTTTTATTCATTTGGACTTGAGTTTTGTGTGTGGCGATACACATGGGTCTATCTGCAGTCTTCTACACACCATTATCCAGATGTGCCAGCACCATTTTTTGAAGATGCTTTCCTCCTCCCTTTGTATACTTTTAGCTGTTTTGTTAAAAATTCCAGTGTTCAGAGGTGTGTGGATTAATATAATGTTGGATTCCATTGGTCTACTTGTCTACTTTTGTGCCAATACCAGGTTGTTTTCAGGACTATAACTCTGCAGCAGAGCTTAAAGTCAGGGATGGTGATGACTCCTGAAGTGCTTTTATTGCACAGTGTTGTTTTGGCTATCCTGGGTCTTTTGTTTTTCCACATAAAGTTGATTATTATCCTTTGAAGGTCAGTGAATAATTGTCCTTAGGTTTTAATGGGGATTGCATTGAATCTTTGGATTGCTTTTGGCAAGATTGCCATTTTTAATGTGTTTATCCTACCTATCCAAGAGCATGGGAGATCTTTCCATTTTCTGGTATCTTCTTTAATTTCTTTCTTTAAAGACAGAAAGTTCTTATTATATAGGTCTTTCACTTGTTTGGTAAGCGTTACACCAAGATACTTTATGTTGCTTGTGGCTATTGTCAAGGGTAATGTTTCTCTGATTTCTTTCTCAGCCCTTTTGTTGTCTAAATAAATTAGGGCTACTGATTCTTTTTTTTAGTTTACCTTGTATCCAGCTAGTTTGCTGAAGGTGTTTATCAGCTGTAGGAGTTCCCTGGTAGAGTTTTTGGGTTACTTATGTAAATTATCATATCATCTGCAAATAGTGAAAGTTTGACTTCTTCCTTACCAATTTGCACTGATTGTAAGTTAGTGGTACTGTTTGGGAGATTTAGGAATTCCTTCTTAGAAAAAGTACATCACTGAGACTGGGTTTGTCTCTCTCTGATTATTGCTTGTAATTCTATGATGTAAACTCTCATTTTCAAGCTCTAGCTATTTTGCTTACTCTTTGCCATCATGGACTCTTGCCTCTGGAACTACAAACCCACACAAATTATTTCTATAATTTACCTTGGCTGTAGTGTTTTATTACCGAATAGAAATATATATATATATATATATATATATATATATATATATATATTCATCACCAAATAAGCTTATTTTTTGCAGCAATTGAGGAAAATTACAGAAATCTACAACTGATCAAAATACGGAGAACAACTCATTATGGGTTAACCAATTCCATTTGCTACATCTACAACACAATTGTGACATCAATGGCTCAGGGACTAACTTATCTACCATCACAGAGCCCTCATCTAGTAGCTAATGGAAATAGAAGCAGATACCCAGAGCTAAAAACTGAGCTGAACTCCTGGAATCCAGATGCAAAGAGCGAGGAGTATTAAGAAAATGGGGACAAGACAACTGACTTGAACAAGGGGGAGCTAATGGAAACCCAGACTGATAGCTGGGAAACCAGCATTGGACTGACTCACACTCCCTGAACATGGGTCTCAGAAGTCCTGGGCAGTCTAATGGACCTCTGACAGTGGAACCAGGATGTATCCCTAGTGCACAAAAGGACTTAGGGAGCACATTCCCCATGCAGGGATATTCCCTTAACCTAGAGGCAGGATGGAGGGTCAATTCCCTACTCTAGGTGACTTGAAAAATTGTGTTGATCCGTCCTGGAAGGCATCACCCTCCCTGTGGAGTGGGGGGGATGGGAAGGGAGGGTGGTCAGGGGCCATGGAAGAGAGAAAAGAAATGGGAGATGGAAAGGGAACTGGGATCAATATGTAAAATAAGAAACAAACAAACAAAAAAAAAGACATGCCCAAATTCCAGTTCTCATGCTAACATGTATGAATAAAATTTCTTAAGTCCTCTCACTTACATAAGGGTGACAAGTAATTAATGACTATGAAGAGAAGGAAAATCATTTTTTTTCCAAGGGATAAGACCCCTAGTATGTTTACTAATCTTAAATGGTTATCCATAATCATATATACAAGCAATACTAAATTAACTTGTGTGTGTGTGTGTTTGTGTGTGTGTACCTAGGTAGGGTTTCTATTGCTGTGAAGAGATACCATGATCAAGGCAACTCTAATAAAGGAAATAATTTAATGGGGTAGTTTACAGTTTCAGAGGCTTAGTCTATTATCATGGTGGGAAGCATAGTGGCTGGGAGTATGTATGGTATGTAGGCAGACATGGTTTTGGCTACATCCTGATGCGAAAGCAACAGGAACAGAACTATCTCCCTGGACATGGCTTGAAATTATATGTGACATTAAATCCTGCCTCTTCAGTGATACACTTCCTCCACCAAACCCATGCCTACTCCAACAAAGCTACACTTCCAAATAGTGCTTCTCCTGTTGAGGACCATTTTCTTTCAAACTACCACAGTGTATGTGCCATAATTAGTAATTACTGAAGACATGTATTAATAATTATACTTTCTGTCACTTTGATAAAGTGCCATGACCAAAAGCATAGTTGGGAGGAAAGGAGTAATTTGGATTACATATCCTTATTACTACCCTCATTGAGGGAAGACAAGGTAGGAATTCAAGTATGGATGTGATCTTTATAGAGGAAATGAAGCAAAGGCCATGGAAGAATGTTATTTAGTGGCTTACTTTCATGCCATGCTCAGCCTGCTTTCTTATACAATCCCAAACCATCTTTCAGGGATGTTACCACCCATATTTTGCTTGATCCTCCTATATCAAGAAAATCCCCTTTCCCCATTGTGTATATGAAAACCTAATAAGGCATATTCTCTATTGAGGTTCTCTCTTCCTAAGTGATTCTTGCATTTGGAAAGTTACTAAAAAAAAAATTCATCTGTCTAAGAGGCCATGAATTTGAGATGGGGTTGGGTAATTGGAATAGTGAGAAGAAATGGAGAAAGAGATATAAATACAGTATTCATTGTGGTTTTGTAAGGAGAAAAAAGAGTCTGGCAAGTCAGGATTCTAAACATTCTTTTAGTACATTTAAAACTGAGAAGCAATTATTTTAACGTCAAATTTACAGATGGAGGTTCTTTTTGAAAGCAATATAAAACAAAACAAATCATACACTAGATGATATTACCACTGACTTTTATACCGTATTTTTTTTATTTAGAGTTCCACCAGAATAGAATGAAAAAAATGAAAACGTCTTCAGTGTATGTCTCACATTGGAAAAGTTGAAAGTCTAGTAGTTCCTCAGTCTTTGAGTTTTGATATATCAGCATTGAAGCCTTTGAAGCTTTAGAAGATTCCTGGAGAGCTATGGGTATTCAACCTATATTGGAAGGCTGAAGAAACTCATTCTCTTATTTGCTAAGGAATGCCCCAAGAATAAATGAACTTTCCAACAAGAGTACAAGCTAGGAGATGACAAAGAAAAAGCTTTTCTTCTGTGACCCCTTTTGCTGGGCTGTCACTAAGAGGTGCTTTGTGCTGTTCACAGTTAAGGTAGGTCTCCATTTTCCATAATTTGATCAAGAAAGTCATGCACAGTAGTGCCAAGTAAGTTGCATTTTTGTTGATTTGAGATTCAGTCCAGTTGAGAGTAAAGATTAAGTATCACAGCCTCTACCAAGCTTTCATTTAGACATTAGGACTTGTTATCTGCACACTCTTAAGCAAGTTATTTTATCGACTGACTTCTATTATCCAGTTTATACACTGTAGATTCTTGGTTGTGAGCATTTTTAATGAATGTTATTTATTTAATTATTAATATCAGAAAATGTACAAATTAATCCATGTCCCTTACATAATTTTCCTTCATAGCACTTACTAGTCTGGACAATACATGACATATTTTATATAATCTTGTTTGTCTTCCTTTGTTCTATGAACATAATCCCCAATCATGACTACTGCTACTAATGCTAAATATGCTTACCTATATAACACTTGTTTCACCTCCAAGCACTATTGGAAATCCAGATATGTCTAAAGTTAATTTCTTTCAGTTTTCTTCTTTGCTTCTTATACCTACACTGGCTATTTGTTGCTCAATGTCTCATCTAAAACAGATATGATTAGATGAGTCTGGTAACAAAAACTGCTTATACTTTAGAAATATAAGGAAGAATGTTTTATATGGTAAGAATTGCTCAGATGTGTACCTTGAAATTTGGAGTATTTAGAATTTAAATTTATTCTGCTGAATGGGCACCTTTAACTAGTTTTTATGTAATTTTGAGTATTCCAGTTGGCATTTCTTCTAATGTTGACCGAATACCTTGTTGGTGAGTAGGGGAGATACTGGAAGTAAAGAATGTTATCTGATGTTTGACCCCTTATTGAGTTAAAAAAAAGGAGCTTCTATTGCTTTTGTTCTCAATTTTGAAAACATATCCTTATATCTTAGAAATCAGCAGGAATTGTATAGTTGTCTACCTTTTTTTCTTATTTTTTTGAGACATTGTTTCTCTGTGTTATAGTTCTGCCTGTCCAGGAACCCTCTTTGTAGACTGCTCTGACCTTGAACTCACAGAGATCTGCCTGCCTTTTCCTCCCTAGTGCTTGGATTAAAGACACGTACTACCATCACCCAGCGAAAAGAATGTTTTTAATTACGTGTATGTGTGTGTGTTTGCAAAGGAATACAAGTGTCCACAATGGTCAAAGGTGTTAGGTGTCCCTGGAGCTTGGGTTAGAGGCAGTTGTAAGCCACTGGATATAGGTGCTGTGAATTGAATTCAGGTCCTTAGGAAGAGCAGTATGTCATCTTAGTCACTGAGCCATCATCTCTCCATCAGTGCTGTCTACCTTACTAGGCTGTGAGGCACTTCACTGGATGGCAAGGTCTTGCACTAATAGAAAATGAAAATTTGTATATTTTCAAATGTGTCCTGGAATCAAAAATATGTAAGTGGATTTAATTTAGACAATGGAAATGGAGATATAGTAACGGGGCTTGAACTGAACATGAGACAAAATCAATTGGTTCATATTTTTTAAAAAAATGTTTAGTTTTATTATATATACATATATATGTATATATATATATATATATATATATATATATATATTTGTTTTGCCTGCATGTATGTATGTGTTTCACTGCACATAATGGCCACAGAAGTCAGAAGAAGGTATAAACTTTCCTGGAACTCTAGTTACAGATTGTCCTGAGCAATCTTGTGGGTGCAGAGAATCAAACATAAGTCTACTGTAAGACCAGTAAGTATTATTAACTGTTGAGCCATCTATCCAACCTACTTTGCTTCATATTTACTAACTCACAGTCAATGTTGAGATAAGGCTGCCTTTCAAAAGTGTGTTAAATGTAATTCTATGATGGCCTGAAATATTTTTAAGATTGTTTATTTCTCAGACTGGGGTAAAGCCCCTCTTGTGTACATAGTGTTGGTCATCAGATACTTGAAATTTATAGTGCCCTAAGTCTTTGTAAAAATTTCCACAATCCAAATTCTGTGCTTAAAATCCATGAATTAACTCTAAGAGCTTATCTTTGAAAATGCTCCCCTATATGCCTTAAACCTAATGGGCAGTATCTTCGGCCACAAGTAGAAAATGTCCTTGTTCTTGCCCTTATTAGAAGCCAGTAATAATAAAAATATTTGGGGGTTGTGTTGCCTGATTTATTTCCTAAATAACTTTAAGGTTACCTACTCAGAATGGGGGGATGCTATAGCAGCAATGAAGGCCTGTTGGGGAAAAGCTATTTCCTCTTGGTCAAGAGAATGAAATCTTTGCCCTAACTACAGATCTAGTTTTCCAGATGGGCAGGTAAATAACCTGGCTAAAGAACTAACAATTAGGAATGTGGGACCTTAGGAAAGAGGGCTCACATCAAGCTATGCTGAAAAGAAAGAAAGAGCAATTAACTCTTTAATGAGCTAGTGTATTTTTCCTTGAAAATAATTCCCATCCCAACTTCCAACTATCATGAGGTCTATTGGGTATACCTGCCTTTCTGAGTTCTGTCTCAATCAGTCTTATTTTCTTATTAAATATATAGGTCAAAGTAACAGGTTAGTGATATCTTGTTAAATGTTGGAAAGGCAGAAGGAACCCAGATCAGGATGTCTCCCAAATCTCTCTTGTCTAGCTTACTAGAACTTCCTCTGAAGAGTTTTCTTTGTACCTTATCTCCCTGCTCATGAACAACTATATGGAAAAGAGACCTACTGCTTTGCTTGCTTTGTATCTTTTGTATGTTGTACATCCTCCTTAGAGGCTATGAAGAAATGGAGCCTACCAGACTATTCACTTTTACCAAATTGATTCAACATGACGAACATCTGTGACTTTATGAGGTTTGCTTGGTTAATCTTAGCCTGCCTGTAGAGTACTCAACACACAAATACCCTGCAGAAACCAACCCTCATGCATCACTCATGACAGCCAAATTCTTATGACTGTATGAATCAAAGGTGGTCTCATCTCTCTTGTGGGTTGAAATTCTAATATTTTCTTTAAATGTTCACTTTGACCTTTTCTTCCAAATTTACAATCTGTCAGTATATATTTCATTTCTCCATTTAGATGGGATATAAGAATGATAAAAAAAATCTCAGAGTAAATTTTCCATTTAAAAGGGGTTATCTGAATTAAGAAGTCTGTTTGTAATTTTCCATATGTAACTTGGGTTTAAAGAGAGTGTATCAGAACGTTCTTTTTCCTTAGCCCATCTATGTCACAATTATTAGAAATTAGAACAAAAACAATAGCATCCATAGTATGGTAAGGAATAAACAAAAGTAGAAAACAAGTATGGAACAAAGGAGCCTTGGAAGGGAATATTTTATTTCATCGAGAAAAACAAGCCAACAGTATCAGCAAGCATTAAGAGCCTACAGAGTTCAGACCTTCAATCTCCTGCCTGAGTAGGCTGATTCTGCTCTCCTTGACTATTGCCTAAGTTTTCCTAGCACCTGCAGTCCATAATTGGGGCTTTGGTTGGTATCTGTGTCAATACTCAGCTCTGTTTTGTTGTATCTTCACAGGAGCTTCCCTGATCTAACTACCTCAAAGTGTCAGCTGCTTTTAGCAGCTGAATAATGTTATAATGTTTCAGAAATATATTTTGGAAAACTTTGTCTCTATTTAGAACCCAGTACATAAATCATAGAAAACAATGTGTCAAAATCCAATAAATCCACCATGGAATGTTGGTACTGACTCATTAGACTGACATGGGGAATTCATTGACCTCATCATATTTGAAAAGAATCCATGCTGGAGGTCTGACTGAGTTTCCTATTTTCATGGTTTCATTGGGGATACAGGAAGGTGAAAAGCAAAAAGGGAAAAATAATTTGGAGTAAATTATTGAGGCATGTAAATGGACTACCGTAGAACAGAAAATTCTAGGATTACAGTGATTACCAGAAGTCTCAGGATTTCCAGGAAGGAGGTTTTATGGAACTTCCACTTTAACCTATGCTTGACAATTTATTAAGTATATCACTTTACAAGATGGTAACAAAGTCACATGCTTGTGACTATTTTGATGACATTACTAGTCAAGATGTTTATAAAACCACATGGTTAATATCTGATTGCAATGAGCTGAGCTCCATAATAAAATGTGTCTAGCTCTAAACAGTACATGGGTACCTGTGGTATTTGTGTACATCAAATATTAAATGTGCACAGTCATCCTTTTTCTTTTAGAAAAGCATACTAATTAGGTTAATATGGAGATCATAAGAGTTAGTACAAACATGACAGGAGAAACTGTCCTACAGGATATAGGCCCTAAGGTCCTAAGGCAAGAAACAACCCAACTCAAGAAAGGGAGTTTGTATGCCTTGGCATCAATTGTAACTTGACTCAAGGACAGATCTCCTGGATCTTATTTTGATTCTCACTCAGCTCCTAGGTATATGTTGTCACTGAAAAGGAATAAGTGGGGAAATGGCAAAGAGGGTTCATTTTTGCTCAGAAAGTACTTAGAGAAACCAGGATGGATAAAGTATCATTGATGTTATTTTGTCTGACCCAAGTGTGGTGCATACAGAGACTGAATGAATACACCTGTGGCCCTCTGTGTTGGGAAGAACTCAATTCCCTTAAAAACAAATTTGTTGACCTTCTTTTGTTTAAATGCTCAGAACACTTATTTGTGTGGCAATCTGTTACGAGTAGATTTTCCCTGCCAGCCTGGATCCACCGCAGTGGCAGCCCCAATTAACACACAGAGACTCTGTATTTGATATAATGCTGTTGGCCAGGTACTAGTTTCTTATCGGTTAGCTCTGTCTTAATTATTAACCCATTTCTATTAATCTAAGTATTCCCACATGGTCTCTTCTTACCAGACAGTGAGGCTGGCATTCTGCTCTTTCCAGTCTCTACATGCTGACTCCTCCTTACCACTTCCTCCTTGTCTCCTAGTCCCACCTATCTTGCTTTCCTATTGGCCAATAATGCTTTATTCAAACTTACTTCCACCAACTTATCCCTTTGTCCAAGCCCCTAACTCCAGAAGGCATTCCCTGGGTACCTGTAGGACACACTGTCCAGAAAAGTAGGAAGGGTGCGGGACTGGGATTGCTATGTAAATTTTAAAATTTAAAAAAAAAAATTAAAAAAGTAATGTGGAAAGGGAAAGAGGTACAGCTAAGAAGAGTTGGTGAGCATGAGTAATTGGGATGTTTATTTATGATTTCTTGGGTGGCATTATTTTAATCATAAGTGTCCAGAATTCAGAGTAGTGTATGTATTAAAACATACCACTAAACTATCTGCCTTTGAAGATGGAAGAAATAGGATGATATGAGTTAAGAAATATGGATGACTTCTTGAAGTTTGAACAAATAAAGAAGCTGAATCCCCTTTCAGCAACCCCAGAAGGTAATTGACCTGATCAAACACCTTAATTTCATTTCAATTTGATTTATGTCACAAATATAATTTATACAACTGGACAGCAACATTTTCTGCTTTCTTTTGTTTTAAGCCACTTTATCTGTGACAATTGGTTTTAACAGCAATCATAAGTAGTTGAAAAGTCAGAATATGGAGTACAACTTGGATAGCTTAAAGGCTTGGAGGGCAAAGATGAATATAGCAAGACATACATTAAATTATTTGCAGGCTTTCGAATGGTAGCAATGTTTCTTTTTTCTTTTTATCTTTCCCTCTGGCATCATTTTTTTAGTATATACTTATTATATTTTCTTATTTTACATATTGATCCTAGTTCCCTCTTCCTCCTTTCCATGTCCCCTGATTCCCTCATCCCATTTCCTCACAATCCACAGGAAGAATGATGCCTCCAGGAAGGATCATCAAAATGTGTCAAGTCATTTGGAGTAGGGTCTAAAAAGAGTACCCCTCCATGGGGAATGTGGTCCCAAAGTCCTTTCATGCACTAGGGATACATCCTGGTTCCTCTGTCAGAGGTCCCTTAGACTGCCCAGGCCTCCTAACTGACACCTACTTTCAGGGGGTCTGAGTTGGTTCAATGCTGGTTTCCCAGCTATCAGGCCGGAGATCCATGAGCTCCCCCTTGTTCAGATCAGCTGTCTCAATGGGTTTCTGTAGTCTGGTCCTGACTCATTTTATTATCACTCCTCCCTCTGTACAACTGGATTCCAGTAGTTTGGGTGAGTGTTTAGCTGTGGGTGTCTGCTTCTGTTTCCATCAGCTACTAGAGGAGAGGGCTCTATGATGACACATAAGTTAGTTGTCAATTTCATTATCAGGGAAGGACATTTAAGGTACCCTCTCTACTGTTACTCAGATTGTTAGTTGGGGACAATGAGTAGAGGGGGAGTTAGGAGAAAGAGAAAGGGAGGAGAGGAGAACAAGTGGGACCAAGAAGATTGAGTTGGGGACAAATAGATGAGAGAAAAAAAAAAGATACCATAATAGAGGGAGCTAGGTTTGAAGAGAAAATTGACTCTAGAGAAATGTCCAGAGACCTACAAGTATGACCCCAACTAACAATCTGAGTACCAAGGTTTCTTATCTTTAGGCTAGGAGAATTCCCACCTACCCCCAACACACATTTTCTTTTTCCAATAGCTACATTCCTGGAAGAAGACAGATCACAAAGGACTCTTAGAGAGAATGATGAGGTAGAAAAACAAACATATTCAGTGCCAGATACAAGCCAATGAATTATTTACAATTTTGATATTCTCTCATATTATCACTGAACCACATTACCTATATTACACATCTTTGGGCACACATGTCTCATATTCTTTTCTTATGTGAAAGCATTTACCCTTTACCTTCATTTATCTATATATCTTTCAGTTGGTGAAAGGAATTAAAGAAAGGTCCAAATGTCACACATCTAACTTCTGTGATACAATAGCATTTCCATAATATCAAAGAGTATGATACTTAGAAAAATTTATCCTTGCATGTGATCTATTAAAAAGTGTAATTTGAGTTGGTTTTGTTTAGTAGGAAAATAAAATTTACTTTAAACTCTAGAGTTGTCTGTATTAAAATTTTCTTGGAAGGAGTAAATGTAAATTGTGTTAAGATTCCACATTTTTCAAGCTCCTGTCTCCTAAGGGTCTGGTGTGTGTGTGTGTGTGTGTGTGTGTGTGTGTGTGTGTGTGTGTGTGTGTGTGTGTTTGTATATAAGTATATGATAAAGATAGTTAAATAAGTCAGAGGTAGGGAAAAGGATAATACTAAAGACTTTCTATAGAGGATTCTAACACACATTGTAAAATGAGATCTAGGCTAAAATTCTAACTTTGTGACTTTTTAAAGTGTTAATTGTAGGGTGTCATTTCACTTATGGGTTTTTTATCTCACCTTGAAAAATGGGGAAGGCAGTGACATTTACGTTTTAAAGTTGATAAAATTAAATTAAATATCACATATAAAGGTTTTGCATAGAAATTTGCCATGGCAGATATGATATGGTCCACAAAACAGAACTCATTATGACTGATGAGTGTGCTACTTTTTAATTACAAGAGTGGCAAAATCTAGACTTTCTAGGGAAAACTCATGAAATTAAGGAGGAAATGCTATTCTTTCCCTAGGTGCAGAAATTGCTAGGTGGTAGGCATCTTCTTTTCCTAGATATGGGCTTCTATGTGCATCCTGGGAACAGAAAGTAATCAAGACAATGGCTCAAGAGTCAGGAATCCTAGGTTCTAATTTCTTATTTGTCACTGCCTTTCTCAATCACCATGCCCATGTTTTCCTCTTCTGTGAACTTCAATGGTCTCATATATGAACATGTGGAAATTAAAGGGTTGGTATTTACCTCAGTATGTTATGACATTATATTAGATAATCTGTCACAATGTAATTTGACTCAATAAATTTTGTTTAAGATGTTTAGCACTCTGTACTTTATAAATTTTCCTCAATGAAAATGCATTTCTTGAGGAATTGCAAAAAGTGTTTACATCTTAAATAAGTTAAAATATTCCTATATTTGATAGCTGTGACAATAATGAATCCTAAATTTTACTGACAAATGGTACTAGTTTTCATTTGCATAGCCATTAATTGCAAATACCTTTCAAGTTGTCCTCTTCAGCTCTCTACCAAAACCGGATGCAGCCCCATACACATATGCACTGGAATTCCAAAAAAAAAAAACCTGAAAATGAGGTCATTTTTGGCTTCTTCCGAGGATAATTTAGGTTGATAGCTATCTGCACAATGAATAGCTCTGTGCCATTACTTACTACAGAGACAAGACCTCGCACTGTAAGCTACACCAATGTCATATTTTAGAAATATAAAACATAGACCTAATAGTATATGTGACATATACAATGAGATCAATATAATCTGAAAAAAATTAGCAGAAATCAGTAACATTGTGTAGAGTTGACCCAATTTAAGCAGTGTTAGGGATCATTTTTATGTAGTTCTGATATTTCCCTAGGGTAAGACCTCATTATTACTTTCACTGAGCCTTGCTCCAATCTTCCAAAAGATGTCTAAATGGTTTCTATACTCCATTTTCTCATGGCTCACATGTTCCTTTTTCTAGAACGTTTTATCTAGAAACTAGAAACATGGTTAGATCACTGAACTTTTGAAAGGATTCTTAACCTATTTTCAACTAGTGAGTCAGTTATTTAACATACTAGAATGAACAATTGAGTAAATGTGTTCAATACCATGCAGGTGTGAAAGTCCTTAATGATAAAAGAAGTGAAGAAACCAAAGAAGGTAGTGCTCTTCTTCCTGAGCAAGAAAAAATACAATATCCTGTAGAGGGGCAAGGAGGCCATGGTAGGAGATATAGAGCAAACTGTGACCAACCCTACACCACCTTTGTTAAGGTGCTGACAGAAAAGGACTGCTGTTATGTTCTCTACTGCACAATCTATGTGGCAAAGAAGAGCAAGAAAGAGGACAAGTGGTTCATATTCTGGACCCCTGAGAACAAACCCCTTAAGGGCAAATTTATTTATGCCAGCTCCAAGAATGATAAATGTATGAATTATAAAAATTATAAACAAACTGCTAGTGGGAGGACAAGGACCTCTGCCCCCTAAAAGAAAAACTAGTTGGCACGGCTATCAACTCCTTGGAGGACAAAACTTTGTGAACCATCTCCAGCCTGGAGAATGTAGCAGCCCCAGATCTGCTCTTGGGCATCATGGACTGCCCACTTTCTGCTAGAATAGAGGGGCTGAGGTCTTCCCACCAGAGACAGAGCTTTCAATTCATCCTAATTTTCAAATATCTCCCCAACTCCTCCAATCATCAACCTCCCCTCATCCCTGCCAGTTCTGGCTTTTCCAAATTGCTTTCAGCCTTATGATTCCTCTTCAGTTGAAGGAGACTTCAGTTTGAAGTACCCAGATTAGGGGATCCTTATTGTTTTTTATTATATATATATATTACAATTCAATCCCAGTTCCCTCTCCCATCATCCTATGCCCTCCATCGACCCCCCCAATTCTATCCCCCATCCACTCCCCATGGAGGGTTAGGCCTTCCATGAGGGATCATCAAAGTCTGTCAAGTCATTTGGGGTAGGGCCTAGGCCCTCCCCAATATGTCCAGGCTAAGGGAGTAACCCTCCATGGGGATTGGGCTCCCAAAGTCCTTTTGTACACTAGAAGTATATCCTGGTTCCACTGCTAGAGGTCCCATAGACTGTCCATGCCTCCTAAATGAGTCCCACATTCACGGGGTCTGGGTCAGTCCTATTCTGGGTTCCCAGCTATCAGTCTGGGGCCCATGAGCTCTTCCTTGTTTAACTCAGCTGCCTGCATTTTTTTTTTTTTTTTTTGGTGATTCTTCTACTCTCCATAAATTCTTATCCCATACTGACAACCTCTAACCACAATCGTGAATCTGGGACTGTCTCTTTAGTTATCTATGTAAATGTAATGCTGTAGAAATGACCATCCTTTCTCCAACTGATTGTTCTCTTCTTTACTTTGATCCTGGCCACTCACAGTAGCAGGACCAATGGAACAAAAGATACCTTTAGAAAGACTAATAAATAACAAAAAAGTTTGGCAGACAGATGCCAAACTGTGGATATATTTTAACACTTACATTTAATCTACAAAGTTTCATTTGTTAAGAAGCAATCATGCAATTCTTAATGACAGAGCATACAAAAATAATTAGAGTAATTATATAGATACTTTATCTTCTAAGTTTGAACAGACTGTAGTAAGGGTTTTTTTCATTACAAAGTTCCTTTAACATGTGGAAATTAATGTTTTATTGTTACCCAAAAGAACTTACTTGTAAAACTGTTATTTGATGCAACTGTTGTCAGGTAATCTGAAAAAAAAAACTTTTCAAATATTTTCAAAATAAATGCTCAAACATCCACAAGAACTAAAATAAACCCCATTATTCACAAAACTATGCAATTATTTTAAACACCATTTTGAAACAAAAATTGAGCTGTGAAAAATGTAGATAACTATCCACCAAAATTTCCCTTCATCCTTTTTCCTGAGCACATATCCAAACTTATTGTTCAGTTAATTTTGTTCAGAAGACTGAACTCTACCTAAAACAATGTGAATGAGAGTGGTTTGTACTGTCTGGGTCTTATGCTAATATGTTCTTTCCAGAGAATTGATAAAGATTATCACAATAACTTAGAAAAGTATGAATTGATTCTGGAAGATCTAAATTAAAATTATTTAAGTCTATAAATCATCCTTTGAGGGATATCACTTATATTTCATGTTTGAGCAACAGTAAAGAAACTTATGCCATATTTGAGCTATTAAATAATTTAGGATTTATATTTTATAATATGTGTTTTCTTAATCAATAAAGCCCCATTAATGAAATGACAAATGCCAAAGAGTTAACAAAAATTTAAATGCTTCCTTGAATGATGATAAACATTCCAATTAAGAAAAAATTTATATTATAATATCACTGGATATAATTGCTAAATTCTAAAATGAGAGACTAGAACAATCATGAGAGAGGAAATTCTTAAGAGAACTTCAAATTAGATATTTAATAATCAGATCAAAGTATTTGAGTCATATTTAAAGTCCATATTAAATATAATTAAAGGAAATGCAAACAAAGATGTAGTCAAGGAACAGATGATAAATATGTCACATGTACAGGAATTGGAATAATGACACAGATGATTAATAAGTGAAATGTCTATTCCAATAAATATGTCATTTTAGTCTTGATTTTTTTTTCATAGCTGAAATTTTTTTTTAATCTGCCTTCTTCATGGAAAGCCAGCCAGAAATCTTTCACCA
Organism: Phodopus roborovskii; assembly: GCF_943737965.1. Taxonomy (NCBI): domain Eukaryota; kingdom Metazoa; phylum Chordata; class Mammalia; order Rodentia; family Cricetidae; genus Phodopus; species Phodopus roborovskii. The sequence continues at coordinate 228,595 of NW_026125956.1, read as the reverse complement.
TAGTGTATTCCTATGAGATCTTGGCAACAAAGCCTCAGCTAATTAGGTATAGAATTTGAGCCACTTGAAGCATAGCCAACTGAGTCCACCTGATCCTCCTCTCTACAAATCCTCCTCAAAACCCAGATTTACCCCCAATCTTCATTCCTGGACAAGGAATCACATCCTGCACACCAGCCCAGACATCTCTGCCCATGTGATTTAATTCTACCTAAGCTATATCCAATCTCTCTGCCATTAATTCCTCTTTTGTCTCCCAAACTGCACTGTCAGTATCAGACACAGAACGAAAAAAAAGTAGCCCATATTCCCAGATTTCATAACACAAAAGAAAAGAATAAATGTTACTAAAAGTCAAGACAGTATCTTACCCCTAAAGTCAGATCTATAGAACTGTCTGCTAATGAGAATTACGAAGCTTAAATGCTTGATATAGAATATAAATGGACAATTATAAACTCTACAAAGAAAGTTATGGAATTTTAAAGACACAAATGAAACAGTTTAATGAACTTAAAAACAATATATATATTTTAATGATTCCAATAAAAAACAAAGATGTAAGGCTGATGGGAATAATAAAGACAAACCAGAATTTGAAAATTGAATTAATTAGACAGAAACATTTACGAGGACTCAAGTCAAAATAAAGATGAATTTGAAAAACAGAATAATCCAACAACAACAAAAAAACTCTACATCCATTCATTCTTAAACTATCCATAAATAAATGAATAAACAGGAACAGAATTTCTAAACCATTCTATGCATTCTAGATCATTCTAATACCAGGGAAGAAGCAAGAGAGAAGAAAATAAAACCTTGGCTAATATCCCTAATGAACCTAGATTAGGGATTGAACATATCCCTAATGAATGTAGAGACCAAGACTAGAAGGAACATAGTTCAAGATAAAAAAGGTATGTATTAAAAATCCAAAACCTATATCATTTTAAATGAAGAACTGGAAGCAAATCCATATCAGCCAGGAATGAGACAGGATTATCCACTACCTATTTTCTCTTTCAATATTGTGTTTTAAGCAGTAGAGGGTATAATGTCATGAGAAGGGAATTAAAGGCAACAAATAGGAAAAATTATTGTTATTCATAAATTATATAATACACATAAGAGATCCCAAAAATTTCTACCAGAAAACTTTTAGAAGTGGTAAATTAAGTAATGTGTTTGGATATAGAAAAACATGAATTCATTGAAAATATGTCTATATACCAACAGCAAACATAGGGCTAGAATTCCCATACAACACTCCCATTCACAATAGCCTCAAACAAAAAAGAATCTAGAAATATAACTAACCAAAAGGCTGAGGGAATTTACAATGGAAACTTGAGACCTCTGAAGAAGGAGATGGAGAAAAGCACAAGATGCAAATCAGAATATCTCTTAGAGTTCATGTAGCTCCAATAAAAAAGGCAAAGATCAGTAAAACAACCATCAAAAAATGCAAGATGACAGTGAAATAGTATCCCTCATTAAATTTTGGTAGGATTTCAAACTGGTCCAGTCACTCTGGGAAATTAGTATAGAGGACTATTAAATTGCTAAAAGTAAAAATATCATATGATTCAGCTCTTCCATTCGCCTGCATATGCTCAATAGGGTCAAAATCCTGAGAATATTACTCATCCATGCTCATAGTTAGGGAATGAAAACAACACAAATGTCTTTCATCTGACAAATGGATATATATTATGGGATACTAATCACCTGTAATGAAAAAAGTTATGTCTTTTTTTCTTAATTTATTATTTTACATGTCGATCCCAGTTCCCTCTCTCTCCCTCCCTCCCTCCCCTCCAGCCCTTCCTCCCTCCTTTAAAAAAATGCTTTGACTCCAAAATTTAAGTTGAAGAACAAGTTACTGGGGAAAGTATTTCTATTTTTGTTTCCACAGAAAATGAAAAGATGTGGATTCCTTACAGACTAATGTGGTTTGATCACACCAGACCGCCTGAAACAGAGTACAAGCTGATCCTACATTCCAAACAGCTGGACAAAACAGCCCTACAGACTACAGCTAGGATATCTGAATCTTCTTCGAATCCCCCAAGACAGCGCCCCTTACCAGCAGGAAGTAGTTTGGAAAGAACGACACCCAAATTCCCAAATATTGTGTATAAATGTTTGTTTTCATTTAATTGGACTTTGTTATATAAAATTAAATAAAAAAATAAAAAACAAGAAAAAAGTTATGTCATGAACCTAGCAAATAAATAATACAAATAAATGTCATATTGAGTGAGGTAACCAAGACCCAAAAAGATAAATGTCACATATTCTTTCATTTTTGAGGTTCTTTATTTTAAATCTTTACTTGTGACTGTATAACCTAGAGTAACTGCAGAAACTAGGAGAGTAAAATTAATGATTGTGGAGAAGGTCGGGGAGGAGCAATAGAGAGGGGAATGACAGTTTACAAGTGATTTGAAGGAGGAAATAAAAATAGCATGGATGCTCTAATCAGGAAGTATGACAGGAGATAAGTACATGTAAAGGGTGACGGAAGGCAAAATAACAGTATAGATGTCATAAAAATTTATAAGCAATTGTGCTATTAGCTATATACCCAAATACCTATAATGCACACAGATAAACAGTATAAAATTTCCCATCAGTTCAGACAATCTTTCTGCACAGACAAACAAATGTAGACACCAGGTATGACAATACCTCTTTCTAGCTGTTGCTTAGGGTTCTCCAAATGACTTTTAAAATATCCTAGGCCCTTGATTAACCCTCAAAGGTAGAAGTAATTGCTGAAGACACCATACACTTTGGATACAGTGACCAGAGGGACTACAGCTACATCTGACCTAAATGTTTCTTCTTTGAGAAATAGATTTAATGGGTCCAGAGTTACAATGCAAACTTTCAAAGGAGGGACACAACAAAGAGTCTTACCCAACTATGATAACCATGAACCTTAATAACTTACATGACATGGTAACTCTAAGACTTTACGGTTGCTACACATACCTTGGGAGTGATCAACAGCTGATTGTCCTTAACGTCTGCTAAAGAAGAGGAAATACATGACCGGTACTGGAAACCTAGCCAACTACTGAGGACTAGGGAAGTCATAGATCTTGGAGGAAAAACGACAGCCGCCAAGATACTAAATTAGCATAATTCCTAACTACATTCTCTACATTCTAATTATTTATCCATATATATATATATATATATATATATATATATATATATATACAATTAATTGTAATTCTTGACATTCAACAAGGAAACTTCTCTTTTTAGCATACAGAGAACATTATAGATAACTGACAATAAATAAAAATGCAATACTGTGGATGGAACCCAGTCCCTACTATGAATCCTACACATCAGGCTCAGGGATAATTGCAAAAGAAGAGTAGGATATAAAGAATTTAAGAGCCAGAACAACCAGAAATTTGTTCTGAGATTGCATCTTCTAGAAGTGTCAGAGAATTTACACTCATGAAGTCTCACCAAAATGATTATCTAAACATGAGCTCAACAAGGATGACACTAATAGGCATGTTAATATGCATAGAGTCCTCAAGCATAGACACAGAACTGTAAGCAACTTAGGAAAATTGCGAGTGGGAAAAATAGTATTTCCCAGCATAGCAATTACTTATCCAATAACAGATGGTCAGTCTTGAAAACATCTACATACAAATAACTTACAGATTCAGAAGGTTGCATTTAAATATTTAGGAGTACATATGCAATAAATAAAATGTGTTCCTGTTTTTAAAATATAGCAAAGGTGGTATATGGGAATGCTTGGAGAAAAGAAAGGGGAAGAAGGAAATTCTGTAATTAAACTATAATTTTAAAAATTAAAAATCTTTATTTTTAAGTTATCTCTGACCCAACGTATTAAAGCCATACCATAAAGTATCCTACCTCTTAGTTTTTATTGCCCAAATTATCACAGTTCAATGGAATGCACATGCCTCTCCCTGCTCAGTACTGAAATATTGAAGTCCTCATTCCTTTCATAAATTAACCTTAATCCATGTTTATTTGCTACTTTTCTGTTGCTGTGATAAAAACACCATGTATGAGGCAAGTTATACGAGAATGAATTCATTTGAGTTTAAGATTCCAAAGGAAAAAGTGTTCATTTTGGCTGGGAAGCATGACAGCAAACAGCAAATATGAATGTGGAGTAAGATGCTAAGAGTTCATGTATATCTGACAGGTTATCTGGATGGCATTGCCCTACATACGGAATTGGGGTGGGGGGCGGTGGGAAGCAAGGGTTGTCAGGGTTGTAGTGAGATAGTCCTTCTGTGGCACTGACCACGCCCATTGAGGGTGGAACCATGGGTGGAAGTGACCTGTGGAAGGAGGTCAGAGGAAGAGCCGGGAAAAGCTCTCTTGCTGGCGGGACTAGGACAGGAGAGCATCGGGTGGAATTTCCTGGTGTTCATCTGTCTAGGTTGTAAGTTATTTCCCCCTAAATAAACATCTATTCGGACTATTTGTTTATCCTGATCCTTATTTAACCGCAATACAGGGTGCATGTGAGAGGGCAGAGAGGGTAAAAGAGAGGGAGGGAGGGAGGGAGGGAAGGAGAGGGAACTGGGATTGATGTGTAAAATAATAAATTAAATAATAAAAAAGATGCTGAGAATTCATGTCTTGAATTGCAAGCATGAAGTAGAGACAGTAAATTGTAAATAGTGTGAGTCTTTAAATACTCAAATTCCACCTCCTGTGAAAAGTTTCTTTAGAAAAGGCTACACTTCTTAGACAGTACAAATAACTATTGAATAAATGTCCAAATTTCAGAGCCAATGGGGATGCTTCTAATTCAAAACATCTGTTGACACTTGTTTTTATGACACATTAACACAGCTAGAGTCATATGAGAAGAGGGAAGATGAATTAAGAAAATGACCCCACCAAATTGGCTTGGGTGTAATCCTCTGGCAGTTCACTGTAGTTATTGCAATCCTAAGGTAGATCTGCATAACACAAGAAGGCAGGGTGAGCAAGCCATGAAGCAATCCAATTAGTTTCACTCCTCCTTGACTTCTGCTTCAGTTTGTGCCTCCACATTTTTGTAGTGAATTTCTGCCCTGACCTCTTTTGTTGCAGTCAGTTGGAAGTGAAAGATGAAATAAAACATTTTCACCTTCCACAATTTTATTTTTGGTCACATAGTCTTATCACAGAAATCAAACCTTCAATTAAACATCATGCCACAACTTTTTATTTGCTTTACTTCTAAAATGTATCTATAATCTGATCTCTCATTACCACTTCCAATGGCCAACCATTTTTAAGATACCACTATTTTCAAAGCTTACCTGTGCTTTTGCCATCTTACTAATTCACATTGCAGGACTTGATTAGTACTGGCTTTATTTGTTAAATAACACCCACAAGAAAATTGGACTTGAATTATTTTCCTTATTCTTTCTGGATAAGGACAGTAATAGAGATGATAGATATAATACGACAGCCAAAACTGAATTCTGATATGTGGAAGATAGACACAAATGAAATAGAACCCTTAGGCTCTGGGGAGCTTCGTGGATCTGCTCTGGGCACACTGGACCTGACTGTCTGAGTGGTTCCACCCTGATTCCCTGCCTGTCTGATCTTTGACCCCCATCACCAGGCTTATGCCGGAGACCCTCTCTGCCAGAAACCTGCCTATCTCCGCAGGACCACCCTGAGTCCCTGCCTGCCAGATCTTTGATCCCCATCACTGGGCCTCAGATGCAGGTGTGTCTGGGACCAGTTCAGGTTGAATCCCCACACCCTTCCCTGGGAACTCCCTGGGTTGGCCCAAATATTGCCCACCCACTTGTCTTGCCTACCCTTGTTTCCTGTCCCCAGTGAGAGTGTTCCTCGTGCTCTGATACACAGCTCCCCCCACACATACAGAGCCTGCCCTCCCCCAACCATGTGCCCTACCTAGCCCACTGCCCCATGTTGAGCACTGCACCAGAAGACAGATCTGCCACCACTGGGGAAATTTCTAGATCTACTCTAAGTATACTGAACCAATTTATCCATGCTGGACCACCCTGGGTCCCTGCCTGCCTGAACTTTGACCCCCATAGCCGAGTCCCTGCCTGAGGACAAACCTCCTAGAGAGCTTTGGCCATCCAGAGCTGCAGACATGGAATCCCTGACCCACCTAAACCCACTGGAAGAAGTGATGGGAAGACAGCAAAACAAGAAAACACCTAACAATAGAAAGACAAGCATGACACCACCAGAACTAGGGACAATACACCAACTAGACCTGAAGATGCCAAAGCAGATAAAGCAGAAGAAAACAACTTAAAAAATTATCTTCATAAAAATGATAGAGGCCTTCAAAGACAATATGAGAAAATCCCTTAAAAAATGAAAGAAAAAACAAAATAATGGAAGAAATAGAGGAAAAGACTACTCAAAAAATGCAAGAAATGAAAAAATGTCTATAAAAACAATTAAGGAAAGCCAAGAAAAAAAACAAACAGGTGAAGGAAACAACTCAAGATGTGAAAACTTAACTGGGCAAATGATTGGGAACTACAGACACAAGCATAACCAAGAGAATACAAGAGAAGGAAGAGAAAATCTCAGGCAATGAAGATAAACTAGAGGAAATAGATTCATCGACCAAAAAAAAAAAAAAAAAAAAAAACACTTAAATCCAACAAATCCTTAATACAAAACATCCAGGCCAAACCTAAGAAGACGAAGACGCCCAGATCAAAGGTACATAAATACATATTCAACAAAATCACTGAAGAAAACTTTCCCAAACTGAAGAAGGACATGTCCATGAAAGTACAAGAAGCATACCAAACACCCAATCCACTGGACCAAAGAAAAAATACACCTCGACACATAATACTCAAAACAACTAACAAACAGGATAAAGAAAGATTATTAAGAGCAGCGAGGGGAAAAGGCCAGGCAACATATAAAGGCAGACCTATCAAAATTACACCTGACTTCTCCATTGAAACTCTCAAGGTCAGAAGGTCCTCAATAAAAGTTCTACAAGTACTAAGAGTTCATTGATGCAAGCCCATGCTATTATACCCTGCAAAACTCTCAATCACTGTAGACAGAGAAAACAAGATACTTAATGACAAAGCCAGCTTTTCACAATACTTAATTAAAAATCCAGCCCTACAGAAAGTTCTGGAAGGAAAACTCCAACCCAAGGAAGTCAACTACACTCACAAAGACATAGGCCATAGATAATTCAGTTCATCAGAAACTAAGGGTAAAGCAGAGCAAATACATTCACAGTACCAAAGCCAACAATAAATCTAAAACAAACAAGCATTAACAATCAGTGAGCCTTACTCTCCCTCAACAATAATGGTCTTAACTTGCCTATAAAAAGACACAGGCTAACAGAAGGGATATGAAGACAGAATCCATCCTTCTGCTGCATATAAGAAACACATTCAAGCTTCAAAGACAGACACTATATCAGGGTAAATGGTTGAGAAAAGATCTTCCAATCAAGAAGAAAGTAGATGTAGCTATCCGAATATCTAAAAAGTTAGACTTCAAACCAAAATTAATCAAAAGAGATGAAGAATATCAATTCATATTTATCCCAGAAGAAATCAATCAGCATAAACTCTCAATTCTGAACATCTATGCCCCAAATACAAAGGCACCCACATTCATAAAAGAAATGCTACCTAAATCTCAAAGCTCATATAAAACCTCACACACTCAAAGTGGGAGACTTCAACACCTCACTCTCAACACTAGACAGGACCACCAGACAGAAACTTAGCAAACAAACAAAACAACTAACAGAATTTATGTCTCAATTGGGTTTAACAGACATTCCAACCAAACACCAAAGAATATAACTTTTTCTCTGCTTCACAAGGAAACTTCTCTAAAACTGACCACATACTAGGCAACATAACAAACCTCAACAGATTTTTAAAAAAAATGGAATAGTCCCCTGTATCTTATCACACCACTATGCTTTAAAGTTGGAATTCAACAACAACACAAATCACATATAACCTACAAACTCATGGAAACTGAACAATGTGCAATTTTACCATACCTAGGTCAAAGAAGAAATAAAGAAAAAAAAATAAGAACATCCTAAAATTCAATGAGAATGAGGACACAACATATGTGAATTTATGTGTCACCTTGAAAAAGAAAAAAGTTAAGGAATTCCTAGATTTCAATGAAAATAAGCACACAAATTACCAAAACTTATGGAACACCTTGAAAGCAGTGCTACAAGGGAAGTTCATTGCACTAAGTACCCATATGAAGAAAACAGAGGATTCCCATATGAAGAAAACAGAGGATGGTCACATAAGAGAATTAACAGCACAAATGAAATCCTTAGAACAAAAAGAAGCAAACTCACCCTGGAGGAGTAGACACCATGAAAAAAATCAATTTGAGGGCTGAAATCAATAAAGCAGAAACCAGAAAAACAATGCAACGAAGAGCTGGTTTTTTGAAAAAATCAATAAGATAGAAAAATCTTTATCCAAACTAACTGAAAAGCAGAGAGAGAACATGCAAATTAACAAAATCAGAAACATAAGGGGGACATAACAACAGACACTGTGTCCGTCTCAGGTCATACTTTGAAAACCTGTATTCTACAAAATTTGAAAATTCAAAGTAAATGGACAAATGTCTGCATAATTATCACTTATCAAAATTAAATCAAGAAAAGACAAGCAACTTAAATAGACCTATAACCCCTAATGAAATAGAATCAGTCATCAAAAACCTCCCAACCAAAAAAAGCACAGGGCCTGTTTCAGTGAAGAATTCTACCAGAAATTCAAGGAAGATATAATACCAATACTCCTCAAATTGTTCCATAGAAGAGAAGCAGAAGGTTCATTAGCAAACTCATTTTACAAGGTCACATTTATGTTGGTGCTCAAGCCACACAAAGACACAACTAAGAAAGAGAACTACAGAACAATATCCCTCATGAACATTGAAGCAAAAATACTCAATAAAATACTGGCAAATATAATCAAAGAACCCATGAGAGAAATCATCCACCATAACCAAGTTGGCATCATTGCTGGGTTGTAGGAATGGTACAACATACGAAAGTCTATCCATGCGATTCAACATATAAACAAAATGAAAAGGAAAAACCACATGATCATCTCCTTAGATGCTGAAAAAGTCTTCGACAAAATTCAACACCCTTTCATGATAAAGGTCGTGAAGAGATCAGGGATAAAAGGAACATATCTAAACATAATAAAAGCAATATACAGTAAACCAACAGCCAACATCAAACTGAATGGAGAGAAGCTTAAGGCGATTCCTCTAAAATCAGGACCAAAACAAGGCTGCCATCTCTCTCCATATCTCTTCAATATTGTCTTTGAAGTTTTAGGTAAAGCTATAAGACAACAAAAGGAGATCAAGGGGATACAAATAGGGAAGGAAGAAGTCCAAATGTCATTATTTGCAGGTGATATGATACTTTACATGAATGCCCCCCCAAAAAAAACTCTACCACAGAACTCCTACAGCTGATAAACACCTTCAGCAAACTAGCAGGATACAAGATGAACTAAAAAAAAAAAATCAGTGGCCCTACTGTATACATACCATAAAGGGACTGAGAAAGAAATCAGAGAAACATCACCCTTGACAATAGCCACAAACAACATAAAGTATCTTGGGGTAATGCTTAACAAAGAAGTGAAAGACCTATATAGCAAGAACATTTTGTCTTTAAAAAAAGAAATTACATACCAGAAAATGGAAAGATCTCCCATGCTCTTGGATAGGTAGGATAAACACATTAAAAATGGCAATGTTGCCAAAAGCAATCCACAGATTCAATGCAATCCCCATTAAAACCCAAGGACAATATTCACTGACCTTCAAAGGATAATAATCAACTTTATGTGGAAAAACAAAAGACCCAGGATAGCCAAAACAACACTGTACAATAAAAGCACTTCAGGAGTCATCACCATCCCTGACTTTAAGCTCTGCTACAGAGTTATAGTCCTGAAAACAACCTGGTATTGGCACAAAAATAGACAAGTAGAACAATGGAATCAAATAGAAAATCCTGATATTAACCCATACAACTAGGAACACCTGATTTTTTAACAAAACAGCTAAAAGTATACAATGGGGGGAGGAAAGCATCTTCAATGGTGCTGGCACAATTGGATGAAGGTGTGTAGAAGACTGCACATAGACCCATGTTATTGCCACACACAAAACTCAAGTCCAAATGAATAAAAGACCTGAACATAAATCCAGTCATGCTGAATCTCTTAGATGAGAAATTGGGAGGTACCCTTGAACAAATTGGTATAGGAGATCACTTCCTGAGCATAACTCCAGTAGCACAGACTCTGAGATCATCAATTCATTAGTGTAAGACCTCCACAATCTGAGAAGCTTCTGTAAAGCAAAGGACACAGTTGACAAGATCAAATGGCAGCCAACAGACTGGCAAAAGATTTTCACCAATCCTACATCTGACAAAGGGCTGATCTCCAAAATATGCAAAAAAAAAAAAAAAACTAACTAGTAACCAAAGCACCAAATAACCCTATTTAAAAAATGGGATACAGTACTGAAGAGAAATTCTCAATAGAGGAAGTCAAAAAGGCTGAAAGACACTTAAGAAAGTGCTCAACATCCTTAGCTATCAGGGAAATGCAAATCAAAACAACTCTGAGGATACCATTTTACTCCAGCCAGAATGGCTAAAATTAGAAACACCAATAACAGCTTATGTTGGAGAGGATGTGGAGGGAGGGGAATACTCATCCACTGCTGGTGGGAGTGAAAACTTGTACAGCCATTTTGGAGATAAGTATGGTGGTTCCTCAGGAAAATTGTAATCAGTCTACCACAGGATCCAGCAATCCCTCTCTTAGTTATATACCCAAATAATCCACATCCATGCAACAAAAACATATGTTCAACTATGTTCATAGCAGCACTATTTGTAATAGCAAACACCTGAAAGCAACTGAAATGCCCCTAAACTGAAGAATGGATAAAGAAAATGTGCCACATCTACACAATGGATTACCACTCTGCAGAGAAAAACAATGGAATCTTGAAATTTGCAGGCAAGTGTATGGAACTTAAAGAAACCATCCTGAATGAGGTTATCCAGTCACAAATAGGAACATTGTATGTACTTAATCATGGATTGTAGACCTAGAGCAAGGGATCACCAGCCTATTATTCACACTGCCAGAGGAACTAGGATACAAGATAGATTCTAACAGATTCATATAAGGTCCCTCTCAGAACAGGGAAGAGACAAGTTCTCCAGAGCTCATAGGGCATGTGGAGGGCAGTGACTGGAAAGAGAACTAGGAGAAAGAGAAGGGGAGCAGAGGAAAGCACTTGGGAATAGGAAGATTGAGGCTGGGGAGGAATAACAGACAGAAAAGAGTGAGAGAGGGAGAGATAGAGATAGAGATAGAGAGAGAGAGAGAGAGAGAGAGAGAGAGAGAGAGAGAGAGCATAAAAGAAGGAGCCATTCTAGGATTGAAGAGAAAATTGAACCTAAAGAAATGTCCAGATACCTACAAGACTGACTCCAATAACAATATGAGCAACAGTGGAAAGGCTACTGTAAATGCCCTTTCCTGATAATGAGATCAAAGACTAACTTATCCACCATCAAGGAGCCCTCATCTAGTACCTGTTGAAAACAGAAGCAAACACCCACAACTAAACACTGAGCTGAACTAGAATCCAAACACAGAGAGGGAGAACAAGACCAGGTGGCAGAAACTCATAGACACAGATGACCTAAACAAGGAGGAACTAATGGGCCCCCAGACAGATAGCTGGTAATCCAGCATGGGATTGACTCAGACCACTTGAACATGGCTCTCAGCTAGAAGGCCTGAACAGTCTACGGGACCGTAGAACCAGGATGTATTCCTGGTGCACAAAAGGACCATGAGGGCTCATCCCCCATGGAGGGATACTCCCTTAACCTAGAGACATGAGAGAAGTCCTATTCCTTACTTCAAATGACTTGACAAATTTCGATCACCCCTCCTGGATGGCATCACCCTACATGTGGAGTGGGGTTGGGGCATGGGAGGGGAGGATGTTCAGGATACATATAAGGGGAGAGAGAGGGAAAGAGGGAGGGAGGGATCAAGGGAGGAAGAGAGGAAGGGAGAGGGAACTGGGATCTATATGTAATAAATAAATAAATAAATAAATAAATAAATAAATATTAGGGAGGAATTCTCAAACTACTGCTTTCCACCCTTTGACTTTCATAGTCTCATGACCATAGTTTGTAAAATGGATTTACTCAAGTTTCAAATGTCCCCATGTTCTTCCTCAATATCATCACTCTTTAAAGTCCAAACTCCCTTCCGAGATCCAAAACAATTTCTTAATTATAACCCCTTATAAAATAAATAAAGCAGACGATATTCTTCTACCATAAGATCACACCAAATATATATTACCATTGCAAAATGTTTATTCCAAAACGGAAACATTGATGGGAAATGTCATTATGTGTATATGTTTCTCATAGTGGTTAATGAATAAAGCACTGTTAGCCAATAGGAAAGGAGATAGGAGGGACTAGGAGACAAGGAGGAAAGAGGAAGTAGGAAGGAGAGTCAAGATGGAGAATCTGGAGAGAACAGAACCGCCAGCTGCCTCTTGCTGGTAAGACCACGTGGAAATACATAGAAATGGGTTAATAATTAAGACAGAGCTAGCCTATAAGAAACTAGTAACTGGCCAACAGAATTATATCATATACAGAGTCTCCGCGTGTTAACTGGGGCTGGCGCAGTGGGGGGGGACCAGGTGGCAGGCAGAAAAACCATACTCGTTACAAATGGCGCCCACGTGGCTAATAAGAACTTCCACTTAAAATTTAACAAAAGCTTAAAAAACGGTTTTAGAAACAAAAGAACAGAAACAAGCAATGTTTCTTGGTAGCAGCATTTTTCTCGGTTGGACTCTGCTTTGCAAGAGACAAGCAGATAAATGCATGGCTCCTTTAAGGGAATATTCCTGACTCAGCATAAGTGGCAAAAAACCACAAGGCTTTTAAAAAGCACTGCTAACAATTTATTGGTGTGTATGAGAGATGGCAATGGCATTGATCATATCTCCAAGCCGGCAGCATGCTTGCTGAATGGCAGCTCAGACCAAGGCAGTGGGCACAGCTTTCAGTGCTGCCGGTAAAAGTACCTGCCGCCATCTTTGGTAATCAGCAGCAGGAACAACTATGATTTTCATTTTAACAATGTTGTTGTTTACCAGATAAAAGACTTGTGGCCATAAAAGATAAAGATTTAGAGTAAAGACAGATTCTAAAGGTTTACTCTAAAGGTTTACAGTGTGTTTTAAAAAATACATAGACTTGGAAAATAAAATGGTTTTAAAAAAGACAGAGAACAGCTGGGTATGGTGGCACAGGCCTTTAATCCCAGCACTTGAGAGACAGAGGCAAGCAGCTCTTGTGATTTCAAAGTAAACCTGGTTTGCAGAGTAAATCCAGGACAGATAAAAGTTACACAGAGATAGTCTGTTTCAAAAAATGAAAAAATAGAAGAAAGAGAGTTATAATAAAGCCACGTAAAAATGAAACGCTCAGAGAGAATCTGTATACTGTATGGCATTATATTGTCTTTATATCATTTGACTGATGAGGAAACAACTGTCAAAGGAAATACTGGTGGATTAGTTCAATTTATATATTTTAAAAATGCTTTGACTTCAAAATTTAAGTTCAAGGACAAGTTACTGGGGAAAAGGATTTCTATTTTTTTTTCCACAGAAAATAAAAAGATGTGGATTCCTTCCAGACTAATGTGGTTTGAGCAAGCCAGACCCCCTGAAACAGTGTTCCTGGTGATCCAACATTCAAAACAGCTTGAACAAGGCAGCCATGCAGCAGATTACAGCCAGGATTTCTGCATCTTCTTAGGATCCCCAATGACAGCTCCCCCTATCATCAGGAATTAGTTTGGAAAGAATGACACCCAAATTCCCAAATATTGTTTATAAATGTTTGTTTTCATTTAAATGGAGTTGGTTATAAATGGTTAATGATCACAACCAATATTTTTAAAGGTAAAAAGGGGATTATGGTATGGATATGAATACTTTGTTTTGGAATGGATTTTCATTTATTGATACAAATTTAAGGTCAATTTTGTGATATGTATATTTCTCCTCTTGTTTAGGTATTGTGTTTATATAGCTCATTTAGAAATGCAATGTATAATGTAGTACAGAATATAGATAGTATCTATGATAGTCAGATATTATAGTTAAGTTAGTTAAGTTTTCTAGATATACAGAGATGTATTTGAGATGAATAGGCATTCTTCAAAACTTTCAAAGGCCTACAGAATAGGGCATTTAAAATGGTTTAGGGTTTTCGTGACAGTGAGACATAATTGCTCTTGGCAATACCACCTGCACCAGAAAGGAAGATGGGCATTGAAGAAATGCGTTATGAAGTTTGCTTTCAATATAGCAAGACTAGCCATTTGGACAAGATACTGCTCTTGTCTGGACTGTTTGACTTTGTGATGTATAAACTGGACATGCAGGACCCACAGAAAAGTGACTGCTGATTCAAGATGGACATTGCTACAGAGTTCCTGCTTCATGGAAGAATCTGCCAGACAGTCTGCAGGATACAGAGAAAAGTGACTGACAAACTGCCACTACAAGAAAACAGTTTAAAGTTTCCTGCTTTGCTGAAGAGTCTGCCAGACACACTATGGCCTATGGGCTGAAGATGGAAGATAACAAAAGAACTTCGGGTGACCAGGCAGTGAGTTGTCTCTGTCATTTCTAGAGTTTATATACTATCCTTCTGTGGTCTTTGAGGGAGTTGAAGACAGATAGTTATGGTTATAGTTCTTAGTATTAAAGATAAGTTACTTGGACTTTAGACACAAAGATGAGATAGATAATGGAATATTTTCTTCAAATCTTACTAAATGTTAATGGACTAAATATTGTTAACTGCGATTCTTATTTGATAACTGTTGTGTTATATATTTTGCTTTGTTAAAGTTAAAACCCTTCTTTTTATTTAGACAGAAAAGAGGAGATGATGGGAGATGTCATTATGTATATATGTTTCTCATACTGGTTAGTGAATAAAGCACTGTTGGCCAATAGGAAAGGAGGTAGGAGGGACTAGGAGACAAGGAGGAAAGAGGAAGTAGTAAGGAGAGTCAAGATGGAGAATCTGGAGAGAATAGAACTGCCAGCCACCTCTCGCTGGTAAGACCATGGGGAAATACATAGAAATGGGTTAATAATTAAGACAGAGCTAGCCAATAAGAAACTGGCCAACAGAATTATATCTAATACAGAGTTTCTGTGTCTTAATTGGGGCTGGTGCAGTGGGAGGACCAGACCAGGCGGCAGGCAAAAAAAACCGTACTCGTTACAGAACATTGTGAGAAATAGTGGACCAAAGTGAGACCAAAACCCATCAAAACAAATACAAAATCCTTTAACTACATGCCTGGCATAAAATGGCCTTAGTAAATATTTCATAACTCTGGCATCTCCAATACAACATAGTCTTCCTTTATACAGGTTCACATAATGGCCTCTCAGAGACTCCAACACATTCAGATCCTTTATGGAGGAAGTCCCCTACCATAGGTCACCTGGGACAAGAGGCTCCCTAAAACCAAGGAGGAATAGTCCAAGATCTTTTGTCTTTTATGACTCTAAAGTCAGCACCATGTAGACAACACTGTCATATTTGGCTCCAACCTTCAGTTGAAACTTGTGCCATATGAACCACATTAGCAACAGCTTTCAATTCCAGTTGTCTTCCAGAATAAGAAAATGCCTTCTGCCTTAGGTAAGTAGTAGTAAGGTTAACAGGGTATAGTCTAGACCTGAGGGCACACTTCCTTTTATTCCAATGAAGATTGGGTATTTTCTTAATGATACTATTCTTACCAACTTCAAATTTTCATCTAGAAGAAATATTGGGCTATGACATAAAGACTTTTCATGTTCTTTTCATTTGTAAACTGTAAATTTTAAATTTCTTCTATCTCATTTGGGTTACTTTTTTCATTGTAGCCTACCACAAGAGTAATTATTTGTAATAATATCACAGAACCAATGTCAGACTGTTTTGATATCTTCTCTCCCAAAGAAATTGATAAACTTTTTAAATTTAGCCTTAGATGAGTTCGTAAGACATAGGCAGAAACAGCCAGTTATACTCCACCACTCTGGCTATGTACTCATTAGTTTCAAAGTATTTTTTTCATTTTCATAACTTTAAATAACTTTTGCTTTTTGTAGCATAAAAATGAAAGACAAGCAGGCACCCACAGCTAAACAGTGAGCCAAACTCCTGGAATCCAGTTGTAGAGAGGGAGGAGTAATAAGAAAAGGGGTCAATACCAGGCTACAGAAACCAACAGAGAGCTTACTTGTACAAGAGGGAGCTCATGGATCCCCAGACTGATAGCTGGGAAACCAGCATAGGGCAGACCCAGACCCCTGGATGTGGGTGTTAGTTAGGAGGACTGGGCAGCCTACAAGGCCTTCAGTAATGGATCAGTGTTTATCCCTAATATACAAATGGACTTTGGGAGCCCATTCTACTTAGAGGAATACTCCCTCAGCCTAGACACATGGGGGAGGGCATGGTCTCTGCTCCAAATGATATTACAGACTTTGAAGACTCCTCATGAAAGGTCTCATTATCCCAGGAGAGCATAAAGGAGATGGAATGGAGGTTGGTGGGAGGAACAGGGGAGGAAGGGAGGGTGAGGGAACTGGGATTGACATGTAAAACAAGCTTGTTTCAAATTTAAATAAAAAATATTTAAAAATAATAGACCCAGAGACAGATATTGGGGTTCAAGCTTCAAGCTGAAGATCAGAGAGGCAAAACAGCCAAGCCAGTAGATCTTACTTCTACCAAGATAAAATAGCTATCCTGTCTCCAAGAATCCTAAAAGACAGAAATCCCTGAATTCCTGTCTCCTCCTCCTTTTACTCCTTCTCCACCCAGCCATATCCTTCTGTCTCTCCCTCTCTAGTGCTGAGATTAAAGGTGTGTAATCTGATCCCAAGTGCTGGGATCAAAGGTTTGCACTCTGTTACTCATTAAGACTGATTCAATCTCCTGTAGCCCTGAATGGTCATGAACTTAGAAAGACCCATCCACCTATCTCCTGAGTCCTGGTATTAAAGGTGTGTTCCACCTTTTCCTGGCTTCTATGGCTAACTAATATGGCTTCTTCTTTGCTATTTTAATCTCTAGTGATGCTAATAAATCATAAACAATATGTCACCACAGTTTATAACTATGGTTTTCAATTTTGCATTTATGGAATTTCTCTCTGAATAAATGTGTATGTCTCAGCATCTATGTATTTCTTGTGTTTTCCTTTGGCATTCTTTTATGTTTGCTTTGTCTTATTTATTACTATTATGATTATTATTATTACTTGTTTTTATTCTAATGAGAGAGAAAGGGCATGGGGATGGGGCAGGGGACATACTTTCATAATACAAATTTCCAAAACATTAAAAGTAAAAGGCGCTTCCTTTAATTTCTATAAACAGCCACAGATATCATCTCAACCACCTTGGAATCAAACTCCAGACAGCAGACCTAGCATCCTGTATCAGACTCAACTACAATGCCAAAGAATTTTTTGCTTCAAGAGACTAGCTCTCACAGCCTCCTGTAGCAGGAAGATGATCCTGTCTTTTCTTGTTAGGCCCACCTACACTACCCAAGAACCTCTTGTATTGAGGAAAAAAACAAAAAACCAGGACTCTCATGATTGTTGGAAAAAAGAAGAAGAAATAATCTAAAAGACCAAGAAAAAGAGCCTCCTCAATAGGATCTTGGCTGCAAAAAAGAGGTAAAAGAGTTGAATCACTCAGAATATATATATCATGAAAAGACCCAAATTTCAGAATATAGACATATAATATGAAGAAAAATACCATAGCAGATCTAGAAAGAATATTCTTAATAAAAACATAAAAGAAAAGTTCTCAAACTGCAAAGGGATCTATCTAGGTAAAAGGGATTTACAGAACATCAGACAGAACTAAAAATAAACTATCCATATTATAGCATAGATAAAACACCAAGCATAGTGACACACACTAAATCCAAATACTTAGGAAATTCAGACAAGTCGGTGTCTATGAGTTGGAGATGAAGATAGATCTCTATGTATTAAAAATTAGCCTGGTCTACAGAGTGAGTTCTAAGTCATCCAGGGCCACACAGTGAGACCCCCATCTGAAAACCTAAACAAAAGCCAAATACAAAAATAGCATATATATAAAAGAACAACCTACAGAAAGGGCATTGAAAACTTCAAAACAAACAGTTCATCTATAAAATTCATTTATAAAAGCAGTCATATCCGAATAACAACTGATTTCTCTGTAGATTTTTTTCATATGGTATATTTTGATCATATTCTTTCCCTTTCCACAACTTGTCCCATATCCTCTTCACCTCCATATCCACCCAACTTCATATTCTGTCTTTTTCCTCTCTCTCTCCACTGAGAAAAAGAAAACAAAACAGTGAAAACTCAAATCAGACAAATTAAAAAAAAAAAAGAAAAAAAGCTACAAGATTAAAAAATATTAAAGCATAAAACACTACAACAAAACAGTGCACATTGTGCTCATTTCTTGTTGGGCAAATAGTCCTGGGCATGTACTCTTCCCTGAGGTGTGGTTGCTATACGTAGTACCACTCCAATGGAGAAAGCTGGTTTTTCTCTTTTACAACAGGTATTAATTGCAAACAGCTTCTTGGTTAGGACTGGATTTGTGTGCACAAACCTGCTCAATGCTTGGATTTCGAATGGTTTAAATTTGTGCCGGTCTCAATTGTGCTGTCACAGTTTCTGGGAATTTATGTTTGTATTAATCCTAAGAATCATGTACCACCTGTGGTTCATACAATCTTTCTACCTCTTCATCTGAGACCTGAGGGGAGGAGTGTGACCTGGAAAAAAGTTTTGATAAATCACACTTGTCAACCCATCCTATAATATCCAGTAAAATTATCATTATTATTACCATTATCATTATTTTGTTTTTGAGATCATGTTTCTCTGTGTGAGGCATGACTTTCCTAGAATTCTCTCTGTAGAATACGTTGGCCTTGGAATCACATAGATCTGTCTGCTTCTGCCTTCTGAGTACTGGGATTAAGGATGTCCACCGCTACAAACCATTGAGAAAATCATTTTATAAAATTAAATTACAAATACAATTTTTCTATGACAAAATCAGATTAAAGGAATTTTATGGCCACTAAGCCAGACCTTCTGAACATACTAGAAGGAATACTTAAATCTGCTAAGAAGGAGTAGCCCACCTAAGAGATATAAGAGCAGAGATAATTCTGTCACTGTTAAGCAAAAGGGGTCTAAGAAAACATCAAGAAAGTAACAGGAATAATAATACAATTTTGATGTGGAATGTCCTTCTGGATGCTGCAAATATAGGTTGCTTTTATTGGTTGATGAATAAAGCTGATTTGACCAATGGCCAGCCAGAATAGAGACAGTTGGGAAATCCAAAGATATGGAAAGAAGGAAGGTGGAGTCAGGGAGATGCCATCCAGCCACCCAAGGAACAACATGCTAGAGCACCACTAATAAGCCATGGGCAATGTGGTGATACACAGCTTAATAAAAATTGGTTAATTTAAATGTAATAGCTAGTTAGTAATAATCCTGGGCCGTCAACCAAACATTTGTAATTAATATGAAGCCTCAGAGTGATTATTTTATAAGCAGCTGCTGAGTGGAAGTCAGGAGAAATAGCTCCAACTACAAATTAACTCTCAATACAAACAGGTTTACCTATAAAGAGAAGTAAAGTAGCAGATTATATTAGAGCATAGCATCCATCTTTCATTGCCCCAAGAAACCTATCCTCATTAACAAAAATAGACACTATCTTAAGATAGAAATAGTTCCATTTTTCTTGGAATACCTTTATTCATCTTTACAACATAAGAGCAAGTAATCAGAACTATTCTATCTAGCAAAATAGAAAACAGAACTAGTGAAAAGCAATAAGTAAGGTAATTTAATGCTTGTTGTGCTTCATAGTTATGTGCCAATGTGACATAATCTAACATTATTTCAGAAGAGATAAACTCAAATGAGCAAATTCTCTCACCAAATTGGCCTGTGAACAAACCTGTCGTACATTTTTCTTGATTGATGGTTGATATGGGAAGGCCTAGCTCAATGTGACCCGTGTCCCATTTGGGATGGTAGTCCTGAAAACAGTAAGAACTTAAGTTGAGAAAGTGATAATGAAAAAAAAAACTTGTAAGAAGCAGTCCTCTATAGCCTCTACATCAGTTCTTGTCTCCAGGTTCCTCTCCCAAGTTCCCAAGTTACTCCCCACAGTGATGAACTGTGACCTGGAAATGTAATCTGAAATAAACCCTTTCCTCCACAAATTGCCTCTGTTCATGGAGTTTTATCATAGGACTAGAAAGCTGACTGAAATACTATTTAAAGAAAGAAACTATAAAGAAGATATTACAATTTGAAAGCTATATACATCCCACAAAATGTCTGTACCCACTTTCATAAAACAAATATTACTAAATATAAGTCACAGATTAACATCAACAAAGGGTCAGTGAGTGACTTCATTATCCCATTTCCCAAAATAGGTGGGTAGCTTAGACAACAATAAAACAAAATATTGGAATTAAATCACAATATAAACCAAGTAGACAGGCTACATGTTAAGTCAAAAAGAAAGTCTCAATAAATATAAGAAAATATAAACAATATCCTACATTCCATCTGAACAAAATGGAATAAACTAACAATATCAATTGAAATTTCAAATATACATAACTTTGTGAAGATTCAACATCACACTACAGAATGATAGTTGACTCAAAATAGAAATAAGGAATAAAATTAAAAATTCATAGACTTTAAAAGATCCATAAAATCCAATGAGATAGGGGTAGTAATTTCAAAACTCCCAACTGAAAAATGCTAAGGGCCAGATAAATTCAGCTTAGGATTTTACCAGACCTTAAAGAAAAACTATTATCCTAAAACTTTTCCAAAAAGAAAAAGAAAAAGAACCCAGCAACAAAACCTTCAATCTGCAATATACCCTCCATGCAAGTTGTGCTGGAGCAATGGAGTCATGGACTGGTCTAATTTGAAGTCCACACTAAGACTGGTAACCATGCCTAATATTGTCTTTTTGATCAGGAACCAGACACTGGATAGCCCACACACATAGGACAGGAAAAATATCAATAACATGATTTCTAACGATATTCTACATTCTCATAGATTAGTTCCTAGCCCAATCATCATCAAAGAGGATTCCTCTGAAAGTTGATGGGAGAAGATGAAGAGACCCATAGCCAAACATTAGGCCAAGAAAGAGTCCAAATTGAATAGGAAATGAGAGGGAGAACTATAAAAGCCAGAGGAGTTAAAGATACCAGGAGAATACGACCACAGAATCAATTAAGCTGGACTTATGGGGGTTCAGAGACTAAAGCAACAATCACAGAGCAGGCATGGGTCCGAACCAAGTCCTCTACACATGTGTTGTAGTTGCTTAGCTTGGTATTCTTGTGGAACGCCTAACAGTGGGATTGAAGATATCTCTGAGTTTTTTGCCTCTTCTTGGGACCCTTTTCCTCCTACTGGGTTGCTTTGCCTAGCACTTGATATGAGGATTTGTGGTTAGACTTATTATATCTTGTAAAATCTTGTAATGCCCTGTTAATTTTATATCCGTCATACCAACTCTTTTCTGAAGGGAGACTGAGAAACAGTGGATCTAATGGAGAGGAGAGGTGGGGGTAGAAATGGGAGGAGTGATAGAAGAGAAACTGTGGTTGGAATGAATTGTATGAAAGAAGAATCAATATAAAAATAAACAAAAAAATGAACAATTCCACATTCTCTTTATGATGCCATTGTTATCCTAAAATTAAAACCAGACAAAGACAGAATGAAGAAATAAAATTATAGTGCAGCATATCTGGTGAACATCAATTCAACAGTTCTCAATAAAATACTTGCAAATTAAAAAAATGCAAAAATATCATCTACTATTATCTAGTCAGTATATATCAAAGATCATGGGATAGTTAAACATATTTAAATCAATAAATGTGATACACAACAAAATAATAGAAATCACATCATCATCTCATTAGAAGCAGAAAAGGCCTTTAACAAATCCAAAATCCCATTATGATGAAATTACTATAAAACCTATAAATACAGGGGATATATCAACATAATAAAAGCAATATTCAACAAGCCTGCAGCAATATCATGCTAAATGGAAGATAAACTTTAACTCTCCCCAATCTCATTCAAATAGTGTTTAATATCTCAAGTAGAACTTTTCTTATTAGGCAAAATAAGGAGATAAAAGGAATTCAAAAAGGAAAGGAAGAAGTCAAGAAATCTCTATTTGCAAATGACATGTTCATAAAAACTCTAAATATTTCACCAGAAAAACCCAATGAAATATATTCACCAAAGCAACAGAATACAAACTTAACTCACAAAAATCAGTATCCCTCCTATATGTACAGATGACAACCATATAGAAAAGGAAACAAGGAGAACAAGGCCATTAGCAGCATCTTGAAAAAAACTCCTAGATAAAATCTAACCAAGGAAGTAAAAGACATGAAAACATATAAAATATTATGACACTAGAAAAAAAATAAAGAAGATAACAGAAAATAGAAAGATTGTCCAGCTCATAGAAAGCAGAATTAGTTTTGAGCAAATGGACATCTTACCAACAACATCTGCAGATTAATTGCAATCCAAATCAAAATGTCAATGTGAACCTTTCTTCACATATATTGAAAAAGCATGAAGAGTGTTAGTGGCAAATGCCTTTAATCTCAGCACTAGGGAAGGAAGGGAGGTACATTTCTGTGTTTGAGACCAGCCTCATCTACAGAGTAAGTTTCAGGAAAGCTAGGGCTACACAGAGAAACCATATCATGAAAAAAACAAAATAATTGAAGAAGCAAACTTAAACTTTATATGGAAACACAAAATACCTAAAACAGACAAAACAATCCTGAACAATAAAATAGAGATGGAGTTATCACTGTCCATGATTTCAAGTTATATTTCAGAGCTATAGCAATAAAATCAGTATGGTACTGGCATAAAAACAGACACATTGATTAATGGAATAATAGTAAAGTCCCATATACAAGCCCAAGTTCCTACAGCCACTTAAGTCTTACAGACACAAAAATTAACATTTGATAAAATAAAGCATAATCAACAAATGCTGTCAATCAAAGTGTATACCTACATGTAGAATTATGAAACTGGAAAAAAAAGGACCTCAATACATAATATACCTTAAAACTGTTAGAAGAGAAACAGAGAATATACTTCAACTTACAGTCACAGGAAAGTATTTTCTGAAGAGAACCACGGTAGCATATGCCTCAATAACAATAATTAATAAATAGGGCCCTGTGAACTAAAAAAAAAAATCTGTGTGGCAAAAGACAGCAACACTTGAGTGAAGAAGCAACTGACAAAATTGAAAAAAAAAAAACATATCAGCTATATGCCTGGCACAAGGCTAATGTCTATACTATTTAAGGAGTGTGAAGACTAATACTAAGAAAACAATTACCCAATGAAATAGGCAGCATGGAGAGTAGATATGCAGCTTCATAAGTCTGTGTACCTTTCTGAATAACTCAGAAAAGTATAATATTCCCTAGGTTTATGTTTGATCTCTTTTCTAAGAGCATGCTTTGTCTGGTACTTTGGGCTTCCCTAATCTTTCTCTAAATCTCCTTTCCCTGCCATGTGGCTGTCTGCCACCATGTGGCTGACCTCCATTTGGGATTGACTCAAACAGCATGACTTTTCCTCCACTCTTCTCCATTATTTTCCTCTGGCCAGCTACTAAGATTTACAGTTTGTCTGCCCTAGTGTGTTTCTCTCTTAAACTCTCATAAAATTGTCCTCAATATAAAAAAAAAAAAACCTAGCAGGAAGAACATGTAACTAATCAGAGAATTCTCAAAAGAAGAAATACAGATAACTGAGAAATTATTTTTAATTTTCAACAGGCTTAGCCATCCAAGAAATGCAAAATAAAACAACTTTGAAATTTAATTTACCCCCAGTTAGGCTAACATAAAAATAATGACAGCAAAAGCTTTTGTGGAGATTGAGAAAAAATAATCTTTGTGTAATATTGCTGAGAATAAAAATACTAAAGCCTCTGTAGAAACCAATATGGAGATACTCAAAAAATTGATATTATGCATGATCTGTTATGCTACTCCAGAGGATATATTCAAATGACCCTATATCTTTCATTCAGAGATACTTTTAAATCAATGATTTTTTTTTATTCAGAATATCCAGGAATTAGAAAACAGCCCAGATGTCTATCAACAGATAAGTAAATAATGAAAATATGGTAATAAGCTGTAAAAATTAATTTGGGAAAACTATTAAAAATTAAGGAACTAGAATGATCATTCTGGGTAAGGAATCCCAGATGCTAGAAAACAAATACCACATATTTTCACTCATGTATAAATTCTAAGTAAATTTGAATATTCAGATATGTGTAATTAAATGAGAGTACCCATAAAATTTGTGAAATTAGTAAGCAGTCATTCATGAGAATTCAAGGAAATACAGTAGAATTCAGGAGATATGAAAGAGGAAAGCAAATAATGGAACAGCAGGGTTAAGTGGGATGGAGAATAAGAGGGCAGAATTTGAGAGGGAGTATAGACAGAGGTAACTAACACTACAGACCATTGAAAATGCCATAGAAAATATTCTGCTGTATATAATTTCTAAATACATGCATATACTTAAACAAAAAGGTTTTAAATGGAGTTACTCCAAAATGCAGAGACAAAGATACTCATATCCACCATTATATATAAAATTAAAATTCCTATGTCAATATGGGTTACCTATTTAAGTTCTTTGTCAATGATGTCCCATAGATGCCTGCAAACATTAAGAGCTATTGCCATTGGCCTTCAGATCCTATTGCTGAAAACACTATGCAGTTGAGTCATAGAAATGTAGAAATAAGTCAGTGGCCTAACAAGAGGCCTAGGAGCCAGGAAAGAGACAGAGAGTATCAGGGCAAACCCAGAGGCCTGGAAGTCAGCAGAGAGAGAGAGAGAAACACAAAGGCTGAGAGAGGCAGAGAGAGAGAGCGAGAGAGCCAGCAGCCAAGTGAGAGGCGCAGAAGACAGGAGAGAAAGAGAGCATCAGCAGCTGAGCAAGAGCCCTGGAAGCCAGAGGTGAGAGAGAGCATCAGTAGCCAAGAAGCATTGGGGCTTCCAGAAATTATCTTAATCCCCCATGGAGGAACACTCCCTTAACCTAGAGGCAAGAAGAAGTCCTAGACCCTACTTCAAATGACTTGACAAATTTACATGACCCCACCTGGATGGCATAGCCCTACAAGTGGAGTGGGGGGGAGGGGAGGGGAGGGTGGTCAGGGTACATGTGAGGGGAGAGAGAGGGTCAGAGGGAGCGAGGAAGGGAGAGGGAACTGGGATCAACATGTGAAATAAAAAAAAATTATAAAGTAAAAAAAAAAAAAAAAAGAAAGAAAGAAACCAAAGCTTAGTTATTCATCTAGTATCAGCTATGTTAGCAAAATCTTTATTACAATGAAGGGAATGTAATTTGCATCATGTGATTCAAATAATCATGGCAGATAACATTTCTATACACCTCACAGCATGTCCTTTTAATCAAACAGTATGTGTTCATGTGAAAAACTGCCTATGTACATATATTAATTTTTAATCCATGGCAACTGATTTTAATTGATGATGAAGAAGCTGTTTTAACAGTTACTGAAAACATTCCACTTAATAATGAATTAATAATGAATTTGCTGCCCTCATACAGAAGTAAGTTTATGTGCCACCCTCAGTGACCTGGCACCATACTTTCCTGCATAAGGGTGCTGATCCATGAGCAGTCCCCTGTGGTGTCTGAATCCCTGACATGTTGCTGAGGAAGCTCTTTGCCTTGCTTGAATAGCCCATGTAGAAGGCTCTTACAAAATCAATCCTATGGCATTTACTAAAATCAATCCCAACATGCTCCACAAATGGATACAATTCTACATAAATTATAAATTAACAATAAAAATAGGCCATCATACAAGCTAAAGGTAGATTTATCACCCTTATTCTGTGGACTTGATGATCTTATGGGTTTATCAAAATAACTAAGACTAATAAATGTATATTAAAACAACAAAAAAAATTAGAAGAGCCTGTAAGTGAGCCAGAAGACAGCATCAGTGCTGAGGTAGGTTACCATGACAGCAGTGGCCACCAGAAACTATATGGCCACTGGAGCCTCAGCCTCAACCTGGCCATCACCTGGAGGAGAGATCGCCACTGCCATGGCACCATCTGCATCTACAGAAGTGACCACCAACGTCAAGGCCAGACTTATACCAACATAAGAGACCATCTGAACCTTGGGCCTATCTAAACCTGGAAGAGCAATCACTGGAGGCTCAGCCCTTCCTGCACCTAACAGATTATTCAATTGATCCACAGCACCCAACTACATGAATAGAAGGAAGAGGGACTCCGTGAAGCACAGGTTCTACCTGTACTGATTATAGGACAAGAAAGGTAAACACAAGATAACAACACTCTCAATAACACAAAGAACAGTACAGCATCACCAGAAACTAGTGGTTATACATCAACAAGACCTGAATATCCCAATGCAGGGAAAGCAGAAAAAAATCATTAAACATAATGTTATGAAGGTGAATGAGGCCCTTAAAGAGGAAATGAAAACTTCCCTTAAAGAAATGGAAGAAAAGACAAACAAAAATTTGGAAGAGATCAATAAATCCCTTTAAGAAAACCTAGAAATCAAATAAGAGAAGGAAGGTATTCAAGACTTAAAATATGAAATAGAGACAATTAAGAAAACACAAATTGAGGGAACTCCAGAAATGCAATATATGGGTGAATGAGCAGGAACTACAGATACAAGCATAAACAACAGAATAAAATAGATGAAAGAGAGAACCTCAAGTGTTGAAGATACAATCGAAGAAATAGATTCATCAGTAAAAGAAAACATTAAATAAGACAAATACTTAATCTGGGACACCATGAAAAGACTGAGCCTAATAGTAAATGAGATAGAGGAAAGAGAAGTCTAGAAGATATTAAAAAAAAACATAAAATAAAACTTTCCCAACTTAAAGAAAAACATGCCTATAAAAGTACAAGAAGCTTATAGAACATCAATTTGACTGAAGCAAAAAAAAAAAAAAAAAAAAAAAAAAGAAAAAAAAAAGAAAAAGAAAAAAGAAAAAAAGAAAAAAAGATTTCCTCACCACATAATAATCAAAATACTAAACATACAGGAAAAAGAATATTAAGGGCTGAGAAGTAAAGTGGCCAAATAACATATAAAGGCAAACCTGTCAGAATTACACCTGACTATTCAGTAGGAACAATGAAAGACAAAAATGTCCTGGTCAGAGTGTTATCTACAAACTAAGAGACCATGGATCCCAGGCTAGCCTACATATCTAGATAATATTTCAATTACCATAGACAGAGAAAAACAATATATTTGATAGCATAACTGATTTACCCCACCACAAATCCAGCCCTACAGAAAGTGCTAGAAGGAAAACTCCAACCCAAGGAAGGTAACTACATACACAAATACATAGGCAATAGATAATCTCCTACCAGCAAATCCCTAAGAAGAGAAACATGCAAGCAATACCACCATCAATATCAAAACAGAAAGTAACAGGAACTAGCAATCACTGGTAATTATTATCCCTGAATACCAAGTGACTCAATCATCTATAAAAAGAAACAGACCAACAGATTGGATACAAAAACAGAATCTATCCTGCTGCATACAAGAAACACACCTCAACTACAAAGACAGACACTGTGTCAGAGTAAAGGGTTCGGAAAGATTTTCTAATAAGTGGACTTAAGAAACAAGCTGGTGCAGCATCATAATATCTAACAAAATAAATTTTAAATTAAATTAGTCAAAAGAGATAAAGTCATTTCACATTTGTCACAGGAAAAATCCATCAGGATGAAGTCTCAATCCTAAGCATCTATGCGCCAAATACAAGGTCACTCTTGTTTGTAAAAGAAACATTACTAAAACTTAAATCACACATCAAGCCCCATACACTAACAGTGGGAAACTTCAACACTCCACTCTCACCTCTGGACAGGTCTCCCATTCAGAAATTTAACACTAGACCTGCTTATCCATGCAGGACCACCCTGAGTCCCCTACTGGCTGATCTCTGACCCCCATTACTGGGCCTCTGCTGGAGGTGAGTCTGGGACCAGTTCAGGTTGAATCTCCCACAGAAGCTTCTCTGGGAACTCCCTGGATTGGCCCCGAATCTCACACTTCCCTATGTCCTGTCTCCAGTGAGAACACTCCTGGTGCTCTGATACACACCTACCACTCCCCCCCCCCAGTGAAGAGCCTGTCCTCCCTCCACACTGTGCCATTCCCTGCCCACTGTCCCACCACTCTGGTTGAGCACTAGAACAGATCCAACAATTCTGCCACCTTCTGGGAACATCCTAGAGCTGCTCTGAGCAGATTAGACCCTCCTATCCATGAGGAACCACCCTGAAACCAACCTAGCTGATCTCTGACCCCCACTGCTGTCCTCTGAGGGAACTCCAGGCCACTGCCAGAGATCCACCTATCTACTAGAGAACCACCCTAAATATTCTCCTGGCTGATCTCTGACCCCAACAGCCTGTCCTCTGTGGGAGCTCCAGGCCACTGCCACAGATCCACCAATATCCACTGAATCATCCTGAGTCCCTGCTTGCTGGATCTTTGATCTCTATCGCTGGGTCTCTGCTCAAGCCTGATCTTTAATACGCATCATTGGGATCCTGCCTGAGGAGAGACATCATAGAGAGCATAGACCACCCAGAGCTACAGACATCGATCTTCTGACCCCCCTAAGCCTGCCAGGGGAGTAGCATCGAGACAGAGAGACCCCACCGGCACCCACTGGAAGAAGAAATGGGAAGACAGCATTACAAGAAAACACCTAACAATAGAAAGACAAAAATGACACCACCAGAATCTAGGGACTCTACACCAACTAGACCTGAATAGCCCAAAGCAAATGAAGCAGAAGAGAAGGACTTGAAATAATATCTGCATAAAAATGATAGAAGTCTTCAAAGACAATGTGAGAAAATCCCTTAAATAAATGGAAGAAAAAAAAACAAACAAAAAATTGGAAGAAATAGAGGAAAAGTCTGCACATAAAAAAAAAAATGCGAGAAATGAACATAACTCTTATAGAAAGTAAGGAACGCCAAGAAAAAACAATCAAACAGGTGAAGGAAACAGTTCAAGACTTGAAAACTGAACTGGGCAAATGATCAGAAACTACAGACAAAAGAATACAACAGAATACAAGAGATGGACCAGAGAATCTCAGGTGCTGAAGATAAACTAGAGGAAATAGATTCATAGACCAAAGAAAATCTTAAATCCAACAAATCCTTAACACAAAACATCCAGGAAGTGTGGGACACTGTGAAAAGGCCAAACTAAAGAATAATAGCCATAGAAGAAGGGCAAAAGCCCAGCTGAAAGGTGCAGATAACATATTCAACAAAATCATTGAAGAAAACTTTCCCAATCTGAAGAAGGACACACCCATGGAAGTGCAAGAAGCATACTGAACACCAAATAGACGAGATCAAAGAAAAAAGACTCCCTGGACACATAATAATCAAAGTGCCTAACATACAGAATAAAGAAAGAATAGTAAGAGCAGCAAAGGAAAAAGGACAGGTAACATATAAAGGCAGACGTATCAAAATTACACCTGACTTCTCCATGGAAACTCTCAAGGTCAGAAGGTCCTAGATAGATGTTCTACATGTAATAAGAGCTCACGGATGCCAGCCCAGGCTACTATACCCAGAAAAATGCTCAATCACTGTGGACAGGGAATACAAGATATTTAATGACAAAGCTAGATTTTCACAATACATATCTACAAATCCAGCCCTACAGAAAGTACTGGAAGGAAAACTCAAACCCAGAAAACTCAAACCCAGAAAGACATAGGCAATAGATAATCCCACTTCACCAGAATCAAAAAGTAAAGCAGGGCAAATATATTCACAATACCACAGCCAACAACAAATCCAAAACAAACAATCATTAACAATCAATGGTCCTTACTTTCCCTCAACATTAATGGTCTTAACTCACCTATAAAAAGTCATGGGCTAACAGAATGTATAAGAAGACAGAATCCATCCTTCTGCTACATACAAGAAACACATCTAAGCTTCAAAGACAGACATTACCTCAGGGTAACAGATTGTGAAAAGATCTTCCAATCGAATGGACACAAGAAGCAAGCAGGTGTGGCTATCCTAATATCTAACAAATTAGACTTCAAACCAAAATTATTCAAAATAGATGAACAAGGTAATTTTAAGTTCAGCACAGGAGAAACCCATCAGCACAAAGTCTCCATTCTGAACAACTATGCCCCAAATACAAAGGCACCCACATGCATAAAAAGAAACATTACTAAAACTCAAAGCTCACATGGAACCTCACACACTTATATTGGGAGACTTCAGCACTCAACTCTCGCCACTAGACAGGACCACCTATCAGAAACTTAACAAAGAAACAAAAGGAATAACAAGGTTATGTTTCAATTGGGTTTAACAAACATCTATAGAACATCCCATCCCATCACAGAAGAACATAACATCTTCTCTGCTCCACATGGGACCTTCTCTAAAATCGACCACCTACTAGCTGGCATGACAAACCACCTCACCATATATAAAAAAATTGGAATTGTCCCCTCTATCTTATCAGAGCACCATGTTTGGAAGTTGGAATTCAACAACACAAATCGCAGAAACACTAAACACTCATGGAAATTAAACAATGTGAAATTGCACCATAACTGTGTCAAGGAAGAAATAAAGAAATTAAGGACTTCCTAAAATTCAATGAGAATGAGGACACAACATACCTGAACTAATGGGACACCATGAAAAGCAGTTCTACAATGGAAGTTCATTGCACTAAGTACCCATATGAAGAAAACAGAGGATAGTCACATCAGAGAATTAACAGCACAACTAAAAGCCTTGGAACAAAAGAAAACAAACACACCCCAGAGGAGTAGACAGCAATAAATAATAAATTTAAGGGCTTAAAACTATAAAGTAGAAACCAGGAAATCAAGACAAAAAAATCAATGCAACAAAGAGTTGGGTTTTCGAGAAAATCAATAAGATGGAAAAACCTTTATCCACACTAACCAAAAAGCAGAGAGAGAACATGCAAAAAACAGATTCAGAAACAAAAAGGGTGACATAACAACCAACACTGAGGAAATCCAGACAATTTTCAGGTCATAATTTGATAAACTGTACTCCACATAATTTGTAAATTCAATGGAAATGGACAAATTTTGGGGTAACTATCACTTACCAAATTAAATCAAGAACAGGCAAAGAACTTAAATAGACCTATGACCCCTAATGAAATAGAAGTAGTCATCAAGAGCCTCCCAACCACAACAAAAGCCCAGGGCCACAGTGCATAATTCTACCAGAAATTCAAGGAAGCGCTAATACCAATACTCCTCAAATATTCCATGCAATTGAAACAGAAGGTTCATTACAAAACTCTTTTTACCAGGCCACAATCACCTGTTGTTCGTACCCAAACAACACAAAAACCCAACTACTAACAAAGAAATCAACAGACCAATATCTCTCGTGAACAATGCAAAAAGATGCAATATAATACTGGTAAACCAAATCCAAGAACACATAGAGAAATCATCCACAATGAACAAGTACGCTTCACCCCTGTGTTGCAAAGATGGTTTAACATATAAAAATCTCTCAATGTGATCCACCATATAAACAAACTGAAAAAGAAAATCACATGATCATCTCCCTAGATGCTGAAAAAGCCTTTGAAAAAATTCAACACAATTTCAGGATAACGGTCTTGGAGAGATCAGGGATAACAGGAACATACCTAAACTAATAAAAGCAATATACAGGAAAACAACAGCCAACATCAAACTGAATGAAGAGACGCTTAAGGCGATTCCTCTACAATCAGGAACAAAATAAGATTGTCCTCTCTCTCCATATCTCTTCAATATTGTACTTGAATGTCTAGCTAAAGCAGTAAGACAATGAAAGGAGTTCAAGGGGATGCAAATTGGAAAGGAAGAAGTCAAACTTTCTCTATTTGCAGATGATATCATAGTTTACGTATGTGATCCAAAAAACTCTACCATGGAACACATACAGCAGATAAACACCTTCACCAAAGTAGCAGCATACAAGATAAACTCAAAAAAATCAGTAGCCCTACTATATCTGATGACAAAGGGGTGAGAAAGAAATCATAGAAACATCACCCTTTACAACATATCTAACAAACAACATAAAATATCTTGGGGTAATGGTTACCAATACAGGGAAAGACCTATATAGCAAGAACTTAGTGTCTTTAAAGAAATAAATTAAAGAAGACACTAGAAAATGGAAAGATCTCCCATGCTCTTGGATAGGTAGGATAAACATAGTAAAAATGGCAATTTGCAAAAAGCCATCTACAGATCAATGCAGTCCCCATTAATATCCCAGCACAATACTTCACTGACCTTGAAAGGATAATAATCAACTTTATATGGAAAATCAAAAGACCCAGGATAGCCAAAGCAACCATATACAACAAAGGAACTTGAGGAGGCATCACTATCCCCAAACTTAAGCTCTATTACAGAGTGATAGTCCTGAAAACAGCCTGGTATTGGCACAAAAATAGACAGGTAGACCAATGGAATCAAATTGAAAATCCTGAAAATAACCCACACACCTACAAACACCTGATTTTTGACAAAGCACCTAAAAGTATACAATGGGAGAATGAAAGCATCTTCAACAAATGGTGCTGGCACAACTGGATGATGGTGTGTAGAAGACTTCAGATAGATCCATGTCTATGGCCATGCACAAAACTCAAGTCCAAATGGATCAAAGACCTAAACATAAATCCATCTACACTGAATGTCTCAGAAATTAAAGTGGGAGGTACCCTTGCACAAATTGTTACAGGAGTCTGCTTCCTCAACATAACTCCAGTAGTACAGTGTCTGAGAAGGACAATTAATAAATGAGACCTCTTCAAGCTTAGAAGATTCTGTAAGGCAAAGAAAAAAGTGGACAAGACCAAACAGCAGCCCACAGACTGGGAAAAGATCTTCACTAATCCTACATCTGATAGAGGGCTGATCTTCAGAATATAAAAGCAACTCAAGAAACTAGTCAACAAAGCATTAAATTCCCCTATTAAAAATTGGGTACAAAACTGAATAGAGAATTCTCAATAGAGGAAATCAAGAAGGATGAAAGACACTTCAGAAAGTGCTCACCATCCTTATCTATCATGGAAATGCAAATCAAAACAACTTTGAAATACCATCTTACTCCTGCAGAATGGCTAAAATTGGAAACATCAATGATAACTTATTCTGGAGAGAATGTGCAGGAAGGGGAACACTCCTCCACTGCTGGTGTGAGTGGAAATTATGTACAGCCTCAAGAAAATGGGAATCAGTCTACCAAAGGATCAGGCACTCTTAGGCATATATCCAAATGGTCCACATCCATGCAACAAAGACATCTGTTCTACTATGTTCATAATAGCATTATTTGTAATAGCAAGAACTTAGAAGAGACCTAGATGCCCCTCAACTAAAGAGTGGATAAAGAAGATGTGGCACATCTACACAATGGAATGCTACTCTGTGGGAAAAAAGCAATGGAATCTTGAAATTCACAGGCAAGTGGATGGAACGTGAAGAACCCATACTGAAGGAGGTATCCCAGTCACAAAAAGAGGATCATGATAATGTACTCACTCATATATGTATTTTAGACATAGAACCAAGGATCACCAGTCTACAATTCACACCACCAGAGAAAGTAGGATACAAGCAGGACTCTAAGAGAGTCATAAATTCCCTCACCAAAAGGGTAAAAAGACAAGATCTCCTCAGCATACAGAGAGTGGGGGTGGGGGCTGTGAGTAGAGAGCGAACTAGGAGAAAGAGATGGGGAGGGGAAGAAAGCACCTAGGAGTCAGGGGAGGAATAGATGAGAGAAAAAGAGAAGAGAGATAGAGATACCATAAAAGAGTGAGCCCTTATAGGTTTGAAGAGAAAAGTGACTGTAGAAAATAGTCCAGAGTCTTACAAGACTGACCCCGACTAACAATTTGAGCAACAGTGGAAAGGCTTGCATAATTGCCCTTTTCTGATAATGAGATTAATGCCTTACTTATCCACCATTATAGAGCCCTAATCTAGTAGCTGATGAAAACTGAAGCAGACACCTACAGCTAAACACTGAGCCAAACTGGAATCCAGATGCAGAGAGGGATGACAAGACCAGGCTACAGAAACCCACAGAGACTGCTGACCTGAACAAGGACAAGCCAATGGGCCTCCAGACTGCTAGCCTGGAATCCAGCATTGGACAGACTCAGACCCCCTTGAACATGGGTCTCAGTTAGAAGGCCTGGGAAGTCTAAGGACCTCTGACAGTGGAACCAGGATGTTTCTCTCTCTAGTGCACAAAAGGACTTTGGGAGCACATTCCTCATGGAGGGATACTCCCTTAACCTAGAGGCAGGAGGGAGGCCCTAGTGCCTACTCCAAATGACTTGACAGATTTTCTTGACCCCTCCTAGAAGGCACCACCCTCCCTGTGAAAAGGGGGGATGGGATCAGAGGGTGGTTGGGGGGGTTATGGGATGGAGGGAAGATGAGAGGGAAGAAGGAAGGGAGGGAGGGAAGGAGAAGGAAATGGGATCGGTATGTAAAATAAGAAAGGAAGAAAGAAATGAAGGAAGTATGGAAGGAAGGAAGGAAGGAAGGAAGGAAGGAAGGAAGGAAGGAAGGAAGGAAAAGAAAAACATAAAATTACAATGCCCCAGGTTTGTTTTGTTTTGGTTTTGGTTCTTTTGTTTGTTTGTTTTGTTTTTTGTTTTTTTCTCGACTGCTTCTAAATATAACAGTTTTTTCTTTGTTTTGTTTTACCAAGAAAGCAGATGATCTTTGCCTAGAAAGTTGATCAAGTTAACTATTATTTAGAAAATGATAATAAATACTATTTACATGTTATTTCTCATCACATTTTGAGCATTTGATGGAAATTATCTCATTTATTCATCATATTGACCTTACTGTGATTCTCTAGTTTTACAAGTAAGGAAATTAAGGGTCAGAAAGGTACTGTTACTTGTCAAAATCACACTGATTGAAAGCTTTAATTTGGGGATTGAAGGTAGTAATCTGACATTTAATCCCAAAATAAAGTAGTAAAAATTAACTAGAAGTTTGTGGCCTCTGGATCATATTTATTTATTTCTCATTCACCCATTCTTATTTGCCAAGTGTGGAATGCTAATAAAGTTACACAAATTCACTGTCTCTGGTTTTCCTCGTCTGCAAAATTGATATAATCATATACACATTGGCTAAAAGTTGGAAGAAGTCAATAAAATCAATTTTGTAAGTGTGGAAATGTTTGGGTCTAACATATACTTTGCTCAATAAATTTTATTTAACAAGGCTGATTACAAAGAACAAAGCAAAGAACCTTGTTCAAACTGGGCATGATGGCACATACTTATAATTCTAGTACTTCACAAGTGCAGGCATGGCCCAAAGGGATAAAGGCCAACTTGGTCTGCATATTGAGTCTGAATGGCTAGACTACATAATAATGTGTCTCACAACAAAACTAAAACTTCAAAAAAAAAAAAACAGTAGTGTGGATTTTCTCCATTTGAGACTGGAAGAGAACTGATTCAAAAAGAGAGAATATAATGTTGCAAAATAAAATAGTAGTAGTATTGTAGTAATGAACACAAAACTCCAGAAATATTTCTGTTTTAAGCCAATGTCATTTTAACAGCATTTAGTCCTAAGCCTGCTATTTTAAGTAGTTACATCCTTAAGCAAGTTGCTTGATCATAGATTTACCTTTTAATGTAATGGGATGACTTACCCAAAGAGTACTGTGAAGCTTAAATGCATCAATGCAAAGGAAATTCTTAGAACAGAAAGTGTCTTTTTGTCTAAGGTGCACTCAACTGTTTCTGGTTAGTACTAGTTGTTTCAGAATCAGGAGGAGAATTGTTTGAACAAGTTTGGAAAGTGTGATCCCAGGATTTTGGAGTTTATATCATTACATAGTTTGTCTTTAAAAACAAAACAAAACAAAACAACAACAACAAAAACAGAATTAAGGCAGTCATTCAACTTTTTTCTAAATTGAGCTTTTCAAACCCATCATCATTACTTCAGGCTTCTTTCTGGGAGCTAGTATATCTCACATGACTGTTTTTGCACATAGAATAGAACAAAGGCTGGGGAACAGAAAGGAATCATGTTTTCCTGGAACATTGTGAAAATTAAGGTAGAGCTAGAAAGAAAGTTCTTGTCTGTCCTATACATTCTCTTACTAATGAAGAGACAAAACTGGGACTGGTGGTATGTAAATATAATCCCAATTTCATGGATATTGTAACAACAGAATAATGAGTTCAAGACCTCCTTGGGCTACATAGAAATTTAAATATCAGTCTATGAATCTTAAAGAGAGTATTTCTCAAAAGAAATATTTGTAAATGTTGGGGATAGCTCATTGGAAGAGCATTTGTTTAGCATGTGCAAGGCAGTAAGTAAAATCTCCAGAATCATGAAAGAAAACTTGCTGAGTACATATAAAATGTCATGTACAAATACATAGTCACTGCAAAATTTTGACAATGTTGTTTAAATTAACATTTACCTATTCTAGAGTAATCATAGGAGTTTTGCTGCTTGTGTTATGTACTACTTAGAAGTAATAGTGCAAAACTACCAATCATAAAGTGGGGAGAAAAACAGACTTGGGAAGCTATTAGTGTGAAACAGAGTATATGAGCTATTATGCATGGTCAAGGAGGTTCCTTAAGGCAGTCAAATGACAATAGTGAGGAAATGCTTCAACTCTGACAAAAGTCTGATCAGATTTCTGGCAGGAGTTTTTGATAACCATTTCTGGGTTTTGAATTGGAAATTCATCAAAAGTAGGGGCCACAGAGAACAGCATGACACCTTGGAATTAGAAAAGCTGAGTGACAAGAAGCTCTGTTTGGGGCTTTTTCTCTCCATTTTTCAGTTTTGAACTACACAATTTTGTAAACCTCATAACTAAAAATAATCAAAAAAAATGGCAGAAAGCCAAAATTAATACTAAAATAAACGTTCGGGGTATATGCATGCCACAGAAATGTATACTGTATATGAGAGGAAGTACATCAGAAAGCTGGCATTTCTGATGTTTGAGACTACAGAAAAAGACGTACTGTAGCGCCCTCTGCTGAATCCTCATGCTTATTTTTGTAAATTCTGGTGACGCAGTTTCGGATTTAAATCTAAAATGTCAAGGACCCTACACCACAGACATCTCGGGGTCGCTTGCAGCAGCTGC
Source organism: Phodopus roborovskii (assembly GCF_943737965.1). Lineage (NCBI taxonomy): Eukaryota > Metazoa > Chordata > Mammalia > Rodentia > Cricetidae > Phodopus > Phodopus roborovskii. The sequence continues at coordinate 190,923 of NW_026125956.1, read as the reverse complement.
AATGAGAGGCTCAGTCAACCTTATGTCTGGTTTGGGGTTGCTGTCCACTAGGCAGTAAGCTCACATTCTGGGAAAACAAGATGTCCCTAAGCATAAGAAATGAAGCTGTTGTTACAGACCAATATCCAGCAGGCGGAGGTAGAGGGCAACAAGAAGGCTTCAGCTACTAGGAAATTTCTAGAACTGAGCTGCGATATCAGAGTTTAAAGCCGCATTCCAGTTTAGAATTGACTGGAATTAATCTTTGGAGGTGGATTTTTTTTTTTATTATTTTTCATAGGCGTTCCGAGAGTGACTTACACTGCAAGGGTTTTAGGCAGTGGTGTAATGGACAGTAAATACACACACACATTTTTGCACTTTTGGAAATTTCTGTCTTAATCTATCACTACATTTTCCAAAAAGATTCAGTGAGTGCTTGCCTTAGACGACAGAACCCTGGGCCACAGATAGCATTCCATAATGAATATGCAGAATTATAGAGTCAAACTCTTTCTAATAGTTACTCAGCTTGTTCCTACATTGGTGATCTTAGCTTAGCTGTGAGAAAATTGCTTCATATCTAAAATGGGGTTAATAACAGCACTGATGAAATAGCTAGTGAAAAGCAGTTTAGGCTTCCCAAAGAATTAAGGAACTCTTGGCAACATTATGATACCTCATGCTGATACAAAGACTCTCAAATTTCATTAATTCATTAGCTCTTAATTACAGTTGTATGAAATGTCTTTGCACATAAGGGAACTTGAGGTAGACAGGCTAAATAACTTGCACAAAATCATGCAACCAAGTTAATGGCAAAATGGGATCCTAGAAAAATATGAAAAAAAAATACTCTACCAGATTTGGGCCTAGTTCTCCTTCTGTTTTATCTTGATGAACTGCTATAAAGTCCTTAAATCCTGACTCTGAATTTAATATGATATAATTCATAATTCATGTATTTACAATAAGTAAAATATATTTTGGAAGAATTCAGTGTATCTAATAGAAAGATAACTTCATTACAATGTGGGTCATAAATGTTAAGAATTCTCAGAGGTTTCACATGTTTGAAAACTTTCTTATATCAATAATGATATATGGTATGCATACCCAATATGTCTTTAGCTATAAAGGAGAATGAAGTTATGTGGTTGGATGAAACTAAAGACAATTATATTAAGCAAACTTAGAAATCTCAAATATACACATATTGTTGTTTTCCTTGTGGTTCCTGAATCTTACATAAATGTAAAAATAATATATGTATATATGATGAACGTAGAAATACAACTAATACAACTATCTTGAGGACAATGAAGAGTTCTAGGAGGGTGAAGGAAGGAGTGGCTAAGAATGTATAGAGAGTAATATACTTAAAGTATCAATATGTTTTTGTATGATAATATCCTTATATAGCACACTTCCATGTCCAATAAATACATAAAATTATTTTTCTTTGACACAGGTTCTCACTATGTAGTTCTGACTGTCCTAGGACTCACTACGGCTGACCTCAAACTCACAAAGCTACACCTGCCTCTCCCTCCTAAATTCTAGGGTTAAAGGCATGATGTTTTCCTCTAATATTTATGCCTTCACTCTCCCTGTGTAGTTGGTTAGCTTTACAGTACCAGGCATGATATGCCACCTGTTGAATGAGACTTAAATCCAACTAGACAGCTGTTGGTCTCTGCCAAAAAAAGAGTATCACTATTTTATCCTTAGGGATATATTGTCATGCTGTTTATTGCCATGGTTTATAGACATCATGGCTCAGTAGGACCATTCACTGTTCCCAGTTCTTAGAAGATTTCATAGCACTTTCCAATTCTAGGAAAGCTAGTCTGCAAATGGTAGCTTTCAGGGTGGATAGAGTTTAGATATTCCAATTCCTATGTTCAAATGGATGGTGTCTTTGGCAATTGAACTTACCTTCAATCTCTAGGAGGCAACAAAGGGCAACATCAATAGCCTATATTTTTTTGAGAATCTTGTAGATTCCATAAAACAACAAATCAAAAGAAAGGTTTCTTATATCAGGTACCAGGGTTCTTGTTAGATATCCTTTGACTCTTGTGAGAAAAAAAAATTAGCTCAGGTGGCTTAGTTTCATGTAAACTATATATGTATATGTCATACATACATTTATATTATTAAATGCAAATATAATTACTACTCATGATGCTTTAAAGTATACTTAGTGCTATTTTTTCCTCCTACCATCCTCTCCATTTGTATTGACTTCCCATACACCCTTAATTAAAGTCTAGCCTGTGTTTCTAATTTTCTGCTTTGTATCATTTTACCCTGCTGTTTTCCTCTATAGTGTTCCCCTGATAACTGACTCTATGTTCTGCCTAGTCCTGCAGCCATTTAGTCCCAAATAAACACACAGAGGCTTATATTAATTATAAGGTATTTGGCCGACAGCTTGACTTCTTATTTGCTAGCTCTCTCTTAATTATTAACCAATTTCCATTAAACTATGTATTGCCATGAGGCTTACCTGTAATGCACTGGCTTGTTACTCCTTTGGTGGATAATTGGTGACACCCTGGTGAACCTCTCTCTGTTTCCTCTTCTCAGAATTCTCCTAGTCTGATAGCCCTACCTCTACCTGCCTGGATACTGGCCAATCAGCATTTATTCGTCAACCAAAAAGAGAAACATATATTCACAGCATACAGAAGGACATCCCCCATTATTCCCCATATAGTATTTCCCCTGTTTTTATAAATCAAGTTTATTACTCATAAATGAAAATTTGGAACTAGGAATTTGAATGAGAAATAACAGGTGATGTTTGTCTCTGTGTCTTAGCTTAGTATACTCAACATAATATTTCTACTTCCATTCATTTAACTGCAAATATTTTTACAGCTATCTTTACTATGTTCCATAATATATATGTACCCCATTTCATTATTCACTTAGCAGTTGAAGAGCATTTAGGTTCTTCCATTTTCTAACTGCGGTGAAAAGATTAGCAACAAACTTGGCTGGAAATTTTTGATACATTATTTTGACGTAAGTTCATAGTGGAAGAAGTGGGACATAGGGAGTTACTCAAAATAAAATATATGAGCTGGTAAGGAAGAAAAAGAAAGGATGTGCTTTGTTTTGCTTTTTTTTTAATTTCTGAATTGAACTAGTAACTAAATGGTGGTGATGTTTTGAGTTGTGAACAATATGAGGAAAGTGTTTGGCATGCAGTAAGGTAATTCAATTTGAGATGGTACATTATATAAAATCAGTTTTGATTTGTTAAAGTATAACAAAATAATAGTACTTATTGAAACAAGCGGCATATTAATTTAAGTCAGGCTTCGTTGTTGGAAACTAGAATATGGGTGAAATCACACAAATAGATTCAGATAATAAGGTAGTCAAAACATGATTCTCAAAGATGATTAACATTCAGATACTTGGTAGGGGGTTAGACATTGACAATGAAGACTGATGTATATTGTGTAGAGACATGAAAGGTAATCTAGTAGCACCTGATGTCTCTGAAGTCAAAAGAGGGGTATATTCTAGAAAAGGAAACCGGCTAAATAATATGAGAAGTAAAGAATATGCCCATTGGAATTATTGCATAAAATTCACTGAGAATTTGCAATAGTTATGGCTGAATTATTGATTTTGGGGGAAGAAAAAACAAAATTAACACATATGTCACAGACTCATAGAACTTTCTTCATTTTTATATTCATTTATAAAATTTTGAGAATCTACTATATAATGACTGTGTGTCATGAACTTGTCCTTATTATCTCAAGCTCCTTGAAAATTTTCAGTTCCTTTACCCATGTCATTTTCAATCTTAGAACATAACTGTACTGGCTAGTTTTATGTCACCTTGACACAAACTGGAGTTACCTGAAAGGAGGTAAACTCATTTGAGAAAATGTATCCATATGATCAAACTGTAGGACGTTTTCTTTTTAATTAGTGATTGATGTGAGAAAAGGACCCAATCCATTACAGGTGATGCCATTCTTGCAGTGATCATCCTAAATTATGTTAGAAAGCAAGCTGAGGAAGTCATGTCGAGCAAACCAATAAGCTGCATCCCTCTGCATCAGTTCCTGTTTCCAGGTTTCTTACTTGCTTTAGTTCGTGTCTTGCCTTCCTTCAATGATGGACTATATAGAAGTATAAGCCAAAGAAACCCTTTCCTCACCAATTTTTGTCATTGTGTTTCATGATAGCAATAGCAACTCTAACTGAGATAATAAGATATTCTTGGAGGTACCCAGACATAAAGATTCCACCAACTCAATCATAACTGCAGTGGGGCATGTACCTAGCCAAACATAATTATTTATTAAACAGTCTCTGGTTTTGAATCTATTGATGCACCTTCTTTCTGCACTTCCATGCATATGTTAAAGGATAAGATGACATCTGTATCTATAGGCATTAAGTATTTTACTCAACTACTTTTTTTTTTTTGCAAATGATTCTAAAATATCACAGCCTTTGTTTTTATCATAGCTACATTTGTGGAAGGGTTATGTCAATTCTAATGTTTGGATCAAGAAGTCTACACCATATAACATTAAATTTTGAAAACAGCATGTAGTATAAATATAAAGAAAATTACACAATAGATTATTACTAAGTTATTTTAAAGATAAAAATAATGAAATTTGCAGGAAAAGGGATAGAACTAGAAAGAAAAATCCTTGGTGAACTAACTTAGACCCAGAAATGCAAGCATGGTATGTACTCAATTATAAGTTGATATTAGCTATAAAGTAAAGGATATGCATGGTAAAATCCAAAGACCTAGATAGCCTAAGGAACAAGGAGGATTCAAAGTAGATGCATGGATCTCCATGGGAGGGGGAAATGGAATAGATTTTTCTGCTGGGGTGGAGAAGAGCAGGAGTGAGAACAGGATAGATCAGGCAGATGGTAGGGAGAAATTGAGGGAGAGAGTACTAGGAGAGATACCTGGAATGGGGGGCATTCTAAGGGTACTATGGAAACCTAGTGCAATGAAAACCTGTGGAATCTATGAGGGTGACCCTACCAAAGATTCCTAATGATGGGGAATACAGAAGCTGAATTGGCCCCCTTTTGTGACCAGGCAAGGCTTACAGTGGTGGAACTGTGACATCAACCAAGCCACAAAATTTTTGACCTACAATTTGTCTTGCCTACATCAGATGTACTGTGGTAAAGGTGCAAGAGAACTTGTGGGAGAGGCCAATTATCAATTGATCCAAATTGAGACACACTCCACAAGAGGGACTGCCCTAAACACTACTGACCAAAAAATGTCAATGAAATTATTCCTAATGATATTCTGCTATACTCATAGACCAGAACCTAGCATAATCATCAACAAAGTGGCTTCAACTTGCAACTGATGGGAACAGAAAAAGAGACTGATAGGCAACTATTAAGCAGAGTTCAGAGAAACTACAGTAGATTGGGGGTAAAGATTGTAGGAGTCAGAGAGGTCAAGTATAGCACAAGAGCATGGTGTGCAGAATCAACTAACCTGGATTCACAGGTATCACCAAGACTGAAATGACAATCAGGGAACTTGAACAAGTCTCAGTTATTTCCCCTGCATCTATGTTATGGTTGCGTAGCTTGATGTTCATATGGGACTGCTAACAATATGAGTGGGGATTGTATCTGACTCTTATCTGATTTTGAAACCCTTCTAATGGGTTTCCATACTCAGCCTTGAAATTAGGGTTTGTGCCTAGTCTTACTGTGACTTGCTATGCCATGTTTAGTTGACATCCCTGGGAATCCTGCTCTTTGCTGAAGAGAAACAGAGGAATAGATCCCCTGGGGAGATGAGAAGGGGATAGTGGAAGGAGTGGGGGGAGAAGAAGCTGGTCAGCATCTAATATATGAAAGAAGAATTAAAAAAATAAGAAAACATATAATAACCATAGTATTGATTAGTAAGAGTAAAAGTTGTTGCTATGGCTTGAATATCAGTCACCTTCCAAGCTCATTTAACAGTCTTAAAATTGGAGATGGGTAAGAAAATTCTAGGTTATTGAGGTTCTACTTTCATAAATAGATTAATGCTGTTATCACAAGAGTAAATTTTCTATGAAAAAGTATGTCTGAATGCCTATTGCTGCTCCATACCCAAGAGTTTCATTCTTTCTTGCTCTTCATCCTTCAGCTATGGCTGTCAGGGGCAAAGGTTCCTAACAAAAGCTGGTGACTTTACTACTAGCTTCAGAGTAGTAATCAATAAGTTTCTGTTCAGTGAAATTTGCCGAACATGATATTCTATAATAGTAGCAACAAAAAAAAAAAAAAAAAAAAAAAAAAAAAGAGAGAAAAGAAAAGAAAAAGAAAAAGAAAAAAAAAGAAAGAAAGAAAAGAAATCAATAAAAGGAGCTGTTTTTTTTGTTGTTGTTGTTTCCCCCCAGGCCAAGAAAGTAGACAAGATTTTAATAGTGTTTTCAGGAAGTAAAAAGAGATGACATAAATAACACAAATAAATAGGATTAGGATACCAGGAAGTTTAGAATAAGCTGTCAGGTAGTTAAAATCAATGAAAGGAAGAATCCCCTGTTTAAATGGGAGCTTTGAGTAATTTTCTAAGCTATATTGGAGTGGTTTTATATATATACATATATACATACATATATATATATGTATGTATATATATATGTGTGTGTGTGTGTGTGTGTGTGTGTATGCAATATTTAAAACTGGTGCATTTTTAAATTTGGAATAAGGAAGTTTTTGTAAGGCACAAATAGAAAAAACTAAATTTCTTCATTTCATTTCCTGATGTTGTAAAATATCCCAACAAACACAACTTTAAAGTTTAAAGCATTTTAAAGAAAGTGCTTGTTGTTTTCTTTTTTCCACTCTAGTTTGTAGTCTATCATAAAGTGCAAGTCAAAACAAAAACTTGAAGCAGCTAGTGATATTCTCAGTCAGAATGAAGAGAAAATTGCATGCATGCATTACTGTACAATTTTTTCCATGTTTATATGGTACAAATTCATACCCAAGAAATGGTGCTGCCCACAAGAAGCAGACCTTCTTGTTTCAATTAATATAATCAATCAATTCTCCACAGATATGCCTACAGGCTAACCTAATGTATAAAATTATTTATTCAGACTTTCTTCCCAGGTGATTTTATATTTTGTTAAGTGGACAATTAAAACCAACCACCACAATTCCATCCCTGCTAACTTGACAAACACATCACTTTAAGTGATAACCTTTCGCACCTTGTCTCCAGAGTCTCACTGTTTTTCATATAAAATACTATCCAACTGTCATAGCTCCTAATGTCTTTAGAAATTCTAACTCTTTAAAGGGACTTTCTTCAAGGACTATGATCATGCCACATGATACCTGGTCTGTGTTCATCTATGAGCCCATCAGATTTGTATCTTTGCCTTCAACGTACCATATGAATGGCATTGCTAATTTCTGCTGTTAGCTCAAGATGCAGCCTACCTAGCTCCTCTTTACTACCACCTTATCAGCTTTACAGTTGTGGTCCTGGGGAGAAAGTTTCTGAGCATATTGCTTATGAGCATCAGGAAAATCCTTTAGCACAGGCATATTCTTCCTTTAAGGGGATCCTTAAAAAAAGAAAAGAAAAAAACAGCTTACTTGAGGGGCAGGGCTTTGCTTTTCAGACAATTCTTCCATTCTCTCAGTGTTGTACAGGAGGTTTCTATGTGATGCTGGTTATCTATAAATTACTGTTACTATATCAGCATTAGTTTAAATACATTTTTGTCTTGAAATCTCTTCTGTGAAATAAGTCCATTCATTGCCTTAAATTCATCTTGAGTTTTTTGGAACACATGTAGAATGGAAATATATGTCTTGGTCAAAACATCACAGAAAATAATCCATATCCCAATTCCTAATAGAGTCCTTATTACTTTCTGAAACTTCATGAGTGAAGTTTTAGCTGACTCCTTTTCTTTCATAATTCTTATGTTCCAAGCTCCCACAAGAATGGTTCATTTAGCTCTGTCCATTAGAACTCAATGGCTTATAATTTATTTGGTTAAGTTTATGACAACAGCTCTATTCTCTCAGTACAAATCTCTCTACTACTTTTTACAGGAACATAATTAGCACTTCTTGTCACTGTGAGACCATCAGAGAATGTACTTTTACAAAACAATTTGTTTCATCATTGCACAGTATATTATTGAACCAAAACAATATTTGTTGTTTGTTGTATACCAAACTTTTCTTATAAAAAGCACCAATCTACTTGCAAGTAAATGAATAAGATTGCAAGGTGTCAGTCAAAGGGCCAATGAGATGAAAAGAACATTCACAAAAGAAATAAAGGAGACTACAAAACTTGACAATATGTCAATCTCACTTATATTAAGAGTAGGAACACAAAATCAAGAAACCAGTTTTTAGCTACAGGATGTGAAAAAGATTTAAGCTTCACAACACTATTAAAAAAAACCCTTGGCTAGTTGAGAAATTCGATGTAAATTAATATAACCACATTTCAGGAAACAATCCAGCAATGTACACTAACATTATGTTAATTATTTCTTTTTACTAATACTTCCACTTAATAAAATTGTTGTAGATAATAATTACAAAATGTGCAGAATGTGATATTTGTGGGTGATATTTTGCTAATACAAGGTTTTTAGTATTTAAAAATTGAAAAAAAAATGAGATATTCATAGGTAAGAAAATAGTCACATAAACTGGGACAAACTCATGCATGTTCCAGGCCCTCCGCAAAATAGAAAACAATGTGTAATTAACATCTCAGATACCACTGAGATACAAATTAAAACTACATTGATATTTCATCTTATTCAAGTCAAAATAATTAAATATAATAATAATAATAATAATAATAATAATAAATGACAGCAAATGCTGGCATGGATTTGGGGAAATGGGAACCATTATTAGCTGTTAGTGACAGCACAAACTTGGTGGACTCAATATGGAAATCAGTGTGGAGGTTCCTCAAAAAACTAGGAATAGATTTATCACATGACACAGCTATCATACTCCTGGGCATATACCTAAAGTATTGTATCATATATCAGATATTTGCTCACCTATGTTCATAGTTACTCTCTATTCACAGTATCCAAGAAATGGAAACAGCCTAAATGCCCATCAAATGATGAATGGATAATGAAAATGGAATTTTATTAATCTATGAAGAAAATGAAGTTAGAAGTCTTGAATATAAATAGGTTTGAAAATAATTATTCTGCGACCAACCAAACCCAGAAATACAAACCCCACAACATCTTTCTCATATGCATATAAGAGCATTGAAAATTTAGAAGTTTGTTAATTTCATTACTAATAAATGTCAGGAAACTAATAAGGCATTATGGGAAATTTTAAGGGGATAAGGAGATAGATTAACATAGAGACCTACAACTGGTTAACATGCATAGACTAAGGAAATATAGAATTCTCAGCTTGAACTTGGACAAATATATTACTCCCTTTATCCCATGGTTCAGTGATTATAATGAGATAGACAGAGGAAAGATTTTTAGAAGAAAGTGGTACTTATAGATTATTGTAGAAAACAGTATTTTCTGGACATGAAAACGCTATTACACATACAAAATTACAGACCTGCTCAATACCAACCCATACAAAATCTCAGCCTGAATGTAGAAGGGGAATCACAACAGAGGATCTATTAACAGCAAATGGCTGCTGTGAGAGGGCAAATCAGTTTTCTTCTGGGCTATGGCTCCTGAATGGCTAATCATGCTCCAAAACACAATATGCACATACTGGCATTACTAAGAGGATTAATTAGAGAGGTAAGTAAAAGAACACATAAAATTAAAACAGAAATTGGTGGAAAGTGTAAATTAGGAATTGGAGAGGTAAGGATCTTGGACTTGATCAATACTCATTTTTGTTTATAAAATTCTCAAGTAATAAAAAATAAAATTACATATGTGTATATAATGTGTCTTAATCATATCCATTATTCTCTCTCTCCCTTCAACTCCTCTTGACATCTCAAAATATTTCACATCTCTCTATAAATTTTATCTTTTTATATAAATCACTGAGTCAAATTAATGCTACCCATAGGCATGTGAGTCTGGTGTCATCCACAAAAGCATGTGTAATCTACAAATTTCTGCACCAAAAAGAAAAGCAGCTCTCCATAAATTGACAGCCATAACTTTACATTAACTCATCAACTGTAGGTGCTACACCAGCAACCACCTCAATGCTTGAATTCTTAGCACTCTTGATCTTGAGGTCTTGTGTGAGGAACTGCAACTTCTGTGGGTTCATATGTGTAATATTCATTTCCGGTCTAGAGTCTATCATTTCACAAAATTACTCCCTGTTCTCTGGTTATCATGGTGTTTCTGCTCCCACTTCTGTGATGTTCCCTGAGCCTTGGGGGTTGACATACATACTGACATGTGATGTTCTCTGAATGGTAACAGACTCACATTCACTTATTCCCAATGCTTTATTTTTTTTCCATTTTTTTTTGTTTCATTTTATATTCCAACCACAGTTCTCCCTCCTACCTCTCCACCCACTCCCGTTGACTCCTCCCACAACCCACCTTAGCCCTATCATGCCACCAATCCACTTCTTCTGAAGAGTAAAGGCTCCCATGAGGAGTTAACATAGTCTGGAACAATAGGTGGGAGCAACCTTGGCCCCTCTCTCATGCATTAAGACTGAGCATGGAATCCCACCATAGGGAATAGGCTCCAACTAGCTAGCTAATGTAACATACTGGGATTATATTGTGGAACTACTGCCTCTGAGCACGGCATCCAAACCTAAGGAATGGACTCCAACAAGGTACCTTATATGTCAGGTTTGTTTCATGGTCCTACTGCCAGGGGCTCCTCAGCTAGTCCAAGCTTCACAACTGTCTACCACATATGGAGGGCCTAGTTCTGTCCTCTGGAGTATCCAGAGTTGTAGGGCTAGAGTTCATGATTTTCCATGAGCTTGGTTCAGCTGTCTCTGTAGATTCCCCATCATGATGTTGCCATCTCTTGACCATTAGTTCCCTCCTGCCTCTCTTTGCCTGTATTCCTGGAGGTCAACCTTGTTCTTTGTTGTGGATCTCTGGGTCTGGTTCCCTCAATTACTGGATGAGGGCTCATGTTTGTCTTTCTGAATCTTTGTACCTCACTCAGGATGTTTATTTTCCTGAAAATTTGCCTGAAAATTTTATTATGTCAACATTTTTTATCACTGAGTAGTACTCCATTGTATAAATGTACCACATTTTCCTTGTCTATTCATCAGTTGAGCAGCATTAGGTTATTTCCAGGTCCTGGCTATTATGAACAAGACAAGGATGTCCACTCTTCCCTATTCAGTATAGTACTAGAAGTTCTAGCTAGAGCAATAAGACAACAAAAGGAGATCAGAGGGATAAAAATTGGAATTAAGTCAAACTATCACTATTCGTAGATTATATGATAGTATAAAAAAGTGACCCCAAGTACTCTACCCAGGAACTCCTACAGCTGAAAAACAACTTCAGTAATGTTGTGGGATACAAGAATAACTCAAAAAATCAATAGCCCTTCTATATACAAATGATAAAAGGACTGAGAAAGAAATCAGTGAAACATCATCCTTTACAATAGCCACAAACATAAAGTATCTTGGGGTAACACTAACCAAACAAGTTCCTGTATGACAGGAACTTTAAGTCCTTAAAAAATGATACAATGTTTTAAAAAATCATGATCTCTGCATTAAACATTGTCCTCTGCAATAAGAAGCTTTCTAGACTAAGGTTGAGAACAGCATAAATCTATGGTGATAAGCATACATATTTAGAAGAGAGTTTGACAGCATGGCAGATTAAATGAACAGACATGACTTCTTATTTATCAGGCCTCAAATCCAATCAAGAGAGAACTAGTTTACCTCCATAAATTCATATGCCACCATTATACCAGTAGGCACATCTTACCTCATAGGTCATGAGTGTACCATGCAGGATCTAGTGTTCAGTGAGACCATTGAATTCTTTTCTCCCCTAGTAATTTCTAGGACTATTAGGCTATCTGTAGGAAGAGGGTTTCCTTATTAGCCGGGCATTGGTAGCACATGCCTTTAATCCCAACACTCAGGAGGCAGGGGCAGTCAGATCTCTGTGAGTTTGAAGCCAGCCTGGTTTACAGAGTGAGTTTCAGGACAGGCTCCAAAGCAATACAGAGCAATCCTGCCTTGAAAAAAGAAATCAGTTCAGTATTTATTTCTCTTTTTTTCCTGCGACCAAAGTTAGTATCTTCACGAACAGTATCTTACTATCTAGTTGTGATGTGCATCAGTAACAATGGCAAGGGCCTGTGTTGTTTTGACTTAATTCCTTACCAATAACTCATAGGAAGGTAATCATGCACAAGATTTTAATGAATTTCATGCTGGGAGCATGAGAGGTAATTCATATTTTCTAGATGCATCATTGTTCATCCATGTGGGATAACTCTCTTAAAACTATTTTTCGAAATTGTGCTTTAGTTAATTTAATGGATGGGTCAATCTGAACTAAAGATGGATGAAGAAACTTTATGAATCTTCACAAGCACATAAACTAATTTATTTTTTAGAGAACATTTGAACCAAAATCTTCATAAATGAGCCTCACGAACAAGAGGCAAATGCTCTACCACTGAGCCACAGTCTAGAACTTGTTAGACTATGAAATTTCTTGCCTAATTGGTTTACAGGATATAATGCAATTCTTTTTTACTGATATCCTAACCCAGTAAGTTGACAACAGGCAATTTTATTTGCCTAAAAATAAGTGGAAGTTGAAAATTTCCAGTAATTCTTCTTCACCTCAGTATTCTTGCCTACTTTTGTTTATGATACTTTAATTTCCTCATCTTGGAGTGTCATACCTTTGTGAGGAAATGTCACTGGACTTTAAACCTAGTAAGATAATTAGCCATAATAGTTCTTATAAGGGATAGTTAAACTCATCAAGAACTAAATTGCTTAAGACTCGACTAAATATTTAGTATTTAACATGACTACTGATTTAGAGACAGACACATGATCAAATGATCCAGTGAGACTTAAGGATTTTCATTCAACAATTGAGATATTTCCTGTTTATGGACAAGAAATTGTGTAGATATAAAACACTTGTGGCTTGAAAGGCCTCTTGAAAGAAGCCTAAGGTAAATTTTTAAAAAGTAGAAAATAAAGTGGAAAATACTTTGTCCTGATGATATAACTCAAATCCTTAGACAAAGTCATCCATGAAGCCATATTGCCTAGACTATGTTCTTACACTTTCAACAAACATTTTCTGAATTATTTTTAAATGCCTATTAATTTTATCTATTTGTTTATTAATATTATTTTATTAAATACATAAGTATTTTATTTTAAAATTTTATTTATTCTGTGTGTGCATGTGTGTGTGCCTGTGTATGTTCGTGTGTGTGTGTGTGTGTGTGTGTGTGTGTCTGTACTTGTATGCCATGGTATGTGTGTGTGGTCTTCTATGTCTCAATAGATTTTATGAAACAAACTTAGTTCATTAGCCTTTGTATCAAGTATCTTTAATTGCTGATCTATCTGTCTCTGTGTCCTAAGTCCCTAATTTGTTACAGAGATACATGTTTTGGGGAACTTAGACTTCTTCAAAAAGTGTGCCTATTAGCAAGAAGTTTGTATATACACATTTTCTGTAACAGGCACTGTTTTGTGCATAGCAACACCATAGTAAACAATGTAGATATGGCTCTCTGACTTCATTATAAAGGTCAATAAGTTCCTTTTTTTCTAAACCTATAAGAGTTTGGTTTTCTTACCTGAACTTAAATAGTAATGATCAACACAAAGAGTGTGAGGGAGTTTTTAGTGTTACATTGCATGACATTTGTTTACAAAGTTTTTAGCACAATGGCTAGCATGTAGTAATGGCTAATGGATGATTTTATCTCTGTATCTGTGCCATTTCTAATATACTCAAGTGACCATTATACATATTATTCTATTTTATGAATATATATCAATTAATGCATTTTACCATTCCCAACATTCCATAATATATCATCTTTAGTAATATGTCATTTCAGCATATCTACAGAGGTGCTGCCAAGGACAAAGGCATGAGAAAAGAATATTTGAACTCTAGACAATTCCTTCTAAAAGGTTCTCTTCCAAACATGCTTCAGACTGGGTAGATAATCACTGTCTTAAAGGGATATACAGTTGCAGTAGTCTTGTGATAAGGGTTGACTCATGTTCATACAATTTGTATTTGAAGACTGTAACTTCAGTTTACAAGCATTATAGAAGACCTCTAAATTTCACTTTCTTAGCATTTAAAATAGGATTGAAAATTCTCTTAAACCTTGAATGTTCTGTGCTCTTCAATGAAAAAGCTATTAACTAAAGATGTGTGACTACTATGCAGCAAGACACATCAAAGCATCTCAAAATCTATGCATTCTACTTTCATCAACTTGTGTGACACAAGTTTTTAGTCTTTTTTATATGTCTTTGGTCTGCCCTCACATATCATGTTACATACTTTCACAGACTCTTCAAAAAGCTTGTCTCTCTATACTCTATGTCCTCTTGATTGGAAAAATATCCTCCAATTTGATACCCTTCTCAGATTATAATGTTTATCTTTCTTTCCCTTAATTACGTCAATAATCTCTCCTTACAGTAAAAGTCACCGCAATCCAGTATACACTCTCACTACTTCTCTGAGAGAGTTTTGGTAAACATAATCAACTACATCAACTACCTCTTTAATGTTAGAACTGGAAGTCTCTACAGAAAACTTGCCTGTTTAGCCTTTGTTCTACAGAATTGAGTCTGATTAAAGCGCTTTTGACTTTGGGAAAACATATCTTAAGGACTTAATCTCTCATCATTTCTTCTCTTTGTCTTATGCTTGTAGACTTCTCTTAACGTACTTAAAAGATTATTGTGCCTAGAGGTTTTACCTCCTTTTCTGCTTATTACTCTATGTATAGACAGTAGATGTTCCTAACTATTGACAATTTTTTTACACCAGTGAATAACTATAAAGGTCCTAAATCAAGACTGTTAAATTGAAATGGTTTCTCCACCTCTTTTAATATTGTTAATCTCCCCTAAGCTTTAGTTTCCACATTAGTAAACATAGTACCAGTGTGCTTACAAAATAAGATCTTTGTGAGGATTAAATGAGAAAGTATTTTTGAAGTGCTAATTGTGTAATAATTTTTGAGTCTGTCTAATACTATGTCCACTTAACAGAATAATATTAGTAGCTTATACTCTAAGGCCTATAATCTATGAAGCCGCAGGGACTTGACACTAATATATATGTCAGATACATGTTTTATCTTATGAGGAAGACCTTAAACATAATCAAACTATGGTTGGTTTTGCCCATGATATCTGTGTCAGTATTTTACCAGTGTGCATTTCTTCTTTTTTTAAAAAAATGTATTTTATTATTTTTATATAAGTGTTTGCCTGTATGCATGTCTATGCAACTTGTGCATGCCTGGCTCACATAAAATCCAGAAGAAAGGCATCTCCTGGAACTAGAGTTACAAATGGTTGTGAACTGCCCTGTGTGTCCTGGGAATCAAAACAAGGTTCTATAGAAGATCAGCACAGTTATTAATTACTGAACCATGGCTCAGAATTCATGGCTGGGTAATATCAGTGATTAATTTCCAACTCTAGTACTGTGAATAACTCTTTCCATTATAGTGAAAGCTAGCTAGTAAGGCTAAACATTCCATCTGAGTGCTACCTTGATTTCTCCATATTCTATAACCCAAGTATATTGTATTTTTACCAATAGTCTATCATCAAGTTTTGTAAGGTAAAAAGTACCAATGGAAATAGCCCAAATCCCAGATCAGTAACAGAGAGCAGATAGAGCAGAATGAAAATGTCTTCAAACTAAGGAAAAATATATCCATAGAGATACAAAAAGTATTCAGAATACCAAATAGACAAGAAAAATTCCTTATAGTGTGTCATAGTTAAAATACTAAATACACAGAAAAAGGATATCAAAAAAAAAGCAAGAGGAAAAAAATCACATATATAGAAAAATCCATCAGAATAAAAGCTGTTTTCTCAATGGAAATGTTGAAAGCCAGAAGCATCCAGAGAAATGTCATTCAAGTTGTAAAACGCCATGATGGCTTCCATAGATGACTGTACCTAAGAAAACCATCTTCCATGGTTAACAAGGGAAGATAAATTTTACATAGTACAAATAGGCTAAAAGATTTCATGTCCATGAAATGAGACTTAAAATGAAACGAAAATACTTTGGACTGAAGAAAAGAATAAGAGTAACCAAGTAACTGTAGAAAGAAAACAAATCAAGTTATAATGCTGAAAAACAAACTAAGTAAAAACAGTACAGAAAACAACAAAACACACACACATACACACAAATGAGTGTAATTAACATATACCTTTCAGCAATAACTATAAATATTGATGACTTCCAAACTACACAGGCTATCTGAGTTGATTAAGAAACATAATCAAACATTGTTACCTATAAGAAACTCAGCTTTAACAATAGGTACCACCTTAAAAGGAAAGGATGGGGAAAATGTATCCCAAACAAATAGAATCAAGAAAGAACCAGGCTGTGGTATCTTCATGTAGAATAAAACTAAAATCAATCATAAGAGAAAAAGAATGGAAATTTAATCTAATCAAGAAACAATTAGTAAAGAAAACAATCCTAAAGCTACATGTGGGAGGATACAACACACAGACACACACACATACTCTCTCTCTCACACACACACACCTACCTACTCATATCAGATGGGGAACTCAGGAGAGATCAGACTACAGATACCATCAAAATCCAACTCTGTGACCCAATTCCATTTATAAGAAATTACTTGAAGGAATATGGATGGGGGATTATTTACAGAAGCAGAAATGATTTAAAGACAGCATCAGCAAATCCATCCTATTGGTAACAGCTAAAAGCACAAAAGGTGGAAGCCTGAATTAGAGCACAATGTGCAGCCTACAGGTGGCTAAACAGATTGGAGAGTATCCTTTTTAGGTAGGACAGATGGTCTGAGTATCTTGCAGACTGTGCAGATTTTGTTTCTTCTAGTCATTCTAGCAGTTGCTGCTTCTTTCAGGCTGCTTGACTTGCCTTCCTCTACTGTTTATACACACATGGTAAGGGAGAAGCCTAGTGTATTTGTTCAGTTTCAGGAGCTTATTGGAGCTGTTTTGAGTTGTCTATGTCCTGACTTGATGGAACTTCCTTACAGCATGAAGTGTTTCACTTGCCTCTATCTTCTTCTAAATATCCTGGTATTTTAGTTTCCCTTTATATCCTGTATCTGAAGATGTTTTCAAGAAATTGCTACACAGCTGCACCAAAACGCTGGGATATTCAGTCCTTGGAAAGCATATAACAACTTCTGATTTTAAAAGATATACTTTTAGGGCTTTGAGAGTTCTCCACAGTTATTTGTAGAGTGGCTAGAGTGGTTTTCAATTCTGTCAAAGGTGAATGAGGGTTAAATTTCCAACATTTGTTGCTTGTTGCTTTATTGATCTTTGCCATTCTGACTGCGTAAAATAAAATATCAACATTGTATTGGTTTAAAATTCCTTAATGTGTAAGTACAGTGAACATTTTTTTAGTAATTTTTAGCCATTTTTTTCCTTTGAGAACTCTATGTTCATAAGCCAGGCCCATTAAAAATATTTCTATTATTTTTAGTACAATATATAGATCATGTTTCCCTCCTTCAACTCATCCAAGGTCTTCCTGTAAGTGTCACAAACATGAGGAGAAAGGAATCCGCAAATTAAGTGTCTCAGATCTGAATGGAAAGGTATCTTGGCATTTGGAAACCAAGAAGTACCACAAAGTCACACTGCACAGCAAACCACACAAAAGTGATTTATTGGGAAAGACACAAGAGGGTGGCTACCTCTGCTCTGGAGAGAAGTAGCCGAGATCTAAGTAGGAGGCAGGTTTATAAGGGGTTGGTTGTGGGTGGATATTTCCAGGGTTGGGGATTGGTGGGATTTTAGGTCCTGAGCTTGAGGAGAGATGAGTGATTGGTAGGTTTTCAAGCTCAGGTATTGGTGGATTTTCAATACTGGGAAGTGAGCTCAGACATTTTCCCTACAACAACCATCTCCCTTACATTACAAATTCACATTTTTCTCTCTTTCAATGCACCCATTACTGTCTGCCTCTCTCTCAAAAATGTATGAAAAATTTAAACAAAAGAGTCATAAATAAACACAGGGTGCAGTGGCACATGCCTTTAATACCAGCACTTGGGATGCAGACACAAGCAGATCTCTGTAATTTCAAAGCCAGCCTGATGTACAGAGTGAGTTCCAAGACAGGTAAAAGTTACACAGAGAAACCCTGTCTCAAAAAAGAAAAGCACAAAAGGAAAAGAAATAGAAGAATAAAAAAGTTACATAAAAGTGGAAAATACACAGAGTGTCTGGATACTGCATCCCATTGAGTTATCTTTGAAATGTTTGACTGCTGAGGAAACAGCAACAACTGCTAAAATAAATACTGCTGGATTAATCCAATTTATATATTTTAAAAGTGTCATGACTTGAAATTTTAAGTATACGTTACTTTGGAAAAGAGATTTTATTTATGTTTCCACAGAAAATGAAAATATGATTTTTTCCAGATTAATATGATTTTATGAACCAAGAACCTCTGACCCAATGTCCAAGATGATCTAACATTCAAAACAGCTGGAACAAGGCAGCCTTGCAGACCACCACAGCCAGGATTTCTGGGTATTATTAGGATACCCATGGTGTTACTGAGTCCCCAACCATCAGGAAAGAATTTGGAGAAAATGATGCCCACATTCCCTAATATTGTCTATAAATATTTGTTTTCATTTCATTG
Source organism: Phodopus roborovskii (assembly GCF_943737965.1). NCBI lineage: Eukaryota > Metazoa > Chordata > Mammalia > Rodentia > Cricetidae > Phodopus > Phodopus roborovskii. The sequence goes on along the minus strand of NW_026125956.1, from coordinate 172,037 downwards.
GGGTTGGTTATAAATGGTTAGTGATTGATCCACGCAGAACCACCTTGAGTCCCAGCGTGCCTGATCTTTGACCCCCCCCCCCCATTGTCGGACTTCTGCCAGAGGGTCCTGCCAGACAAGAGACCTCCTAGAGAGCTTGAACCACCTAGAGCTACAGACATGGAACTCCTGACCCACCTATGCCCAAGAGGAGAGTAGCTTGGGAACAGAGAGAGACTCCACCTGCACCCACAGGAAGAAGTGATAGGAATATAGCAATACAAGAAAACACCCAACAGTAGAGAAATAAGCATGATGCCACCAGAATCTAGGGACTCTACACCAACTAGACATGAACAATTCAAAGCAGACGAAGCAGAAGAGAATGACTTAAAAATATAACTTCATAAAAATGATAGAGGCCCTCAAAGACGAATTGAGAAAATCCTTTAAAGATATGGAAGAAACAACAAACAAAAAAATTGCAAGGAATGAATAAAGCTCTTGAAGAAAGTAAGGAAAGCCAAGAAAAAAATTAAACAAGTGAAGGAAACAGTTCAAGACTAGAAAACTGAAATAGAAACAATAAACAAACACAACCTGACAGAATGCTGGAAATAGAAATACTGGGCAAATGATCAGGAACATCAGATGCAAGCATAACCAACAGATTACAAGAGATGGAAGAGAGAATCTTAGGTGCTGTAGATAAACTAGAGGAATTAGATTCATCAACCAAAGAAAATCTTCATTCCAATAAATCCTTAATACAAATATCCAGGAAATGTGGAACACTGTGAAAAGGCCAAACCTAAGAATAATAGGCATAGAAGAAGGCAAAGAAGCCCAGCTCAAAGGTGCAGAAAACATGCAACAAAATCATTGAAGTAAACTTTCCCAATGTGAAGAAGTACATGCCCATGAAACTACAAGAAGCATACCAGACACCAAATAGACTGGACCAAAGAAAAAGACCCCCACAGCACATAATAATCAAAACACATAACATACAAAATAAAGAAAGAATATTAAGAGCAGGGAAGGAAAAGGGACAGCTAACATATAAAGGCAGACCTATCAAAATTACATCAGACTTCTCCATGGAATCTCTCAGGGCCAGAAGGTCCTGGGTAGATGTTCTACAAGTACTAAGAATCCATGGACAACAGCCCAGACTACTATACCCAGCCAAATTCTCTATCATTATAGATGAGAATACAAGATATTCAATGACAAAGCTGGATTTTCACAATACATATCTACAAATACAGCTCTACCAAAAGTTCTGGAAGGAAATTCCAAACCAAGGAAGTCACAAAGACATAGGCAATAGATAATCCCACTTCACCAGAAACCCAGGGTAAACCAGGGCAAATATATTCACAATACCACCAACAACAACATTCTAAAATAAGCAAGCATTAACAATCAATGGTCCTTACTTTCTCTCAACATTAATGGTTTAACTGGCTTATAAAAACACACAGGCTAACAGAATGAACACGAAGGCAAAATCCATCCTTCTGCTGCATATAAGAAGCACATCTAAGCTTCAAAAACAGGCATTACATCAGGGTAAAGTGTTGGGCAAAGACCTTCTAATAAAATGGATCCAAGAAGCATGCAGGTGTAGCTGTCATAATATCTAACAAGTTAAACTTCAAACCAAAATCAATCAAAAGAGATGAAGAAGGTCATTTCATATTCAGCACAGAAGAAATCTATCAGCAAAAAGTCTCAATTCTGAACGTCTATGCCCCAAATACACAGGAGCCCACATTCAGAAAAAATGCTACTAAAACTCAAAGCTCATATAAAACCTTGCACATTCATAGTGAGATACTTCAACACCCCACTATCACCACTAGACAGGAACACCAGATAGCAACTTAACAATAAAACAACAGAAATAACAGAAGTTAAGTCTCTAATGTGTTTATCAGACACAGAACACTCCAAACACAAAAGAATATACCTTCTCTGCTCCACATGGAACCTTCTCTAATATCGACCACATATTAGGCAACATAACAAACCACAACATATACAAAAAAAAAAAAATTGTAGCAGTCTGCTGTATCTTAACAGACCACCATGGTTTAAAGTTGGAATTCAACAACACAAATCACAGAAACCTTACAAACTCATGGAAACTGAACAATGCACAATTGCACCATACCTGTGTTACAAGGAGTTTTCCCTGCCAGCCTTTGACCCACCACAGTGACAGCCCCAGTTAATACACAGAGACTCTGTATTAGATATAATGCTGTTGGCCAGGTACTAGTTTCTTATCAGCTAGCTCTGTCTTAAAAATTAACCAATTTCTATTAATCTAAGTATTTCCAGGTGGTCTCCTCTTACAAGACAGTGAGGCTGGCGTTCTGCTCTCTCCAGTCTCTACATGCTGACTCCTCCTTACTACTTCCTCCTTCTCTCCTAGTCCCACCTATCTTGCTTTCCTATTGGCCAATAGTGCTTTATTCATTAACCCATAAGAGAAACATATTTACAAAATGACACCTCCCATCAATACCTGGGTCAATTAAGTAAAAAAGAAAAAAAATTAAAGACTTCCAAGAATTCAATGAGAATGAGGACAAAACATAGCCAAACTTATGGGACACCTTGAAAGCAGTGCTACCAGAGAAGTTCATTGCACTAAGTGCCCATATGAAGAAAGATGACGATAGTCACATTAGAGAACTAACAGCACAACCAGGAATACAATACAAAAAGACAATACAATAAAGAAATGGTGTTTTGAGAAAATCAACAAGATAGACAAACATTTACCCAAACTAACCAAAAAGCAGAGAGAGAACATGTAAATTAACAAAATGAGAAACAAAAAGGGGGGCATAACAACCTACACTGAGGAAATAAACAAAATTTCCAGGTCATACTTTGAAAACATGTACTCCACAAAATTTGACAATTCAAAACAAATGGACAAATTTCTGGATAACTATCACTTATAGAACTATAACCGCTAATGAAATAGAAGCAGTTATCAAAAGCCTCCCAACCAAAAATGGCCCAGGGCCAGATGGCATCAGTGCAGAATACTACCAGAATTTCAAAGAGCTAATACCAATACTCCTCAAATTGTTCCACGCAACAGAAGCAGAAGGTTTATTACTAAACACTTTTCACAAGGCCACTATTATCTTAGCTCACAAGCCACACAAACACTTAACTAAGAAAGAGAACTACAGTCCAATATCCCTCATAAACACTGATGCAAAAATGCTCAATAAAATACTGGCAAATCGAATCCTAGAGCACATCAGAGAAATCATACACCATGACCAAGTAGGGTTCATCCCTGGGTTGCAAGGATTGTTCAACATACAATAATCTATCATTATGATACATGTATATGATACACCATATAAACAAACTGAAAAAGAAAACGCACATGATCATCTCACTAGATGCTGAAAAATCCTTTGACAAAATTCCACAACCTTTCATGGAGAGATCAGGGATAACAGGAACATATCTAGACATGATAAAACCAGCAGCCGAAATCAAACTGAATGGGGAGAAGCTTAAGGCGATTCCTCTAAAATCAGAAACAAGAAAAGGCTGCTCTCTCTCTCTCCATATCGCTTCAATATTGTACTTAAAGTTCTAGCTAAAGCAGTAAGAAAGCAAAAGGAGATCAAAGGGATACAAATTGGAAAGGAAGAAGGCAAACTGTTACTATATGCATATGATATGATAGTTTACATAAGGGACCCAAAAAAACTCTACCAGGGAAATCTTACAGCTGACAAACATCTACAACAAACAGGCAGGATATAAGATAAACTAAAAAAAATCAGTAGCCTTACTATACACAGATGACAAAGGGGCTGAGAAAGAAATCAGGAAACATCACCCTTTACAATAGCCACAAGCAACAAAGTATCTTGGGGTAAAGTTTACCAAACAAGTGAAACTTCTATAGCAAGAATTTTGTGTATTTAAAGAAAGAAATTAAAAAAGACACCAGAAAATGGAAAGATTTCCCATGCTTTTGGATAGGTAGGATAAACATACTAAAAATGGCAATCTTTCCAAAAGCAATTTACCAATTCAATGCAATCCCCATCAATACAACAGCACAGTTCTTCACTGACCGTGAAAGGATAATAATCAACTTTATGTGGAAAAAACAAAAGACCCAGGACAGCCAAAATAACCCTGTGCAATAAAGGAATTTCAGGAGGAATCACCATCCCCAAATTCAAGCTCTAATATAGAGCTATAGTACTGAAAACAGCTTGCTATTGCATATAAATAGACAGGTAGACATCTGGAATCACATCAAAAATCCTGATATTAACCCACACACCTAGAAACAACTCCGTTTTGATAAAACGCCTAATGGTATACAATGGGAAGAGGAAAGCATCTTCAAAAATGGTGTTGGCACAATTGGATGAAGTGTGTAGATGATTGCATATTGTCCTATATCTATCACCATGAACAAAACACAAGTCCAAATGGATCAAAGACCTCAACATAAATCCAGCTACACTGAACCACTTAGAAGACAAAGTGGGAGGTACCCTTAAACAAATTGGTACAGGAGACCACTTTCTGGACATAACACCAGTAGCACAGACACTGATATCAACAATTAAAAAATGGGACCTCCTCAAACTGAGAAGCTTCTGTAAGTCAAAGGACACAGTTGACAAGACCAAATAGTACCCCACAGACTAGGAAAGTCCTTTACCAACCCTAAATCTGACAGAGGGCTGATCTCCAAAATATATAAGAAACTCAAAAACTAATCAATAAAACACCAAATAACCCTATTAAAAATGGGGTACAGGCCTGAAAAGAGTATTCACAATAGAGGAAATCAAAAAACTGAAAGACACTTAAGAAAGTGCTCAACATTCTTAGCAATCAGGGAAATGCAAATCAAAAAAAGTCTGAGATACCATCTTACTCCTGCCAGAATGGCTAAAATTAGAAACACCAGTGGCAACTTATGCTGCAGAGAATGTGGAGAAAGGGGAACCATCCTACATTTCTGGTGGGAGAGCAAACTTGTACAGACATTTTGAAGATCAGTATGGCTGTTCCTCAGGATAATGGGAATCAGTCTACCACAGGACCCAGCAATCCCACTCTTAGGAATATACCCAAATGACACACATCCATGCAACAAAGGCATGTGTTCAACTATGTTCATAGCAGCATTATTTGTAATAGTAAGAACCAGGAAGCAATGTAGATGCCCCTCAACTGAAGAATGGATAAAGAATATGTGGCTCATTTACACAATGGAATAGTACTCTGCACAAAAAAAAAAAGAAAGAAAAGAAAAAAAAATGGAATCTTGAAATTCTCAGGCAAATGGATGGAAAGGAAAGTGAAGAAACCATCCTGAATGAGGTAACCCAGTGAGAAAATGGGAACATGGTATGTACTCAATCATGTTTGGATTTTAGATGAAGCAAAGTAAGACCAGCATATAATTCAAACCACCAGAGAAACTAGGATTCATGGTGGATTCTAAGAGATTCATTTAAGGTCCCTCACAGAAGGGGAAAGGAACAAGATCTCCTGAGCATATTGGGAGTGGGCGAGCACTGGGTGGAGAAGGAGGTAGGAGAAAGTGAAGGGAAGGATAGGAAAGCCTGTGGGACTAGGAAGATTGAGTCAGGAGAATAATAGAAGAGAGGAGAGAGAGACCATAAAAGAGGGAGCCATTATAGGGACAAACATGAAATTGCTCTTCTCTGCAGAGATGTAGCAGGGAAAGGGGATGAAGTTCTGGCATTCCTGGTAGGCCAAGACCACGTGGAAATATTTAGATTAATAGAAAATGTGTTAATAGTTAAGTCAGAGCTTGCCAGTAAGAAACCATTGCCAATGGCCAACAGTTTCATATAATTTATACAGCACCACTGTATGTTATTTGGAGCAGATTTAGCTATGGAACCAGGTTGGTGTGAAAGTGCTCTTAACATTTTTTTTGTTGTTGTTGTTGTTAGCCAACTACTCCTGGGAAGGGGGTCTTCCCTGGAGTGTGGGTGAGAGAAAAAATGATTTTTCATTTCCCACCAGGTCTCTATTGTAAATAAGTTCATAGTTAGGAGAAGAATATTGTGTTTCCATTTCCTTCTCAGTACTGAGGTTTTGTCTAGTTTGAAATTATCCAGGCATTGTGCATGGTGTCATGGTTTCTGTGAATTCATGTGTGTGTGAGTTCTGATGAGTATGAAAGACAATGCTTCCTTGGAGGCACCCACTGCCTCTGGCATTCCACCTACAAACCATTTGATCTACAATATTGATTTCCTTGCAATGTATACTAGCATAAATATTATGGGAATAATCAAACGTTTTAACTTTTGTGGCCTTCTTAATGAGAAGTAACCCATACTTTATTGTTGTTTCATTCTAAGCTGTTCTATTTACCAGTAAAGTCTCAGGAGTCAGATATAGGGACAAAAACCTGCTAGATCAGAGAAGCTGAGGAGCAACCAACTGACCAGCCTTTTTGTTGGGAGACAAAGCAAGAGTGTGTCTTTCCACACCATCTTAAACCAAAAAGACCCATGAATCTCTAAGCCCATTCCTTCTTTTTCTGTGAGTCTCTCTATCCTTCTTCCCAGGGCCTCTGTACTATCTATGGCTAATTCTTGTCAACTAGTTTCAGGCTCTGCCCCCTGTTCTAAGGTTAATTTTATTAACACAGTCTTGGAGTTTTACAGTGCAATCAAATAACCCACAACAACATAATATTCCTGAAGTATCCAAGAACCTGAGACTAGTAGGTTATGAAATTGGGGAGAAGCCTACTAATATTATTGTCCTAAAGGAATATACTAGATCCACGACTTGAATGGATCTTCTTTTTTTTTTTTCTTTGACTCTCTGTTTTTAAATTCTCTATAAATCATACTTGTCAACTCTTGGGCAAATGGAATCCATTCAGAAACTCTATCTACATCATGTAGAATAGTGATGAAGTTTTCATCTGGCAGTTTTAGAGTTTCATGTTTAGATCTTTGATTCACATGGAATTAGGTTTTGTGCAAGGTGAATATCTGCATCTCATTTCATTATTCTGCATGTAGAATCAGTTTCACAGCACCATATTGTGAAGATACTTTCTCTTTTTCTTCAACTTAGATTCCTGGCACCTTTGTCAAATAATAAATTGCTCAAGCTACATGTATTCATGTTTTGATTTTTATTTTGCCAAATTGTCTATGTCTTGTTTTGTACCAGTACCATATTCTTTTTATTACTCTGGTTCAGAAATGTATATTGAGATCTCTAATGGTAACCTCTCCAACACTGTTGTTTTTGCTTGGGAATGTTTTGGCTTTCTAGAGACTTTTTGGTTCCATATCAATTTTTTTTCTATTTCTGTGGAGAATCAGATGGAAATTTTTATTGAAATTGGATTGAGTCCACAAATTATCTGAATATAATGGTTATAAATGGTAGTTTTCAAAATATTAATTCATGGACATGAATGGTCTTTTTATTTCAAACATATTTCTATATCTCTTTCTTTGGCAGCTTTAAGTTTCCATTTTAAAGGTCCTTTGCCTTCGGGTTTTCCTATGCATTTTATTTTTATGGAGGATATTGTAAATGGAAGTGTGTCCAAAATCTCTTCCTCTGTGTGTTTATTGGTAGTATATAGAAAAGCTACTGATTTGTGCAAATTTATTCTGTACCTTGCCACATTGAAGAGTTAGTTTATCATTTGCTAAACTTTGATAAAGTTTTTTTTAAATCTTTTAGTTATAAAATCATGTCATCTGCAAACAAATAATTTTATGTCTTCTTTTCCTATTTGTATCCCTTCAATTTTCTCAATTTACTTTATTGCTTCAGCTGTGTGTTGGGGAATATTATTTCAAAATGTTACTTTTGTTTATGTTGCGTTTGTTTAACTCTGTGAACCTGTGTTACTGTGCTTGTTTAAAACACCTAATGAAGAGCTGAATGGTTAATAGCAAGGCAGGAGAGAGAAATAGGTGGGATCTAGCAGGCCAATAAGATAAATATGAGGAGGAATCTGGGAATGAGAGAGGAAAGACAAGGACTTCGGGGGTTAGCCACCTAGCTACTCAGCTACTCAGCCAGACATAGAGTAAGAATAAAAGAAAAGGTATACAAGAATATAGAAAGATAAAAGCCCTTAGGCCAACCATAGTTGGGTTAATTTAAGTTAAGGAACGCTGGCAAGAAAAACAACAACAACAAAAACCAAGCAATGTCTGTGCACGCATAACTAATAAAAAGCCTCTGTATGTAATGTATATGGGAGCTGGGTGGTGGGCCTCTCAAAAAGCAAAAAGAGTAAAACATCACACTATAGCTGTGCTTTGTGTACAGTGTTGAACAGGAGCAGGTACAGAGGACAGCCCTGTACTTTCATTTCAGAGGGTGAGTTTGGAGTGAGATTGTTTCTATCCTAGAAATATCAAAAGTTACATCCCTAAAGTCTTATCAATATGCCTGCTTAAACATGACCTGAAAAATGATGACACCAATAGACATACTAATGAGGACAGGGGAAATCTCATGAAACCTTAATGTTATACAAACAACTATAAGCAACTAAGAAATGCTAAAAATGGGAGAAATCATCTTCCCCAAATGAAAGCATACCAGTCATCCAATACTGAAGCATACTCATACAAGTGACATTGCACACAGTAAGCATTTTAAAAAATAATTTATTTATTCTTTTAAATTTCCTTTTACATTTCAACCACAGTTCTCCCTCCCTTCCCTCCTCCTGCCACCCCGTCACCTCCCTGTATGCCACTTACAGTCAACTCATCCTCAAGGGTAAAGGATCTCATGTAGGATCAACAAAGTCTGACACAATAGATTGGGGGTATGGTTTAATACCCTCTCTCATGCATTAAGGCTGAGCTGGCATCCCACTATGGGGAATGGGCTTCAACAAGCTAGCTCATGTACCAGGTTTGTATCATGGTCCTACAGCCAGAGGTACCTCTGATAGTTCATGTGTCATAACTGCCTCCAACATATTAAGGGCCTAGTTTGGTCCCCTGGAGTCTCTAACTCTGTAGGTCTAGAGTTCACGAATTTCCACAAGCTTGATTTAGCTGCCTCTGTAAATTTTTTCTTCATGATTTTGACCTGCCTTGCTCATATATTCCATCCTCCCTGTCTTTGACTGGATTCCCAATGCTAAGCATGATTCTTAGTTGTAGATCTCTACATCTGGTTCCATTAACTGCTGGATGAAGGGTCTACTTTCTCTGGAGATGTGGATTATAGTCTGGTTATACTTCACTTTACATCTACTATCCACTTATGAGTGAATATGTGCTATGCTTGTCATTTTGAGTCTGGTTTACCTAACTCAGGATGGTTTTTTGTTGTTGTTGTTGTTGTTTTGTTTTGTTTTGTTTTGTTCTTTTTGTTCTTGTTTGTTTGTTTTGTAGTTCCATCCATTTTCCTACAAATTTCATAAGGTCATAATTTCTTACAGCTGAGTAGTACTCCATTGTGTAAATGTACCACATTTTCTTTATCCATTCTTCGGTTGAGGGGCATATATGTTGTTTCCAGATTTTGGCTATTATGAATAATGCTACTATGAATGTTGTTGGGCAACCATTCTTGTGGTAAGATTGAACATTCTTTGAGTATATGCCCAAAAGTGGCATTGCTGGGTATTGAAGTAGACTGATTCCAAATTTTCTTAGAAATCACCACAGTGATTTCCAAAATGGCTTTACAAGTATGTACTCCCTCCAGCTATGGAGGAAAGTTCCTGCTGACTCTACATTCTCTCCAACATAAGCTGTCCTCAGTATTTTTTATCTTAGTACCAAGGGATAGACATACATGCTATTCACCAGTCCATGGAAGTCTCTCTAAAATGTACTGTATCATATAAAACATGCACACACACACACATGAATAAATCTTAGCCACGTTAAATAATCAAAATAGCTTCATGTATGCTACCTGAATATACTACCATAAAACATAAAATCAAAAGCAGACAAATTTCCAATGAGTTCACAAATTCATGAAAATGTGTTATCCATTATTGAATGCTAAATGAGCCACATAATCAACCAAGAAAAAAAATTCCTGGAAGTGCTCAAATTAACAACATAATACAATCAAACGTATAGTCCGGAATCAAAGTAGTCCTGCAAAGGAAGTTAACAGAAGACCCAAGCATAATTTCATGTAATTTAAGGCTTGTAATATCTGACAGAGGAGCTGAAAAAACATATGTAGGAGAAAAGAAAGTATCTTCAATAAATGAGCTGAGGAAACTGGATGTCCACATGCAAAAGAATGAAATTAAACACATATCTATCATCTTAAATAAAATATTACTACATGTGGATGAAAGACCTAAAATTGAAATGTGAAACACTGAATCTGCTACACAAAAGCATTGGTAGTGATATAAGTTTAGGAAAGGAATTTCTGAATAGGATTTAATTTGCCCAAGGATTCAGGTCAACAATTAACAATTGAGGCTCAATAAAACTAAAAAGTTTATGCACAGCTAAAGAAATAATTATTAGGTGAAGCAGAGGCACACAGAATAGGAGAAACTCACTTGTTGCCAGCTATACATCTGACAAAAGATTAACATTCAGATAATATAAATAATTCATAAAACAAATCTAAAAACAAAATCAAAACCAAATGACCCTTGTAAAATATGGGTTTGGGACCTAAAAAGAGAGATCTCAAAAGAAAAATAATAGTGAAGAAATATCACAAAAAATTCCATCTTTCTTAGCAATTAGGAAAATGAAAATAAGATTAACTGTGAAATCTTATCTTACCAGTCACAAAGCCAAAGATAAAAACAAAACAAAACAAGCATACACACAAAAACCTGGCATCAAATGCTGTAGGGAATGTAGGATGTAAACAGAATTTATATTCTGCCTTGTCTCACAGTTGTTGATCACAGGTAAACACACAGAGGCTTGTATTAATTAACTGTTTGGCAAATGGCTCAGCCTTCTTATTGGCCAGCTCCCCCTTAATTATTAACCCATTTCTATTAACCTAAGTATTTCCCCTTGGTCTTGGTTTACCAGAGAATGTCCAGGCATCATACCTTCCTGGTGGTTACATGGCTACTCTCTGTTGGCTCCTCTATCCATTCTCCCCACAGCCTTCTCCTTGTCTGGTAGTTCTGCCTATAATTCCTGCCTGGCTACTGACCAGTCAGTGTTTTGTTCAACCAATAAGAGAAGCCTATATGAACAGCGTACAGAAGGACATCCCCCATCAGTATAGAGAAAATATACTCTTATTCACTGTTGACATAATTGGAAACTGGTCCAGCCATTCTGGAAATCAATGTAGAATTCTTCAAAAGGTAAAAGTTAATCTACCATATGACTCTATACTACTCCTTGACATATGTCCAAAGGACCTCATGTCCTGTTCCACAGATAATTGCTCAGACATGTGTGCTATTCTATTCACAATGGCTAGGGAATAGAAGCAATCTAAATTTCCTTTAACTGATAAATGGTTAGTGAAAATGTGGTACATTACTGAATACTGCTTGGGAATAAGGAAAATGAAATTATGAACTTTGAAGGTAAATGCATGGAATTAAAAATAATAAGATTAGATTAATCAGAGTAGCCTTGGACCAGAAAGACAAATGGCTTATGTACTTCCTCATATGAAATTACAAAATTCTGAACCATCAGATTTGAAATGTGATATACATATAATAGAACAATTGTAAAATAAAGAATGTAAAAAGTTAGGTATGAGATGGGGATCAATAGAGAGATGGGATGTGTGGGTATAAAGAAATTTTCATATATACTAATTATATATATATATATATATATATATATATATATATATATTCTTAAACATAGTTTAAAAGACATTTTCTCATCTCAGCTGCCAATGATCTGTCCAAGATCCAAACACCTAACAAAAACCCCAATAACAAGCATGAGAAGCCATTTTAAAAGTTGTTTTCATAATTGCCTAAGAGACTTCTACAACTTTATAGGTGACTTCTTTTGTTTTTGGTTGAAAGGCAAGTCACTATTATTGAAGACACCACATTCTTCAGGTATAGACTTGGAGGCCCATGAGCTGGAAATGGACAGAAATCCTTCTCCTTGAAGACTAGCTTTCATAGTATGGAAAGGTATCATGCAAACTTACAAAGGAGAGAAGCAACCAACAGTTATATTCAGCTTTGACACCTATGAACCACAACAAAGTGCAACCTGGCAGTATATACCAGCATAACTTTGGGGTAACCAACCAATCCCTAATTGAATGTAAAACACTCTCAGTGGAAGACCATGTCTGGTATCGAAAACCTAGCCAAATTACCTGGCTTAGTAATGTCAGGGATCATGAAAGAGAACCTAAAACCTCCACTTTACAAAACCAGAAGTATTTTTAACCACATTCTAAATATTTGTTCTTATTCCCACAGATAAGTGTAGTCCTTAACCCTCATCAAGGGAACTTCTTTTTTCAGTAGACTGAGATCATTACAGTTGAATTAAAATTCACTGTGTATAAGTACCATGTTTTTACTATCCATTCATCAATTGAAGAACAATTAGGCTGCTTACATTTTTTAGCTATTTTGATTAGAACAGCAATGAACATGATTGAACAAGTTTCTGTGCAATAAGATATCCAGTCCTCTGAACATACTCCAAGGAGTGGTATCCACCAATCAAGATGTATGTAGAGTTGTGGATACATTTTCCAAAATCTGTATCAAACTCTAAAGATTCTTGCTCAACTATATATGTGGCTACTCTAGTCTCAATAGCTAAAATACAGAAAGTGCCTAAATGTAGTTTCATGGATTGAAAGATAATGAAAATATGGCACATACCCACAGTGAAATATTATTCAGTATTATTCAGCTTTAAAGAAAAAAGTCATAAAAATTTCATGTAAATTACAGAACTAGAAAATATTTTATTGACTGAGATAACTCAGAACTAGAAAGAAAAGTGCTTCATATTCTCCTTTATTTATGCCTTATAGTCCTAAATCCTCAGATGTGAGTATATAACCTGACATAACTGCAGAAAAAGGGAAATGAAAAAGGAACATGATGGGAAGCTCTTGAGATGTAATATCAGAATCAAGGTAATATTAAGATGGAAATGGAACAAAAACAGGAGAGAATCTTAACTGATGAGGACTGAGCAAGGAAAATACAGAAGGAAAGTAAGGGAAGCTGATGAAATAATATCAATGATGTTTTTAAAACACAAGAAATCAATCACATTGTTTTACATTTGTCTACAATTATGTATATATTATATGCATATATCCAATCTAATTAATTTATGTCACTCGGAGTGATGTTTCTTCTAAGAGCAATAGTACCAGGGAAGAGAATCTGCCTTTCAAGTTGTTAGATTTGAGAGTATGGGATATTCCTAAATTAATATAAGCAAATGCCTTTCACTACCTCCTAGAAGTTGGAGATAAGTCCCTATTGCTAAACACACCACACATACTGAACACAGGAATTAGAGAATTTGAGGTAGCTCTGACCCAAAATCATCCTCCTTGAAGACTAGCTTTCACAGTATCAGAAATGTCTATACCATTTATCAAGGGAGGAAAGCAATCAAAATATCACCAGCACTACAGGATATCCTTAACAGCACAATAATGGAGCTTGAATCTTAGCAGTAACACTAGTTTTCTATGTGGGCGTTAGGCCTGCTTAACAAGAGATAAGTTGTGTCTGGTACTATAAACCAAGCCAATTAGCTATGGCTAGTGGGGTCATGGATCTTAGATGATAATTTAATACTATTTTCTTAAACCAGTATAATTCCTAACTTCTTTCTATCCTTATAATAACAGGTAAGTGTAATTCTCACCCCTCATCACAAAAGCCTCTTTTTAGAAACCCATACTTGGTTAAAACACAGAGAACAACTGGCCATAGTGTATTCAGCCTCAGTTCACAAGTCTACAATGCAGCCTGTACACCTATTGCTCAAGAAACATTGCAGAAGTAAGGGTGGGCAGATTGTCTGAGCCAGAGGACCAGGAAGTCTGACATGACATTGGCTTTCTATATATCACGGTCAAGAGAGAGAATGATGAAAATAACTGAAGAAAAAGAAAGATGCGCTTGAGGAGTGGATTAAGGAACATTGGGGAGTTGGGGAGAAGATAAGAAGGGGAATAAATACTATAATATTTTAATTAAAATAAAGTTTGTAAAGAAAACCTATTTCAAGGTAAGCATTTTAAGAAACAGTTAATAATTTTCACTTTCTATTTTGCCTTACATATACTAAGTACATCTATATTTCATAATATATTTTATTAAAATATTGTCATTTTCATTTACATGGCAATCCCAGTTCCCCCTCCCTCCTCTTCTCCTGACCTTTATCTTTTCCCTATCTCACTCCCCCATTCACTTCTCTGAGGAGGTAAGCCTCCCTTGAGGAGTCTACAAAATCTGGCATACCAAATTGACAAAGGACAAATCTCTCACCCCACTCCAGCATCAAGGCTGAGCAAGTTATCCCACTACAGGGAATAGGCTCAAAAAAAAAAATAAATAAAATAAAAAAATTAAAAAAAAAAAAAAAAAAACAGTTCATGACCGGGGATAATCCTGGCACCATTGTCAAGGTTCCCACAAACTGATTAAGACAAATAACTATCATTCATTTTCAGAGGGCCTAGCTCAGTAGTTCCATGCATGTTTGCATTTATTCCTACCACCTCTATAAGATCAGGCAAGATTTTAATATTCATATTTGGCAGACTCCAAAACTGAGGCCCAGATAAAGCAGTTATTTACTGAACTAAAGGTCATAAAGATTTAATCCTTTCTTTTAACACTGTTTTGCATCTTATGTCTAGCACTTAATTAATGTGTGTGACACAGAGTGAGGTGGGATGAAGCATGGTAGAGTAAAGAAAGAAGAGAAGGAAAATGTTGAGAAACAGCCAGAATTGCCTTTAAGGTTTAATTTTTTATAGTGGACCACCTAGTCCCTTGGAAGGTTATGCCCTGGCTGCTATGACAGAAAGGAGGCCCAAAAGGGAAAAGCATAAAAACAGGATAAAAATCAGTTGGAAGAGATGACATAAAAACAGTGCATGCCTCACCCTCCTTATCAGTCATCAAACAAAACAGAAAGTGCTGAAAGAGTTGAATCAACTTCCTGAGGGGAAAGGGGGAGCTGCTTTTGCACAATTATTAAGAACATCTGGCAGAAGTCTTTCTGATTGGCCATTAACAGTTCTTAGGGTAAATCTTTGACTTCAATGTTTTGTAGTTAATTTTTGGTTGTCACAGTGAAATAAACATAGCAGTAACTACATTTTCCTCACTCATATCACTCATCATGATGCCAGCTCCAGGAAATCCTACATTTCACATTAGCCTTTTCATATTTCTTTTCACTTTTTCCTGGTTTTTTATTTTTATTTTTTTTTAGGATTCTATATTAATTACATTCATTCCCTGCTTCCAGTAAAGTTATCTGACAGATAAAAACAAAGAAAACAACCTCACCATTTCTTTCTGTGTCATATTTCTGCTTAATTCTCCACATAATACTCTCTCAGCTCCCTACACACACACACACACACACACACACACACACACACACACACATGCACACACAATGTCCCAGCACTGTCTTCCTAGATAGGCTGAATTGCAATAATCAACCAGACGTATGGCTTGTAAACATGTTAATGTTTATAGCAGCTTAAAAGTAAGTATCAGGAATCAGAACTACCAACACATGCCATGGAATATACATTTCAAATAGTACTTCTTGTAACAAACCTTGCATAAAGGACTTTATTAATCTACATCCTGTGAATCGGCCAGCTGAGACTTGGAAATGGCCAGAGAAATAAACAAGAAACCAATGCCAAATACATGTGATTCCAAAGCCACATGCTCTATACATTGTATCCTGTCATTGTGGAAAAAAAAATATCAACAGGACAGGATTCACTAGTTGTTAACCCCCTTCTATAGATGAAAAAAACGATGCTCTTTCACAGTGTATAAACTAGATTAGTAGCAGTGAATTAGCAAAATAATTAAGGCAATATGTAAAAACTCTTAGTACCACATTTTGCCCTAATCACAAACTGTAATATTAGTTCTCTCCCCCACTTCAGTGAATGAATTTAGCAGTAAGTTTAATCATTTTCAGCATATATTTAACTGGTTCTTAAGATGTTTAGTATCATGCTCAGTTTCAAAATGACCCAAGCCTGGATCTCTGTTTAGAAAACTATATTCAGAAGAATCGTGTCCAGCTTGAGGCATGTATTCCTGTGGCTCATCGGCTAAAAATGGTTTAAAGATGTTTAATAGGCTGTAAGAAGGAAGAAATGAATACGAAAGAAAAGTAAAACTAGAGTATATAGCCCATAAGCCAAAAATGTTCCCTGATCCTTTAAATAAACGTTTACCAAATTCTGCAGTGGTAAAACTGTGGTAAAATCATGAGGATTAATTAAGCTGTGATAGTTGTTTCTCTTTCAGATTTGTCTTTCTTATCCCGTTTTCTCTATTAGTAGGTTCTCTTCAAACTGGATGAATGCATAATCCATGAATGGCTAAACATAATATGTTTTTTTTTCTGACAATGGTGATTGCTCTAGTTCAGACAAAGACAATATGAGTCTCTGATATATGTAAATTCTAGAGCACAAATTAGTACTTTTCACTGAAGTAACTAAACCAAGGTTTGTGGCAGCCATGTTCCCTGATGTGGACTGTCTGAAATAAGAAGACAAGAATTCAGAAACCAAGATGAGAGATAAAACAAAAGAGAATTGTGGCATTTTATTATCCCTTGTTTTGATGTTGAAGTGTTTGTTCTTGTGGTTTTTACTTTAATTTCGTGACTCACCTTAAGATTTCTTCCAATGATATCTCAGTACTTTCTTCTTAAAGAAGCCAGTTAATATTTTAGCTTATTTCTATTTTGTCCAATCTAGAATGTTGGTTTTATAGCACAACAAACAAAACAACAACAAAATCCTTCTCCAATAGAGCACTGGTTAGAAATTCATTATAATCAGTATCATACAAACATCCTACTTCCTAATTGTATGAACTTTAGGAACATAAAGTATGCTATTATGCTGTTTCAACATCTTAAAATTAGGATAATAGCCATATAATGAACTTTTCTGAAAAGTAGGCAGGTAAGCTAAATGTAAAAAATAGTCACAATAAAGGTGGTAATATGTGCTCCCAAATATCTGAGTTCTTTTCTCCAATGGCAAGGTCTAACAGACCAGCTGATTTCCAGACAAGGAAAATGTCCATGACTCATAGGCCAGCTGCTTCTTGGTGACTCTTGACTGTAATAAACCTGTCAGATCTCTACCCTATAAATCAAATATTGAACTCAGCAGCTAGTATGACAGGTGTAGTTTAGTAGCGTAGGCTGAAGAAATCACTGAAATTTCTGATACATCTTGAGTCAAGACAATTTCCTCTTTCCACGCGTTATCTAGATTCATAAATTTTATGCTTTGCAGCCCTCTGGATTTTCCAGTCATCGAAATAAGCTGATTCATTTTAAAGCAAGTCCTATAATTATGATGAAAATGTGTTCTGGCTTCTCTGAGTGTGGAAATAAACAAGAATTAGCACATCCTTTCAGGAAGAGTACCTTTATTACTTTTAAGAAACAGATTGAGGACTGAAGATATGTCTCAGTTGGAGAAGTTCTCACCATGCAGTCATGGAGACCTGGCTTAGGATGCTGAGCTCTTATTTAAATAGTTTAGTATAATGGTGTGTGTTTGTGATCAAAACACTGCATGGATTCCGAGGAATTCCTGGTCAGCTTGTCTTTCAGAACCAGTGAGCTTCAAGTTCAGAGGGAGAACCTATCTCAAATAATCACAGGATATGATTTATGACCTACAACACACACACACACACACACACATACACACACACACACACACACACACACACACTTTCTCTCTCTCACACACACACAAACACACACACAACAATGAACACAACATATACATACAGAGATAAATTTCTTAGTTTTAAGGGAAAATTTCTACAGGCAGAGTAAAAAGTGAGCTTTAGGTTTCACACTTGCACCAAGATATGTCATATAGAGTAGAAAATAAGAAACCCTTCTAATTATACACATCAGAATGGGATTTTGGGTGGTATACAGCATTGTAGGCTCATTTTATAACCATACTTAATGGAGCCTTGTCTTAGAGCAGCAAATGCTGGCAAACATCATGAAGCTTTGGGGTACTTAGCTAGAAGTGGAAGCTTAATTTGTAAGATGATTTGGATGTCCTATCAGTAGGGAAGCCCCAGATAACTCATAGATATGCCTCCTAAACTCAAACAGTGTCAGTATCAAGCTACCACTGTCCTAAGAACTTCAGACAGTAACATGGAGGACAAGTATAAGTAAGCAGGATTTTGACCATATTGTCTGTTCTCTTCTTCTCCTAAGACCAATTTACTTGGGTCATGGAAAATGAAGTGGAAAACATGTATCTCTGTAACTTTATACCAACACACAAACACAAAATACAAATTTAAAGTTCTGGAAAGGGAGGCTGAAAGGAATATTTTATTCAATTTTTTTTAATTTTTACTCTTCAAGGTACAAATATTGACTATGGGTCAACTTTTAATAAATAGTTATGGAATCTGATGAAAACAGTTTGTAAGAATCCATCACTCCACAAAAAAAAAAAAAAAAAAAACAGAGGAAGAAGAAAGAAAGAAAAAGGAAACAATATTTATCATAGCACAAAAGCTATCAGTGGAATTAAAAATCTTTCATACTGGGTTACACTCTTGTGCATATCAGTTGCATAGGAATCATAACATGTCCACTTTCTTAAAATTCTCCATGTGATTCTTATCTTACCTCAGTATAAATTAAAACTTCACTAAGGAAAGGAAAAGACCAGGCTCATCTCTCGATTTTGTATCCAAAATGTCATAATCACACTGACTGTTCTTAGCTCATTGAATGCACCTGAATTATTCCCATGTTTGTGAATTTATTTCATTTATCTATAGCTTACTCCCCTAGATCTTATTAAAATACTAGCTTATATGCCATCACCTTTTTATTGGTTTCAATAAGAAAGAACTCCACAGGCTTTGAATGTTTTGAGTAGCATTAGGAGATGCAGTCTTTTGAAGTAGGTGTGGCCTTGTTGGAAGTTTTTCACTGGGATTAGGGATTATAGTTTCAAGTGCTCAAACCAGGCCCACCCAGTGTTACTCTCTTCCCCTGCATGATGATCCATATGTGGTACTCTCAGTTACCTCTCCATCACCATGTCTACCTGCATGCCACCACAAATTGTACTGTGATGGTAATGCACTAAATCTCTGAATGTAAGCAAGGACAGTTAATGTTTACTTTTTTAAGAGTTGTAGAAGTAATGACATCTCTTCACAACAATAGAACATTGACTAAAACAACCATCTTTTCTATTTGAAATTGTCCTCTCAAGACTAGGGTTGTTATTCATTACTACAATATTTGCCTATAAGAATCATTTGGAGTTTTTAAAGAGACTGGACAGATTTTTCTAACATGAATTGGCCCTCTCTTTCCATTCATGTATGGGATCACATTTATAATATTTATTTGCCCACCAGTTTTCCTTCACTAACACATTAGCACTGAGAGAATAAGTATTTTGGATTTTCCTTTTAAAATACTAAATATATTGTATAAGATGACTGATTTCATAACTACATTTTGATTCAAGTATATTATTTAGCTTATCCATATCTACTTTTCACTACCCTAGCCTGTTCTCCCCATTCTCATCACACTAAATATAATTTTCTCCTTAAGATTCTCCTGTCTGCTTTTATCATACAGAGAGAGAGAGAGAGAGAGAGAGAGAGAGAGAGAGAGAGAGAGAGAGAGAGAGAGAGAGAGGGAGGGAGGGAAGGAGGGAGGAAGGGAGGAAACAATAAACACTTCTAGTGAAGGTGAAAATCTGTAAAATTTGGGGGTATGCTCATTTTGCCAATTGTGCAATTTTATAGGATACAAGAACTGCAGCAATGTATTTGGATTCTCATACATTTCAAAGTTTACCTATGAGAGACTTTGGTCTCAGGGAGAGGGATCATTTAATAGTGCAATCCTTGATGGAGTTAAAGAAGTAGAATATTCCAAGATCTCAAGCCATAACAGGAATGCCATTTTTTGTTAGTTCCAAGAAAAATAGTTAAACCAGTTAGATCTGTAATGCGTGTTGCTTTTGGAAACACATTAAATGTTTCCAGGAGTCTTGGGGCCTAGTCTATACTAGAAGACAAAAAACACAAAGGTTATTCTCATTTCTCAAGATTTAATGGTGCTTTTTCTGTTATATTTTGGGATGTTTGTTCCTTTTTTCTTCCTTTTCACTCTGTTTGTGAATGGAAATATCTATTCTGTGTCTGCCCCAATATTTTATTTCGGGGAAATATAACACTTGCTTTTACAGGCTCTCAGGTGTAGAGAAATTTGTTTCTGGAAAAAATCATGCCGCACATCTCATTCAGATTTTGTTTAAGGAAATTCTTGATTTAGACTATTATTTATTGAAAGAAAATTTAAGTCATTGGGGAATAATACAATAGAATTAATGTGGTTTGTATGTGAGGGTATGAAGGTGTTTTTCAAGCTTCTAACAGAGGAAACAATCAATGGTGTTTCTCAGTTTTGGTGCCTATGAACTACAATGATCTTCAGAATAAAATGCCACTAATGTTACAATATTGCATAGTAATAGTCAACAGCTGTTTAATTGAACTTAAGTCCTGCTCAACATGATGGCAATCATGTTTTATACTGTTAACCTAGTGAACTATACATATGGTTAATGGTGTTGTGGAATGGGATGGGGGAGTCACTGGGGAGGCATGGGAGGATGGAGAGGAGAAGGAACTGGGAATTATGTGTAAAATAAGATTGTTTCTAATTTAAATATAATAAAAAAGATTTAAAAAATAAAATGGGGATGAAGTCTAATACGGGTATGGGTAAAGGGGAATTGTAATACATTGTTGATAAAAATAGAAAGCAGGTTGAATATTTCCCAGAATATATATGTAGAAATACTCTATGATCAAGCTATATTATTCCTGAGTTTATAAAGTTCCAAAAGCCTTTATGTCCTATCATAGATAAACTTGGACATCCATCTTAATTGAGGCTCAATTAACAATAACAATCAAATGCAGTGAGTTAAAATGCCCACCAACTGTTCAATGGATGAGAAAAATGTGATACAAATGCATAATTATCTACCACACTACTGTACAGGAAAGGTGAAATTATGAAAATTTCAGGTTAATGAATGGAACTCGTAAAAAAAATAAATATATGGACTGAGGTCACCCAAACCCAGAAAGATAAATGCTGTAAGTTTTTTCTCACATTTGCATTCTATTTTCAAAAGAATTGTTTTGTATGTTTAACCTGGAATATATGTAGAAGCGAGAATACTAGAAACAATTTATTTGGCAGATGGATGTTGTAAAGAAATGATATATGAAAAGAAAGGGAAAATGAAAGTAGAGAAGGGGCTTACTGAGGATAGAAATGTTCAAGCATGGAGAGGACAGAAAATGGGAAATGAAGTATTGAACAAAAACTTATAATTTTTTAAAAGCTGTATTGAAACATGTAATCTCCGAACCCAGGGAAAATAGTTAAATTAAAGAGGGTAAAGGAACAGTGGTGAGAGGAAATAAAGGAGAAAATACTCAGAGTAAAATGTTTAAGTGGTTCTGCTTCAAAGATGTGCCACACTTTGTTGACTCCCTGTAGGAATCCTTACCTTCTCTGAGGTGTGGATTGATAGTGAGATGGAGGTAAGGTGGGGGGATCAGGAGGAGGGGAGGATGTAGGAACTGGGATTGGTATTTAAAATGAAAAAAAAAGATTGTTTTAAAATAAAGATAAATAAAAAAGTTTTAAGTGGGTATAGGATTGCAGAAAGGAAAAGGTAGAGGGAACGTGTGGTGGTTTGAAAGAAAAAGGTGCCCAAATGGAGTGGCAATATTAGAAGGTGTGGCCTTGGTGGAGTAGGTGTGGCCCTGGTGAAGAAAGTGTGGCACTGTGGAGGTAGACTTTGATGTCTCATATATGCTCAAGCCATGCCCAGTAAGACTGTTACCAGAGAGTTAAAATGTAAAAATTCTCAGCACTTATCTAGCACCATGTCAGCCTGCATGCCATCATAGTCACAGCCTCCATGCTCCCCTCAGAACTCCCATCTCAATTAAATGTTTTCCTCATAAGAGTTGACATAGTCATGGTGTCATTTCACAGAAATAGAAATCCTAATTAGGACCACGATTAGTCAAATCTAATGATACATGAAGATGTCTTGACTAAATCTACCAGTTTATAAGACAATTAAGAGAGAGAAAGTGTGTGTGTGTGTGTGTGTGTGTGTGTGTGTGTGTGTGTGTGTGTGTGTGTGTGTTTTATTGGTTTGAATGATGAACTCTCCAATATCCTCATATATTTAAATACTTGTTTGGGAAGGATTCTTAGGTATAGCCTTGCTGAAGGATATTTATCACTTGGGGTTTCAAAAGCCCAGGCCATCCAGAGTAAGCTTTCTCTCTGCTTCTCGATTGTGTCTCAATATATAAGTTCTCAGTTACTGTTCCAAAGTCATGCCTCCCTGCCTGCTTCCTACAATGTTAATCACCTTGATGGGTGTGAGCTTTAACCTTCTGAAACTTTCTAAATTGCCTTGGTCATAGTGTCTTATTACAGCAACAGAAAGTAATTAAGATGTATGTAACAGAAAGAATTATCCTCCAAGGGTGAACAATGCTAGAATATATGGTTTAGCTAATGAAAGTCTCAGTACCAGCCATGTGATATCTCCATGTCAGTTATTCTTCAGGGACACCCTTGAAGCACCACAAACAACACAAGTTATTGCCATTGTTCTTGATTCTCCATAAAAATCAAATAGTGAGACCCTATTTGTGAAGACACTACTCATTTTGGATGTAGGACCTGAAGAAATAATCTTTCAACTGACTAGGAAACTCCCTACTGGCTACCTTACATGAAGTGACAATGTGTTATCTATCCTTCTGGTGGTGGTGGGGGGATTCCCTGGCTTCTCCATGGTACAATACTGACCTGTTGGCAAGATGGACCCATTAGTGTACAAATTTTAAGATTATTATGGGGGTAACTAACTACTTCCTGATTGGATATCGGGCCTGATCCAAGAAGAAACTTTTGTGTTTTGGTACTGTAAATATGATCAAAACCCCATGACTGGGAACACTAATGGCTCTAGAGGAAAGAACTATATAGTTGTTTTGCTAAGTATCATATGTTGTTGAATTGCATTCTGAATACCTGCCTTTGCACATTAGATTAGTGCTGGCCTCAACTACAGGGAAAGAAACTTCTTTGTGAGGTAAGTAATTTTAAAATTACCAAATACAAATAAATGAGTGTTCTGTTTACAACCATCCAAAGCTGAGGAAACTATACAGAAGACCAAGTAGAGGGTGTAATAGAGGGAATTTGGAAGAGAGTTATGGAATACTAACTTCTGGACATGACCTGTCTGTAGCAAACATCAACTCAGAGCTGCTATGATTACTTGCACAAGATCAATCCACTAAAAACCTCATTATGGATGAGGAATGTCTACTTACACACTCCTATCTAAAGAACTATAAGAAGTTAATGGCTGCTGAGGGAGGATGGCTCCTTTGTGGATGTGGCACACTAGTGGATTGTTCATGTATCACTTCATGTAGATGTATGATTATCTTCTCTAATTTAAAAATAAGCATTCAACAGTCATTTATTCCCAGCATTTTGACCAGTTATAATCCTCCACAGTAACCATTGCTCAGTATATAAAATAGATTTATGAGACAAGCCAACAGAAGCAATAATACATAGACATAAATTCAAATATTAAGAAGACAATTTGACAGGTACACCATGCTCACCAATAAAACAATAGCAAATATTTCCCCCAATGAGACCTATGACCATTCTAGCCAAAGGATATTCTTATCTTGACTTAAAATATTAGACACAGATCTCTTCATGCTGTAATTCTTTGCAAAACCTAATGCTCACTTCAATCTCTTTCCTCTACATACAGGATATCTTTTCCCACAACATACTGCCTGCACTTGGTGGAGGGGTATAGCATGAATAACAAAACCCAGAGGCAGATATAGAGGTTCAAGCTGAAAGATTAAAGAGGCAAAACAACCATCCACTAGCCCTTACCTCTACCTCAGACTGAAAGGGCTGTCCTATCCTCAGCATGGTTGGAGAATAAATCTCTGAGACTAAATACTGAATGCCCCACTCTTATCTTATATTTATCCCTGAAGCTGGGATTAAAGTCATAGGAAGCCAAAAGCTGAGATCTCCTTAGTGTGAGCTGTTTGTCTTTTAGACTGATTTACTCTAATGTAACCCTGGCAGGCCTTGAACTCACAAAGATGCATATGCCTTTGTCTCCCGAGTTATGGAATTAAAGGTGTGTGCCACCACTGCCCATTTTCTATAACTAACTAGTGTGGCTGTTGGAATTAAAGGTGTGTATCACCATTGCCTGGCTTTATGGCTATGGCTATGGCTAGCTTTGCATTTTGGTTTTGATCACCAGTAACTTTGTTAAATCATAAACAATATATCAACATAGAAGTGTATTATAGATAATGTAAATCTTCCTTTCCCACAATTCCCAATGAGTTTTACTTTTGTGGTGTGCCATAATCCTTAACATGGACACCTTATTTTTGTGAAGGTATATTTATATATGAGTATTTATTTTAATTGATATTTCTACAAGGGAAAAGTATTGAAATGTCTTATTTATTATGGTCCTGATAGTGTCCCCACATAATATGCACATTCTTTACTGTTTTATGACTTTTAAAATATTTATCTTTACTTAATGATTATATGTTAGTACCTACATGTACACATATGCACCATTTACATGCATAATACCAGAGAAGGCCAGAAGAGGATAAGGTATACATTGGAACTAGAGTTACATGTGGTTGTGAGTTGCCCAATGTAGGTATTGGGAAATATTTGAAAGTCCTCTTAACCACTGGACCATCAATACAGTCCACTATGTTTTTCATTTTTAAAGTGGAGCTAATATTTGTAGTGTTATAAAAGACTGCATCTGCTTTGTTGTTGCTGTTATTGCAGTAATAAAACAATTTGACCAAAAGCAATTTATAGAAGGAAAAGTTATTTGACTCAAGGTTCCATTGGGTTAGCGTTCATAATGATGGTGAAGACATGGTGGCCAAAGAAGGAAGCTCAGAAGTCATATCTCAACAGCATAGAAGAAGCAAACAGCTAACAAGAATTTGATGAAGCTACAAAACCACAAAGCCCTCCCTCAAGGACTTATATTTTCCAACAAAATGGTCCCACTACTAACTGATAATCAAGTAGTAAAACATATTAGCTTATTGGGGGAGGGCATTATTCTTTTAAACTACAGCAAAGAGTTATTAGATAACTTTTATAAATTGCCTAGAACTGGTACCTATATATAGTAAAAATCTCATGGATACCAATTCTGTCCTTTTCAATTAGTAAATTAGCATAATTAAGGCATCTTTCCCATCATATTAAAGCTGAATGACAGAAAAGGGCTATTTGGCCCCAAGGTAATTTAAAATAAAATTATTAATAAGCTTATATGCAGCACATATGCTTCTGGGCTTAGACCTGTTAGTATAGTATAAAGAAAAAACTTGGATTTGGCTACTTGCCTCAGTCAAAATTGTTTTATTTCAGTTAGTGTTTGAGTAATGAAAGACCAAATAAAACCAGGAAGTATTGGCAAGGAAGTAGATTAATAAGTGACGTTTTCAGTGAGAATGTGGAGAGCACAGCCAGTGGGCTATGAGGAACTTGGCAGTTAGTATGTCCACACAAGATTTATTGTTTGGATATGCCAAGTTTATTCATACCAACATTCCTTACAATACCATGCTATAACACAGGCTACCATAATATTATACAAACAGATATCTCACTAACCAGGGAACAGTTGGTCAGGTAGATAACTGATGCAGCATACCATTGAGGAATCCTTCCCTGTTAGAATGCTTATTTCAGGCCTGACCCACTTTGCTGTGAAGCCCTTCACCTGTGGCTGGCCCAGAGAATAACACTGTTGGAAATCCCAAAAGGTCCTTGAGAGCTTAGGCCACTACTTGCACTGACATGTAGGCAAGTGTGAACTCAGTAACAGTAAAAGTAACTCAACAGTTACTAAAGCCAGAGCCACACAGGGCTCATTCTCAAAGTGGATGGATATCAGTACAGAGGCTTGAGATATCATTTCAGGGCAGTATAACACTGGAATTGCCTCCAAATTTCCAAATCTTTCTATTATTCCAATTGTGTTAGTGTTGTGCTATAGAAATTTCACATTTCAGATCACTTTCACTATTGTATAAATGCCACCTTGGGGTTGTATAATTAACACATCAAAGCCTGTGTTTGGCTTGACTTATATGGAGATACCCTGTGGTTGGCTTCTGTCTTGCAAGCTCTACATTATTCCATGTCACACCATATAGTTTCAAGTTATGCAAATTTTTCATTTACATTCCTAATAGAAGGTCAAAAAAACTAGTTGGTATGGTGTGCTTTAGTTTTTCTGGGTGTTAGAAAAAAATTTCTTAACGTGGGTATGTTATAAGCAACATATATTTCTCATAAATCTATAGATTTGGAGTACAAGATTATGTTGGCAGATTCACTGGTCCATGTCTACTTTCTCTATTGCTATCCTCTTGTGTTTTCACATGATGAAAGGGGGAGGGATGTCTATGATCAATATTTTTTTTTCATAAGATTACTAATCTTTTTCATGAAGTCTCCACCCTCAAGACCTAATCACTAAAGGACCACCTACAAATACCCTATTATTAGAGTTTAGGTTTTAACATATGAGTTTGGAGAAGCTACAAACTTTTAGACCATAGCAAGGTGGAAATGATTAGTAACTATAATAACTGTTATTACCAGGATCAAATTTTTATAATTTCAGTTGCTGGCTCCTGTGTTTAGAACTCAGATAAGGAGTCTACAAATGCTCCTTTTTAGTCTTCTCAAAAATTCTTGTTTTGTTCCCTTTTTTATGGATATGGACATTGGAGTTCAAAATGGCTTCAGCTACTTTTCAAAATGATTCAATATATAAGCCAGTGAATGATTAATAACCTTAAATCAGGAGGGAAACTCAATCTATTGATGAGCTACACTCATACTTGTTTAAGAAGGATATGTTTGGAATCAGGTTCTGGCTTTCATTCTGGCATGAATTTATGCTACTTGCATCCTTGGGTATTTCAGTCTATTTCTCTGATTTTGAGTTCCCTACTATATAAAATAATGAAAAGACTACATACTTCAAAGGGCTGCCTATGAGGTAGATGAATTCATGTATATAAAATATTTTGAGAAGACTCACCTTAACAAACATTCAAAGACAATACAAGAGAAATATCTGTTACATGATCTGAAAGGGAATATTTTGAGAAAGAGAAGGACACCAGGAGAAGGAAAATTTATTCCAAAAAAGAATGTTTCTAATATAAAAATGACCAAAATTGGAAAAAGCTGTGAACAAAAAAGAAAATGAGCAAAAATGTTCCCTAGTATTTGGCAATAAAGTTGTCCCTTGTGGTTCTACAAACAACACATGGGGTAAGGAGACTTATTGCTGTTGAAAAAATGATTACATGGAAACAGTAAGTATGGAGTACTTTGATCAGAATTTTTAAAATTATTTCATTAATATATATTAATTATATATGGTGATAGGTTTCATTGCTGTATTTTCATAAATGTACACTATATACTTTGATCAGACATCCATTCCTTATTACCACTACCACCAATGCTTTCCATCTTCCCAGGAAAGTCCCCTCTATTTTCATGGTGTGTGTGTTTGTGTGTGTGTGTGTGTGTGTGTGTGTGTGTGTGTAATTCAATGGCTTTCATTGAAGTTGTTTATTTACAGGAGCATAGGTGAGTGGTTGTTGACAGGACTATGAACACTGCCCCCACATCAGTGCCAGTGGCTACTCTGTTGATGGAAATGTATAAATCCTCAGGTGAAGTGCTGGGCAGAATCCTCTCCTTACTTCAGGACAAAGGTTCATTCTTGTGCAGATTTCATGCAAATAACAATGGATGTTGTGAGTTCAAGAGTGCAGTAGCAATGTTATGCTCACTTCTGACATTCTTTTTACCCATTGATTTAGATGATCCATTCATGGCTGAAAATTCAACAATCACTTGTTCTCTAGACTTTAACTAGTTTAGTCTCTTTAGATGCATTTTTCCATTGCAAATTGAAGCTTCTTTGAATGCTAACAATAGCACTACTCTATTGGCCTAAACATAGTTATTCAGAAATGATTTGATTAGCTATTAGTGCTATTGTCAATCTAGAGGCCTATACACAGTTATTCAGAAGTGATTTGATTGGCACATTATGCCTATTTATCAAAACAACAACAATAAAACTGTATCTTACCCACTAGGGACCTCTCAAGTCATGGGCTTTTTTATAGACACTAGCCCAGTATTTAATCAGAGCCTTAACAAAGAAAGGAGAAGAGATAAACTTGTCCATTAATCAGGAAACAGTATAGATTTAAGTTCAAGTTAATTTTGTAATGGGAGGGTGATTCAAAAGTGTTTGTGGGTAGAGGAGGGTGAACACAACAGAGAAGACATATAATATTTATATGAGTGAATATGTGGATGATTGATGAAGCATGTTCACAAGGGACAAGAAGAAGAGGCTCATTTCTCTTCTCCTTTCAGAGGGAAGGGCAGGACAGGTCCAGAAAGTGTGACTGTTATGGACTTAAGTAAAGGAAGCAGAAGTATTAAATACCCCAAACCTTCAGATGTTCATGACATCTGTCATGTTCAGTCCATTGTTAAGATTGAAAAGTCAGTACTGAGTAAGAGATTTAGGGAAACATTTGAAGTATAGACTAGTTCTCCAGAAAAGGTAGAATGGTTCATTCTGGGAAGGAAACAATGAGTTGTGTTTAATTTGGTAGTGAATAATTCAAGGTTCACTTAGTTTTGAGAGTCCTGGCTTACTTGTGGTGTAAGACCCTCAGAATGAGGAGTCTTCCAGGTTCGGTCAATACCCCAAGAACTCATGTCCAGTCCAGTTGCTGCAAAACGCAAGAGGCTTTAATGAACAGGAAACGTTTGCGCAAACGTGCTCCTCCAGCATGCAGGCTAAGGAGAAGCCCCCTCCCCTGGGCCCAGGTGTTTTTAAAGGCAAACCCACAAGCTTAGGGAGGGGGTGGGACCCTCTGTCTATTGAGTACATGACCCTTGTAGGCCTGGATGGTCTGCTATTGGGGTCAGCAGACCTTAGGGCCTCAGGGTGTGCTAATTAATCTTGTCTGGGCAAACCAGAGTTACAGCTATCTCTTTGTTTCCTAAGGACCCTATTTACCACCTGTTGACTCACAGGAAAGGAGGGGCAGTGTGAATTCTTCTTATCTCAGGGCCTTGTGAGAGGAAGCTAGCAAATTCCAAGGAACAGATATTGGTTTCCAGGTTAGTCCATCAGTGGCAGTATGGAAAATTATCTATCAATTCTATGACTCAATTTTCTCAATTAGACAATGTTTTGTACAGAACATTTAACATAGGACCTGACAGACAGAATTGAGGAAGTGATAATGACATTTTAGTTGTCACTATTTGTTATGTATTTCCAAAGTTTGCTTTTGTGCAGTTGAGGAGGTATTGAAAAAGAAGTATGGTGGTTAACATGAGGCCCAGAAGTCTCAAGGATAAATTTAAGCATAATTTGATTTTTTTATCCCACCCAGTCATGGGCTAATTAATTTATTAAAAACATACCAATAGATATAATCTAATTGGCCAAAATATGTGCTCTGGATACTTTTTTTGCACCAGGACTTTAGTAAAATGACCTAGTAGGTACTTTATTATTTTTTCTCTTATTTTTCATATTGATCCCAATTCTCTCTCCCTCCCTCCCTTTCTCCCTCTCTCCATCCCTTCCATGCCCCACCACCAACCTCCCATTCCTCCCCCCTCTCTATTGCACAGGGAGGGTGAAGCCTTCCAGGAGGGATCATCAAAATCTGTCAAGTCATTTGGAGTAGAGTCTAGGACCTCTCTCCTTCTAAAAAGAAGAATAAAAAGAATCCAGGAGAAAGCATAGAGGAAGGAATAAAAAGCAAGAACCATAATTTCAATGTAAGTCAAGGCAAAAGTCAGGGATAAAAGATGATTCAATAATTCTAGATGTTCTAAGAAACTCAAATAAGAAAGTAGAAAGAGTCTCAGTTTGACAATAAGTAAGTCGTGAGTGGCCTTAATGAAAGCAGGGTGCAGTGAGTTCAGAAATGAAGAGGTAGAGCAAGTTATAGTGGTTTATATCTTTTAAGCCTGCTTTAGAGATGCTGTGGTTAAAGGGTCATGCATTCCTGTTTTGCTCAGGCTATATAATAAGAAACTGTCTCAAAAAAACCAAAACTATAAACAAAAAGAATTGAAGAAGTAAAATGATCATTTAAAACCAATTAGTATGGTAAATCCTTTTCAGATTTGGCTTAGATTATAAAGGGGAAGGCAGTGAAGCATGTGAAGAGAAATGACTACAACGATCCATGAACGTAATATGCAGCAGACAGTAGGAATGGATGTTGATAGATCATTCTAAGACAGAAAGAAGTTCTTCAATAAGAGAAAAAGATAAGGTTAAGGAAGGATAGGTCACTGCTCGTTTATATTCTTCCGAAAGTGAAGTATTCATTTAACCATTTTAGAGTAGTATTTGTGTCTTAACTAATAGCACTGAACTTGAAATAGTTATTTTTGGCAAATGAAAAGAAACATTATTCAGGATGGAAGAAAAAACTAACTATGCTAGAACTCAGCTAAAGTTTGAAAAATTACATGGATATAAGTAACTTTCGTATAACCCAGCTTTCTAATCCAGAAGACCCAAGCCATTTCATGAGACACCTATGACCAAAGTTCTTTTTGAAAATTGTACGTACTGATTACTGACCTAAGAAAGTGATTGTGTAATTAAGGATTCTGCTAGTCATACTAGAATCCAAAAGGTCATTTTACTGTCGCCATCCTGTGATTCATCAACTTTTGCTTTCATTTGCACTTTTCAGTCTTTATGTATGAAGAGCTTTAGTATAACCGGAGAGATATTCTTTTCCATTAGAATAAGGCATTGTGTCTGTATTTTACCCTTGAATGAGATGCTATCCTGTCTTCTTTAAGAACTCACTAAGCCCGGTATTCCTAAATGGATCTGAAGAACAGCTGAAGGTTAGCATTACAGAGCCTCAAATATCTCCTCTCTCTCCTTCTCTCTCTCTCTCTCTCTCTCTCTCTCTCTCTCTCTCTCTCTCTCTCTCTCTCTCTCTGACCCAAGAGGAACCTCTCTGCAAGCATAGATATGCTTAGGGAAGGGTGAATTTGTCTATCTTCCAGTAAGGTATGTAAGACAGTTTCTATCAATTACACATAATCAGAGAAATGCCTCAACTAGGATTTTACCATTTGGTCTCATGAAATAATTTCTGCCCCTAACAATAAGAGGCTTAGGGCAGTCCCAAGAAATGAAGTGTGCCAACTCAGTTTTCATTGCCCATGGTACAGAAATAGATTCCATATAGAGGAAGTACTTGAGAGCCTTACTCTAGCTCAGTGCCAGGTTATACCTCAGATACTTGGAACTAGTGCTGACTCCATTGGAGTCCAAAATGCAGAGAAAATACCTCATACCCAGGTATTCTTGAAAATTCTTTCTGAAAACATTTGAATGGAGAGCTAGAGGAAGTGATGGATGAAGTCATAATGATGGCTGGGAATAGGGTCATGATCATAGCTGGGGAAGAAATTTCTCAGCTATGAAACCACACAATCAAAGACCAGTCTTTAACATGTCAATCATTAGGAGAAATAAAGCAAGGCTACTGAAATGGTTGAGCATAGAGATGAAGGAGATTCTTGGGAAATTAGATAAAATACATATGACAAGCTGGTGGCAGTCAGAGTAGATTATGAACTATTAAAAACTATTACTAGTACATTTGGTTTTTACTATGAATAAGACAATCCATAAAGTGCTTTGAAAATACTTGGATTTATTAATATTTTAAAGGGTCACTCTGTTTGCTAAGCAGAAAATTGCCTGGATTGGGGAACACATGGTTACCAGTACAGTTGAAATAAAAGTGCTGAGTTTCAGAATTTAAAATTTATTTTAGAGACAAAATTATATATGATGTTTTTTTAAAAAGTAGAGGCAGAGATTATTCCAATATGTTTGGTCTCACAGGTTGTTGTGAGGACAAATACATTGATCTAATCAGTTAAAATATATGAAAAAATTCTTGTCAAGTGTTCTCAGTGAAGACCAACAATTATTCTACTGTTGCACAAGTTATGGGAAAAGACAGAGTTGCTTAGAGACATTTTCCAAATAATTCAGCAATAGCTGAAGGTTTTCTGCAACTTTTCTCTCAGGTTTCTTCCAGACATGGTCATAGAGTACTAGGATTCACTGCAGCTGTAAAATATAAACAGCAAACCCTACTTCAAAGGACTATTGTTAGTGACAACACAATTTACACGATTACAGCTTGCTTAGTTTAAATCTGAAGGTCTTGCAAGGGTCTATTTATCCATGGTTTGTACAACAGCACATTGTACTTCTAGAAATTGCTAGAGCGTTTAAGATGTGAGGTCTAGTGAAAGATATTTTGGTAACCAGGGGTATGTGTGTGAAGGAGATGGTGAGACCCAGACCATTTGATAAGTTTCTCTTTTTGAATCCTGATCATCATTGAAATGACTTTGTGTTACTGGCATAAGCTAAATTGCCACCGACCAGAAAACAACAGGGGCAAACAACTGTGGAAAGAAACTTCCCAAACTGTGAGCCCAAACCAGCTTGTCTGCTTCAAAAGTTAATTAATAAAGAATGCTGGTAAATGAAGTGCTGAGCAGCTAATGTTGCTTCTTTCCATGAGCTAGATCTTTGCTGTCTAATGTGTTGTCTGTGACTCAGAAGTAACTGCATCAAATGGAGATCCTGTTAGAAAGTCAGGCTCAGCCTCACACCAGTGACACTAACTCAGAATCTGTGTTATCAGAAACTGCATGTGTACTCAAGCATGTAAGAAGAACTGGTTTAGAATTTCAAGGCCGTCAAGGCTAAGAATCTGTCCAAGTTTCAAATGCCAAAAGTGAGACTGAGAAAGATTATGCGATTTTTAGTCAGGGCCTTAATTGCCAAACCAGCATTCTTTTAATTACAATGGTGTCTCCAAACTCAGCTAGCTCAGACACTGTCATTTGAAAAAGATGAAGAAAATCAAAGGGCCTCTCTTTGAGAAAATGTTGCCCTCTCTGGAAGAAAAGGCAGATTATTGCTTTATTGGTCCCTCCTCTGTACTTGTGACAAAATTAGCTATGTTGGGTAATAATTTTCATTTTAATCTCAAAGATCATGCCAGATGGCCCCAAAATGTATTTATTTATACCCAGTTTACACTTGTGTCAACTAAATTCTAGACATTATTTTAATCCAATTCTGTTCTTTTCCTCCAAAGGATCTTCAGCCTCTGAGATTTGATTCTGAATTCCTGTTTATGACCTATTTATGACCTCTTCCCATGTCAGGTGAGGTGTCTCAGTTTGGTCAAAGCACATTCTGTCCTCTATACCTTGGCTTCCACTTCTTCCTGTCTCTAATGCATCTCTTTCAGTGTCTTGTGAAATCACCAGAAGACTTTTGGAAAGTACCATTTTTGGAAGAGCCCTTAGAGTTATTATGTATATGGTGTATGTGTGTGTGTATACCATATATCTATATATATCTATGTGCAGTGAGAGACCACGAGACCCATCACAGGTAACAGGATGGTTTAAAGTCAGAGTGAAGTGTAGAATTCACTTTTTCTTCATTTTTAGTGGTCTTTCCCCAGCTTCATGTTTCCTGTTTTTTTAAAAAAAAAATCTTAATTTTCTGAAAGGTACTAATATAAAACTGCAAAATCAGAGCTGAGAAGTGGCTTTTCCTTGTGCTTGAGAATCCTACATTTCCCAACATTTTGATTTTCTCTGGAACTCCAAGCCTGCTAAGTCACACACCGAACTTTCAAAAACTGAGCTGCATGCTCCCTCCTCCCTTCCTTCCCACAGATTCAGCTAGATTCAACTCTAGGCCCTTCCCCCTCTTGCCCTAGCTTCAGTTCCTGGAGCTTTAATAACTCTTGCCATACTTGTGGCTTGGCCATTGTTTACCCACCAGACTCACAGTGTCCTTTCAGGGGCGGGGTTTATTTGCATAACCACTCCCAAACACATTAAATAGCCCAATAGAGGTCCAGTATGCCTCAAAGAGGAGAGGAGGGAGATAGGGATACTATGAAAGAAATAGAGGATGGATTTGATCTGTTGTTTCCACACGTGAAAGTGAAATGAGTCCAGCAGAACACTGGTTGCAACGGATTTCGCCTATTCTGAAAGCGGTATGCAGGCTGGGGACTGAGGGGCGGCTACTGGGCAGGGTGTCTCTTCTGTACTCTAATGTGTTTGTTCTGGGAATTCAGTTGTATCCATTGATCTATAAAGGGTAAGTGTAGGAACACTCCTTCACGTGGTAAATCAGTTGGAACCTGAGGCACATAGGGACGGAAATAGAGGACCATATCAGATACCCTTGTAAGGTGCTACAAAGTCAGCATGACTTGGGGAACAGTATTCTGTGGCTATCAGTCATTTCATCTTTGTGCCCTGACAGTACTCTCTGAGATGTCAGAAACTTAGGCTGTTATCCCTGAAGCCTTGACTAGTCAGTTCCTGCCTGTGCAGGTTCAAACTGGAGCCAGATGGCCGCTGGGAATATGCCCGGACTTGTCCAACAAGCGTGTGCATCTGGGATTCAGAGATAAGGAAAGGAGAGGAGAAGGGAATGGATTGGACATTCAGAGCATCCT
The DNA here is from genome assembly GCF_943737965.1 of Phodopus roborovskii. Lineage (NCBI taxonomy): Eukaryota > Metazoa > Chordata > Mammalia > Rodentia > Cricetidae > Phodopus > Phodopus roborovskii. Next base: position 136,954 of record NW_026125956.1, on the reverse strand, counting down.
GCAGAGAGCTGAACTACTAGCCCACCCACGTGGTGCTCGGGCAAGTCCGGGCCTGTGTAAAGAGAAATTTGGCACTGTGTATGGGGGCTTTCAGTCCAGCCTTGTCACCAGTGACTGAGTTTCATTTGATCACTTGCTGCTGGAAGCTGAGCCCAGGACAGTGATATTTTGATCCGGCCTCACCCCAAACACTGGCCAAGGCCCAGACAGCTGCAAGAACTGGCTGGGTGCAGGGAGAAGAGACCTGCCAGAGACTAGGCTGGGAAAACAGGCTGTAGGATCTCATTTTGACAGCTTTTGGCAGCATTGGCCAATGTCCTGTAGGGAAATGGGAGGTAGTAAATTGTAGAACTCTCTGTCTAGGTAACTCTCCTGTCCCTTACATCTTGCCAATGTAAGATGCAAACTGAATATTTACCCTCTATCACCAAGTTTCAAGTACTAAGCTGTCTATGATATAGAGGCTAAATCCCCTAGGTCTTAACATTCTGAGTGTAGGAACACCAATAATACTGCACAAGATGAACTTTTTTAAAGTTCAATCAAAATTCTCTGAAGTTGTCAGTAAGTATCATATCTCACTAGAGCCAGAGAAAAACAGAGTTGTTTTTTGTTTGTTTGTTTGGTTGGTTTGGTTTGTTTTTTGCTGTTGTTTTGGTTTTCCTTTTCTTTTCTCTTCTCTCTCTCTATACATATATATATATATGTGTGTGTGTGTGTGTGTGTGTGTGTGTGTGTGTGTGTGTGTGTGTGTGTGTGTGTGTAGCTTTTCAGTGCTTTGTTTTAAGCAAGACTTGTCCCTGGTATCCTTAGGACCTGATAGGATACTATGTAGATAAGACTGGATTGAAGGAAACTCTTTAATTACAGACAAGGCTCTTTAATTCCTGATCCCTCCTGTTTCCAGTCCTAAATGCTGTAAGCACAGGTATGTGTTCATTATGCCTAGCTGACTGTTTTTCAACCCTAACACCTTTGGGTGCTAGAGAGCAAAAGTATTTGTATAAAGATTTCATTCCACCATATAGTAACTGTGTGACCTTGGTCAAAATGTACATTTCTCCCTCTTTACGGTTCTTTTTACTACAGTACCAACATCATAGAGTAATTGTGGGGATGAACTGAATTATTCCATGTAAAATACTTGTTTATCGCTGTTCAAAATAAGCACTCAATAAATATGAAACATTATTATTTAAGAGAGATTATGTAGGACAGATAGGATTTCAACAGGTGGAAAAGGGAGAGAAGGCATTTTAACTACAGAGAACATGAACAACTGCTTGATGGCAAGGAACTCAGAACATGCAAAAAGAACAATTGTTAAATTGCATGCTTTAGTACAATTAGGAAAAAGTTTAAGTTAGATTTGTAGGAAACTACTCAAGACTTAGGATACTTGAGTTTCTGTTTATTTTGCGGATCATTGTACAGCCACTGTCAGTTTTTGAATTGAAGAAAAAGTCAGATCTATACTTTGCGAAGAATAATTAGGTAAATTAGGTGAACGAATCAGCTGGGCAGAAATGAGGAAACACAAAAGTGAACAAATGAAAAGCAGACAAAGCTCTAAACCTGATATGCTGGCTAAGACAACAGAAAGAAGGCGATGTATTTCTCAGGTCACACAAACGTTGCCTCATCAGATATTTGAAGTTTATTAATTATATGGGATTAGAAAAGGAAAGCATGAAGTTTATATGTTAGGACTAGGTTGTACTTTGAAAGAGTGCACATTTTCATCCTACTTCTCTATATACTGCAATTTGTAATCTGTTGTTTGAAATCTTAAATGCATAGTATTCTCAATATTTCCATTCTGCATCAGCACTAACTGCTTTTATACAAGAAAGAGATTTTTTTCCACCCACCTATAGAACTATGACTAAGCCCAGTGAGAAATTAAAACTTCCCTGAGTTTCTGTTTTCTTGAAAAATGGGAAATAGTTCCTACTTGTTGGAAGGATTAAAAAGTGGTAATCTTGTAAAAGACCTAGCCCAATGCTGATGACTAGTAGGCTTTTATGAGTCATATGTTTCTTTTACAACACTTGACTTCACCTTTAAACATCTGTCTCATCTCTCACAACACTTGTAAAGGAAAAAGTCTTCACTGTTCTCTGAAAGAACCCATTATCTTTCTGGGGGAGAATTCTTGGTTGTTGAAAGTTTTTTATTCTGTTCAGCTGCATTTCTTATGCCTCTGACTTGTACTCAGATGTTCTAGTGGTGCATTTTGGAGCTACTTACAGACACCTCTTTCTTTTGAAAGTTCAGAGAGCTGAAGATTGGGGAACAAATTTCCCTCCATCTTCTGTTCCCTGGCAAATCTGCTGGGTTTCTTCCATATATCATGTGACATGCTATTAGTTAAAATATGACTCTGAGGTTTTGAATTATACAAAATGGAGTGGTAACACCTCTAAAATGATGACAATAACTGCAAAAGAAGCATGATGGGAGAATGTGGCAAACTTCTTTATAATGTATTATTCCTTTCAGTTCTTTAATTTCATCATTTATTCACTAGAGAATGCTCAGAGAACCTGCTGGAGAACATTTGGATTTTGTCTATGTGAGCCATATCTGCAATCCACAGTTTTGTTTTGTTTCTAATTCCCTTTTCCCTTCATTTTCTTCAGGGGATTTTTCTATAAGATGATGGCTAGATGGGTTAATTCTCGAACTAGAGCAGAAGATAAGAAAATAAGCATTCAATTGCCTTGTACCAGTTACTTTGTCTTTGAAATTTTTCAGTAAGAAAAACCAGGGAGGAAAAAGTCCCTAGACCTAAAAGAAAAGCAAATGATACCTCAGTCCAGAAACCTAAGGCAGGCCACGGTGACTTCCTTTAGTTAGGTGTCTTCTTGATGTGTTCCACCTGAATGCCTTCTGCAGGGAGTAAAGCCTGAGTCATTATTCAGAGCTGAAGCTTTTGAAGCAGAAGTTATTTTTTCTCTGCTTCCTTTAGGAGATTATCCCTACCCTTATATTCTCCCATAAGTTGCTTACTGGGAAGAGTACTGGCTAGGTTTATCATCAATTTATATACTAGAAGGACCATTATTATTAGCTACATATGAGAGATGTGAGGATGGTCCTAGTCTGTCTGAGATTAGCACTAACTATATATTTTTCCAGCATTTATCTGGACATGCTCTCTTACACATAACTAGCCTTCTTTATTCTGGTTCAGTTTTCTCTTCTGTGATTACGTTCCAAAAGAATGCCTAATGTAGAAACAATTACCAGTTGGAATTTTAGTTAATAACCATCCTTTTTTAGAGGATTTACAGATATTCTGTATGAATTCCTTACAAAGTAGCAATAAAATTCTGAAAAGTAAAGCAGTTTTCATGTGATATATGATGGAATCAAACAGTAAGATATCACTGTTACCAGGAAGCTGCTTGTCACTATTTTTTCCTTTTTTGAGAGAAAGAGACATTACAGAGTCAACATTATACTATGAATCAAAAAGAAGCAAGATCTATGGTAATATAGTCAGTCAGTAGTCTTGAAAGTGCACTGCCTTTTTTTGTACAGCAGAAATAGACAAGCACTGGACGCTGAGCAGAGACTTATAGTCTTAACAAACTATGTACATTTCAGGAAAGTTGCTTTGTTCTTTTTTCAGTGTAACTCTGATTTTCCTACTTGGATCGTAAGGGGTGAGGTTACCTTGATACATTCTTGTGGGATTTTATGCCAATATAGTCCCAATTAGTTTTATCTTACATTGTAAGCTGTTGTCAAAATGAAAAAAAAAAAAAAACATAATGAAAGTGCATTGTCTTGTGAGGATGTAGCTGCCTGTTATTAAAGGGTTTCAAATAGAGGTGGATGGTATTTTCCTCTGAGAATTAAAAAGATGAGCCTAATATGAAATTTTGTGTGAGATTTTCAAAATCTGAAATTATTTCTGAAAATTATTTTGAGAAAGCCATAATTATATATAGGACAATAGGTTTATTTTTTTTTAACCAGATATTATTATAAGACCAACCTTTTCAAGTCTAATACTTTCTTCCTCTTCTTGAGCACTTTCTCGCATATATTTTTCTTTAATTTTTTTTATTTAGTATACAATATGTTCAGTTTCATTGTGACATTTTTATAAGTGTTTGTCACGCTTACTTATGTTCACCTTTTAAATGGGGATTGGAACAACTTTGGCAACCATTCTCTACCAATGGGGCTCAGTCTCTGAGCTTATTTTCCTAGTCTTATTGTGTGGTTTTACTTTGGGTTGTATTACATGTGCCTACTGTGTTATCAAACTGTTTCCCTGTTATATTTCATTCCCTGGCCTTTGGAGGAATAAATATCATATTTGATTATTGTTGTGTAAAAAAAAAGTCCAGATTCAAAATGGTATAGTTTTTCTAGATTGCTTTGTAATCTGAACAGAGTAGAAATAATATGATGCAAGACCAAAAAGTAGTAAGGGAAATCAGAAATTAGAACACTCTTTCTGAGTCATACAGTTTCCAGCCACGCACACAAAGAACTCATATCATGATTTCAATTTCTTTTTGGGACATTCTGCCAAATTTCTTTGGGAAGCAAATGAATCTCCACTTCAAGTATGATCTTAGTAGGTAACTAATTATTGTTCATAGCATAATGTCATACTGTCTTAGGGTGGCCAATACACAAACCAGTGATTCCCTTTGGCTTGGGTAACAGTAAAGCAGATCATACTTAAATATTGGCTCAACATTGACTTGACCTGTGGCTTGTCTCCAATGTCCCTTTTTCACTGCTCTGGGTGGGGTAGTAACAATAGTCCTAGCAGCTCTTCTCATGTGAAACACAGTCTGGAGTTTCCAGAGCACTTTCATGTACATGGTCTCATTCTTTCCCTTGAACATAGTCCAAGGTAGTTTCTGTGCCTTTGTTTCTACTTGGAATGACTGCTTCAGCAGAAATCAAAAGGATATGTTCCCCTTAAAATCAGACTAGAATTGATTGATTTTAAAAATTTTATTAATATATGTATACCATAAATGGGTTTGGCCATTTCTTCTGCTCAATTTACAGTCTTTTTGAGAAGTTTGTGTCTTTTTGTGCAGTAGCTATGTGTACAGGCACACATTCTGAAATTTAACTCATATGATTATTGTTTGTCTTTACATAGGTACAAGTGGCCCAGCTTCCTTACTATTAATTCTACCTCTACTGTGACAACTGCCTTGAAAAAGAACTATATACTCTCTCCTACCTCAGATGGGATATATCCTTTTTCTTTGTGCACTGGAATAAAAGACAAAGGAAGCAGGTCAGTCAGTCTTTTATTGTATACAGTTCATTTCCCCCCTCCCCCACCAAAGTTGTTACCATGAATAGATGAAATTATTAAGCCACTAGGAAAACAGAAAAAGAAGCAAATTAAAAACTATAATAAACACCTATGTGTTCTTAACTATTTCTATCCCAGGCATATATTGTAGCATATTTAACCAGAAAAGATAATTTACTTTTTAAGTATGGATTCTAAGGCTCAAATCCAGTTCATGAGGCATTCATGACTAGCACGTTTCCTTACCCACTAAGCTATTTTGCTGGTTACCAATTTACTTTTACACAAATCAAAATAATGCATCTTAACCCCTTTGTCTACCCCTGTACCAAAATCTGACACCAATGCTCATTTCTTAATTATTAACACTTTATCAGGCATTACTGATAACAGAATATAGTTTTCCCCTGGGTTCCCCTTGAGTGTTGGTGCCTGCTATTCCATTTATAACTTTAAATGTGTGTGTCACTTAACATTTTGTTTCTGGTATCCTTCTTTAGCCATCTAAGTCTATCCTACTATTTGCCTAGTATAATGATTTTTAACTACCAGATATTTTGATTTAATTAATCTTGGGTGTAGGCATTTCCAAAAACTTCCCAGTAACCTTTTTAAATGATTATTTAAGAAAAATGAAGTTATTTTTAAGAAAGAAATTTTCTGTTCATTGAAAATATGAGAAAAGGAAAAAGTAATCAATGGAGGTTATGCACTTACTATTTTAGTAAAACACTGCCTTCTAAAGCATGATGCACTTATGAACTGTACGTTATCTTTGAGTCTTGGCTTTCTTTCTTAATTTTTTTTTATTTTTAAATGAATTTATTCATCTATTTATCTTACATCCAAGCCATTCACCATTCTTCCCTCCAAGCCCCTCTTCCACTTCTCCTTCCCCATGGCCAATCCCCTCCTCCATCTCAGCCCAGGAAAGGGCAGGTCTCCCATGAGTATAAACAAAACATGGCATATCACATAGCAGTAGGAGTAAGCACCTCCCCATGTATTAAGGCTGGGCAAGATGACCCAGAATGAGTAATGAGGACCTAGAAGTCAGGAAAAGGGTTAGAGACAGCTCCTGCTTCCCCTGTTAGGAGTCCCACAAGAGGAACAAACTACACAAATGTAAAATATATGCAAAGCTTTTTTTTCTTACTAAGTAATGAACTTAAGGTAATATTTTCTCTCTGAGACTCATTCATTTTGTTTAGATAAAATCTATCTTAGCTCACACCTAAGGTTACTGTGAAGGTCAATAGAACTAACTGACATTACAAACTATAAGGTTGTTACTGTTATTCTGTAGAATTTCTTTTTTACCATTTGCTCAAATAATAAATACTTATTTAATGACTACTGTATGACAGACACTGTTTTAAGTGATTTGGATGGGGTAGTAAATACAATAGGTACAATAATGTCATAGTTTTTCCTCTACTTGGAGGAAAAATAGGATATATAAATAAGAAAAACATAATATATAAGAAGGCCATACTTACTATGGAGAATAATAAAACAAGTGGGGTAAGGGAATTAGGGGGATTCCAATTTTAAAATAGTGGCCAGAAAACCCTATGAAGCAGGTGATATAATAAGATAACACTGAGGAAGCTGAGAGATACAGTTAAATGTATACATTCAGGTGAAGATGCCTGCCTTGAGAAGGTATGAAGGCCTTCACTGAAAATATCCCTGCTTAATCTGAAGACGAGCAACGAGACCACTGTGGCTACAGTGAGTACAGTAAGGGGAAGAATAGTAGATGACGTTCATGTAGCCAGATTGTATAAGGCCATTAAAAGGACTTCAGATTTCTAGAGAATAAAAGCAAAAGCCATTGAAAGTTAACAATAATGTAATCTAATATGTTTAAAGGATCCATTGTCCTATATTCTGCCCCTTTATCTCTCATTTTTCTACCAAAAAAAAAAAAAAAAAAAAAAAAGAAAGAAAGAAAGAAAGAAAGAAAAAATGTGGGCGGGTTGCCGGTCTGTAGAAAGACAGAAATTCTCTTTTATTGATTATGTTTTACATTTAAGCAATACAGAAGTCAAAGTTAAGGAACCCTTAAACCCACACTGTTATTTAGAGTAGTTGTACTTGAGTAGCAATAGATAAATCGTATAAGTTCCAGAAGCTCAGATCATATTTTGACTAATTATATCAGAAACTCAAAAGTGGTATTCAGGTACAAATATATATTGGAGCTTCCAGAATATAACTAAGAATGAGTACCACTGGTCTAAAGTATTTAACCTAATCACCCTTCTCATGATGATAGTATAGCTTGAGCCAGCACTAAGTATCACTATGTTACTTTTGGCAGAGTTGTACCTTGAACCATTTACTATAAGTAAAATAAATAACAAAATCACAACTAGTGGGCTAGGAAGAAGTTAAGATTCCTGATAATATGGAAATAGGAAACTGACAAGAGAAAACTGAGCTAAAAATGTATCTGGGCCAGACCCGAAAAGAGAAAATTGAGACGCAGTGTCCAATCATTTACAACATCTGAACCGCTGGCCAAACATCTGGAATAGATGAGGGCACTATCCAGATTAGAAATTTGATTTTCAAGGAAGGAATTATTCTCAAGGCCAAGCTGAGCAACTGCTTTGATTTTTGATAAACCTGTGCACATGGGTGGTGATTGGGCTTGCATGAGAGGAATGGGCCAGCTGCTATCTTCATCACCCTTTTTTAATCTCAGGACTTCTGTACTGCCCCAGCAAAGCAAGTAGCCTGAAGTCCCAAGTTCTTAATTTAGACTTGTCATCCTCCAAGTTCTACCCATCCTAGATAGAGACCGTGCTTCATGCCACAGGCATTTCTGCAAGTTGAGAAGACCAATAGCCACAAATGGAGGTCAGAGGCAGCTGCACACCCAGCAGTGTGAGGTAACTTACACCCAACAGAAACTTAGCCAGCATCATTTATTCATGGCACAGTGAGCTAATGTTGAAATTATTATTAATGCTAACCTCATTGCTTTTCTCTTTCCTGTCAGCCTGCATTAATACTCTTCTAGGTTATTTTCTAAAGAATCAGGAAAATGGGAACACACTCACAGATTATGCAGATGACAGAGACAAGACAAATAAAGAAACACTAGTCATGTTTTTTTGTCACTCCAGTCTTACTGGATAAATATATGTATGTACACATAGTTGATAACAAAATATAATAATGTAATATTAAATGCATATATGTGTGCATACATATCAATTATGAAATTTGGGTAGAAAGTTGAGTACAATAAATCATTTGGGTCAAGAGGATAGTTTGAGTAATTAAATTTGAAGGTCATGTTTTTTCAAACAACTGAAACATAATTTACATAACAAAAATTTACCATTTCCAAGTTTATAAGTATACATATTAATATCTTTAATTCCTGTTCATTTTTGTTACACAATGCATAGTCACTGCTTCTCCTACAAGGACACAGCAAGTATTGTATCTACTTTTGTCTCTTTGGATTGTCTGTTTCTGACATCTTGAAAATTAAGTCACATTATTGCCCTTTGATATCTAGCTACTTCCCTTAAACATAACATTTTAAACGCTGATTACACATTATAGCACATATTATATGCTTTATTCCTTTTTCTAAATGAATAATGTTTTATTTTACAGGCATATAAAGTTCTGTTTATCAACTTTGCTTACAACTTGAGGTACTTTGGTTTATATTAATACTCTTATTATGAATATGCTACTTGCAACATTTATGCACCAGGTTATGTGTGAACATGTGTTTTCACATCTTGGCATATATATGTAGTAATCTATATTATGTAATAATTGCTATATCATATGATGACTCTATGTTTCACATTTTGAAGAACTGGTAAATCATTTTCTACAAATGACGTCCTACTTTAGACTAAAATCAGTCTATGAAAACCTAGTTGTTTACATCATTCATGACAGTTGTTTATCCATATTTAAGAAAAATGTGTAGCCACTCTACAAGGTAGGATTGAATATTTAATTATGATTTTAATTTGCATTACCTCTAAGCACACACATTCATGAGCTTATTTTGCATTGTAATTTTTTTTTGAATTTTGAGTTGTAAGGATTCTAATTATATTCTAGGTACAAATAGTTTATTAATTATATGGTTTGCAAACTTTAGTTGGTTGGTGGTGATGCCCTTAATCGCAGCATTTGGAAGGCAGAGACAGGCAGATCTCTGTGAGTTTGAGGCCAGCCTGATCTACAGAGTGAATACAAGGACAGCCAGGGCTATTAAAATGAGTAACTCTATGTCAGAAAAAAAAAAGTGTGAACTTTATTTTTTATTTTATTAAACTTTGTTTATTTATTCTTTGTGTCTTTCACATCATGCATCTCCATACCATTCATTTCCAATTCCTTTGTATCTGCCCTTTGACCTTCCTTCCTAAATAAAAATTAAGATATAAAAGGAAAAAGAAAAAGAGAAAAATCTTGTAATGGAAGCTGCATTGTGACACAGTGAGTCATACAGTAAACCCTTTTATCCATACATCTTTAGGTACAAGTGTCCATTGCAAAGGTCCGAGACTTGTGGTTTCTGCTACACTGTGGATGCTAGTCCCTCACTGAGACTCCTCTTGGGCATCCTGCTATTGCTCTGTGTAATAGAAATCCTGTAGCTTTGGGTCTGCAGAACCATCCTCTTGACATGCCCTTGAATATCATAGATGGGGTGGATGTTTAGGTGGGTCAACTCAAAGCCCTGAAACTAGGCCTGGGTAGTCGCAGGGTTGGTCAGCCCTCCAGCTTTTCCCTGTCTTCACTACCTGAGTGAGCTCTCCAGCATTTCCCTGGCTAGTTCATCTCTTGCAGTGATGAGCAAAGGTCAGGGTTGGTTCTCCTGCTTTTATGGCTCTCCCATACCTGCAATTTCAGGGCCAGCAATACTGTGTTGTCCTGGGGAAGTGTAGGAACCACTTTCCTGAGTTTTGCACCTGTTCAGGGACAGGGACTGTTCTCCTACTCTTGTGACCTCAGTGCCAGATGTCCCACCTGCCACAGGAGGTGAGGGCATACATGCCATTTCCACACCATCATATGGTGGTTAAGGGGTATGGCTAGAGCTAGTTCACCCACCTCCCCATCAACAGGGGTCAGCCCTACTGTGCTGCCCAGGTGAAGTGCAAGGTGCACTTTCCTGAGTGATGTAGCTGGTAAGGGGGAGGGTCAGCTCTTTTGTCTGTGGCATGTGGTAAGGTGTTTTGGGTAAGGATGGGAGTCTCTCCCCTGCCCACACAGCTGTATGACAGACTAGTAGTGGGGGAAGCTTTTCCATGCTCACAATTTTGGGAGTGGCTCACCCACACCTCCACAAACAGAGTTTCCTCTATTATGCTGCCCAGGCAAGGGGCAGGGCCTGCTCTCCCCAGTTCTGTAGTTGGTGGGGACCAGGGGCAGTTCTCCCAACTCCCTCAGACATTAAGAGGTAAGGGGAGAACATCTCTCCCCTATCCATGCTGCCATATGGCAAATGAGGGGTGGGGCCAGATATCCCATGCTCACATTTTTGGGACCAGTTCACCTGTGACTCCAATGACAGGATCAGCTCAACATTGCTGCCCAGATGAGGTGCAGGGCCCACTTTACTGAGTGTTGCAGCTGATAAAGGGAAGAGTCAGCTCCCTCACCTCACCATCTGGTGGAGGCAAGGGCAAGCAGGGAGGGCATCTTTCCTTCACCCTCACCACAAAACCGCAGATGAAAGAGGCAGTACTAGCTATGCCCCACTTATGTCCTCAGGGCTGGCTTAATCACAATCCCTGTCTACAGGGTCAACTCTACTGTGCTGCCCAGGTGAGGTGGAGAGCTTCCACTCCAAAGTGCTATAGCTGGGGAGTTGGGTTGGGTCAGATCCCCCATTTGCAGCAGGTTTTGAAGAAAGGAAGGCATGTTTCCAGCACCCATGCCACCACATGGCAGATGAGAGGGGCATGAACTGCTCTCCCATTTTCATGCCCTGAGGACCAGCTTGCTCATGCCCTCTGTGAACTGGGCCAGCTCTATTGTGCTGGCCAAGTGAAGTGTATTCTCTCCTATCTCCCTTTCCCCACTGAACACATTTTATCCATGAATATAACCTGTCCCAAGAGTTTGGAATTCTATGGTTATATAGAATTTCAGATCTCATCTTCTATGGCAAGGAATTCCATTCAATCTAGTGGTAAGGTTAAAAAAAATTCTGGAAATGTTGGTAGTCATGAATCATGCCAGAGAGAATCTCATGTGATACATATGGTATATTCATTGTAGTCTAATACTCTTAATGTTATTTTCCAGAAAATGATTAAATAAAACATGTTGTTCATAAAACATGTTGTTCAAAGTCCTTTTCCAATGTCATTTTCCAGTAAGTGATGCTTTTATTATTTGAACATACACATGGTGCTGAAGACTGTGGAATGTTCAGGTAGAGATCCTGGACATTATAGAGCAGGTAAACAAGAGTCATTAAAGGTTTTTAAAGTAAGGATTGGCAGAAGAGAAGAGCTTTTTAAAGCCCTTTATCTCTGTTCCATCTTCTCATCTGACTAAAGGGTAGAGGAGATGGCTCTGAAGACAAGAACATCAGAGACTATTTTTGAAGGTTCTGAGGTATACTTGATGAGGTCAACAGCTTCATTTGGGGTATACTACCTCAGCCTAATGCTCCTTCCTCCATTTAAACCTTTACATTCCAAAGAGATGAGCTAGTCTGAAGCAGTGAAGCAGGAAGGAGAAAATCACCCAAAGATCCTGGCTAAGTGTAATAAGACCATTGGTCTGTTTTCATTTGGCCTGAAGATGAAGGCAAATTAAAATCCACTAATGCTTCCTTCAGTGCTACCTAGATGGTTAGATCTCATGAACTGTCTACCATAGTCATTCATACCCATGAGGTCAATATCAGGTATATATTCACATTGTAATATCCAAGAACATCAGGGCATGTGCAGTGTTTTGTATGTGTAGGGATTCTCCTCTGTATTTTTATTTCATGACTGATAAGGTGAGAACATTTGGTATATGCTTCCCCATAGATCCCATACTGGCGTAAATAAACATTGTGTGGGACCTTTTAGTAAATCATGCTCCCTGGCTAGAAGAGAGATAGTTACTGAAGGGGTAGGATTCTGATGGGAGCAGTAGCCCACACTATTCTTAGACGGTAACATACTGAACTGTGATTCCTCTTTACTCATATTTTACCTGATTGACTCAGCCAAATAACAAAAACAAATAAGCAAAGAAAGAGCATTCAGTTTCTTCAGACTCATTAAACAATAGTGACGAATGCATGATGCCCTGTGGTTGTAAGAGATGTACATTCTTTTTCCAGAATACAAACATATCCAGAATTGACAGCAACTTCTCATTCTCTAGAGGGGTTTGATGGGCAGACCACCAGGATCTCAGCTTTTCAGCTTCTGGCTCTATGTTGTCCAGACTCAAACTCCACTTTGGGACTTCAGGGGTTCAGAATCACTTAAGATCAGAGGGGAGGTTCTTTCCTTGTCTCTTAATCATGTCTTGAGACAAAAAAGGTTTTGAAATTTAAGTACTAAGTTTAGGTGTAAAACTTGTCTTCTCATCTTGCACTTTGATTGCACATGGTGTTTTGCTAAAGCTTAAAAACATCATGATCTAAGGTAACAAAAATGTATATGCATATTGTTTGATTAAAACAATCTTTTTTTCTATTCATTATTATTTTTTACTTTACATAACGACCCCAATTCCCTCTTCCTCCCTCCCTTCCATGCCCCCCAGAAGATCCCTCCTGTCCCATTCCCCACCCACTCCACAGGGAGGGTGATGCCTTCCAGGAAGGATCATCAAAATCTGTCAAGTAGTTTAGAGTAGGATCTAGGCCCTTCCTCCTGTCTCTAGGCTAAGGGAGTATCTCTCCATGGGGAATGTGCTCCCAAAGTGCATTCATGCACTAGGGATACATCTTGGTTCCACTGTCAGAGGTCCCTTAGACTGTCCAGGCCTTCTAACGGAGACTCACATTTAGGGGATCTGAGTCAGTACAATGCTGGTTTCCCAGCTATCAGTCTTGGGATCCATGAGCTCCCCCTTGTTCAGATCAGCTGTCTCTGTGGGTTGCTGTAGCCAGTCTTGACCCTTCTTATCACTCCTCCCTCTGTGCAACTGGATTCTAGGAGTTTGGCTCAGTATTTAGCTCTGGGTGTCTGTTTCTGCTTTCATCAGCTACTAGATGAGGTCTCTATGATGGTGGATAAGTTAGTCATCAATCTCATTATCATGGAAGGGCATTCACTGTTGCTCAGATTATTAGTTGGGGTCACCCTTATAGATCTCTGAACATTTCTCTAGAGTCACTTTTCTCTTCCAATCTATAATGGCTCCCGCTATTAGGCTATCTCTTCTTTTTTTTTTTTTTTTTTTTTTTTTTTTTTTTTTTTTGCTGTCGTCTATTCATCTGCTAACTCAATTTTCCTGCTCCCACATGTTCTTATCTCCTCCCACTTTTCGTAACTCCTGCTTCACTCACTGCACTACCCCCACCAATATGCTCAAGAGATCTCATCCCTTTCTCCTTCTCTGAGGGACATTGTATGAATCACTTAGGTTCCTCCTTGTATCCTATTTTCTCTGGTGGTGTGAATTGTAGGCTGGTGATCTTTTGCTTTATGTCTAAAATCCATTTATGAGTTGAGTACGTACCATCATCATCCTTTTATGACTGGGTCACCACACTTGATGGTTTCTTCAAGTTCCATCAATTTGCCTGAGAATTTCAAAATTCCATTGTTTTTTTCCATTGTGTAAATGTGCCACATCTTCTTTATCCATTCTTCAGTTGAGGGGCATCTAGGTTGTTTCCAGGTACTTTCTAGTACAAATAATGTTGCTATGAACATAGTTGAACAGGTGTCTTTGCTGCATGGATGTGGATCATTTTGGTATATGCCTAAGAGTGAGATTGCTGGGTACTGTGATAGACTGATTCCCATTTCCCTGAGGAACCACCATACTGATCTCCAAATTGGCTGAACAAGTTTGCATTCCCACCAGCAGTGGATGAGTATTCCCCTTTCTCCACATCCTCTCCAGCATAAGTTGTCATTGATGTTTCTGATTTTAGCCATTTTGACAGGAGTAAGATGGTATCTCAAAGTTGTTTTGATTTTCTTTTTCCTGATAGCTAAGGATGCGGAGCACTTTCTTATGTGTCTTTCAGCTATTTTAGATTCCTCATTGAGAATTCCCTCTTCACTTCTGTACCCCATTTTTAATAGGGTTATTTGGTGTTTTGGTGACTAGTTTCTTGAGTTCTTGTATATTTTGGAGATCAACCCTCTGTCAGATGTAGGGTTGGTGAAGATCTTTCCCAGTCTGTGGGCTGCTGTTTGGTCTTGTCAACTGTATCCTTTGCCTTACAAAAGCTTCTCAGTTTCAGGTGGCCTCATTTATTAATTGTTGATTTTGATCACTGTGTCTGTGCTACTGGAGTTATGTTCAGGAAGTGGACTCCTACACCAGTTCTTTCAAGGTTACCTCCCACTTTCTCTTCTAAGAGGTTCAGTGTGGCTGGATTTATGTTGAGGTCTTTGATTCATTTGGACTTAAGCATCAAATAATCTTAAATTATGCATCTTAATGATTCTTATGAAAAAACTCATATAAACAAGAAACAAAAAGGTAATGTCTTATATTTGAATTTATATGATATTAAATGACAGTGAAAATATAATGACAGAAACTAGAATGGCAGTTGCCTACAGGAAAGGGTAATATTTACTGGAAAAAAGTTACAAGGGAACCTGAGTAGACAATGTAATGGTTCTACATCTTTACCTGGATATTACTTCCTGTCACAAACCACAGAATTTGTCTAGTGAATCTTGGCTTTGTTCAATGTTCATTTGTTATTTTAATTTTTTGTCTATATTTTTCTTCCCTTGTTGCTGGGCAGGGTGGAGGCAGAATTTTTTAGTGCGGCCTGTACTGGTACATTTGAATAATACATTGTGAACTTTGGCAGAAATAGCAAGAACCTCACCCAGCCTGTGTCATGCTCCAGGATAGGAGACAAGAGATGCCTGATATTCCCTTTTATCTTCCATGTTTCCACTAATGTAATTATATAAAAAGAACACAGTCCTATGTCAGAGATATGCTACAGTATTAAGATGTGAAAATGAGAGTGATTATTCTGGAGGAAATGATCTGCTACGCGATAAAGTCCCTAATATCATCCCCAATTAATATTTTTCTTTATACTTCCACTTCAGAAGTAATGATCCAAGAAAAAATTCTAGACCTTGTCCACTGATTTCTTATATAGGAATATTCTGATGAAAAATATTCAGCAAATACTAATATAATGTTCAGTTTAACGAAGGTGACATAGATACTACACATATTGAAGTAAACCTATTCTTACACCTCATGTTATTGGTGGGAGAAGTTAACAAGAAGGGATGTATTCTGGAAACACCCATTTCTTTGGCATGACTTCCATATTCCTGATGAAGTTTGGCCATTGAATTTTTTTAAACGCTTTACCCTTTCCTTTCCTACAAATATCTGGAGTGACAAAGGCAAATTCCTCTGAGTTCTTCATACTTCTTAAATGTTTGTGGTAACCTCGGGGCAAATGAAAAGCGAAATTACTTAATACCATGAAGTAACACTCACACACAGCTCTATACTAGGTCCTTTAACATATGTAAGAACATTTATTTCTTTACAAAAAATGTGTGGAAGGTTTTTATTTTTAAAATATCAAATTTTATGGTTAAATGAATAGTGTTATGAAAAATAAAACCATTGTAAAGTGTAGTAAATGTCAGGGTTGTGATTCACATCAAAGTCTCCTTGACATGGGTTTACATTACACTACCTGGAAAGGCAATATTAGAGCGAGAAAAATTCTAAGTTTCCTAGACACACACATAATTAATCACAGACCAGGAAAGTAAGTGTGATCACAAACTAACAAGCATTGAGCTCTGTTGGATTACCATTTCTGAATAACTTCCTGTTGGGCATTAAGAGTTCTTTACTAGAAAATTCATAGGTCAGACTGACTTACTCAAAATTCCATCTTCTGTAATACTTTGTAGGAAGATAGAGTCAGTGTTAGGATATTTAAGAATAATTGTATTTGCAATGCATAATTATTGTTTCATATGTTTACCATAAATTAGCATGTATTATAGGACACTACTATGTATAGCAAACAACTTCATATAAGGCCTCACATTACTGATGGGTGATGACATTTATTACTTATTAGGAAGTTTTATCCATATAACCAGGATTCTTACAACAGTCTAGCATACGCATTGTTTTCTTTTTCTTTCTTTTTTTTTAATAAAAAGTATTTTCAAATGATGGAGGATGTTGTTCTGTATTCGATGAATATATATTTCTCTTATTTGTTGGTGAATAAATGCTGAATGGCCAGTAGACAGGCAGGAAGTATAGGTGGAGCTACTGCACTAGGAATGCTGGGAAGAGGAAGGCAGAGAGGAGCTACCAGGCAGATGACATGTAGCCACCACATCCTCATGAAAATACATAGTTTAATAGGAATGGGTTAATAATTAAGAGAGATCTAGCCAATAAGAAGCATGAAGCATTAACCAAAAAGTTTATATTAATATAAGCCTCTGTGTGTTTATCCTGGTCTAACTGGCAGTGGGACCAGGTGATAAACAGAAATTTCTGTCTATATTTAAATTCCCATTAAAATATAATTTAATTTGTGTTTGTGATAACTGTTCTGATTTAAAAAATGAGAGACAAAGTAACCCTATGCTTATTTACTGTGTCCTGGTATATCTATTTGGCAGGAAGTCTACCTAGACAGCAATCTCAAATCAGGGTTAAAGGGTGATACTAAGATTCAGGCAATTTAATGTATATTGGGTGGTTTTGGTTTTGGAAACCAAACTGAAAATAAGGTCTCCCATATCTCTAAGGCCAGCAGCAGCCATGAAAATTTTCAGTGCTTGTGTTAAGAAGTTATCACCTAAGAAGGTTTGCTTTTGGGACCTTTTCAGTGTTTTTCTGATTTTTTTGTTTGTTTTTTAAAGAAAACTATACAAGAGAAATAGATACTTTATGTTGGATTTGCTACCATAATGTTAAATTCCTTGTCATTGAGGGTAATGAGACTACTAATATTTTTTTTTCTTCAATGAGAAGTATATTGATAAGAGGATACTTGCCCTCTGAGACTGACAAACAACAGAAGAGAAAGTGTATTCACTTTGTGCCAAAAGTAGTCTTCCTAGGACACCTTCCACTGAATGAAGAACTGGGAAGGAAGAGTTATAAGAAAAGTTATGCTTCAACAAAAATGCCAGCCAGGAAATCTATTTCTATTGGTGACCTTTGTGGAGATGATTGGTGGTCACACTGTCCATATACATTGAGGACTCACCTGAAATATAGTCTTAAATGAGACTGAGAGTGTGACAAAAAAAAAAAAAAAAAAAAAAAAAAAAAAAAAACCCTGTCAGAGTTTTTCTTTTCTTTCTTTCTTGTTTTTTTTTTTTTTTTGTTTTGTTTTTTATTTATTTATTTTGAGAGACAGGCACATGTATATATTCTGTGATCACTGTTATAATAAATGAGTGTATGTTTAAGGCTGTCTCCATACTTACACTGTTTTACTTTTAAGTTCTTCAATACCTTCATGAAGATTTGAAGCAAATTAACACATTTAATCCTCTCAAAAAAGCTGTCTGGGTGCAATCAGACACTTTTTCAAATGAGAATCATGTTTCAATTTTTTCATTCACAAATAAAGATTATTTTTACATTGCTTAAGTCAGAAAATATTGGAAGTATTTACAAATAAAATAAGTGTAAAAGTGATTTTTAAATGCTGAAGAGCTTTTCACACATTTAATTGTACCCACTAGAAAGAATCCAACTGTTTTAATTATCTATCTGCCTGTCTTTATCTATCTGTCTATTGATTGTGAGCTCCTGGTATAAGCACTAGCTGAAAAATTTTTGTCCATGTGCTTTTCTTCCTTATACTTGTAAAATGGCATTAATAATAATTTGTGTCATTATTCTTTGATAATTGAATGTATTGTCACAGAGGAAGCATTTAGAAGAGTTCTGGGCACATGCTCAGTACTTTAAAACTTGTAGTTATTTTAAGTCGGTTTCCTTGGCCATTGTCACTAAAAGTCACAGTTAAGAAGACACAGAAGCCAGGTGTCAAGGAAACCACTTAATTTTTGCTTATCTCAGTAGGAATTGTTTTCTGTATCCACAGTGTTTTCATCATGGATTGTCAAGAAAATGAGTACCAGGACCAATGGGGACATTGTGTCACCTGCCAACAGTGTGGCCCTGGACAGGAGCTCTCCAAGGTAAACCCTTTGGAACAGTGCTTTTTGCTTTTTGTTTTTATATCTCAGGAACCTGGAATTAGTGTGTGTGTGTGTGTGTGTGTGTGTGTGTGTGTGTGTGTGTGTGTGTGTGTTTAAAGAAAAAAATCTTAGAAAGGCCAATATTAGTAATGCATCCAATCTCAGCTGTTGTTACCTCAGTAGATACAATGAGATAAAAAGTAGTATGTAATCATAGTCACTGTTCAAGAAAGAAGTTAGGCTAGAACACCCAGAGGCAAGGGAGAGTTTTAATGATATACTTGGGTATGTCATGAAAATATATGTAAATATAAATGTTCAGACTTTTGTATTAGCGAAATCTGTTAAACAAAGCAAAGTATGTTTAATTAGGTTTAGAAACAAAATATCAGGTTTTAGAATTTGGGAGAGAGAGGAACCAAGAAGGCTGCAACGGCCTCTGTTCTGAGAGATATGGGTTACTGAGAAAACTGTCTGAAAAAAGGGTTCAGGGATAGAAAACCAACAGGAGCCTTGAATGACCCAATTAAAGGTTAAAGGTTTGTATAAAAAGGAAAGCAAGGAAAAATGAGATCAAGGTAGATACTTCTTATTTTTCACTTACTTCAGATCCCTTGTTTCTCCTTCAATTGGAGATGGTATTACATTTTGCTACAAAGAGTAGAAGAAGTTAGTCAGCAAAGTTTGTGTGTGCTCATACTTTGTTTTACACATTTATTCATTCATTTATCAGTTACTTATCAAGAATTTGCAAAGTGTTCAGTTGATTATAGGTACCACAGTGAAACAAATCACACACAGAGAGAGGGAGGGAGTAAGGAAAAAGGAGAGGGAGAGAAATGGTCCAAGAACAAAATTATGTTGATATGATGCCCAGTGGATAGCTACTTCAATGCAGGGAGGAAGGGAAGAACTCCCCAAGTAACTGCTTTCTGGGAATCACATGTAGCTAATGCAGTCCCAAGCTGAGTACAACTTATCATTGTTTCATGAATAAGAAGATTAACACAAATGATTCATAAACAATGAAAGGGGAAGGAAGTGAGGGTCAGAAAGTTTGAAGATTTTAAGTATTTTATGAAAAATATTTATATTTTTTCCTTAGGGCACTAGAAATCTTCTGGGGGGTTTTAAGTAAGCAATATATTATACTGGGTAAAGGAAATAAAGAAAATATTTATCTCAATTCCTTCTTCAGTTTATAAATTAAAAATCATAGAGACTGAACTCTGGAACTATCAAAGGATGTAAGCATCATCTCTAGTTTTAACAAGAGGATGCCCACAGGGTTGAATGGGAATTCAAAGGCCAAGATAAGGCTACTAGAGGGTGGGTCATATTAGATATTAGGAAGATTCGCATACAACAAATTTCTTGTCTTGAAATAATATTTCTTAAGAATATCTCTTTTAAGATTCATATAAAGCCCCTCACAGAAGGGGGGAAGGGACAAGTCCCCCAGAGCACATGGGAAGTGGGTGGGGCAGTGAATGGAGAGAGAAGTAGGAGAAAGAGAAGGGGAGGAGAGGAAAGCACATGTGACTAGAAGACAGGAGAGAGAGAACAAACATAAAAGAGGGAGCCATTATTGGTTTGAAGAGAAAACTGAACCTAAAGAAAGGTCTAGAGACCTACAAGACTGCTGCCAACTAACAATTTGAGCAACAGTGGAAAGGCTACCATAAATGCCCTTCCCGGATAGAGAGATCAACAACTAACTTATCCACCATCATGGAGCCCTCATCTAGTACCTGTTGGAAACAGAAGCAACACCCATAACTAAACACTGAGTCTAACTAGAATCCAGATGCAGAGGGAGAGGAGAAGACCAGGCTGCAGAAACACATAGAGACAGCTGATCCAAACAAGAGGGAGCTAAGGGGCCCCCAGACTGATAGCTGATAATCCAGCATGGGACTGACTCAGACCCCCTGAATATGGGTCTCAGATAGAAGGACTAAGCAGTCTAAGTGACCTCAGACAGTGGAACCAGGATGTATTCCTGGTGCACAAAAGGATGTTGCAGACACATCCCCCCCTCCCATGGAGGGATACTACCTTAACCTAGAGACAGGAGAGAAGTCCTAGTCCCTACTTCAAATGACTTGACAGATTTACATGACCGACCTGGATGACATTGCCCTACATGTGGAATTGGGGTGGGGGGATGGGAGGGGAGGGTGGTCAGGGTGCATGTGAGGGGGGAGAGAGGGTAAGAAGGAGGGAGGGAGAGATAACTGGGATCCACATGTAAAATAAAAAAAAAGAATATCTCTTTTAAATATTATACCAGACTTTACAAAAAATGGTTTACAAATGTTCCTATCATGTACATGATTATTACCTTTAAATCCATCTATATTTACAAAGCTGCACTTCTTTAGGGGGAAGTGGGTTCTGTTAATCTGTCAAGTTCCTGTCATAAAACTCATAAAAGGAATATAATGATGAAAGGCCCTTTTGACTTAATGCCTCTCTGACTTCCATTTACTTCCACGCCACATATATGGCAACACTGTTCATGGAAAAACGTTAAATATAACGAATTTAAGTTTATTTGGTAGTCTGTACTTTGTAAAGAACTCTCAGTTATATTATGTTGTTTTGTTTTGCAACAATCCTATCAAGACACTTTTGTGAGCCTCATTTTACAGGCTTGACAACCACAGCTCAATGAGTATGTGCAACTTGTTCACTCAAAAGTATAGTGACAGTGACTACCTAAGAAATACATTTGGGATCAGATACAACTGGGTCCCATCTTTCTTTCAATTTAAGCAGGATACACTAAATTGAAAGCAACATTTCACCAAAAGAAGACATACAAATAAACAATGGGTAAGTGAAACCATGCTCAACGTCACTATTCAGGGAAAGGCCAGTCAAAGCAACAAGATACACCTGACCCTAACAACATTGGTAATAAAAATAATACTGAAGATTTTGTTTTTAATCCTTGTAAGGATGTAGAAAAAGAACTCTTGCACACTATGATAAGAATGTTGTAAAATAGTTTGGATTTTCCTCAAAAAAATGAGAATAGGCATTTTTTAGGGAAACTGGCAGATTAGAGATCGTATGATGCAACTCACTGAAAGAAAACAGGAGAGTACAGGGCAATCTTTATTCTTGCAAGAGACAGTAGCTCTAAATGGACTTATTAAGCCAAGTGAGATCTCTGTGGGGAAGCAGACAAGAGTGGCTGTGAACTGGTGCCTAACTGCACAAATTGGCTCTGGTGAGGTAATTGGAAACCACAGGGAAGCACTTTGCAGCACACACACTCAGCAGAGCTGCAGTAACAGTTAGCTGATAACCAAGGACTGGATATGCAATTGGAGATGAGGCTTTGGAACTAAAGCTTTAGTTCTCACAGCAGGGTTCCAGTTGAGGTTAAGTGGGAATTGCAGGAGGAAAGCTTACACCTCCTTCCCCATACACCAGTGTGGTGATACAGCCTGAAGAAAGGCCTGCCACAAAACTGAGAGTTGGGTGGGTCCAGGGGTTGAAATGTGATAGTGCAATTGACACACTCTTTATACTAAGTCTGTAGCTATAGTCCATGGGAACCCACAGCAAGAGATGGCAAACTGTCTTCTCCAGCACTATGTTGCCAAACCACACAGAGTACCAAAGAAGGATCTGAGAAATACTGTTCATCTCACTGAGGCTGTGCCAAATGCTGAATCCAAAGTGTTATTAACTAACCTCTATGGGCCAATACATAGATAAAATCAGGCTTTACAGCTTTCTACTTTAATAACAAACAAATTGACCCTCACCTACTAGTGCAATTTGCCTCATGAAACTTTTGAAGGGAAGAAAAATTCCAAACCCATTCTAGGACAAAAGAATTTTTATTGCACTTTTCTACTGTTAAAACTTTTCTTAATTTTTATTTTTTTCTATTCATCTTTTAATCTTAACTCATGAATAAATACTTTGTGAAGGTTTTGCCTTAGGCCACACATTGTTCAGTTTGTGTGATTGTTTTGTATTATTTTGAACCCATCGTACTATTATGTATTATATACATAATGTATTGTATTATATACAACCCATGTATTTTCACACTAATTCCCACTTGTTTTTATATTTTGTCTCCCCTGCCACAACTTTTTTCTTTTCAACTTTAACTCTCCAAAACCTTAAAATTGTTTAATACCATAGAAACTAACAATATCCCAATGCTCTGCTCACAGATATATTTTTTTTCTAATCTTAATTTTCTTCCAATTGGTCTAACACTAATTCTTATCATTACCCAGACGGCATCCCTTTTTCTTGTATTCTTATTAATTCTTTACCACATGCCATATTATCCATGAGTGTTAGTACTCCAATAATTATTGAAGTTAAAAGTATCACTGCTGTTAATTGGCTAGAAAGACATTTTCATAGGAATTCTATCCAGCAGTGTGGTTGATTCTACGGATAATATTCAAATGTTTGTTTGTATCAGGCATCATGAGTACATGACTGCAGATATAAATTCCAAACTATGCATATAAATTCTATTAATTGAATACTGAAAATATTCACTGCAATAAAAATATTGATTAAATCCAATCAAAAAATAAATAAAAACGGATGCATAATCTCAATGGAATAGAACAAGAAAGATGACAATCAAGGAAATATGACCTCCTTCCCATGGAAAATATGGTAGTACTTGTGCACAGTGATAGTGAATTAGTTAAAATGCCATAAAAATATATCAAATTTTAATAGGATGTTTAATAAAAGAGGAGAGAAGTAAAATCCTGAAAGAACTCAGGAAGAGTAAAAATAAAGAGTTGAGTGCAACAAGAAGGTCAATATAGCATATGAAACTGGAATTTCATGAAGAAACAGAAATGCAGGAAAAATAAAATTGAAATTTTCATAATAAGAACCTCGACAAGTAACATAAATTTGATAGCCTCAGTATATAATATAATGGATTGTATTGAAGAAAGAATAACAGAGACAGATAAAAAAAATACTAAAGAAAACAAAGATAAAATAATGAGAAAATATAAAACATTTGAGTTCTGTGGGACACGACTGAAAGACCAATTTTTTCTGTAGCACAAATCCTGTACTTAAGATTCAAGTAACACCATAGAAGAAATGCAGAAAATTTTTAAGAACTAGAGGTATATGAATAGGCACCACAAATAGCTATTTGTCCCTTATGACAGTGGTAAGTAAATGGTTTCTTTGGTAAGGGGGGGGGGGCAACCAGCTTTACAAGTTTCTGAGGAATGCTGGCTTTTGTCTAACCATCAGAATTTTCACCTGACAAGTATATTGAGAGTAGTTATAATGAAGATGTGACTCAGTTAATGAAGTATTTACTTCACACACATAAGGACCAGAGTTTAGACCCCTTGCACCTACGCAAATGAGCCAACAATCCACATTGGGGCAGCATGCCCCTGTAATCCTATGCTAAAGAGACATAGCTAAAATGATCATTGCAGTTTGTCTACCAGCTAGTCTGGCTGAATTTGTGAACTCCAGTCTGACTGAGAAGCTTTACCCAAAAAAAATATTTGAATAAGCTATTTGAAAGGTATCTGATTTGCATGTGCTCCTGCGTGCATGTGCACACACACAATCAGAGATGACAAATAAATAACTTATTGGTATACCCTTGGCTTTGGAAGAAAAGAAAAAGTAAAAGCCCAAATAAGCATATAGAAAGAAATAATCATTTTCAGGGAAGAAATTAGAAAATTGAAAGAACAACCACAATATTAAACAAAGCAGATAATTAATGAAACAGAGAGTTGGTTCTTTGACAAGATAAAATCAAATAAACCCTTAACAAAACTAGTCAAGATAAAAAGAGTGGAAACCAAAATTATCAAAATTACAAGTGAAATGGCAGGTTTTACAAAAGATAGCAATGGCATTCAGAAAAAATCTTTTAAGGCATCTTGTAATATCTTACAACAAATTAAGACATCTAAAAGAAGTGAATGAATCTCTAGACATATGACTTGTGAAAAAAAAAAAAACCAAGATAAGGTAAATAACTTAAACAAATCTAAACCAAGCAATGTGATTAGAGATATAATAATAATAATAATAATAATAATAATAATAATAATAATAATAATAATAATATTGTCTTACAACTAAAAGCTCTAGAATAGCTGGGCGGTGGTGGTACATAAATTTAATCCCAGCACTTGGCAAGCAGAGACAGGTGAAACTGTGTGTTCTAGGACAGCCTGGTCTATTGAACTAGTTCCAAAAGAGCCTCCAATTCTACAGAGAATTCCATTTTCAAAAATCAAACATAAAAACAAACAAACAAAAAGTCTAAATTCATTGCTCAATTCTGACAACCCTTCAAAGAAGAAACAATACTAATATTTCTCACATTACTTCTTAAAAATAAAGATAAAGAGCCTACCACATTCTTTCTATGAATCTAGTATTACCTGAGATTTAAACTAGGCAAAAAAAAAAAAAAAAAAAAAAAAAGACACTAAAATATAATTATATGTTAATTTTCATGATTGACACAGATATAGTATTTTTCAATAGCATATATGTCACAGTTGGCTTTCTATTATTATAATACAATGCCATAACCAATGAAAGTTACAAAAGAACATATGCAATTAAGCTTACTGTTTCAGAGGCTTAGAGTCCATGGTGGTGTGGCAAAGGCATGGTACCAGGAACAGTTGAGAGCTGACATCTCAAAACCCTGAGTGGGTCTACAGAATTCCAGGAGAGCTAGGACTGTTAAACCCTGTCTCAAAAATTCAAAACAGGGAACAACCTCCCAGGTGTGCGTAGTGCATGATTTTGTCCTATGCTCAGCCCATCCCCTGTCTTGGGTATATAAGCCCATTACTCTCTGTAATAAAGAGCAGCTTCTTCAAAAATATCCAAAACAGAAAAGAAAAAAGACCTAAAGATATATATGTATGTATTGTTTATATATATACATATATATAAAATCAAGAATTTTCTGAATAGAACTATAGTGACAGTGGTAGGTAAATGAAATTTTATGAAATTAAACGTTTCTACACTACAACGGAAACAATTGAGCAAAGAGACATCTTAGAAAATGGTAGAAAATGTTTGCTACTTATTCATGCGTTGTGTCGACTATAAATGTACTCAAAAAACTAAGCAGCAAGAAAACAAAACACACAATTGATAAACAAGCTAATGCAATGAGTGGATAATTCTCAGAAGATGATGCCTGGCAATGATCTGAGAATGAATGCTGATATAGTACAATGTTTATGTCTTGTGTACCAATTTAAAATGAACTTAATTAGAACAATTGTTTTAAAATTTTAAAAATATTTCTATGTTTAGAATGAAAAGCAATCAGTAACTAAAATGTATGAGTGACTTAATCACATGTATGGATGAACATATTGAAGCCTAGATATAGACAGCTTTGTGGTATGTTTTGCTGATCAACAATGTTATCAAGGACACAGGGTCTTTTCAGGTGCTTTAAATACTTTGATATTTTGTTCACATACTCATGGCTCCATAGTTGTTAAAACCCAAATCATCCTGTCTTCACACCACAAGTAATGAAGCAGAGAAAGGACAAAAGTTTCCCTTTTATTAAGGAAATAAATATTTCCTGAAAGTTTCCACATAGACTTTTATTTACATATTTTGAAACATAACTGGGTAATGCACATTTATACACCTGATAAGGTGACTGGAAAATATGTGTTTGGCAACAAGAATTATGTTGTGATGATTGAATAAACAAATTAAGAAATTATTTTTTATCCTGGTCATCATATTACCTAGAATGAAATTAGCTAATGATTATTTAAAAGTCTGTGGTGTTTGGATAAATAGCTAATAACATAAAAGACAACATTTCTGTTACGTTATCTTTATTTAATTTTATATTTCACCCATGAATTATAAATGTCATTGTAAACAAATTATTGCAGAAAATTAACAGTGCTTCCTCAGGATATTTTTGTAGAAGTATAATTTGTAAGCTTCATACAATTTTAATATTCTTGAAATATATGCATAGATACCACTTTTGAACTTTTTCTTATTAGTTTACATTACAATTGCATGTATTTGCAATAAAATACCCATTTCCCAGAAGTCAAAACCAAAAATTATAATACGTATTTCCATCATCTATTAATTTTATGTTTTTTCTATAATACTACATTACTAATTTGTAAAACTTTATGATTTTTTAATTTTATAAGTATTTGATAGAGAAATATACTAACCTGTGAACTCTTTCTTAGTGCAATGTTTACTGTTTGATTTCTACTCATGTAAGGTACTTGAGTAGACAGACATGGCCAAATGAAATAGTTTTTAATCCTTTGTAGAATAAATATAGTAAAATCAGAAATATTTTCAAACTTTGTTGTATTTCATTATCTTATATTTCATACATTTTGTCTTTATCATGCTAATTTGTTAGTATAGTAATAAATTCTTAAAATTAAAATATTCTATATTTGCAGGATAAACCATTCTTGATTGTAATTGTTAGTTAATTGTTCTCATATATTATATAAACAACTTTTATAAAGGAAATAACTATACCTACTCCATGATGAGGATCAAAATTTTGTGTCAGCATCATGAATGTATGATAAAATTAAGATAAGTGTTTCCTGGTTATAAAACTGATTAGCAGCAAAATCATTTGGGAACCTGCATCACTTAAAAAACAAAACTCCCTTTGCCTCCTAACTATGAAAGATGATTCTCAACAAGAGTTTTAAATGATAATTTGCATCTTTTTAATTCTTAGGAAATGATTCATTCATCAGTGAGAGAAATGGCTACTGGGGGCAATTTGATAGTATCTGATTTTATCTATAGTGCTTATTTCTGCCTTTTAATTGCTTTGCTTAGATGATTTAAATTTAAGATTTTTATTGATTGGCATTTTAGAGCTTGAGGCTACTATTTTGCTGTTGTTCTCTCCATTTTTATCCCTCCCCCCTTTTTTATTTTTTGGCTTTCCTGCTGGTGCCACTGGTGCCACAAAACTTTTAGACTCCATCTTGATTTATTTTTTATTTGTGTCATTTTATTCTATTAATTTTTTGTTATTTTCTTAGCTGTTCTAAATACTAAAATTCACACATGATTTTTTTTTAGCATCTGCTGGTTTCAACACTTGTGTGCATTTTAGTATTTATTCAGGGTTCTATTGTTGTGAAGTGATACCATGACCACAGAAACTCTTGTGAAGCACTTACTTGAGGCTTGCTTACAGTTTCAGATGTTTAGTCCATTAATAGCATGACAGGAAGCATGGCAGAAGGGAGGCTGATATGGTGCTGCAAAAGGATCATGGGACATCCTCCTCTAGATATGCAAGCAACAGGAAGAGGGAGAGAGATTCTGGAACTGGCTTAGGATTTTGAAACCACAAAGATCACTTCCTCACTGACACACTTCTTTCATCTTCTCCAACAAGACAACACCTCCTATTCTTTTTCAAATAGTTCCATTCCCTGATGACTTAACATTCAAATGTATGAGTCTATACAGACCATTCTTATTCATACCACCATACCAAACATATAAATATAATGATATGGATATCAGACATGATATTTTGTTATAATCAGACAGAACTTATACAAGTCATGAAAAGAGTTTTACTTTTTGACAGATTCTTTTTTTAGTTTTTTTCATATTAACATATGATTACATCATTCTCTTCTTTCCCTTTCCTTCTTATAACCATTACTTTATATTCCTCCTTAGTACTGTGTGCACTTCTCTGGGGAAAACAAATTCTCCTACTCGGGCATTCTTTAGTTCCTTGTAGCTCTGTATGTAAGGCTGAGGCCTTGTGGCTTTCTCCATGCATTTTAGCACATCTATGTTGTTCTTATTCAGCTCATGTTTAGACATTCACATTGCTATGGGTGTATTTCTGACATTACTAGTAGTTAATCTCACAGCAAACTTCCTCATCCATATTATTCCATGAGCTTTAGGTACAGAACTGGTCCTGTAGATGTATTCATTTAGGTTGAGCACTACAGCTATGCATTTTGATTGTGGTTTTCTGTAATGCTCTCATTTTGCAAATATAAGTTTCCTTGAAAAGGGGTAAGGACTACACTTAACTATGGGTATAAAAACAAATATTTAGAATGCGATTAGGGATATTGGTGGTTTAGTAAAGTGGCAGTTGTAGGTTCTCCTCCAAGATCTCTGGCTTCACTAGCAGTTGGTAGTTGAAATGGTTTTCTGCACCAGGTAAGATTTCCCTCTTTTTGAGCAAGGCTTAAGTGAAATTAGAAAGTGTAGTGGGATATTCACTTTGTTCCCTTCTGTGGCACTGACCACACCCATTGGGGAACTAAGTCGGAGGAGGGCAGGACAGCGCTCTCTTGCAAGCCACATGGGAACAGGAGGACTTCTGGAGGAATTCTTGGAAGCAGGAAACTGTTGGTGTTCACCTGTCTATGTTGTGAGTTATTTCTCCCTGAATGAACATCTGTTCAGCCTAATTGTTTATCGTGACCCTTATTAAACCTTCACTGTTGTGCTTCATTGGCATCATAGCTGAGTAATATTCCTAGTTATGTCCTTCTTTTGGAAGCTTGTATGACCCGATGACCCCTTTTCATCATGGAGGATACACTGAAGTTAGTTCCATCACCGAGGTCTCCGAGTCCCAAGCCTGAAGTGCATAGTATCTTTAGCAACAGGGATTTACCTTCCAGTTTTCAGAACAATCAATGTCAATATTAATAGGCTGCTTGTTTCAGGAGTATCTTGGCCAACCCTGGCCAAAATTCAAAAGAGGGCTTCTTATATCTGGTGTTGTGGTTTTCATTGAGCTGTCTTTGGCTTTTGGAGGGAGCATTGTCAACTCAGATAAGAAAATTTCATTTAAAATATGTATGTGTATTTATATATAGAGTTGTGTATAATAGGCTTTTAGAGGTAAATAGTTAACAGTGTGGTTCCTTGTGCCTTTTTCAGACATGCTTACTGTTATTTTGTCCTCCTCCCCATTTCTTCTGCATTTATCTCCCTTCCATAATTAACCCTTTCTTTCTCATTTCCCTATCAGATCAATTTCCCTATCAGATCAATTGTGTCCTACTGTTCCCCTCAGTTCATATCTCAAGCCTATATTTGAATGGGTTATTTGTGGGTTATATTTTCTCTCTTTATTTTTTCTATTTCTTTGCTTAATTTGGATGTTAATCTCATGTCAGATGTATAGCTGGAAAAGATTCTCTTTCATTCTGTGGGAATGTTCTTCATGTGATCATTTCTTTAGCTGTATAGAAGCTTTTTAGATTCATGAGAGTCCACTTTATAATTCTATAAGGTCATTTGTTCACCTCAATTTCTGGGCAACTGGAATTCTATTTAGAAAGTCCATCCCTGTACTCATTTCATGTAGAGTGCGTCAAACATTTTTTCTCTAGATACTTGAGATTTGACATTTAAATCTTTATCCATTTGGAGTTAGAATTTTGAAAGGTGACAGGTAAATGTCTGATATCTTCTTTTTCATGTGGACATTATGTTTCCCACCACCATTTTTGAAGGTGCTATCTTCTCTTCAGTGTATGCTTCTTGCATCTTTGTAGACTAGTATATGGATGTCATTATGTATACTCATATGTGGATCTTCAGGGTATTTTCCATTGGTGATTCTATTTTTTACCATTACCGAATTGTTTTCGCTACTTGACTATGTAACATACCTTGAAATCTGAAATAGATTTTGCTATGTGGAGTCTTTTGTGGTTCTATGTGAATTTTAAAATAATTTTCTTATATTTCTGTAAAAAATAAGATGTAAATTTTGATTATGATAGCATTGAAACTCTAAAAGCTTTTCATAGAATAATCCCTTATACAATATTAATTCTACTAATCAGTGAACATGATTTAAGTTTCCATTTTCTAATCTCTGTATATCTTTATTCAGAGGTATAAAGTGTACATTGTAATGGTCCTTCGCCTCATTAGTTAGATTTATTCCTAGGCATTTTACTTTCTTTGATGCTACTGTAAAGGAAAGTGTGTCTACGATCCTTTTCTTTGTGTTTTTGTTATTGGTATTGGTGGTGGTAATGAAAAGAAACGCTCTTGATCTTTATCCTTTCATATCACTCACATTCTTTACAGTTTTTACAAGCTTTCAAATAGAGTATTTGGAATCTCAAACACATAATATCATGTAATCTGCAAATAGAAATCTTTTTTTTTAAATTTCCTTTTTTCCCCAAATAGTATCTCTTCAGTTTCTATTGTCTTCGTTTCATGGAAAGTAAATAAAGTATAGTATTGAAAATGATTGGGAGTAAAAGCTCAAGTTTTATAAGTGTATTTTTCTGATTCAAATATTCTTTCATCTTTCCTGCAGCTTTCCAAGTTACCACTTTCTATCATTCTCTTCTTATTGAAAACTTCCTGTAGCTACTATTTTATAGTATATCTACAAGTAAAACATTAGTTTTATTTTTTTTCTTGCCTGGAGATCTTTGTCTCCTCTTCTTTACTGAGTTGTAGTTTCACTGCATATTAGAATTTGCAGTTGACATTTATACAGTCTCAACACTTTAAAATATGGCTTAAGAAAACTTCAGATGAAAACTTACTATCATTTGAGTGATATTTTCAAAACTTTGATTTTTGCCTAGAGATTTCATTATGTAGAGGAGATAGAGAGATAGATATAGAGATATATGGATAGATAGATATTTGATAGATGATAGAGATATGCATGTATGTGTTTGTTTGAACTTATTCTATGTTAATTGTTAATGATCACCATATTTGGTGATTCTTTTCATAAATTTGTGAAAAATTCAGACTTTGTTTCTTTGAGTATTTTTTGACACATATCATTTTGTTTTTTTTTTTTTTTTTTTTTTCATGTGACTTTGAGAGTTTTATTGCTTGATCTGTTATTTTAGCCCTAAAGTTCTCTAGTCGTTGTCTTATTTTGTCTATTTTAGTCTAATTTCCCTGCTATTTGAACTGCTTTCATTCTACTGTTTTATCTTCAGGTTCAGTGATTTTTCTAATTTTCTAGTAATCAGTGCACCCAGTGAATTTTGTTCATTTATATAGTTATTTTTATAACTTCCACTTGGCTCTTAAAAATAATTTCTTTTAGGTGAACATTGTTACTTCCAGCTCTAATGCCAGCATTTAGAAGGCAAGAGCAAAATGAATTTAAGCTTGAAGCCATTTTGAGCACTATATGAAGAACCAAATTTGACAATAAAAAAGTCATTTATTTGCTGTGATATTTTAATTTTCTCTCATATTTAAATGTATTTTGTAATCACTTGTCAGAACAGTTTCTATGGGTACTTTAAAATCTTGTTAAACAGTTCCAGTAATTGATTCATCTAAATGGTAGTGTCTGTTTATTGTCTTGTTTTCATTAATCTGATTTTCTTGATTCTTGTTATCACAGGTGTTTATGGTGTCTGATATTTTTTTCAGGATATTCAGAGTCCTACTAAAATCTTCCATTTTATCAAGGAGTTACCTGTGTTAACATACAGATTCTGGTTTTCTTTGTGGATGTCAGTTTGAAAAACATATTTTGTATTTCCTTGGTGTATCACATGTACTGCTGTGTCTTGCATTACTCTGATAGACTACCTGATGACTGGAAAGATGTTTCCTGAGCATTTTTCTTTATTTATCTCATTTGATGTAAAGAAGTCTCTAAATTTGAGGTAATGGGTAATTCTAATACTGTAGTGGTTGTAGGATACAATCTTCCGGTATAAACTAAGACATCCAGCCTTATGAAGTATTCTTAGACTCACAAAGTAAGGTGGCTACTTGGACTGGTTAGTTGTGTCATTATCCCTGTTGCTCATGTCCAATAAAACACAGAGAAATCTCATGAGTTGGCCACCTGTTTTTGTACAAAAATTTTTCATTGTTGAAATAGGGATGATAATGCAACCTTAGAAATTTATATGGAAAATAAACAAGTACAAAAGTCTATGAAGGCAGAGATTTTACTCTGATAATTTTATTCATTTTGTCATTATACCCATGGAAGATTCATAATATGTAATAGTTGCCTAATAAGTATTATCTGAATTAACCAATAACATCAAGGAAAAATGCTGAAGAATATGTAAATTTATTATATGATTATCAGTGAATGTTGGCTAGCTTCCATCATTGTCTTCTCCAGTTAGAGGGTTAGTAGAGACTCTGATTGATCCCCTTGCCCTACTTGTTTTAGAATGCATCACAATACATAATGTTACTTGTTCACTGAGAACTTACTATTCACTAGGCATGATTATAACAACACATGCGTTCAATAGTTCACAGTTGAATTATGGGGCAGAATCCTAAATGCATATGTAATCTTCACCTTGTATTGATAATTTCTTCTCAAAGGAGCTAAAACATTTTTGTGTAACCAGCAGATCATGGTTATGCCTGTTTCCCTGCAGTTTTTTTTTTTTTTAACACAGAACATTGTCAAACTTTTGCAACTTGTTCACTTGAGTAAGTGAAAACTCATATGTGAGGATAGCTTTGTACTTAATTCACCTGGTTGAGAGTAAGGTTGAACATCTTTCATCTGAGCCATTTATGTTTAGTTTTATGTATTTAGTTTCTAGCCAATTGTTGTTTCAGTTCTATATGTCAGGGATATACAAATTTAGCCTGTGAAACATGATGTATTTATTTTTTCTGTTTGTTTTACACTTTTACTTTTAAATTATTGTGCTGTCCAAACCTTCTTTTAAATTTTATGCAATTGCATTCTTACCTATTTAGAGACATTGGAATTTTGAGTTATAATTAAGAAAGGTTTTTCCCATTCCCAGTCAAAAGAGAAAGTCAACTGACCCACTCCCCCTTGGAAAAGTATTTGTTCACCTTTAATCCTTACATATCTGATCCATTTGGAAATGTTTTGATAATAATATGACCAAATTATATTTTCTAATTTTCATATGGTTGCCAAAGAATTCAGTATTGTTTTTTGAAATTTCCCCCAAGGAATAAGAAAAACTGTATTAGTTTGTTGCTGCTTTCAATTGTGGTATATATAATAAGAGTTCTTTTGTTTAATTATTTTGCTTGTAGAATTAAGTACTATTAATCACATGTGCAATTTTGTATATATCTAATTCTTATACATCCTTAACCCATAAACAGAAATGCTGTACCATTATGCAATAATTGGAGAAAGATTTATGAATACTATGAAGCAGGAATTTTATAGCTGTTTAACCTGTGAGAGCTAGAATAATTTTTAGCCATAATGTATAGGTGTTTTTATTCCTTTTATTGAATATAAATTTTTTTCACATAATGTATCCTGATTATGATTTCCGTTCCCTCTACTACCCCCTTTTCCTCCCCACTTCCAATCCTATCCAGATACACCCCATTTATATCTCTTAGTAGAAAAGAAACACATTTCTATTCTAAGGAATAATAAGAAAATATAACATAGTAAGATAAAGCAAAATCGCACATATTAGGGTAGAAAAAAAAAAACAAAAACAAAAACAAAAAACAAAAAAAAAAAAAACAGAAGGAAACGTTCCCAAAAGAGGGCAAAAGAAACAGATGTAAAAGAGACTAATTCATTCTCAAATTCAGAAATTATGTAACAACACTCAAATGGAAGCCATGATATACATGTAAAGATCTGTAGGGTAAAGACAAACCAAAATTATATAAATAAAGTTGTAAAAAGATAAAGTTACAAAAAGTAAAAGCTGTGACATGATATTATGAGACAGGAAAAGTCCAAAGATCAATTTTTTGCCATTTACTTCTGGGCATGCATCTTACCCTTAAGACTTTAAGTGTGTTTTGTTTCAGCTAAAAGTGCACATGGGTGGAGGAAAGCATCTTCAACAAATGGTGCTGTCACAACTGGATGATAGTGTATAGAAGACTGCAGATAGACCCATGTCTATCAGCATGCATAAAACTCAAGTCCAAATGGATTAAACACCTCAACATAAGTCCAGCCATACTAAATCTATCAGAAGAGAAAGTGGAAGGTACCCTTGAACAAATTGTTACAGGGGATCACTTCCTAAACATAACTCTAATAACACAGGCACTCCTACTCAAACTGAGAAGCTTCTGCAAGGCAAAGGACACAGTTGACAAGACCAAATGGCACCCCAAAGACTGAGAAAATATCTTCATCAAACCTACATCTGACAGAAGGCAGATCTCCACAATATACAAAGAACTCAAGAAACTGGTCACCAAAACACCAAATAACCCTATTAAAATATGGGATACACAACTGAAGAGAGAATTCTCAATAGAGGAAACAAAAAAGGCTGAAAGACACTTAAGGAAGTGCTCAACATCCTTAGCTATCAGGGAAATGCAAATCAAAACAACTCTGAGATGCCCCTGCCAGAATAGCTAAAATTAAAAACACCAGTGACAACTTATGCTGGAGAGGATGTGGAGAAAGGGGAACACTCCTCCACTGCTGATGGAAGGACACACTTGTACAGCCATTTTGGAGAACAATACGGGGGTTCCTCATGAAAGTGGGAATCACTCTACCACAGGCCCCAGCAATCCCCCTCTTAGTCATATACACAAATGATCCACATCCATGCAACAAAGACATCTATTCAACTATGTTTATAGCAGCATTATTTGTAATAGCAAAAACCTGGAAGCAACCTAGATGCCCCTCAACTGATGAATGGGCAAAGAAAGTATTGCAAATTTACACAACGAAATACTACTCTACGAAAAAAAAGACAATGGAATCTTGAAATTATCAGGCAAATGGATGGAACATGATGGACCCATCCTGAATGAGGTCATCCAGTCACAAAAAGAGGAACAGTGTATGTACTCACTCATATATGGATTTTAGACAGAGAGCAAAGGATCACCAGCCTATAACTCATGCCACCAGAGGAATTAGGATACAATGAGGAATCTAAAAGATTCATATAAGGTCCCTCACAGAAGGGGAAAGGAAAACGATCATCTGAGCATATTGTGAGTGGGTGCAGTGAGTGGAGAGGGGGCTAGGTGAAAGATGAGGGGAGGAGAGGAAAGCACGTGGGACTAGGAAGATTGAGTCAGGGGAAGAATGGATGAGAGAAAGGCAGAGAGAGGGGGGAAGAAGAAGAAGAAGAGAGAGAGAGGATAAAAGAGGGAGCCATTATAGGTTTCAAGAGGAAACTGGCCCTAGAGAAATGTCCAGAGACCTACAAGACTGACCCCATCTAACAATTTGAGCAACAGTGGAAAGGCTACCATAAATGCCCCTCCCTGATAATGAGATTTATGGCTAACTTATCTACCATCATACAGCCCTCATCGAGTAGCTGATGGAAACAGAAGCAGACACCCACAACTAAACACTGAGCAGAACTGGAATTCAAATGCAGAGAGGGAGGACAAGACCAGGCTACAGAATCCCAGAGAGACAGCTGACCTGACCAAGGAGGAGCTAATTGCCACCCAGACTGATAGCTTGGAATCCAGCATTGGACCGACTCAGGCTCCCTGAACATGGGATTAGTTAGAAGACCTGGGCAGTCTAAGGGACTTCTGAAAGTGAAACTAGGATATATCTCTGGTGCACAAAAGGACTTTGGGAGCACATTCCCCATGGAGGGATACTCCCTTAACATAGAGGCAGGATGGAGGATCTAGTCTCTACTCCAAATGACTTGACAGATTTAAATGACCCCTCCAGGAAGGCATCACCCTACATGTGGAGTAGGGGGTGGGATGGGAGTATGGTTGGCAGGCAAGGGGGGGCTGAAAGAGAGGAAGGGAGAGAAGGAGAGGAAACTGGCATTGATATGTAAAATAAAAATGAATAAATAAATAAAATACTTTCAGTGTGGCTGGATTTATGTTGAGGTCTTTGATCCATCTGAACTTGAATTTTGTGCATGATGATAGACATGAGTCTATCTGCAGACTTCTACACACCATCTTCCAGTTTTACCAGCACCATTTTTTTGAAGATGCTTTCCTTCTCCCATTGTATACTTTTACCTGGTTTGTCAAAAATCAGGTGTTCATAGGTGTGTGGCTTAATATCAGGATTTTCTTTGATTCCATTGGTCCGTCTCTCTATTTCTGTGCCAATACCAAGCTGATTACAGGACTATAGTAGAGCTTGAAGTCGGGGATGGTGATGCCTCCTGAAGTTTCTCAGAGATGTTTTGGTTATCCTGGGTCATTTGTTTTTCCATATAAGGTTGATTATTATCCTTTCAAGGTCAGTGAAGAATTGTGCTGGGATTTTAATGGGGATTGCATTGAGTCTGTAGATTGCTTTTGGCAAGATTGCCATTTTTTACTATATGTATCCTACCTATTCAAGAACATGGGAGATCTTTCTATTTTCTGGTAACTTCTTTAATTTCTTTCCTTAAAGACACAAAGTTCTTGCTATATAGGTCTTTCACCTGTTTGGTAAGTATTACCCCAAGATACTTTATGTTG
This sequence comes from Phodopus roborovskii, assembly GCF_943737965.1. Classification (NCBI taxonomy): domain Eukaryota; kingdom Metazoa; phylum Chordata; class Mammalia; order Rodentia; family Cricetidae; genus Phodopus; species Phodopus roborovskii. The sequence goes on along the minus strand of NW_026125956.1, from coordinate 99,817 downwards.
TTTGTGGCTATTGTAAAGGATGATGTTTCTCTGATTCCCTTCTCCACCGTTTGTCCTCTGTATATAGTAGGTCTACTGACTGTTTTTGAGTTTATCTTGCATCCTGCTAGTTTGCTGAAGGTGTTTATCAGCTGTAGGAGTTCCCTGGTAGAGTTCATTGGCTCGCTTGTGTAAACTATCATATCGTCTGCAAATAGTGATAGATTGACTTCTTCCTTACCAATTTGTATCCCCTTGATCTCATTTTGTCATCTTATTGCTTTAGCTAGAACTTCAAGTACAACATTGTAGACATATATATATATATATAGGGAAGGCAGCCTTGTCTTGTTCCTGATTTTAGAGGAATCATGTTAAGCTTCTCTCCCCTCAGTTTGGTGTTGGCTGTTGGTTTACTGTATATTGCTTTTATTATGTTTAGGTATATTACTTATATAAGTTCTATATCATTGAGTATAACTTAAGTCAAATCAATTATTGATTGGTTTCTCCCACAAATTTTGTGCCACCATTCTCCTTGCTTATACTTGGTGTTTATGCTTCTCCTTTCCCAGTGTGCATAGTACCTTCTGGTACTAAGAACTCTAGTCCTTGTAGGTGAAGCCTGTAGATAGGCACCTTCGTGAATTCATGTTTAGTGAGTATTGTATGTTTTGTTTTCAAAACATGGCTCTTGGAGTATGTTTGTGAAGAGCAATCTATATTCTTGGCAACAGCTGGGTTGTTTGGGGTTCCCCATGGGATCATGTTGGCCAACAACTCAATTATGTATAACCTGATACTTATTCTGGAAACTTCTGTTTTTTTTTTTTTTTTTTTTTTTTTTTTTTTTTTTTTTTTTTTGGTAAGAACTATCCAGTTGGGGCTCTGTCTCCCTCACTATTTGATGAATTCATTTAGATTGCCTTCATATATGTATGTACATTAAGAAGCCTCTACCATATCCAGTTTCCATACCACCTTTCAAATGACCCTTAATTTTAGTCATTTTACCCATATTCCCTCCCTTATTCCCCCTTTCCCTACCCCACGCTGCTTGTTCTTTTTGTTTCAGTACCCGCCCACATACAAAACTATCTATTCTAGTTCCATTTTCTAGTGAGATCTATCCATCCTTTCTTTGGATTGTAGCTTAATTATAATTGACTTAAAATTCAATATACACATAGAATGCATACTGTATTTGTCCATCTGGGCCTGGATTACCTTACTTGGAATTGTTTTTTCTCATCGTATCCATTTACCTACTGATTCCTTTTTTATATATGTATATTACTTCCTCCCACCACTTTTTATTTAAATTTCAAACAAAGTTGTTTTATGTGTCAATATCATTTCCTTCACCCTCTCATTCTCCCCTGACCCCCACACCAACCACCACCCCATCCCATTTCTGCTGCCAGGGAGGGTGAGACCTTCCATGGGGAGTCTTCAAAATCTGTCATATCATTTGGAGCAGGGCCTAGGCCCTCCCCGATATATCTAGGCTGAGAGAGTATACCCCTATGTGGGATAAGCTCCCCTACTTATTTATTTTATAACAGGCAAATAATATTCCTACTTAAAAAGTTCCATTTTTTTATCCATTCATTTGTAAAAGGACATCTATGTTGTTTCTAATTTCTGGCTATTATTAATAGAACAGTAGTGAACATTGTTAACCAAGTGTCTCTCTATTATGATGAAGCATCTTTTGGGTACATGCCTAAATATCTAGATCTTGAGGTAGATTGATTTATATCTCTTTATGGAATCACCACACATATTTCCGTAGTAGGAGAGCTAGAATAATCTTTACAGAACAAGTATTCCAATCTCTTTTCTTATGAACAGAGAGAATAGGTAGTATAGTATCATTGCATTGATACTTTACCTGAAGCAAAAGGATAGATGCCTTATCCAGTGTACAAAAACATTTATAGTGTACTAGAATAAAAACTAATTTTTCATCATTACCCAACATGCGTTGATGTGTGTTGTACCTGTGAAAGTTTTAATTAAAAAGATAGGTACTATCTTTTATTTCAGATACTTGCTAGGAACTACCTTCTCACATACTGTAAAATTGTGGGGTTTTGTACTCTTTATACTTAATAATTATCAGTTGATGTATATGTCTTGTGCCATATGATAAAATTAAAGTGAGTTATCTCTTGAGGACAAAATGTTCTCCTTTACCTAATGTTCCTATCATAATAGCACAAAAATTAAACATTTCATGTATGCACTGTTTTGGCTAATACAGGTCATTGAATCTCCAATAGGCAGAGTGTAAGAAATAATCTGTTTTTTTTTTTTTTTATTTTACATATAGATCCCAGTTCCTCTCCCTCCCTCCATCTTACCCTCTCTTCCCCATCACATGTGCCCTGATCACCCTCCCCTCCCACCCACCCATCCCCACTCCACATGTAGGGTTATGCCATCTAAGTGGGTCATGTAAATCTGACAAGACATTTGAAGTAGGGACTAGGACTTCTCTCCTGTCTCTAGGTTAATGGAGTATCCCTCCATGGGGCATGTGTCAGCAAGGTCCTTTTGTGCACCAGGAATACATCTCATTATCAGGGAAGAGCAGTTATGGTAACCTTTCCACAGTTATTCAAATTGTTACTTGGAGTCAGTTTTGTTGGTCTTTATATATATCTTTAGGTTCTGTTTTCTCTTCAATCCAAAAATGACTCCCTCTTTTATTCTCTCTCTCTCTCTCTGTCTGTCTATCTCTCTCTCTCTCTCCTGTCTTCTATTCCTATGCTGACTTAATCTTCTTAGTAGCAAATGCTTTCCTTTACTCCCCTTCAATTTCGCCTAGTTCCCTCTCCATTCACTGCCCTCTACTTCCTATGTGCTCTGTGGAACTTGTCGCTTCCCTCTTCTGTGAGGAATCTTATATGAGTCTCTTAGAATACACCTTGTATCCTAGTTCCTCTGGCAGTGTGAATTATGGGCTGGTGATCCTTTGCTCTAGGTCTAAAATCCCTATATGCACAAGTAGTTTTATATGAATAAAACTTTGTGAGTTTTTTTGTAGTGTAATCTATTTATTTTGATTGATACACTTGGCTTTACTTCATTTTATGTCCATTTCAGTTTTCCATGTTGGTTACAACCTGTTAAATTGATTCAATGATCCAATAACATAGAACTTGTAGTCTGAAAACTATTTTTCCTTGACTCATAGCATCTCTCTAAGCTCTTATGAAAATTCCTATATTTCAGGATTGTGGTTATGGAGAAGGTGGTGATGCATATTGTACAGCCTGCCCTCCCCGAAAATATAAAAGCACCTGGGGACATCACAGGTGTCAGACTTGCATTACATGTGCTGTCATCAATCGGGTCCAGAAGGCCAACTGCACAAATACCTCTAATGCTATCTGTGGAGACTGTATGCCCAGGTAAGCCTACTCAATTGTATCAGTCCTTCTGGGATTTCTTAAAAATATTTGATGTCCCTTATCATCCTACCTCTTAGACTTTACTAAAAGTATTCTGACTACCCATGTCACACTCCATTTAAGATATATGAATGGGAAAGCCATATCTTTCTGGCTATATATGTATGTATGTATGTATGTATGTATGCATGCATGTCTGTATGTGTATGTATCTGGCAATTATTTTTTTTAGATAGAATTCTGTTGGCCTATTACTAGCATTTCTTATGGGCTAGATGTCTTAAATATTAACCCATTTCTATTAATCTAAGTATTTCCACATTGTGTTATCTTACCGGAGAGAGGGGCCACTATTCTGCTCTCTCTGTCCTACATCTTGACTCTCCTCCCTACTACTTCCCATATCCTCCTTGTCTCCTAGTTCCACCTATCTTGCTTTCCTATTGTCCAACAATGCTTTATTCATTAACCAATATGAGAAACATATTTACAGAATGACATCTCCCATCATCTCATCTTTTCTGTCTAAAATAAAAAGAATGGTTTTATCCTTAACATAGCAAAATATAACACAAAACAGTTATCAAATAAGAACCACAGTTAACAATATTTAGTTCAGCAATTATTAGCAATATTTAAACAAATCATTCCATTATCTATCCTATTTTTGTGAGTCTAAAGTCTTATATATAACTTATCTTTAATCATAACTAAGGAAAACTATAAACATAACTATCTGTCTTCAACTCCATCAAAACCACAGAAGGATAACATATAAGCTCTAGAAATGACAGAGACAACTCATTGCCTGGCCAATCACCCGAAGTTCTTCTGTAATCTTCCATCTTCAGCCCATAGGCCATAGTGTGTCTGGCAGACAATTCAGCAAAGCAGGAAACTTTAAACTGTCCACCTGTATTGGCAGTTTATCAGTCACTTTACTCTGTGTCCTGCAGACTGTCTGCCAGACTCTTCCATGAAGCAGGAACTCTGTAGCAATGTCCATCTTGAATCAGCTGTCACTTTTCTGTGGGTCCTGCATGTCCAGTTTATACAGCATAACATCAAACAGTCCAGACAAGAGCAGTATCTTGTCCAAATGGCTAGTCTTGTCATATTTGAAGTAAACTTTATAATGTGTTTCTCCAATGTCCATCTTCCTTTCTGACACAGGTGGTGTTGCCAGGAGCAGTTGTGCCTCACTGTTAAGAAAAACCCTAAACCATTTTAAATGCCATATTCTGTAGGTCTTTGAAAGGTTTGAAGAATGCCTATCCATCTCAAATACATCTTGAAAACCTAACTAACTTAACTCTAAGTTTTAACTATCATAGGTAACTATCTATAATCTATGTTAAATTATACATTATATTTTAAATGAGCTATATAAACATAATAACTAAATAAGAGGAAAAATATACATATCACAAAATTGACCTTAAATTTGTATCAATAAGTGAAAATCCATTCCAAAACAAAGTGTTCATATCTATACCATAATTCCCTTTTTACCTTTAAATATATTGGTTGTGACCATTAACCATTTAAACCAAGCGTATTTAAATGAAAGCAAATATTTATAGACAATATTTGGGAATTTGGGCATCATTTTTTTCCAAACTACTTCCTGCTGGTAAAGGGTGCTGTCACGGGGGATCCTAAGAAGACACAGATATCTTGGCTGTAGTCTGCAAGGCTGCAATGTCCTAACTGCTCTCTCTGTCCTACATCTTGAATGTTGGATCACCATGAACTCTGTTTCAGGGGGTCTGGCTTGATCAAACCACATTAGTCTGGAAGGAATCCACAGCTTTTCATTTTCTGTGAAAACAAAAATAGAAATCCTTTTCCCAGTAACCTGTCCTTGAACTTAAATTTTGGAGTCAAAGCATTTTTAAAATATATAAACTGAATTAATCCAGCAGCATTTCTTTTATCAGTTGTTATTTCCTCAGCAGTCAAGCAATTTAAAGACAACAGAATAGGGTGTACTATCCACAGTTTTTCTGTGCTTTTTACATGGCTTTTTTTATTACTCTGTTTTTTTTTTTTTTTTTTTTTTTTTTTACTTTTTATTGTTTCATTTTTTTGAGACAGGGTTTCTCTGTGTAACTTTTATCTGTTCTGGAATTCACTCTGCTTAGCAGGTTTACTTTGCAATGACAGAGATCTGCTTGCCTCTTGTCTCCCGAGTGCTGGGATTAAGGGCGTGTGCCACCACACCCAGCTCCTCACTGTCTTTTTAAAACCATTTTAATCCTTTTCTCTCCCAAGCCTACATATATTTTAGAATACACTCTAAACCTTTATTGCTTTTTCTTTATATGAATCTGTCTTTACTGAAAATCTTTATCTTTTTCTGGCCATGAGTCTTTATCTGGTAAATAACAACATTGCTAAAATTAAAGTCATAGCTGTGTTAGCCACTGTCTATCCAAGATGGAGGCAGGTATTTTTACTGCCAGAACTGAGAGCTGTGCTCACGGCCTTGGCCTACGCTGCCATTCAGCAGCATGTTGCTGGCTTGGAGATGTGGTCACTGCCATTGCCAGCTCTCGTACACACCAATGTATTGTTAGCAGAGTTTCTTAAAAGCCATGTGGTTTTTTGCCGCTTATGCTGAGTCAGGAAATCTCCCTTAAAGGAGCTGAGCAAATCTTTGCTTGTCTCACTCAAAACAGAGTCCAACCCAGGAAAATGCCATAAGTAAGGAGTATGGTTTTGCCTGCCGGCCTGGACCCACTGAGGCACTAGCCCCAAATAACACACAGAGATTCTATATTAGATATAATTCTGTTGGCCAGTTTACTAGTTTCTTATCGGCTAGCTCTGTCTTAAATATTAACCTATTTCTATTAATCTAAGTACTTCCATGTGGTCTTATCTTACCAGAGAGAGAGGCTGCCAGCGTTCTGCTATCTCCGTCTTCCATGTTGACTCCTTCTTACTACTTCCTCGAATCCTCCTTGTCTCCTAGTCCCGCCTATCTTGCTTTCCTATTGGCCTACAGTGCTTTATTCATTAACCACTATGAGAAACATAGAATGACATCTCCCATCAAATTTCTCTAGGGCTGGATTTATAGATACGTATTGTAAAATCTGGCTTTGTCATTGAATATCTTTTTTTCTCAGTTTATAGTGATTGAGACTTTTGCTGGGTATAGCAATCTGGGCTGGCATCCCTGGCCTTGAGAGATTCCATGGAGAAGTCAGATGTCATTTTGATACACCTGCCTTTATATGCTACCTGGCCTTCTTCCTCTGCTGACCTTAATATTCTTTCTTAATTCTGTACATTAGGTGTTTTGATTATTATGTGTCAAGGGGCCTTTTTTCTTTGGTCCAGTCTATTTGTTGTTCGGTATGCATCTTGTAATTTCATAGGCATGTCCTTCTTCAGATTGGGAAAGTTTCTTCAATGATTTTGTTGAATATGTTTTCTGCACCTTTGAGCTGGGCTTCTTCACCTTCTTCTATGCCTATTATTTTTAGGTTTGGCCTTTTCATGGTGCCCCACATTTCCTGGATGTTTTAAGTTAAGGATTTGCCGGATTTAAGATTTTCTTTGGTCGATGAATCTGTTTCCTCTAGTTTTGCCCGAGATTCTGTCTTTCATCTCTGTAAGGAGTAAGTTTTTGCTGGTCTTGTCCTGCCACTGCGCCAACCCCAATGAATACACTGAAACTCTGTATTTGATATAATGCTTTTGGCCAGGTACTAGTTTCTTATCAGCTAGCTATGTCTTAATTATTAACCCATTTCTATATATTTCCACGTGGTCTTACTGGAGAACGGGGCCGGCAGTTCTGTTCTCTTCTCCCTTTTCTCCATCTTGACTCCTCCTTACTCCTTCCTCTTTCCTCCTTGTCTCCTAGTCCCTCCTATCTTTCTTTCCTATTGGCCAACAGTGCTTTATTCATTAACCAGTATGAGAAACATATACAGAATGACATTTCCCATCATATTGTATTCTATTGGTTATGTTTGCATCTGTAGTTCCTGATCATTTGCCCAGTTTTTCTATTTCCAGCATTCCCTCATTTTGTGTTTTCTTTATCATCTCTATTTCAGTTTTCAAGGCTTGAACTGTTTGAATTGTTTCCTTCGCCTGTTTGATTGTTTTTTCTTGGCTTGCCTTACTTTCTTTAAGAGATTTATTCATTTCTTCCAATTTTTGTTTGTTTTTTCTTCCAGCTATTTCAGGGATTTTCTCATATAGTCTTTGAGAGCTTCTATTATTTTTATGAAGTTATTTTTTAAGTCGTTCTCTTATACCTTATCTGCTTTGGTGTTTTCAGTTCTAATTGGTGTAGAGTCCCTAGATTCTGGTGGTGTCCTGCTTGTCTTTCTATTTTTAGGTATTTTCTTTTATTGCCATCTTCTCATTGCATCTTCCAGTGGGTGCGGGTAGAGTCTCTCTGTCTCTGTGCTACTCTCCCAGTGGGCGTCGGTGGGTCAGTAGTTCGATGTGTGTAGCTCTGGGTGGTCCAAGCTCTCTAGGAGTTCTCTGCTCCTGTAGGGGCCCGGTGATGGGGTCAAATATCATTCAGGCAGGGACTTAGGGTGTCCCTGAGAGGATAGATGGGTCTAGTGTGTTCAGTGCAGATCCAGGAAGTTCTCCATAGGCAGAGGGGACATGTTCTTTGGCCCAGTGATAAACCAGAGCAGTGCAGCAGTGGGCTCACTAGGGCACAGGGTGAGGGGAGGGCAGGTTCTGGGTGGAGTGGTTTTGGGGTCAGAGTACTAGGAGTGTTCTCTTCAGCATAGGCCATGTGATGGGGATCAAAGATCAGGCTGGAGGGGACTCAGGGTGGTCCCACAGGGATTGTTGGGTCTCCAGCAGAGGTCTGGCTCCACTCAAAAGCTCTTTAATTGTGCTGATATTCTGCCTAAAATTTAAATTAAAATGTTGCTTTAGATAGATTGCACATAAATCATGAGGAAATTGGTATCATAATTGCTTTCCTGTTTCATGTCCTTAGCTACCCTTTTGGCTATATAATGTGATGAATTAGGAAAAAGTTGTACTGAATCACTCATGTCAGAAATTTCACACGTGTATGTATGCTTCTCATCAAAGAAACACGAAGGAAAGCCTGTTAGACATTCTTTATGATCTCAGGAAACAGTGTTACAAGTCAATTTTTTGTTTCATCACTCTGCCATTCTTTTCTTCTCTGATTACAGGTTCTACCAAAAGACACGCATCGGGGGACTGCAGGACCAAGAATGCATCCCATGTACAAAGCAAACTCCTTCTTCTGAGGTTCAGTGTGTGTATCTATTTTTTTTTCCTGTCTTCCCCAAACCTCTTTTTTTCAACAAAGTCAGTAGTCTTCTTTATTCTTGTAGAATGAAAATATTCTTTAGTACTCCTTCCATTGGAGTCCTGGTAAAGACAATCAGCTATGATTTAACTCCAACTTTTCAGCTTTCAAACTCGTTGAAACTCATTTCTCTTGTCTTAAAAATTAAATCTAATGAACATATTTTTATTCATGCTTGATGACTTGCTTGACTAGGTTTGATGGAATAATGAATGCTATTATGTATTTTTTAAAATATTAACATTTCTACATTTATTAATTGCTAGTAGAGTCAATATTGCTATTAGAGGCAATATACATGGTATATGGACTTCCTAATATCTTAGACCACATCAGAATCTGAAAAAAAAGTAGAATCTCGTAGTCTATGTCCATCTCATTTCACATTTACTTGTTTGTCTGAGTCACCATAATTTTTGTTTATCTTCTAAAAATTCTTTAAATTAATGGTTTGTCCCTACAAATTATAATAAATAGAACAAACATTGCAAAATACAGATAAGTATAAAAATATAAAGTCCTAAATTAGCTGAGATTTCTAGAAAATAAATCTTAAAATTTTGTATATTTCCTTCAGATTTTTAAAAGAAAAGACATAATAAACTTTCCTTTGTTATCCTTTCTGAGTCATCTTCATTCCTTCCCACTATAGAAACAACCACTTTCCTGAAATTTTAAGCAGCCTTTTATTAGGCTATCCTATGCTAATAAACAAATCCCATGTTTCCTTTCATAAGGAAAAGCCTTCTAATATCATGTGCCTGTGATTGCGAGACTAGGTAATACCTAGTTCCTTGTTATAAAAAGAAATAATCAAGATGTATCAGCTCTTAAATGAATCTAGAAGTGACGTACATTGTTTTCACTCAAAGTACATTGGCTGCAAGTATGTTGATATCTTCACTGTAAGGGTGTAAAAGAATACAGAGAGTGTGTGGTTATTTCATAGACATATTCCTCTGCTGATTACTGTTTAAATGCTAATATTATTTCATGTATATTCATATTATTAGACAATACGTACTAGTATTTTATTCTTTACAATATTTTCTGTAAAAGTCATCAAGCTATTCTTCACTTTTTTTCTGCACTGAGTTATTTAATTAATTAAAGGTCCCTTATGATGTATTAAGGGTAAATCAGGATTTACTGATCTAGTATTTACCTATGAGCACCTTAATTTAGTTTTATTTTTTATGTTATATTACTAAATATAGCATGAATGAAGCACAATAATAGCATATTTTGGTTAGTCATGCTAATTTATTCTGTGCCTGAAGCTTATGAGTTCTCCTTTTTTTTCATTATAATTTTACCTATTTTCTAATAAGAACCTAGCAGCCCTGATAGATATGACCTAAATGAAGAGATGTGGCCAAGGAACTTTGGGGCCCTTGTCTGTTAACTGCCCACATTAACTGACCACCACCCCCATTGTTCTGTTTTTGTTGTTCCACAGGTACCTTCCAGTTGAGCTTGGTGAAGGTAGATGCCCATACTGTTCCTGGTAAGGAAGCCACACTTGTTGCACTGGTAGGCAGTCTGCTGGTGGTATTTGCATTAACCTTCCTTGGACTCTTTTTCCTCTACTGCAAGCAGATTTTCAACAGACATTGTCAGTGTGGTAAGTGTGTCTGCTTAACATTTCACATGAATTAGAATTAAGATAAATTTTTTGGTAAAAGGAATTTTTCTGACGTTATAAGTTAATGGACCTTCTCTGCCACATTGGAAAAACCCAGGAATGATGCTCTGATATCATATGAAAACTATCTGGAATGGCATAAAAAACATGGGTTGTCAAAAGTGCTGGGATGTACCTGGTTTATTGGACTGATTTAAGTTTGAAAGTTTCCCTTAGTTGGAAATCACTTGGTAAAGAAATCTAGAGACCAAACACTATTTTTAAATCATAATGTAACTCAACCTATCTATCTATATTCTTTGGGTTTACTTAATTTTAATCTTCAAAATGATAGATGGGTTGGCTAAGTTGTTTAAACTGCTTTCTGTATTATGTATTAATAGATTCTGAAGAATCAGAATTGAAGAGAATTTGGCTATATCTGAAATATGACTAATAGAAGTTAATGAGTTATACAGTAAATGCTGTCAATATAGTATTTTCCCAAAATGGAATAACTAAAATCATAGTGTTTTGTCAGCATTATTATATTTTTCTGTCTTCCAAAATACTGCTGCTCCAGGAGATATGGCCCATGCCATAGGAGATGACTACATGAAAATCAAGATAGATGATCATGTTCAAAGTCTTGATAACACTTTGACTTTTATCAACTTCATCTATGAGCCAATAATAGTAAGACTGAAAGTTAGGTCATTAAGGAGTAAATATAAAAGAGTTGGAATTATCAGGACTAAATAAGACATTAGAATCCCAGACAAGAATACCAGTGTTCAATGCAGCTTCAGTGCAATTAGTGGAACCAAGAATTAAGCAGGGATAATGAAAAAAAAAAAAAAAAAAAAAACTAACTCAGACTAATAAATAGACCTGAATTAGTAAAAGAAAAGATAGAGTTTACTAGATGCAGAAAGTGTCAGGATTCCTTAACTTAATGGACACTGTGCCTGAAGCAACACTTTATATTGGCTTCTGTTTGAGTTGGAAAATTCTTTTAAAATAGAGCTTGTTTAGTCAGTTTGGCTCTAGAAACTACCAGTGACTTATTTGCATGTACTCAATGCTTAGCAAAGATGAATCTAGCATTTCATGAGATAGAGTGTTTCCCTCTTGATTCTCAATGTCCCTCTTCAACTCTACTTCAGTCTCCTTAAATTTACTCTGGTAGCTCTCAAGTTAAGATAATGGTGGATCACTGTATACCTGTTTCATTGGCCATTCAGTCTTTTGAAGGTGGTATGTAAAATAAAAATTCCTGCCCAGTCTTGGAACATGGGTTATGAAGTGTTTGGGTCCTGTGTCTCAGTAAGGTGGATGTGATGAAACACATCTAAGAACAGCCTTGGGAGAGAAAAATGAGTAACTCTTTTTCTAGCCTAAGGATGCAATGTAGTATCTTCCTGCAAGCATGAGGATGGATAGCTTCCTAATGATTTCCATATGAGAAAGGAGTTTATTACTACCCACGGACTGACACACATTCTAGTGCTTTGCAGTGAATGTTAATTTGGTGTGAATTAAACCCAATGCAGATGCAGGAAAAAGGCATGGGATTGTGACATACGGAAGGATCATATTCTAGGAATAAAAAATCAGTTATTCTTTTCCTTCTTTTTGTTACAACAGCAAAACTCTCCAAATTTTCAAATAATTCAGAAATTTGTGATTTTTTTATGAAATTTTCTTATGCATATGTAAATAATTTGAACAAACTGCAGAACCACAACCACAATGGGGATACAAACAAACATACACTAATATTGAGTCAGATTCATGCATGAATGATGGGTTACTTACCTTTATCATTGTTGTAACAATTGTTACAGATTTAATGGATTTTCTCAGTTTCCATAGCTCAGAAGATAAGCAGGATTTCCTGGATCTTAACAAGTCCTAAATCAAGAAATTAATAGGACTATGTTTCTGTATATTCTAAAGAATCTGCTCCTTTATGAATTTATAGAACTAAAGTCCTATTTTCTGGGTGGCTACCAGCTGAAGGTCATGTCCAGCTTCTAGAGCAGTGGTTCTCAACCTGTGAGTCGTGATCCCTTTAGGGCTCAATGGGTTGCCTAAGACCAGCAGAAAACACAGATATTTACAGTATGATTGATAACCAGCAAAATTATAGCTATAAAGTAGCAACATGAAGGAGTGTATTAAAGGACTGAAGCATTGAGAAGGTTGAGAAGGCTGCTCATATATACTTTTTTTTTTTTTTTGGCTCATGGCTCTTTTCTATTTCTAAAACTAGGAATGGTATATTGGGTTTTTACGCCATACCTCTATAGTGTGCTCTGTCATTTTTGCCTTCTGATATGTCTCAGGATGCATCTAGTAACCTAGAAAAATGAAAATAATTAAAATGTTCATCATTAATCATTGAATAAAAATCATGATTTTTAAGGGCGTTTGTGAACTCATCTGTATAATTCAAGATAATCTTTGTATTTTAACATCAATTTCCATAAATCTGATTGTGTGGCTCCTTTGCCATATAGGATACAAAGATTATGGAACAAAAGGGCACATTACAATATCTTTTCTACAAGGCATTTATCTCTTTCCTACTAGCATCTGGCCTACTAATGCAGTACACCAATGAAAGTATGTTTCTGAAATATGCTCTGGTCCTCCAGAAGGGAAGTAGAACTCTGGCTCCTAGAACACCTCACCCCTCTTTATTTTGTGCTCAGGAAGAGGTACCCTGTTGAGAAGAGAACTTGAATTTGGGTGACTCAATGGCTTTCTGCTTCGAGTTGCAGGAGGTTCGTTGCAATATGAGGCTGAGAAGGCAGTGGAGGAGGATTCTCTTTTCCCCATGCCAGCTGGCCAGGAGACCAGGTCTGAATTTCCAGTGAATGAGAGCATCTTTGAGATCAAGCCACTTAACTCCATCCTGGATGATGACTGCAGCTCCACTAGTGGCTTCCCCACCCAGGAGTCCTTTACCATGGCGTCCTGTGCCTCAGAGAGCCATTCTCAATGGGTCCATACCCCAATTGAATGTACAGAGCTGGACCTGCAAAAGTTTTCCAGCTCTGCCCCTTGTACTGGAGCTGAAACCTTGAGGGAGAATACAGCTGGAAGCTCCAGCAGGCTGCAGCTCCATGCACCTTTTGAAGCTCCCAGACTTTGACTCTACTAAGGTGAGCTAGAAAAGTGTGGTTAAAAGCCCAGAAAGTGTGGGCCACTCTCAACAAATTTCCAACACCAGTTCTATTGTATGGCAGGGCTTGGGCGGAGGACTGGCAGGAAATTAGGCTGATAGAAGTCGGAGAGGCAACAGTTGTAACACTAAGCTTTTGAGCTAATTTTACATCAGACCTGTAAGCCAATGATTGTCTACAGACTGGGCAGTCTGTCCTGATGCCAATTTCTTCATTTGGACCCCACTATTGACTAGTCATATTCCATTTTCTCCTTTAATGGGTATAAGCAGCACAGTATTGTACATACATGCAGGTCTATACTCGGATGAACCCCTGTTCTTGAAGAGCCTATGAGCTCATGGAAATCATTTTAACTCTTTCAGGCAGTCTTCTGCTCATAAATTGTTGTGAGGATTGAACGAAAACACATGTGAGTGTCCTTTAGAATGTATCCATGAGAGATGTTTACACTATGCTGACGTTTCCTTCCTTTCCCTGCATTTGACCACAAATTACAAATTTGTCCTATATTCATTACATTGTTTTCTGAACTTCATAACTTCATGTCTGTGTGGTAGGCAAATCAGAAATATGCTAATCTCATTTTTAACAGGCAGGAATTGAGCCACAGAGAAGAAAAATGATTTACTTAAAGTCATAGAGCAACCCAATCTCAAAACTAGGCTAGAGCCCAGAATTAGCAGTCCCATTATAGATGGATGATATCTCAATATCACACACACACACACACACACACACACACACACACACACACACATATATATATATATATATACATATATATGTTCTGTGCATTGTGTATGTGCATATGTATTTTTCTTTGAGAAAAATACACAAAATATATTTATGCTTCATGTACACCTTATACACATATCCTGAAGGTGCTATTTTTAGTATAATCTGTCATCACATGTGATTAAGTATGAAATGTTTCACTTATGGTGTCATGTCAAACAGTTATAAAGTTTTGAGCATTTGGGATTTTGAATCTTTGAATTTTGGATCAAAGATGCCCAATCTATTTCATCAAGTGCTTATATAGTTCCTATTCATATATGGCAGTGAATGAGAGCTCATAACTGCCCAATGTATAGTACAGCTATGACTGAAAAATTCAAATTCAGCATAATAAGCAAAATTGCACCTCATACTCACTTGTGAGTTCTGGTTCTATTCCTTTGGCAACACATCTGATTTCTCTGCCATGTGAGAGAACTAAAAACAATGTCTGTCTAGAGAGCATCATTTTTGGTTTTTCTCAAGTACATAGTATTTATAACTTAACCCAGTTTCAGCACAAGTCCTTTGGCTAATTTGGAATAGAATAGACTCGTCATCTGTATAGGCAGGTGATATATTTCTGCTATTGTGTCCTAAGTCACTGGTCTAACCATGAACTTTTACAGTAAAGGGAAAAGAGGGTGCTGATGAGACTGCATTACAGGATTCTAACTTACTCTGCTCTTTTTCTAGGTCTCTTTCACTCTTGGCAACCTTGCCAGCAGTTATTACTGGACTTTCCTGCTCTTCTTCTGTTCAACAACAATAACATGGACCTGGGATGTAGGCCCTACAATAACCAATACTCTAAAAGTGGGATATACAGAACTCCATCCTAACAGAGGGTTAAATCCCCACCATTTCTCAAGACTGTCCTTGAGCATTTTTTGTTTATTTATTTTAGCCTGGGAACCCAGAATCCACAGCCATGGAACTGCTGGGAATGCTTTTTTCTCTTTAATTAATTATAGAGGTGTGGGGTGTGGGGATAATGATGAGCAAAGTTGTGTTTTCCTTCCTGTATATTTTTCCTGACTATATTTTTGGCAGGTAGGCCTGAAGAAAGGGCTTTACAGAACTCTACTGACATCTACCTACTACTTCAGACAGAAAAATGAAATGTTTTCCCTTTTAGCTTTCTGCTTTGACTCTCTCTCCAACTACACATGCAGATACACGTGCGTGCGCGCGCGCGCACACACACACACACACACACACACACACATACACACACACACACAGAGAGAGAAAGAGAGGATATATAGATATAGAGATATCATGAGGAAGATGAGGGAGGCCTGAAGCCTTGATTCTACAACTCATGTCCTAGACCTCTATAGTTGTGATAGCTCTGAAGCCCACATGTTTGTTGGAGTCTCCATTCTCAAAGATTAAGCTACCAACACTCTTTAGGGGGATGCAATTTAGTGTCTTTTAGATTTAAAATTTTTCTTTCCTTAAAATTCTTTCCATTTTTGTTACCTTTTTCCCTTGCAGTCAGGTCTTGACTGTGAGGTGCAGGAGTAGAGCACTGAGGAGCAAAGGGGACCAATTGGTGCTTTTTTAACTTAAAGGATAGTCTATTCATTTCCCTTAAGCCTGAATCTCCAGTTTCACATGCTTCTCAGCATGAACTGAAACCTTTTTCTCCATAACCTTTTGGTGGAACATGGCAGATGTGACCCTCAGGACATAGATGTGGGCATCATGTATTTTTTTTTAAGTATCCCCTTATGTCTAAAAAGAGCCACTGGTTTTGATGACTATGCCCTCATAGTGGTCCAGGTTTAGGTGGGGAAAAGTGGTCAAATGACTAAAGCAACTGGATCTTTTGGTTTGGAAGTAGTGTTTGCTGTCCATAATGCTGGTATGAGTTAATTTATTGAAAATTTATTTAATTTATTGAAAACAAACTAAATATAAGCACAATTATCCTGGTTAAGATGTGTTAAGATGTTAAGATTTACTACAAATATGGTTGCTGCACTTTACAGTATTCACATCACAGCTGTCATCCCCATGACACTTTATACAGACTTTGGTATAGGCAGTGAAGGGGTTAGTCATTGAAATCTTGGTGCAGAGAAATGCTAGAATGTTTTCAGTCATTTTCCCCATTTGACAATCCCCTATGAAGAGCAGGGAATAGATGCATACAAGTATTTTCTTAATATAAAGGTGGCACAGACAGCAGTACAAGAATTTTGAGGCACGTTTGCATAACAGTGCAACATTCTTTCTCAAAAACCGAAGGGATAGGAATTTAGTTAGTAATGGAGTATTTGCCTTTAGCATGAACAAGGTCCTAGATTTGATCCTAGCATTACAGAAGAAAGAGATTGGTGGAGGAAGGAAAAGGTGGAAGTAA
This sequence comes from Phodopus roborovskii, assembly GCF_943737965.1. NCBI lineage: Eukaryota > Metazoa > Chordata > Mammalia > Rodentia > Cricetidae > Phodopus > Phodopus roborovskii. Next base: position 83,124 of record NW_026125956.1, on the reverse strand, counting down.
AGAAGGAAATAAAGCAAGCAAGTTCGCCACCAAGAAATGCAATAGATCCCATAATCTGCTGGTGCTGCTGAAGCTGCAGTGTTTTCCATAGGAAAATATCATATGAGTTCATCTTAGGGCCATTCTCACCTTTCCTACTACTAGCTCTTAAATACTGTTTAGATTTTTTTTTGCTTGCTCTTGGGTCCTTAGACAAACAGCATTCTGAGTCTGATGGAAGGTCCAGTGGATATTCAAAGAGCAGATCCTGAATTACAGCATATAAAACAAAAAGGAAGTTTCATATGGGTCTCTTGGGCCTTATGTAATATTTGAAGTTCTATATTTCTCCACCCCTAATGGGAAGCCAGGCTGAATTTTGACTTTTTTTCAGGATCCCCAAGGATCATTTTTAAAGCCAATTTTTGCTTTCCTATATCTGGGCTCTCCATACAGACCTCTAAAGATAACCCCAACCTATTTAGGGTTAGTTAAGTGATGATGTAAAAGGTGCCCCAAGGTATTGGTATTTCTTTTGACATCTCAGTTCAATGCCTAGTGTGCTGTCTATTGGTACATTTTGAATGCTGATTATGGCTTTAGCAGATAGAAACAAGAGTCACCTTAGAGATTATATTATTTTTATTATCTCATTCTGAATCTTGTATAGCTAGTTTCTATCCTACAAGTGCTTGGTGGTTAAGGTAAAATGTGGCCTTCATCACCAGATTTTGTCTTTAACTGAGATTATTCTCTACAAGATTTCTGGTTTTAGGATTCTGTTAAGTGTATCTTTAATAACAGGTCATCCACAAACAGTGATTAAGGACCTTAAGGTCAAATCAATGATAAGTGTGTTAAAAGCATGGGAGAAAAATGCTGAAAGGTCCCATTGTACTTGGCAGGGGATCAGAAGCAATTGAATCACAAGCCTTCACCAGGCAACCTGATCTCATGTAAGCATTAGCAAATATGTGTGAGCCAACATTTAGACCTTGGTCTTTGGGCTCACTGTACTTTTTTTCTGGGACATTTATTCTTATCTTACCAACCTTCATTAGTCATATCAATACTTCTAGTGGAGAAGAACTAACATTCAGTCTGAGGTGGATTCAGCTTAAGTAGTTTCCAGCTGTTGAAAGGTCACCATGTGCCTAGCACTGCTTCAAACGCAAGTATATCACTGCTTCTCAGTGAGAAGGATTGCGATGATAGCACAGCAAAACAATGTGATTAAATGAGCCAGGCATCCCACGACACTGTGGTTGTACATAGCAAGGTCATTATAAGTTCTTAACAAAAATCATCGTGGTTCCAATTTCCTTAAATGTAACAGGTGGAAATGGTAATTAGAATAAGGTGAAGTTTTGTTTTCATTTGGTTTCTGAGTTATTTTGAGTAGAAGTGAGGGATGCTTTTCTTTCTTTATAACTGATATTTGGCCATGGCCAAATTCATATTTGCATGTTTGCTCAAGTAGTGTCCTTATAAAGTGGGACAACATTGTGTACTATGTTTTTATGTGTCTTCTACTTGGGGATTTAAGTAAATAGAAGAATCCATTAAAATTGTATTCAACATAACTCTGAGCCTGGACAGTAGTTCAGTTTTATATATTTGAACTAGCAAAAGGAAGTTGATTTTGTTTGCAAGGCTGAAGTAGATGTTTAGTGGATATGAGTCAGGCTTCAGTCTTCAGTTTTTTCCTCCACTTAGACTTTCACTGGGATTTTGAAAGATTTTAGGTTTTAAGGGTCTTAATATCAGGTTAAGTAAAAATGTCAGCACTACATCACTCTCCCCAACAAACATCCTTAACACACTGAGATGTCACCCTCATACCCACCCCTACTCAATTTATTACCAAGGTCTTTGGTGTTTTGTATTTAATATAGGTAGTTTTTAATTACTACTTTCCTTAAAATGAGCTATTTATAAGATATTTTTGTTAAATCTTGAGCCAGATGCATGTGTGGATACTCATAAGTTGTGTTTGGTTTATGATATCTGCAAACAATTCATATGAATCAATAAAAGATGTACATCCAAGTGTCTTGTTTATTACTCCTGTTTCAGAGAACTGGGGTGACTCATTCAGTTGTTTTGTTGTGTCTGCTCAGTCAGTACAGAAAGAAATGTGTTTCTAATCATTAGGTGTAGCATCAGGGCCACCGACATTCTGACTTGTAACCCAGGAGATCTGAGTTATAGTCTAAATTATCCTGCTTTTGAATTGTTTATGACATTTATACTCTTGTCTGGCTGCAGATACACAGGCCAAATTTGTGTTCTAAGCTTATAATTCTTAAACAGGTTTATGAAGTCTTAAGACTGTGTGCATATATTCAGAGGAATGAACCAAATTCCCATTAGTTGATACTGTTTTAAAAACAGGAAAATGCTCTCTCTCTCTCTCTCTCTTTCTCTCTCTCTCTCTTGCACGCACGCACACACACACACACACACACACTAGACCTTTGGTAATATTGCCTCTTAAGAACATTGCTTTCCATTGTTTGGTCTGTATTTTTGTTTACAATGTTATTGGATTCAAGGGACTGCTAAAGGACTAGCATTTAATTTGAAATGTTCTTTACTATGATAATGTTATTTAAAACCAGGCAAATTAAATTTCTTCCTATCCCAGATAATGTCTAATCCTAATAAAATACATACTGACAAGGATGTGAGAAAAGGAGAAAATCCATACATTATTGGTGGGATTCTAAAATGCTATGGCCTTTTAAAAACAGTCTGGCAGTTCCTCTTAAAGTTGAGGTTTCAGTTATCACATGATTCAACAAATCTACTCATCGACAAATACTTAAGATAATTAAAAACATGTACACATAATACCTTGACTAAGTACATTCAGCTATACTGTTTATAATGTTCAAAATTAACTGAGATCCAAATTTTATCAGCTGATAAATTAATAAAGTTATTGTAATACAATGTAAGTTATTAAACAATTAAAAATAATTGGCATTCTTATAAATGATATGTCAGTATTTATTCTCAAATATTATTAAGTGAAATGATCCAGGTATCAGAATATACATATTACATAATTCTGCTTAATTAATATTCATGCAGTGTAAGCTAATGGGGAGAGAAGGTAAATTAATGATCTCTTGGTAATGGGTACAAGAGAAACAACTAAATTTTAGTAATAGTCATACATGATCTTATTTAAAAGATAAAATGTTATGTGCTAGCTGCACTTCTCAGTAAATTTATTAAAAAATTGCAGACAATGGGCTGGAGAGATGGCTCAGCCATTAAGGCTAGGCTCACAACCAAAAAATTGCAGATAAGCAGTCGAATGTTGGTGGCATACACATTTAATCCCAGAACTCAGGAGGCAGAGACAGATGAATCTCTGAGTTAGAAGCCTTCCTGGTAGAAGGTGAGTTCTAGGACTGCTAGGGCTACACAGAGAGACCCTTTTTCAAACAAATAAATAAATGTGGACAGGCACACTTGAAATGGATGAATTTTATTATATAAAATGCTCAATAAGGCTATTTTAAAAACATTTCATGATCACTGATCTTTGAGCTCACCGTTTTACTTGTCAATTTAAAAACTTTCCATATACCTTCATTGCCTCTGCTGAGTCTGTAATCTCTCTTTCTCTCTCTCTCTCTCTCTCTCTCTCTCTCTCTCTCTCTCTCTCCTACTCTCTCTCTCCTTCCCTCTTTCCTACACTACTTAACTAGTTTTTAAGAAACTGTCCTGTTTCTGGATGTAAGAAAACATGTCAGGTCTTATATTCTCACTTGATTAAATTAGCATACTGCTATAGTGAAGAAGATTAAATGCACAAATGTATGCATAGTGATGGAGGCACAGAAGTGGTTAATATGTGAACAGTAACCTTGTTTGCTGTGGAGTTGAGGTCACTGTGTGCCTGTGCTAGTCACAGGGCAATGAACTCCCACTCTACCCTGGAAGGACATGAGGAAACTGGATCCCTGAACAGATGGATAGGAGCAGTAAAATCATCAAAGCATCAAACAGGGATTTTTTAGAGGGTTATTAATCATTTTATTAGTGACTAGGGACACTTGCATTTTTCTGGGCTAGTAACACTACTTAGTTATGTTCAGTGTGACTGGTAAGTTTCTGTATACCTAGAAATTAGCCTTTCAAGTATTTAGAAATAATGTATATATGAGTATTGAGATATTGTGTGCATTTGTCTGAATAAAATGGCTTCCTACATAGAGAACTTGCTCTGCTGCATGACTGTCATCGACCAAGCATACATGCTTGTGGCTTCTAATGCTATCAGATTCCATTCATTAATAACTTCTTTATCAGTAGTAGTACAGTGACCAGGAAGTAAAATGGAATCTAAAGAAATCTCAAAAAGAATTAAAAAGTTCATGTTACCAAGAATAAATGGAGTATTAGTATGTGGTGGTTAGTGTACTGATTAAATTTTTATCATTTTGATACAGTATAGAGTACCTGAAAAAGGACCACAGTTGAGAAAAATTCTCTTAGATTGGCCTGTAGGCAAGGTTATGGGACATTTCTCTATTAACAGTTAATGATCCTAATATACTATGTTGGTGCTAGAGTCATAGAAGAGAATAAACTGAGTAAAGCATAGAAAGCAAGGCAGTAAGAAACATTCTTCCATGGCCTCTGATTCAATTTCTACCTCCAGGTACCTAATATTGCTCCTTCCCTGACTTCCCACAATGATGGATCTAAACATGTATGCCAAACAAACCTTTTCTTTTCCAAAGTTGCTTTTGATCATTGTGTTTCTCACAGCAGTAATAAAAAAAAAGGATACTGTTTGTAGTTGACACCTACATGTGTATTGAACCAAAACCTCATGATAGAGATGGTAGTTGCCTTTGGTTATATTCATCTTATAAAGAAGAAAACTAAAGTTCTGACAGATTTAATGATTTTTTTCCTGAAAATTATATGACTTTAAACAATGTTCTGGAATTTTAGTTAGAGTCTATATGTACTTCAGACTTAAGTATGTTCCACTATTCCATGGATGCCTCTCAATGACAGGAATTAGGAAGCATAATGTTTATCCAACTAAGTCCTCCATATCGCTTATATGGTGAAGGTTGGGTGGGAGTAAAGCCAAAAACACAAATTTCAATGATCACAGACCATAAAAGTCCTCAAGGAAAGACTGTTTGCTTTTTCAAGGTAATATGTAAAGAAGGGGGCAACCAAGTCAAATAGCTTCATCATAAGTAATATTTGTACTATCTAAGCCAAATATAGAAAAAATATTATTCTACCCTTGCTTGTAAGTTAGTGTGATGTGGGCATCAAGGCCTATGTTCTTACTTTCCTATGACATACCGTTTTCTGTCCTACCAGGCTACTACCAAACAAGGCCAAATGCAACATCTGGAGACTTTGTCACTACTTGCATCCCTCTGAGGTATCAGTAAAAACTCTGAAGGAGACTTGGATCTCACCTTGCCACATATTTACAGAGCATTCCTCTCACTTTAGCTCTGCTAGTGATTGTTACTGGAAGTTTTGTGAAAGGCCAGAACATTAACTACTATCTTGAAATAACAAGATATGTTTCCATTCAAGATATCAGTGGTGGTCATCTGGGGAACAGTAATATGCTACCTTCTTCTGGCCATGTCAGTATCTAAAGAAATCTCAAAAAGAATTAAAAAGTTCATGTTACCAAGAATAAAGATGGATCTCTCACCTCTGGGTATAATGAGAGGATGAGTGAAACATTTTGACCTCGCCACCACCCACTGGCAGTAATAACAGGATGAGTCATGTCCTTCAATTGTTGTGTCAGGTTCCTTGTAACCTTTTACACTTGCAATCCCTCCACCCTGGCCACTTTTGCCGATTTATCAACCATCTCAAGCATGCTTGTCACTCTAAGCGCCTTTATAATTACCATTCCTTCTGTGTATCACAAATCTTGTCATGAATATCATTATATTTCAAGTTTCATCTTAAATAGTATCATCTCAGAGAAGGCTTTCCTAATTTTGTTATGTCTCACGTAGTTCATATATATGCAAGTTTCCATTCAACACATCTCCCTCCCAGGTCCTTTTCTTTCCTTTTTCTTTTTTTCTTTTTCTGCTTTTACTTATTAGTTTTTTAACCTACTGAATCCAAATAATGTTGCCCATAAATTCATAGGCATGGATCCAGCCTGCTGAGGCATGGGCAACTTAGCAGTGACCAATACTCCCAAAGAAGAATGATTTTCCTCTTTCAATGCCTACCAACTGCAAAGAGCTCCTTAATTAGTAATAGGCTCTTGTGACCTTCTCTCCCATCCATGCTGGAATTTTACTGGCTTAATATTAATGTTGTGCCAGTAACCCCAGCTACTGTGAGCTGAGTAAAATGGCTACATCATAACCAAAAGATAACATTTCACAAACATGTCTCCCCATCCTACAGTTTTTCCATTCTTTCTACCTTCTGTAATATTCCCTGAACCTTGGGGGTTGATATAGATGTCCCATTTAAGGATGAACACTTACTAAAATGTTTCCCAATGGAAACAAGTTAGACAAATGGCATTCTAGATATACATAAATTCTATGACAAACCCCAAACTCTACAACACTAACCTCAGTTTTTCTTCTCCCTTCCCTTTTAGCATCAACTCATTTATCCTTAAATCACCTTTCATATTTGATTATCATTTGAAATAAATGAGGACAAAAAGAACTGCACTCATTTTAATTGGTTAGACACAAAGCAGAGTAGTTTAACAACTATTTCCAAGTCACACAGCATGGAAGTGGCAGAATTATATAGCATGTTTATAATATACAACTAATAGACTACTGACTACTCTTCAGCCTTCACGAAGTCTCTTCTGGAATCAACCAGTAGAGCAGCTGTTCATTATTCAGGAGGCATTGGGATGAGTAACTAAGAACACAGACTTGAGAAATCAATGGGCTCATTTTCAATCATGTCTCTGGCTGCTATTTATAAACCTGACCTTAAAACTTAAGTCAGTTTTCCTGTTTGTACTTTTATCTTTCTTTAGTAAAGCAAAAATAAAAATTGTTTGTAAGATGTCTCAAATCCCCTGCACTTATTGTAACAGTGGCATATTGTATATGTTCTATCAATGTTTGCCATAATGAAAATGGATGACTAAGCTGTGGTCAGATTGTGGTTGTGGCCTCAGGCTTGTTGTGCCCACATAACTTAACAGGGTCTCAGTATATAAACAAGTATGGTCTTGAACTGATGAGCCTCCTGCCCTACCTCCCCAAGTACTAGAATTACAGACATGTTTCCCAATGCCAACTGAGACTGAATTCTTAACTGACATCATCTTTGAACTTATCTTTCCTTTTTATATAAATTTCACATTTCTTGTATTTTGTTTCTGCAAAAGATAACAATTTTCTAAATGTAGATTCACAAAGGAATGAACCATGGAATTGACTAGTAGACAGGTCAAGTAATTTAGAGAATTCCTCAAGGTATTTTTTTCTTTTTGTATTTTCTAGTATATGAGAAGCCAAACATATTCAATATTAAAATTTTGAGTTAAAACTAGAGACTCCTAGCAATGGTGAATACAGAGCCTGAACTGGCCATCTCCTGTAACCAGGCAAGACTTCCAACTGAGGAAATGGGACACCAACTGAGCCACATAACTTTCAACCTACAATTTGTCCTACTAATTAGTAGGATAGAATCAAACACTACTGACAAAAAGTCACTGAAATGGTTCCTAATAATATTAAGTTATACTCATAGATTGGTGTCTAGCCCAATTGTCATTAGAGAGGCTTCATCCAGCAACTGACAGAAACAGATGTAGAGATCCACAGCCAAATATTTGGTGGATCTTGGAGAATCATGCAGAAGAGGTGGGGGAAGCATTGTAGGAGTCAGAGGAATGAAGACCACCACAAGAAAACACATAGAATCAGATAATATGGGTTTATAGGGGATCACAGAGACTGAACAGACAACCAGGGAGCCTAAATGAGACTGACAAGGCCCTCTGCATATATGTTATAGTTGTATAGCTTGTTCTTCTTGTGGTACTCCTAATAGTAGAGGCAGGGGCTGTCTGATTCTTTTGCCAGCTTTTGTGACCCTTATCCTCATACTATATTGCCTTGTTCAACCTTCAACTTGATATGCCATGTTTGCTGATAACCATGGAAGGCCTGTCCACCTCTAAAGAGAAACAGGGGAGGAATAGATTGGGATCAAGAGGGGAAAGGGAGATGAGGAAGGACTAGGAGGAGAAGGAAGAAAACAGTGGTGGAGTTGGAAAATAAATAAATAATATATATATATTTAAAATACAATTTCTCCTGCTCGCTTCGGCAGCACATATACTAGAATTGGAACGATACAGAAAAGATTAGCATGGGCCCTGCACAAGGATGACACGCAAATTTGTGAAGCGTTACATATTTTTTGAACAGCCACTACAGGTTGCAAGGTGTACAAAGATAATCAATGCTGATTCAGAGGATCCCAAATTATCAATGTGAATCAGTTTGCCAAGTTTGTGGTGGATCTCAGTGATCAGGTGGCACCTACTGACACTGAAGAAGGGATGAGAGTTGGTGTGGACAGAAATAAATACCAAATTCACATTCCACTACCTTCTAAGATTGACCCAACAGTTACCATGATGCAGGTGGAAGAAAAACCTGACGTTACATACAGTGATGTTGGTGGCTGTAAGGAACAGATTGAGAAACTGAGAGAAGTAGTTGAAACCCCTCTACTCCATGCAGAGAGGTTTGTTAACCTTGGGATTGAGCCTCCAAAGGGTGTGCAGCTGTTTGGTACCCCGGGCACAGGCAAGACACTCTGTGCTAGGGCAGTTGCTAATAGGACTGACGCTTGCTTCATTCGAGTTATTGGGTCCGAGCTTGTACAGAAATATTGCCAGAACAAAAATAGCCTGCCTTATTGTCTGTGATGAAATTGAAGCCATTGGAGGGGCGCAGTTTGATGATGGTGCTGGGGGTGACAATGAAGTGCAGAGGACCATGTTGGAACTGATCAATCAGCTGGATGGCTTTGATCCTTGGGGCAACATCAAAGTTCTGATGGCCAGTAACAGACCTGATACTTTGGATCCAGCGCTGATGAGGCCAGGGAGTTTGGACAGAAAGATTGAGTTTAGCTTACCTGATTTAGAAGGTCGGACTCACATCTTTAAGATTCATGCTCGCTCAATGAGTGTTGAAAGAGACATTAGGTTTGAACTGCTGGCCCGACTGTGTTCAAACAGCACTGGGGCGGAAATTATAAGTGTATGTACAGAAGCCAGTATGTTTGCAATCCGAGCACGGCGAAAAATTGCTACAGAGAAGGACTTCTTGGAAGCCATAAATAAGGTCATCAAGTCTTATGCCAAATTCAGCGCTACCCCCTGCTATATGACATACAATTGATCCCCAGAGGCTATGAGAACTTCCTGCACTTGGGTAACTTGTTCCCACCTCACAAAAATAAAATATTTTAAAATTCCTAAAAAAATAAAATATGATATTATTTCCCATGAGTGATTATGAATCAAATAAACTTGCAAGTGTTTGTGTCATTAAAATTATGATAATGGCATGCAAATTCAGCTTAAAGAAAATTAAATTATACACAGTGGCCAAGGTAATTAAATAAATAACAGGAACAATGCAAAGAAATGAAGAGTACTTCCATACTTTGAAGAATAAATCTGTGTTATAGGTAAGACACAACCATGACAAAAATAAGAACTGTACTGTGGTTATTGGTTTTTTTAAATAAAATTTTGGTTCAAAAAGTTGTCAAAAAAAGGAGAAAAATTTAATACCAGAACTTTCTGGTACTCCTCTAAAATTCTATATTATCAGTGCTTACTGTCAATTAAGCAAAAGTAATGTGACAAAAATTCTATGAAACTATGGAATTTTATTTTCTCACCTGTGTGAAAGGTTAATATGTGTGAGCAACATAGGGAGTATTCATAATGTTTATATGTTTCTTTAGGCAAACATATTGGTGCACTACCATAAATACTGAAACCCTGTCACATGTAGAAAACATTGCCTAGCTTTAGACTCTTTCTACCTCTTTTTCCATTATGTTCCATAAGTCATAGGTTTAGGGCTTGTGATACAGATGAATCTATTGGTCCTGGGAACCCCACAGTCACTTATTCTACATATTTTAACTAGTTGTAGATTTCTCTTGTGGTTTTCATCTTCTGCCAAAAGTGGCATTGATGAGGAGTGAAGACTACACATATCTCTGTGTGTAAAAATATTTAGAACACAGAAACTATAGTTTAGGAACATAGCAGTAATAAATTCTCCTCTAAAGTTTATGACCTCTTCTTTCCACTGACAGTTGGCTAGGTTTATTGTACCAGGTATGAGTTTCATCATATGAAGTGGACCATGTTAATTAGACAGCTGTGGGTGACTCTCAAGGTAAAAATGCCACATAGTTTACACAGCTAGGTAGGACTGTTTTACTTCTTTGGCAGTTTGCTTAGCATTTTTTGAAACTATGAGAGTTAGCCTTTAGAAAGGAAACTTATGGCTAATTTTAACTCAGTTCCTTTGAGTCCTTTTGTCTAAATTGTTTGGTATCTTCAGCAATATGGACTTCAAGTTCTGTGACTAAATAATCACAACACCAGCTGAAATGCCAATGTGTATCGGGGAATTTTCAACAGTTCCCATCCTAGTAGAGGAGTTACTAGAAATCAATGGCTGTCAAGAGAGGGAGAGCCAGTTTTCTCCAAGAAAGAAATTACTGATATATTATCTATTCCAAAGTGGTTATCTCTAAACAAATGTACATACAATCAACACACACACATACCACAGTAGTGGTTGGTCTTCAATTGCTGCTATCATAATCCCATATAGAGTTAACATTTTTAAACAATGTAATTAAAAAAGAAGCAGGTTTATATAACAATAATAACTATGGAAGACAAGGCAAGAACATGAAAGGGAGTAAGGGAAACATGGGAGGAGTTGGATGTAGGAGAGGAAGAATGGAATTGATGTGACTGTAGTACTTGTATATAAAACTCTCAAAAATAGCAATTTCTATCTTCATAATACCTAATATTGGAAAACCTGGCTTGATATAATTCTACCTTTGTATCTCACTGGTTTGTGATCTTTTACTAGTTTATTTTCTTTAGTTCTAATCACTTTTTATAGTCATAAAATACTAATAATGATAGCAATTTTACTGGGTTATGGTAATGATTACGTAAAACAGGCCATGTGAAGACTTTAAAATTATGTGTAGTGGTTTGACCAAGAAATGTTCCCAATTTTCTTAGAAATTTGAATACTTGGTCTCCAGTTAGCACTGTTCAGGGATGTTGAGGGGATGTAGACGTATGGCAGACTTTATTGACTCCTCAAGGAAGTCCTTATCCCCTCTGAGGAGTAGATAGGGTGTAGGAAGAGGGGACATGAGTTGGGTGGGAGCAAAGGAGGGAGGGGGAAGTAGGGTTGGTATATAAAATGAAAAAATAAAGAAAAAAAGAGAGAGAAACAGCTTCCCTAACAAGAGATCAGTATTACTAATGTGAAAACTGTTCATCTTTGGGACAATGGATGCTAGTCAACTAGACTGAAAAATCTGCTGTGATTATAAGAGATCAGCAGAATTGAGGTGAAATCTTCTGGGAAGTATTTCCAGAAGCTGACACTGAAGCTGACCAAGGCTAAATATCAGCAGAGAAGTTCTTAAAGGACATCCATGGAGTTGCTTCCTCAGTTACTGTAGACAACTCAGGATACTGAAGTGTACAACAAAAGAATAGAAGCAAGTGTGGAGTGTACCTGCTCTAAGCCCGAGACAAGCATGTATGCTGTAGATGGTACAGCTAGAGAAATGGGATTATCCAATGTCTTTTGAGCCAAAACACTGCATGAGTGAGACCCAGATGCTCAACATTGAGCTACAGGCTCCATGGACACACTGGTTGATTTGGGATTTGCTAAAGTCTGATTATTCTTATTCGGAGTTTTTCCTATTTAGAATAAGAAAGGATGAAATGTAGTTTTATTTTGCAGGGCTTCAAATTTTTGTTGTTGTTATTTGTTTGTTTAGTTTTTTATTATATTTTATTTAATTAACTTTTTTGTTTACTTTATATACCAACCACAGCTTCCTCTCTCTTCTTTCCTCCCATTCCCCTTCTAGCTCCCATCTGACCCCTTCCCCATCCACTCCTCTTCCTGAGTTCATAAAGGGGCAGGCCTCAAATGGATGTGAACTAAGCATGGAATATCAAGTTGAGGCAGGACCAAGCTCCTCCCTCTGTATCAAGGCTGTTCAAAATAATCAAGCATGGGGAACAAGTTCCCAAAAGCCACCTAAATTTGCCAGGGACAGGTCCTGATCTCACTGCTAGGAGAATTGCAAACACAAAAGAGATATATTGATAGTAGGGGTTGTTTCCAGGTTAGGGAGAAACCTGGTACTAGAGAAATTCCCAGGAATCCACAAGGATGACCCCAGCTAAGAACCCTGGCAATAGTGGAAAGGGTGCCTGAGCTGGCCTTCCCATGTAATCAGAGTGATGACTACCCTAATCATCATCAGAGAATCTACATCCAGTAACTGATGGAAACAGATGCAGACATCCACAGTGTCAGTAATTGAGAGTCCTGATGAAGAAAGGGAGGTGGGATTTTACAAGCAAGGGGGATCAAGGTCAGGATAGGGAAACCCACAGAGAGAGATGATAGGAGCTCCTAGGAGCTCATGGGCTCTGGACCAAGAGTTAGGGAGCTGAATGTGAATAACCTTGGCTCTCTGCATGTGTGTAACAGTTTTGTAGCAAGGACTGTGGATCTGTAATTAGACTATAAACTTTTCAAAACATGAGAAATTTTTATAAAACAAAAATGATGGGAACTTCTAAGTTTTACAGTTTGTGATTTTAATAACATTTTTGTGCAATGTATTTTCATCATTTGCACCCTCCCACTTCTCCAAGCAACTCCCTTCATATTCAGCCCAACCACCAACCCCTTCTGAGCCTATTACTTTTTTCCTTTCTTCCTCCCTTTCTCTCCTTCCTTCCTTCTTTCCTTCCTTCCTTCTCTCCCTCCCTCCCTTTATTTTTTTCTTAAGGTTTTTTTTTTTTTCTTTTAAAAGGAAAGGCTATTTTACAGCAACTGTCCTCAGCCTCTAACATTTTCAGTTTTCCCTCCCCTTTTTAATGATAATCCTTCAGCCTTAAATGGAAGGGCTATTTTGTAAATGTATTAGTTAAAGACCAGAACCCCACAGGTCAGTTGATCTTTTTAGTTTGACCAGTTGGGGCTTTCTATGATAATCCCCTCTCTTTTGAAAGAAAAACAGGCTATTCCAAATTCTGTGTCCCAAGTGTGTGATGTCTTTAAGAATAGGAACTTATCTTGTTTTCCTGGAAGGCAAAAAAGCAATGGTAATACCCTAATTATTTGGGAGAAGGGGCCTTTTGTATTCCCCTGACTTGAAAGGTTTCCCATGGCTAGTATTGAATTTTTGATAGTCTATGCTTTTATGGGGGAGCACTGTTACCCCAAATGATGTAACTTCATTTAAAAACGCATTCTCATATATATGTATATATCATTATCATATAATTTTAAGTAACAATAGCAATACAATTTCCTGAGCCTTGTTCAAAGATTCTGAGGGTTGTTTCCTTCCTCCCTTTACACTCTATATTGCCTTCCCTCCTACCTTCTCAGGTAAGTCTTCTCTGCATGTCTTAACATGTTTTCCCCTTCATAATAATTGTGATCAACTGTTCTCCTCTCTATTGTTTCTGTCCTCTGCCCCATAGACACATTTTACTTTCTTGTTATCTACAGTTGCTTTAAGTTATATACATGGATAAGAAAAGTCAGAGCTAACATCCAAAATAAAAGAAAGCACTTGCTGTTTGTCTTTATAGGTTTGGGTTACCTCAAACAGAATAATATTTTTGAGGTCCATCAATTTAATGATTTTATTTTTTGATTTTTCTGTGAATCCATGATAGTGGGAGGTCTTCCTATGATTGGTATTTTGTCATTCTCCACCTTTAGAGTTTTAAAGTTTTCAATGTAGACATTGCATTTCCCCAGCATTACCTAGGTATCTTTTTTTCCAACGGTGATGTGTTCATGCTCATTTTCTCAGTGTTTTTGTGTTGGTATAAAGAAACTGAGTTTTGTATGTTGATTTTGTATCCCACAACTAGCTGAAAACTTTGATTACTTATAGACATATCTTGCTGGAGCTTTTCAGATCTTTCAAGTATGATATCATATCATCTGCAAATAAGGATAATTTGATTTCCTATTCATATCAATTTTTATTTATTTATTTTTCTTCTTGTGTCTTGTTGCTGTAACTAGTGCTTTGATCATTCTGTTGAGAAGGAATGAGGGTAGTAGATAGCCCTGTCTCAGTATTATTTTAATGGGATTGCCCCAAAATTTTCTCCTTTTAGGGTTGTATGCTCGTAATATACAGCCTTTGTTATGTTGAGATATGCTCCCTCTAGTCTTAATTCTAGGACATTTTTTCATGGAAGTATATTGGATTTTGACAAAGTCCTTTTATGATTCTATTGAGATGATCATGTGATGTTTGTCTTTACATCCATTTATATGCTTATCATCTTACCTGTGTTGAACCAGCCCATCAGATAAACCCTGGGATAAGTCACACATGTTCATCATAGATATCAACCTTCTCTTTTTCCTTTTTTGTTGTGTCCTTGCAAGCTTTTCTTATAAGATTAAATAAATTGGCTTTGTGGAAAGTGTTTAGGAAAGCTCCTTCTATTTCTTTCTTACTTAAAAAAATAAACAAAACACCATCGCCTCAAACAAAAATTTAAGTCTTGGTTGTACATCGTTCTTGGAAATCTGAGAGAATTTTTCTGTGAAGTGAATCTGAAGATGGACTTTCCTTGGTTTCATAGTTTTGTTTTGTTTAGCAGTTTCAATCTATCTGTTTCTTATAGGTGGTCTTTAAATTGTTGTCCCTTCTTTACTTACCTTTTGTGGGTTTGGATGAATTTACACATTTGACCATTTCTTTTAGGCTTTCTAACTTAATGATGTATAGGTTTTAAAAGAATTCCTTTACAATATTATGAATTTTTCTGCATCTTTTTAACTTTTCTCATTTCTGATCATGTTAGTTTGGGTTATCTCTTTATTCTGGCTAATTGTGCTAATTCATCTTCACAAAGAACCAGATCTTAGATTAAGTAATTGTTTTCTTTGTATTTATTTATTTATTTATTTATTTATTTATTTATATTTTACCATCTATTGGTCTCAGGCTCAGTTTTCTTTTTTATCACTTTCCCAAATACATGAGTTGCATCATTAAGAAATTTATTTGTGTTCTTTCTCATTTTTTATATTGACACAAAGAAGGAAAAATGTCCCTATTACCCTATTAGGATTGTTTCTACTGTGTTACAGAGGTTTTGTTGTGTTTTTTTCAAACTGTTCTTTTGTTTCTTCATTGATACATTAATCATTCAGTAATCTCCATGACTTTTTTGTGAGATTCATTTGCTGTTAACTGTAAATTTTATTGTATTTTGGTAAGAGAGCATGTGTGGAATTATTTCAGTTTTCTGAATTTGCTCTGTGCCCTGGGATATTATCTATTTTGGAGTCTCTTCTATGAGATGTTGAGTAGAATATATATTAGTTGGTATTTGGATGAAGCATTGATAAATAACCAAATATAAAGCTCATTTGGTATATGATTTTATTTAATTCTGTTGTTTCTCCCTTTGTTTGTTGTTTATTTTTTTTATCCAGATAACTTACCTCTTGAAAAAAGTGAGCTGCTATTGAAACGCCTACTGAGTTGGGATAATTTGTGTCTTTATCTCCAACTGTACACTGTTCATAAAACTGGGTACATCAGACTTTAGTGTGTATACATTTATGATTGTGATTCATTCTTGACTAAAATTTCCCTTGATTAGAATGAAGTGTCTTTCATTATCTCATTTCATTTGTTTAATTTGAAGTCTATTTTGTCAGATATTAAGATAGTAACACCTGTTGGTTACTTCACAGTCCAATTTGCTTGGGATACTTTTTCTTTCCATCCTTTTACTTTAAGGTGGTTCCTGACTATAAAGCTAAAATGAGTTACTTGTAGACATCAGATAAATGTCTTCTGATTAGGAAATTGAGCTCATTGGACTCAGAGGTGTTTATTAAAAGGGAATCACTGGCTGCAGTCATTTTGTTGGGGTTAGCTTTCTGTTTTTGTTTTTTTGTTCTCCTAGTTTGTGTTCTTAATTGTAGCTTTAATTAAATAACTACAATTTTTTGTTTCCTATACAATTTCTTAGCTACAGTTACTCTTCTCTTCAGTCTGACTTACTGCTTTCTGTATTCACTGTAGGTTGGTTTGATTGCCATAAATTCTTTTAGCTTGTTTTTATCATGGAAAGTTTTTTTCTTTCTTCTTCCACTATGACTGATAGTTTTTCTGGGTGTTATATACTACATTGGGATTTGTGGTCTTTAAAAACTTGCAGTATATTGCTCCAACCTGTTTTACATGTTATTGTTTTCATTGGGAAATCAGTTTGTTATGTTCTTCAAATGTGACTTCAATTTTTCTCTTGCTGCTTTTCATATTCTATTACTGTTTTGTGTGTTTAATGTATTTAATAGAACATGCCATAGGTAATTTATTTTGTGGTGTTCTATTGGTATTCTGTGTGCCTCCTGTACCAGTATAAGTATGTCTTTCTTTAATTTGGGTAACTTTTTATTTTTGGTTTTTCAAGACAGGTCTTTCTCTGTATAACAGCTTTGGCTATCCTGGACCTTGCTCTGTAGACCAGGATAGCCTCAAATTCACAGAGATCCACTTGCTTCTGATTCCCAAGTGCTGTGATTAATGGCCTGCACCACTACTGACTGGTAGGAATGTTTTATTCTATGATCTTCTTTGTTTCAGGGCCCGATCTTCTATATTATGGTCAAGTCCTGATATTCAATATTCTACTTGATCTATTCTACTTAGTATGGTTTTCCATGTGTTTTCTAATTAGGCTAGTGAGATTTTCAATCCCTTCCTATTTTCATCTTGAATTCTTTTAAATATTTATATATTTTCACTGTATTCAGTTTTCAAATCCCGAACTGTCTTCGTTTCATTCAACTGTGCCTTTCTGTGTTCTTGTACACTACTCAGATGTTTTTCTTTTATTTCTTTTTTTGTCCTCTACTGTTTAATTTCAATGACTTGTTTATGTCTTCTTTAAATTCTTTGAATTATTTCATACCATTTTTATTGTTTTTTTAAATACTGTATCCTAAAGTTCATGTAGGCAATTCTTACTAGAGAATATTTCTATATGACTAGTGGATTTGATTAAATTTTGCTATCTTGGCCTTTCATATAGTTTGAATTTTGCAGTTATCTGGGCATATGGACTACCTTGGTTTTGTATCAAGTATGAGCTTGCCTTAGTTAGGGCCAGCAATGGAGGTAAATAATAGGAGTTACACCATTGATCTGCTTGATTGAATCTCAGTCAGGCCAAGTTTGTTCATGAGCTCTAGGTCCAGAGCTAGGTCTGAAGATGGTGGCAGTTGGAGGACGCACACACTTGACAATGCTGGTTTGAGATTGTTTTATGATATTGGCATGTCATAGACAAAGAAAGAAGAAGTATCACTTAGAGTCATATGTTTGTATATCAAGTTGACAGAATATAGAACATGCTTGCTAGCCTTAAGTGTCAACTTTACGTAGTCTATAATCACCTGAAGAATGTCTCAACTTTATAAGGTTGGTCCATGAAAACACCTCTGAAGAGTATCTTGATTGTCTTAATTTATGTAGGAAGGCACAACCCACTTTGATGACTGTGGTTTCTGAGAAGTTAATCTTGGAGTATTTAAGAAAATTGCATAAGCATGAACCTCTGGATGATCCAGAGAGTACACCAGAAAGCAGCGTTCCTCCATAATTTCTGACTGAGTTCCCACCCTGGCTTCTCTTAGTGATAGAATATAACATAGAAGTATAAGACAAATGAATATTTTCTCTTCAAGTTTCTGTTTTCTAGAGTTCTTTATTATAGTGACATGAAGAGAACTAATGCACCATTTCAATAGTTGTAAAATGTAGTTTATTCATATCAAGTATATTCATCTTGTTGTTCAATTATTACCACTATAGATCACAATATGTTTCTCATTTCTCAAACATAGTTTCTAGCAACTAAACTATGAGCTAGTAGGGCAGATTAATTTTTTAGAGTGCTAGGTTAGTATGAACAAAGCCTTGGGGAGTTCAATCACTACCACTACAAACAGAACAAAACAAACAAACAACAAAATTTTCAATGTAGTTTTTCTGATATGAGTTAGTTCAAATACAACCATCCTAATATTGCAGGCTTCCTGCCTCCTGCTGGGTAACTTCCCTTTGGTGCTTTCTTGATACAAACTCCATTCCCCACACACAACTCCCAGCATCTGCATTGTTAAGCACATTTGCAACCATTATTCTTCTATATAAAATCTGAAGACACAAAGCATTCTTTATCTTCATTGATTTCTCTTTCTCCCAAACTTTGCTCAGAACCTAAGTTCTACCAGTTATTTCTTCATTTTGTATATTTTGTTGTTTTACCTGTTTATTTTATTATTATACTGTAAATGATTACTTAGCCTTAAAGGCTAAGTATTTTAGATCAAATTTGAATGTTTGGGGCTGGGAATGGTCCCAAAGAAACAACAGTCAGAAAGCAGCTTCTTCAGCCTTGTCACATGGGATGAAGGTTAGCAGCTTTTCAGGAATCCTCCAGGCCCTCCATGACACATTGACAATACTGAGGTGTGGCAAATACTAAGGATCAACTGTCAGTGTTCCTCAAATTTGATCACTTCCTCAGACTTCTATGCAAACAATCTCAGAAATATTACAACTTTTGTTATGACTTATTTTGGTGAACTGACAGTCTTAGACTGCACACAGTAGATACTTTCTGACTGTCCTGTAAGTCCTTTCCAACTGTCAAGTTGGAAACATAATTATGCTCTGCTAAAGACTAATGAGCTGCCTTTCTGGATGTGCTCTTTCTTTGCTAGAAGAAATCAATAATTCTTTCTGTGATTTCAATTCAGTGATAGCTCCAGGGTTGAAGGGCAACTCTGTGAGGATCTGCAAACTCCAGGATCATACCCTGAGGGCTCCAAGGAGGCTATGGTTCTGGGAACAGGGTTGGAAACTTTCCAAGGAGGAATATGCGTAGGAGGAAATTTTAGTTGCCCTTTTCCTGGATCTGTTCTTTATACCTCTGATTTTATTGAGGATTATTTATTTTCTTACACTTTAAAAAAGGAGAATCACAAGAACCAAGGCATTTTTTTTCAAACACAAATACAGCATTGCTGTTTTCCCAAACATTTTAATTATAGCCGAAATAAAATAAAAATGTTGTGTGCAACTGTCACATAAATGGGAAGGTAAGAGTTATCAGTGCAAATTTTCGACATTCATATTCCTAGCCTAATATGTATCACTTATTAGGGAGATGACATTGGATGAAGTATCTTCTTTGAGCCTACTCCCTTAACCTGTAACAGGGAAATACTGTTAGTCATCATCAGAGGTTTGAAATGTGGAATTATATAATATAATTTTATAAAGCATATGAATATGCTAGCACTAGTAAAAATAAAAACATGAGCTCTTGTTATTTTTTAACCTTTTTTATTCCTATTAATTAAAAGTGAACTAAATATATACTGTACTAGCTATTTTTATGCCACCTTAACACAAGCTAGGGTCAACTGAGAGTAAGGAATCTCAATTGAGAAAATGTCTCCATAATATTGAACTGTAGGCAATCCTACAGGGAATTTTCTTAACTGGTATTTGATGGAGAAGGGACCAGTTCATTGTGGGACCACCTTCAGGTTGGTGGTACTAAGTTCTATAAGAAAGCAAGCTAATGAATCTATGAGGAGCAAGCCTGTAATCAGCAGTCCTCCACAACTGCTGACTCAACTCCTGCATTAAGGTTCCCAACAAGTTTGAATTTCTGCTTTGATTTCCCTTAATAGTTTGTGACTTGATAAATGTAAGACAAATTAACCATTTCCTCCCCAAGTTGTTTTTGGTCACAGTGTTCTCTCACAGCATTTGTATCTCTAGCTAAGACATATATACAAACGGAAAGACCACTGGTAAAGAACAAAATCTTGAAGTAAATCAATGCATATGCAACAGAGCATGCTGCCTTAGTGACTTAGTTGATAGGTCACCCTGACATCTACTAAAAATTTGAAGAGGAGGTGTTAGAAGGGAGAAAACCTTTCTCAGGATGGCTGTCTAATAGTATGACCACAACACAGTCTCTACCTTCATTATAATCTCATTCATATGCTGAGTAACACTGCCTTTTCAGTGCCAGGACAGTTGGCCATTATCATGACCACAACAGGAAAAAGTTACATCTGAATGGTTCCATCTGAATTATTAGAAGACACACATACATGTCGCGCCCACCCTCGACCAGCAAGGAAAAACGCAACTCCGGGAAGATCTTCTAGCAGTTTAATCAGGATCCTTGAACATGCTTCTTCTTCTGATGACCCCGGGGGAAACGCCTGCACAGGCTTAAATCTCCTTGCGCTGACCAACCCTAGTGAGCCACGTGGACCCTGCAGATAGGCTGCTCTTATATGGAAGTAAGCAAGCTGAACAGGCTTAGCCAAATAAGGACTTGTTTATGACAGAGAGCGCTCACCATCGGGAAGGTGGAAGGGGGAAGTCAGCGCCATCTTTAAGGCACGGCACTTCTTCGCAGCTCTCTACACATTCACATCACATTCCCAGAAAAGACAAAAATTCCCAAACCATTTTAGTCTATACCTCACCAAAATTTCTTCTATCTGTGGTAGAAAAACTGAGTTGTAAGTTTTTTCCTCTCTCTTTTTCTACCATATAATTTATTATTTCTGCACTTACGAAAGAAAAAAAATGGACCCAATTTGGTCACAATTGATAGCATATCTACAGTCATCTGCTTTTCCAAAAAGAACACTAAGACTATGCACTGGAGGAAAGCTATTTGCAATAAAATACAGAAAAAAAAATGAATATCTACATCTAGAAGAGTGGTACTAACCTCCTTATTAGTTACAAAAATATATTTAAAATGTTTTTTTGTAAGTTAAGACATCTGAAAATAAGTGGAAACAAGATAAATACTTTAAAGCATTGGAAAGGAATTTGTACCTGGTGGCACAAGTCTCTAATCTCAACTTGGGAAGCTTAGGCAGGAGGATCACAAGTTCAATACCAGTTTAATAAAACTATTGATTCTCTCAATATTTTAAATAAAAATAAATTAGGGTTGGGGATAGACTCAGTGGTAGGAGACTTACCTATTATTTTGTAAGTAACACATGTGCCTTGGAATACTCATGCACACACACACACACACACACACAGAGAGAGAGAGAGAGAGAGAGAGAGAGAGAGAGAGAGAGAGAAAAGAAATAGAGACAGTCAGACAGAAAGACAGACTGAGAAGAATACATTGGGTTGAGCAAAGATGGTTTGTAGAAGATCTGCAAACAAGAAACACTAAAGCATTGCACTATAGAAGATGCATAAACAAAAGTTATATGTGAATGCTCATTGTCAGAAATCATCTTGAAAATGAAAACCAAGACCATAATGAAATATTACCTATATCCAGGCTAATGACAAGAACTTACGGTACAAATGTAAGAAAAGCCTGAATCATTGAATATTGTTGCAGGGATTAGGAACTACCATGCATCTGTTAAGAAAAACCAAAGGGCCTCTCTTGCTCATATATTCTCTCCTCCATCTCTTCAACTAGATTCCAGGAGCTCAGCCTGGTGCTTGGTTTTGGATATCTGCATCTTGTCCCATCAATTACTGGATGAAGACTCTATGATGATAGTTGGTTTAATCCCCAATCTGATTTCATGGGAAGGCCAGTTTGGGCACCCTCTCTGCTATTGCTAGGAGTCTTAGCTGGCGTCATCCTTGTAGATTCCTGGGAATTTCCCTAGCACCAGGTTTCTCCCTAATCCCATGGTGGTTCTCTCTATTATGATATCTCTTTCATTGCTTTTCAACTGTATCATTCCCCCTCAACCATCCTGTTCCCTCATGTTCTCATCCCTCATCCCCTCTTCTTTCCATCCCCTCTTGCTCCCTGTTTACCAAGGAGATCACATCTAATTCCCCTTCCCAGGGCAATCCATGTGTCCAAGTTAGGATTCTCCTTGTTACCTAGCTTCTCTGAAGCTGTGGATTGCAGTCTAGTTATCCTTTGCTTTACATCTAATATCCACATACTGTGTATCCTTTTCTGAGTCTGGGTTACCTCAATAGTTAGATCTATTGGCTTGCAAATTTCATGATGTCGTTACTTTTTACTGCTCCATTGTGTAAATGTACCACATTTTCTTTATCCTTTATTCCGTTGAGGTGCACCTAGATTGTTTTCAGGTTCTGGCTATTATGAATAATGCTGATATGAACAAGTGGCCTTGTGGCATGATTAAGCCACAAGAGTGGTATTCCTGGGTCTTGAGGAAGATTGATTCCCAAATTTCTGAGACATCACCATACTTATTTCCAAAGTCGCTGTACAAGTTTGCACTTTGACCAGCAATGCCTTTGCTCTCTCCAACATAAGCTGTCCCAATATTCTTTATCTTAGCCACTATGACAGCTGTAAGATTGTATCTCAGAGTTGTTTTGATTTGCATTTCCCTAATGGTTAAGAACATTTAGCAAGTGCTTAAATGTCTTTTGGCAATTTGAGATTCTTTTGATGAGAATTCTCTGTTTAGCTCTATACTCCATTTTTTTCAACTGGATTAATTGGTATATTGATGTCTACTTTCTTGAGTTCTTTATATATTTTAGAGACCACTCCTCTGTCAGACATGGGGTTATTGAAGATCTTTTCCCATTCTGTGGGCTGTTGTTTTGTCTTATTTACCATGTCCTTTGCCTTACAGAAACTTTTTACTTTCAGGAGGTTCCATTTATGGATTGTTGGGCTCAGTGACTGTGCTACTGGTGTTATATTTAGGAAGTGGTCTCCTGTACCAATGTGTTCAAGGTCAAGGTCATGTTGGGAAAATCTACAGAGACAATTGAACCAAGCTTGTGGAAACTTACGAACTCTAGACCGACAGCTGTGAAGCCTCTATGGGATCAAACTAGACCCTCTGTATATAGGAGATAGTAGTGTAGTTTGGTCTGTCTGAAGGACCCCTGGCAGTTGAACAAAGATACAAATCTGGTACATGAGCTAGCTTGTTAGGGCCTATTCCCTATGGTGGGTTGCCAAAAAGAAAGCTAAGGAGAAGATTCCTATTAGAAAAAAACATAAAGTTGAACTTCCCACATATATTCCTAATCTATTACTGAAAATACATCTAAACTAAATAAAATCAGAATATATGAAATTTAAATTCATAAGTATGAAAACTCCCACTTTCAAAGCAACTCTCACTATTCACAAAACATAAATAGAAATAACCTAATTGACCATAAGAAAAGAAAAAGAAGATATAATGCATATGAAAATGAAATACTATTCAACTAATAAAAGAAGGAAATCCTGATGACAATTCCTCCATTCTCATCCCCGGCACTGTAGCAGACCATGTGCCTGATCTCCTATGCTACCTCCATTCCCTGGGTACTCCACTGAACCTAGTGGTGGATCCAGAAGACTTATCTACCTTCAATGTTTTGTGTTAGCTATGTATAACTATCAACAGTTTCTACCTGGAAACCCAGTGGTCACACTGGCTAGGAATCAGGTACACAATTTTCACTCTCCCTTTACATTTTTTTTCTAGTCAAATTCACTAGCCCTGTAACATACTGATTTCCAGCTCTACCACCTTGCCTCCAGTTCCTGTGGACTTTAAAAACTCAAAAAAGATACAGCCATCCTCCTTCCTCCCTTTCCTTTTTTTTTTTTTTTTTTTTTTTTCAGCTGCAGAAAACTAGAAACACTCTCCATCTGGAATCCCCAATGGCACACTGTGTGATAATCAGGTAGGTGATTCTCACTCTCATTTCTTTCCCCCATTACAATTACTCTTCTCTCATACTTAGTCCTGTAGCATCAACCTGATTACAGTAGCATGTCCTTCCATCAAACTTCCACTCTCAAGGAGATTCTATTAAACCTTAATATGAACCCATCTTCCCTCCTTTCTTGTGACCCTGCCATCCCTTCCCCATCCCTTTTTTGTCAGTCACAGATTCCTAGACCCATGTTCCCAACAGGTCCCTCACTGGCCATGCCTGGAAGAGACTCAGGAAAGTGAAGTACAACATGCCATCCATTACAATCCTTCCAATGTCAACTTCAGCCAAGTAACAACTTGGTAACAGGTACACTTCCTCTCATTTCAAAATCATTCACTGGAGACTACATTACTTAGTAGTTCAAACACAGGGTACCTCTGTTTATCTCAGCCTTTTGAAATAATGCTTTGCCTTACTGAAGCCTACTTACATGTTTCCTTGTTCCCAATTCACCTTTTACTCTCTGTAGAACCCACATATTGGTGTGAATAGGTTCTTCTTAGTACCCTCCTAAGAGCCTCTTTCAACTTTTTCTCATAGCCTACCTCTATTTCTCTCTACTACTCACTAATGTTCACACGCAATCTCTACTAAACAATCCAGAGCCACCACACCTTTTTAAGATCCCAAGAGGCAATGGAAACCAAGGAAAATAATACGTACCCAACAAAGGCAAGAATATATCAACACCTAGAATCACAACTATCCAAATTGCAGATGACCAGACACAAAAGCAAATCCATAGTCAATAAAATTCATGGTGATATGTCTCCAACAGAACCAAGTAACCCTATGTAAGTAGGCCAAGAGAAATGCAATATAGTAGAAACACAAGACCAAGGACAACAAAACAGGAGCCTTTTTCTTGTCCCACCCAGTTCTACAGCTGTTTTTTAAAATAATCATTCAGAACTTATTATTAATTACAAACTGTTTGGCCTATAGCTCAGGCTTACTTATTTTTTCCTGATGTAACATATTTTATTCAGCCAATAATATTTTTAATAATATTTTTATTTAAATTTGAAACAAGCTTGTTTTATATGTCAATCCCTGTTCCCAAATCCTCTTGCCCTCCCCTGTCTCCCCTACCAACCCCAATACCATCCCCTTTCTGCTCCCCAGGGAAGATGTGGCCTTCCATGGGGGATCTTCAAAGTCTGTCATATCATTTGTAGCAGGGCCTATGTCCTCCTCAATGTTTCTAGGCTAAAAGAGTATCCCTCTATGTGGAATGGGCTCCCAAAGTCTATTCGAATACTAGGGATAAATACTGATCCACTATCAGAGGCCCCATAGATTGCCTAGTCTTCCTAACTAACACCCAAGTTCATGGGTGCTGGGTCAGTCCTATGATGGTTTCCAAGTTATCAGATGAGTTCATGAGCTTCCCCTTGTTCAGGTCAGCAGTTTCTGTGGGTTTCTCCAGCCTGTTCTTGAAAAAGACCTCAACAAATATCCAGCCACAATGAACCTCTTAGAAGAGAAAGTGGGAGGTACCCTTGAATGAATTGGTACAGGAGACTGTTTCCTGAACATAACACATGCAGCACAAAATACTGAGATCAACAATTAATAAATGGGACCTCCTGAAATTGAAAAGCTTATATAAGGCAAAAAGACACAGTCAAGTACACAAAACATCAGCCCACAGAATGGGCAAAGATATTCACCAACCCTACATCTGACAGAGGGCTGATTTCTAAAATATACAAGGAACTCAAGATGCCAGTTACCAAAACCCAAAATAATCCAATAAAAAGTAGATACTGGACTACATAGAGAAATCTCAATAGAAGAGTCTTTAAAATGTATGAAAGATAATTAAGAAAGTGCTCAACATCCTTAGCCACCAGGGAAATGCAAATCAAAACAACTCTAAGATATCATCTTATTCCTGTCAGAATGGCTAAAATAAAGTAAAATAAAACAAAAACATCAAAGGCATGTGGAGAAAGTAGAACACTCCTCCATTGCTGGTTGGAATGCAAACTTGTACATCTGCTTTGAAAATCAGTTTTGTGGTTCCTTGAACAAACGGGAATCAGACCACCACAAGACCCAGTAAGTCCACTCTTAGGCATATAACGAAAAGATGCACATTCATACAACAAAGACATATTTTCAACTATGTTCATAGCAGCATTATTTGCAATAGCCAGAACTTGGAAGCAACTGAAGAATGGATGGAGAAAATGTGGTACATTTACACAATGGAGTACTACTCAGCAGAAATAAACAAAACACAAAGCAAAACAAAACAATAACAAAAACAAACAAACAAACAATGGAATATGAAATTTGCAGGCAATTGGATGGAACTAGAAGACACCGTCCTGAGTGAGGTAACCCAGTCACAAAAAGAAAATATAGTATGTACTCACTAATATATAGATTTTAGACAAAGAACAAAGTATTACCAGCCACGAGAAAAGCTAGGAAATAAGGAGTAGACGTACATGTTCCCACAGAGAAGGGGAAAGGGACAAGGCCTCCCAAGCAAATTGTAAGCATGGGGGAGGGGAGAGGGAGTTAGGAGGAAGAGGAGCAGGACATGAGGGATCAGGGAGATTGAGTCAGGGAAAGAATAGAGGAGAGCAAGAAAAGAGATACTATAATAGAGGGAGCCATTATATGTTTCAAATGAAATCTGGCACTAGAGAAATGTCCAGAGATCTAAAAGGATGACCCCAACTAACAATCTAAGCAATAGTGGAGAGACTACCATAAATGCCCTTCCCTGATAATGAGATTGATAACTAACTGATATGCCATCCTAGAACCTTCAAGCAGTAGCTGTTGAAAACAGAAGCAGACACCCACAGCTAAACACAGAGCTGAACTCCTAGAATCCAGTTGCAGAGAGGGAGGAATGATGAGTAAAGGGATCAAGCAAGACCAGGCTGGAGAAACCCCCGGAAACTGCTGACCTGAACAAGTGGGAGCTCATTCACCTCAGTCTGATAGCTGGGAAACCAGCATAGGACCAACCCAAACAGCCTGAATATGGGTGTTAGTTAGGAGGACTGGGCAGTCTATAGGGCCTCTGGTAATGGATCAGTATTTATCCCTATTATACGAATAGATGGACTTTGGGAGCCATTTCCACATAGAGGGATACTCCCTCAGCCTAGACACATGGGGGAGGGTCTTGGCTCTGCTCCAAATGATATGACAGACTTTAAAGATTCCCCATGGAAGTATGCTCCCTGAGGAGCAGAAAGAGGATGGGATGGGGATTGGTTGGGGGAACAGAGCAGAATGGGCTCCTGCAGGAACTGACATTGACATGTAAAACAAGCTTGTTTCAAATTTAAATAAAAAAATTACAAAAAAATTCAGGAATAAAACATTCAGGAAAATTAGGACATTATAAAAACACCAAGTCTATGAGTAATGGAAATAGAGGAAGAACTAGAAACTCGGGTCAAAAGGCACAGAAAATATTATAGAAGATAAATTTCCTAACCTAAGGAAACAGGGGCCTACCAAGAATCCAACTATAGAAAACCAAATATACTGGAAGAGAAAAGAAAAAAGAAAATCTCCACAATATATAATGGTGAAAGCACCAAATTTATACAACAGAGGAGGAATGTTGAAATCTATAGAAAAACACCAAGTAAGTTATAGAATGCAGACCCATTGAATACTGCTTGACTTCTCAATAGAAACTGTAAAAGAAGGGCCTAGATACATGTCCTACAAACTCTAAGAGACCACAGATTACTATAGTTAGCAAAATTATGAATCACAATTGAAAGAGAGAGAAAGAAAAATGTTTCATGATAAAATAAAATCAGGAAGCATTTATTGACAAATCCATCTCTGTCCTACAAAGAAAACTTCAATTTGAAACAGCTAACCACACCCAGGAAAATACAATGAGTAAATGAACCCAGACAAGCAAATCAAAAATAGAGAAAATCTACACCATAATAATAGGAATAAAAATACTAATCACTGCTAACTCTCAACATCAATGGCTTCAATTCCCCAAATAAAATGACAGACCAACATATTGGAATAGAAAAATTATCTTTCTGCTATATCTAAGAAACACACCTTAACATTGAGGATAGATATTCCTTCAGGGTAAAAGCATGGGAAAAATACTCTAATCAAATGTATCTAAGAAGAAATAAAGTGTAGTCATTTTAAAATATATCAAAATAGACTTCTAACTAAAATTAATCCAAAGAATTAGTGAAGTATACGATATACTCATTAAAGGAACAATCCACCAAGAGAACATTACAACTCTGAACATCTATGCACCAAGCACACAGTACCCAAATTCATAAAAGAAACACTACCATAGCTTAAATTCCATTTTGACCATCACAAAGTGATATTGGGAGTCTTCCATATCACATCCTCACCAATGAACAAATCATTCAGGCAAATACTAAAATGGAGAAATGCTGGATTTAGATAACATCATAAATCAAATGGATCTAGTGCTGCTGATTTGACTCTCCTAAGGTATTTATGGATTACTTGTTTCTGCTGGCTTCTGCAACCCACTATAGTTGACTCCAAACTGCACAGTCTACATCTTCTGGCACTCATTCTCTCTACTTCTATGCTTCTCTACTGCAATTTCATCTCTCTCACTACTGGAGACTGCTATACCCTCCTGGGACTATCACATGGAGAGGCTCTGTATCTCCCTCTACATGCTCTCTTCATCCACAGGATAAAAATCACCCTGGAGCTTCCTGCTTTGTATCTGTTGGACGAAAAAAAAAATGAATGAAAGAAAGAAAGAAAGAAAGAAAGAAAGAAAGAAAGAAAGAAAGAAAGGAAGAAAGGAAGAAAGACAGAATGCTAGGGATATTCAGTATGCTAGGAGACTCTGACCAATTTACTGGGCCACCATCATGTGATTTGGGTCATTTCTCTCTGACAAGTTTCTTGGTCTATTTGGAGTTGTTGTCCAGGACTGAAATTCTTGTCTCCCAGATATTTTACTTCTCTTTCCAACCCTGTTTGCCTCTGTTTTTCAGCTCCCTTTTGGAGCTTCATCCCCTCACCCTAGAAGCTAAGTCCCATAGCTTCTTTACACGCTCCTGGGCCTCAATGATATTGGAATCCTCTCTTGGGTGGAGTTCTGGTGTGCAATTCTTGTCTCCCCCCTCAACTCCCTCTGCTTATTGGAAGCCAACCTATGGCGTATTTCCACTTCTGTTACTATGTCCTTCCTTCTCTACACTCTTTTCTACCTCGGATCAGAGATTTCTTTAAATCCTCAATGTCTTAATGTAAACTACTTGGTCTCAGTATGGCTCAATCAGTAGCAGACTTAATTTTCCAATTCTCACAATCCATACCAACTTCTGCCACTGTACAAGTAAATGATCCCAAAGTCTCTCATCTTTAAGATTTTTCTGTATTTCATTTTTAAAATCTCTTGTCTCAGAATTTTTAAGTTCATTGTTTATGGTTTAAAAGAATCTGTAAGGAAACAAAATCAGCTTCAAATTTCTACAACAGGTTGAAGTTTAAAAAAAAGCTATTCATAGATAATCTTAATTTTCTATAGCATATGGTGAATTTTCGTTGGATTCAATCAACTCTTGTTCATGAAAGCAGATGTTTTTCTTTTTTTTCTTTAAAAAAAAAAAGGATGTTTGTGCCTGATGACTCACCTATGATTAAATAGCAACCTTGTGGCTTGCCTCCATATTAGCTGATAACTTTTTCAGGACGAAACCAATCATGTGGCTGTCAGCCATCTTTACTAAGGATAATAAAGTCCATGCCATGTAATTTACCACCATCCTGTTGAAGAGAAACACATAATACACATAAAACGTCTTAGTCCTACTAAGTCTTCTGCTTATGGTAACATCTCATTTTTAGACTAAGGAGGCAATAGCATCTCTTCAAAATATTTTTGACTAGGGTGGATTTTTGTATCATGATTTTTGTCCTGGGAGTAAAAATAGTAGATAAGGAACAATACACGTTTTATGAATAAAGCATGTTTAATAAAAAAAGGTTTATAAATTCCTAAAGTTATAAAGGTATACTTAGGTTAATAGAAACTGACTTAGAAATATATGAGTAACCATTTATATATTTATGTTTTTGCTAACTGGGTTCAACACCAGCCTTCTAAAAAATTTTTAAGTAAGGAACAACATCTGTTTGATAAATAAGTTTTATAGATTCGTAAGTTTTCCTCAGTCTAGCAGAAACTGATTACTGAATATATGTCTAACCTGTTTGTCTTTCTAACTTTGTTAAGCTTTAGCTGTTTGGAAAAACCAAGTCATACAAGAAACTGTGATATTTTTAAGGAAGAAACCATCCCAAATATACAAATGCCTGCTACTAGTGCCTCTAAGGTCTCCTCCAAAGAAGATGGGGCACAAATGAACTCCATCAGGAGCTTGATTAAAATGTGGCAGACTTAACTGCTGGGCCAAGTACTGCCCCATGCCTTGCCCACCACTAAGGCCTTGCCAAAACTGAAAACTCTTGGGTTAATTATTTCACTTTGCATAGCTAAGATAGGTCAGCTCCTCTAAGTTCTTCATCCCTTGGATCTTCTTGGTGTAACATTTGAATATTTAATGATGACCTGTGGAGGAGCCTAGGATAACCTTCCCTAGGTAGCAGAGAGTCTCTGTCATTTTAATCGACACAGCATGCATTTGAATTATTCTTGCTCTAATTTATCCTTTTCAGATTACATCAGGTGTTGAGAGCTAACTGTAGCTTTATCAGTTCAACAGCAGCAAGCCTCCAGCTACTCCCCTAGTGGCCACAGCTGCCTGGTAAATCCATTTCATATGTAAAAATAAGGCATTGCTTTTTTTCTTGAGTCACTAGGTCTCCTGCTGAGAAAGGCAGGTTTTGCACAAAAAGAGATAAACTCACAAAACAGGGTTCATTGTAACATTTTCACTCTTCCCTTATTTCAAGGAACTTGCTTTTCAATGACTGCTATCAGTAATCAGCCACCTGTGTCTCATGGTAAATGATCGAAATGAAAAAGGTTTGAAGTTTATGTAGGTCATAAGGCTCTAAAAAAGTATTTTAAGGTGTCTAAATACAAGTTGTAAAGAACTATAGATGTATAAGCTTAAGTGAGGGTCTAAGAAAATTATTTAAGGCGTATAAATGCAAAGAATAAAGGTCAATAAAGTTATGTAAGGTATGTGGAAAATGACAAGTGTTTCAGCTTTCTCTCTCTATGCTATTGTGTCAAGACTTCAAAACTTAGAGTTTTAACATTAAACAAAGGAGTTTTGATAACTATTAATTTAGTACTGGTAAAGAACTGACTGTTATTATGATAGTTACAAGGCCAAAAATTTAAAATCCCTCTGGTTGTTGTCTAAATATAGACTTAATGTGCTTCTTATGGTCCTCTGGAGACAGGAAAGAGTGTAAGTCTACTCTAGCTGTTTACAGACACTTGTTAACTACATTTTCTATGATGAGATTTCAGTACTAATATAGCTAATATAGCTAAAATTCTTATGCCTTTTTTGTAAACTTAAGAAATTCAAGTAAGCTTCAGGGAGTCATGGCTTAGATTCACCTGTCATGGGTAAAATGGATTAGTGATTAGTACTCTACTAAACATAGTAAGCTTTCTAGCCTTCTGTTTATTCCTAAATGTAAGTCTTTCCCTCCTTTCCCTGGTTTTGGAACTCTTCCTTTCTCCCCAATTACTAGGACCCTAGACCTGGATATTTTAATTGTTCATCCAAGGTAAATTTTTCCCCTAAGCTTTGTTCCTAGCCTATATCAGTCCTAGATTTTCATTGGACTGCAGACTGCAAACTGCCCTAAAATTGACTGCAAAATGTCAACTCCAGGTTGCCCCTCAGAACCAATGAACTCTGGAATTAAACCAGGATTCGAGGTCCCTGACAAGTGCATCCCAATTTCAGCTTAAAATCAGTTACAGGAGAAATTAAGTTGATCCTGATCACCAAGATAAATGAGAGACATACATGGACCCTGAGAAGGGGAAAGGGACAAGTTCTTCTGAGTAAATTGAGAACATGAGGTGGGGGAGGTGAGAAGGAAGAGAGGAAAAGGAGAGGGTGAAGAGAACATGCAGGATTAGGAAGGTCGAGTTGCGGAAAGAACAGAGGACAGCAAGTAAAGGAATACCTTAATAGAGGGAGCCATTATGGGCTTAATGAGAAATGTGGCACTAGGGAATTGTATAAGGATAACCCCCAACTAGGAATCTAATCAATAATGGAGAGGCTACCTTAAATGCCCTTCCCCTATAATGAGATTGATGACTACCTTAAATGCCATCCTAGAGCCTTCATCCAGTAGCTGATGGAAGCAAAAGCAGAGATTCACAACTAAGCACTAAGCCCAACTCCTAGAGTCAACTTGTAGATAGGGAGGAGTGATTAGTAAAGGGGTCAAGATAATGATGGAGAAACCCATCTGACCTGAGCAAGTGAGAGTTCACTGACCCCAGCCTAACAGCTGGGGACCCAGCATAAGACTGAACCAGGCCCACTGAATGTGAGTGTCAGTTGGGGTGCTTGGGCCCTCTATGGGGCTTCTGGCAGTGGAACCAGGATTTATTCCTAGTTCATGATTGGGCTTTGGGATCCCATTCCCTATGGAGGGATACTCTCTCATCCCAGATAGAGGGGGAAGGGTCTCTTTCATCTATACCTATTATTCAAAAGGTATACATTTATGGAATGAAACAAGAAGAAAACTACCTGTAATCAACAATAAACATATTTTTTCTTTATAAATAAGAACTCTCTTAGAATATCCCAATCAAATGTGACCATGAAGCAAACAGGTATCACTGTATTAATATCTGACAAAATAGACATTGAATTAAATCTAATCAAGAGAAATAAAATGGGACCTTCCATTATAATTGAGGGAACACTTAAACAAAAAATCATTAATATCCTAAACTCTGGTACACACAGTTTCATAAAAATGTACTACCAGATTTAGAGATATACATTAATACCATCCCATTAATAATAGATAACTAAATGAAAACAGTACAAAATAACCTCTGGGACATATTGAAAAAAGTCCTACAAGGGAAATTTATAGCTGTAAATGATAATATTAAGAAATCAGCAACAACACAAATAAATGTCTCAACAAACAACACAAAAGTTGGGCAAACAAGGACAAACTACAATCCATGTTGACAACAAGAATTAATAAAAATCAGAGTGCAATTGAAATAGAGAAAAGAATACAAATAATCAAAATATCTCAGTGTTGTTTTTCTGAGAATATAAACAAGACTGATAGACCCTTGTTCTAACTAACCAAAGGGGAAACATAATTTAATCAGAAATGAGCAGAAGGTTAAAACACATATGAAAAAGGTCAGAATATTTAAAGCTAATAATTTAAATACCTGTACACCATTAAGCTGAAAACCTAAAAGAAATGGACAAATTTCTAGATTCAACCATGAAATTTAAACCAAGAAATCTATAGGTTAAAGTGACCCAAACAAAGAGGCAACTGAAATAGTAATAAAAATCATCCCATGTTAAAAAAAAATGCCAGATGAATTCACACAATTTCAACAGGCCAAAAACCTGGACAAAGACAGACTAAAAAATTCTCAGTAATACACTTACAATCAGAAAACACACATGCACACACACACACACAAACACACACACACACACACACACACACACACACAGAGAGAGAGAGAGAGAGAGAGAGAGAGAGAGAGAGAGAGAGAGAGAGAGAGAGAGAGAGAGAAAGATCATCCACATCTTCGTGGATGAAAAGCAGTGATGGCTCATTGTACACAAGCTACTAAATGTATTAATCCATAAAAATGAACTTAAAGATGAAAGTCACACATTCATTTCTCTAGATGTATAAAAAGCCTTTGACAAAAAACCATCTGACTTCAAGATAAAAATCCTAGAAACTGTGGGAGTAAAGGGAACAGACACCATCATATTAAAAGCTATATATGAGAACACACAGACAATGTCATCCTAAATGGAGAAAATTTTGAAGAAATCCTTCTTAAGTTAGGAATGAGGGAGGTTCACTATCCACATTCCTTTTTGATAGTGTACTCTTAAAGCAGTAAGGCTAGAGAAGGAAAAGAAAGGTATAGAAATAGGGAAAAAAGAAGAAAAATATCCCCATTTGTAATGACAGGATACTTCCCAAAAGTTTTACTGGAAAACTTCTAGAAATCATAAAACAATTCAGCAGTGTGGCAGGATACAGAATCAAAATTGTAGAAATCACTAGCTTTTCTATACATGGACATCAAACACACAGAGAAAGAGATCATTGATAAATTTCTGCTCATACTAGCCTCAAAGAAAATAATACGTCTTTGAATAAGCATAATTAAGAAGATGAAAAAATTTACATTGAATACATTAAACCTCTGGCAAAAGAGAGAAAGATGTTGGAAAATGAAACATCGGAATGTGCATGGCTTCGTAGAATTCATATTGAAACAAAGACCATTTTACTAAAAACCATTTACATATTTAATACAATTCCTACCAAGCTTCCCATCTCATTCTTCACAGAAATAGAAATGCTATCTTAAAATTTACATGGAACCACAAAATAATTCTGATTACCACCCCTGCCCCCAAACAATCATGAGTCAAAAAACAGTGCTCACAATTTCAGAACTTAAGAAATATTACAAAGCCTTAGGAATAAAAAACAATGTGTCACTGGTACAAAAGCAGACATTCAGATTAGTGAAACAAAACTGAACATCCAAAAATGAGTACATGTGACTTTAGCAAGTTAATATTTGACAAGAAAATTCCAAAATATATGCTTAAGAAATAGTGTTAGGGAAGGTGGATGTCCATATGCAAAGGAGTGAAATTGGATCTACATCCATGAACTTTCATAGGCACTAACTGCAAATGGATAAAAGATCAAAATGTGATAACGAAACAATGAAACTGCTAGGAGAAAACATATAGGTTATTCCCTGCATGATGCAGATGTAGGAATGAGTTTCCGAAATGCACTTCAACTTGTCAGCTTTGAAGGCCAATAGTAGATAAGTTGTACTTCATAAAATTAAAAAGACTCTACACAGCTAAAGAACAACTCATAGAATGGGAAAATGTCTTTGTGAGCTGAACCTCTGACAGAGGATGAATATGGAGATTATATAAAGAACTAAAAGCCAAAGATTCAAAAATGACACATTAAAAAAAAATGGGCCTGGCCCTGTACCTTGCCTGGGCTCTCTGCACCTAACCCAGGCAGCACAATAGAGCCAACCCTGTTGGCAAAGGTGTGAGTGAGCCAGCCCAGAATTGTGATGAGCTGTCCCCATTGCTCATCAATCTTGTTGCAGCATGGGCAGGGAAATGATGCCTCTCCCTTCTACCCATCAATTCCTGAGGCAGGTGGAAGAAATGGCCCTGAGGTCACAAGAGTATAAGAGCTGTCCCTGCCCCAAAACAGTGGAAACACTCAGAAAGGCACACTTTGCATCTTCCTTGGGCAACACAATAGAGCCAGACCTAGTAGCAGAGGTGTGGGTAAGCCAGCCCTGATGTTAGGGTTAGGAGCAAAGGAGAGTTGTCACCATTACTCAACAGGTACATGGCAGCATGGGCAGAGGAGGTATTCCCCCTACCTCCTCCCCATTACTGCCTGAGACAAGTGGAGGAGGTGACCCAGTAGTCATAAGAGTAGGAGGGCTGCCCTTAACCTTCACCAGCTGCAGCACTAAGCTGACTTTGTCCCTTGCCTGGGCAATGCAATAAAGCTGGCCCTGAGGGAGACCCATCCCTGAGAGTGTAAAAGCATGAGAATCCCCCCAGTGCTGTAAGAGATGACTGCAGGGGTATTGCTAGAGAGCTTACCCTGGGATTGAGGATATGGGGGAAACTGGTGGGTGGACCAATCCTGCAGCTGACCAATCCCAGAACTAGGGTAATGATTTGGCCTTCCCCAACATCCACCCCATCTATGATCTGCTGTAGTACATGAAGGGGCTTGTGCTGCAGTCACAAAGTTGCTGGATCTCCACAACACAGGACAACAAAAGGATATACAAGAAGAATTCTAGTGAGGGACCAGCATCAATAGTGTAGTAGAAACCAGAGGCTGTGAACCAGGCCAATGACTTGTGGCAATGAACAATAGCAAGTAAAGATATATGGACAAAGGCATTTACTGTGTGACTCACTGGTTTACACTGCAACTTCCATGACAAGATTTTATTCTTTTTCCTTTTTTTTTTCTCTTAACTTTTGTTTTATTTTGGGGGTGAGGTACTGAACCTGAGAATGGATATGAAGGGAGGGGAAAAAGGATGGAATCAAGATACATGGTATAAAAGACTCACAGAATAAATAAAAACAACATAAAACAATGGGTCTGGGACCTGAATAGAGAGTTCCCAAAGGAAGAAAAAGAATGGCTAAGCCTTTATCTAGTAGCAGACACCCACAGCTACACAGTGAGCAGAACTCCTGGAATCCAGTTGAAGAGAGGGAGGAGTGATGAGCAAAGGGCACAATACCAGACTGGAGAAACCACAGAAACAGCTAACCTGAACATGGGGATGCTCATGGTCCCAGTCTGATAGCTAGGAAATCAGCATAGGACCAACCCAGAACCCCTGAACATGGTTGCTAGTAAGATGGCCTGGGCAGTCTGTGGGGCCTCGGGTGGTGGATCAATATTTATTCCTAGACACATGAGCCTGCTCCAAATGATATGGCAGACTTTGGAGAACCCACATGGAGGGCTTGACCCTCCATAGGGAGCAGAAAAGAGATGGGAAAAGCGATTGATGGGGGCCAGGGTAGGAGGGGAGGGAGAGGGAACTGAGTTTGACATGTAAAACAAGGTTGTTTCTAATTTAAATAAAACATGTAAAAAAAATCTCAAAAATATTCATTATCAATCCTCTTTTTAAAATTTATTTTTCTTAGTTTTTAATTTTACATATCAATCTCAGTTCTTCCTCCCTACTCCCATCCTGCTTCCCTCACCTTCCCATCACCCCACCCCCTATATGCTCTGGTCAGCTGTTTCTGTGGGTTTCCCCATTATGATCTTGATCCCTTTGCTCATATTGTTGCTACCCCACTATTAGACTGGACTCCAGGAGATTGACCTAGTGGTTAGTTTTGGATCTCTACATCTTCTTCCATAAGTTATTAGATGAAAAGTTTCTATGATGATAATTATGGTAGGGCTCAATCTGTTTACAGGGGGAGGCCAGTTCACTCCCCCTCTCCACTATTGCTAGGAGTCTTAGCTGGGGTCATCCTTGTGGATTCTTGGAATTTCCCTAGCACCGGGTGTCTCTCTAAACACATAATTGTTCTCTTTATCAAATTATTTCTTTTCTTGCTTTCCCTCTGTTCTTCCTCCAACTTGATCTCATTCCCTCATGTTCTTTTCTCCACTTCTCTTCCCTCAGCCCCTCTCTCTTTACACCCTCCCTTCCCCTGCCATGCTCCCTATTTACTCAGGGGATCTTGTCTATTTCCCTTTCCTAGGCAGATCCATGTATGTTTCTTTTAGGGTCCTAGCTTGCTGGGTAGTGGTTTCACAAATGTTTAATACCAGCACCTTGGAGGTAGAGGCAGGAGGATCTCTGGGAGTTCGAAGGAGATAAAGGGGAACATTGTGAAGGCAAATATGAACAAAACAAAGTATACATGCATGAAAACATCATAATAAAACATAATTTTGAGAAGAGAAAACCTGAGACAAAAAAAAAAAAATCTTATGACTAAGTGATGGGAGATGTCATTCTGTATGTTTCTCATACTGGTTAATGAATAAAGCACTGTTGGCCAATAGGAAAGGAAGATAGGAGGGACTAGGAAACAAGGAGGGAATAGGAAGTAGTAAAGGAGTCAGGATGGAGAGCCTGGAGGGAACAGAACCACCATTCCTCCGCTCTCGGTAAGACCACATGGAAATACATAGAAATGGGTTAATAATTAAGACAGAGCTAGCCGATAAGAAACTAGCACCTGGCCAATAGCATTGTATCAAATACAGAGTCTTTGTGCATTATTTGGGGCTGGTGCGGTGGCGGGACAAGACCAGGCGGCGGGCAGAAAAACCAAACTCCCTACACCTAAGCAAATAAAACACGGAACTACAACAGAACACAGGCTATATTTTGGTTCTCACAATTCTGATTTAGTTGAAATGGATTCATCACTGTCTTTTTGCAACAGAAATGAAGTTTACAAAAAATAGCAACTATAAGCTCCTGAAGTAGGTGGACAAGATGGATTTGCTGATTAGACTCCCTGGACTCTGAAGCATGTTTTAAAAATGTCACTGAATTTAGAAGTTGAAAACTGTTTGCTTGCTCTCTCTCCTACAGTTCTGTCTTTTCACTAAAATCAGTCACTGAATTAAGCTAGATTATATGGCTTATATTTGGTTAGTGCAGAGTTTGCCAAGTTCCTTACTTACAATCTGGTAATATGAACTGATTTTGGTGCCTCCAATAGAGCGTAGATTGCAATTGATTTACTTAAGATAGATTGCACAATGGTGATCAGATTGTATGTCTACTGATAACTTACTATTTCAATAAAAATTACTTTAGCTTAAATCACTATTTCTACCATATTTAGTATATTGGTGATCCAACCTTTAAAAAATCTTCATTCAGTTCTTATGAAATAGAATCTATTTCAGGAGAAACAGAAATCTACTGATTCCATTGGTAGAAGTGAAGCTCTTAGATTTAGTTAGGTGTTCAAATTGAGGCACCAAGCAAAATTACTGTGGTCTTCTAGAGAATTGGAAAAAAAAATTTTTTTTTATTCATAGAGATCTTTCAGTCTTCAGGATTCAAAGTAGAAATTGTATCACATGGTTCTTTACTCTCTTAAACTCAGTATCTTATTCAGAAAATCAAGAAACCATGACTGTATGTGTTATATATACCTCTCAATGAATTGATCTCTGTAAGTCAAATATTTTTATATATTAACTATAATATTTATTCTTTGTCCATATACATTCAATCCAATCTCCTTCTAATTCCCGCTAATACTCCAAGCCCATCTCTCTCCCAACCGCATGCCCTTATTTGATTATTTATATTAAATATCCCCCTCATCTAATTAGTGCTGTTCCTATGCACATTTATGTATGACCATCTACTAGGGTCTTAAAAAACATACCACAAAGGAAAGAGACTCTTCCTCCCTCAGTTGCCATTGATTCCTTGGGTGCGTATGACGCATTGTAGGGAGACATTCCTTACCTGGCACTGAGATTTTAATGTAGTGACATATGTTTTCTGGGAGCATCATTGTCCATATATTATAAGTTTTGCCATAAATTTTTAACTTAGACTAATGTTCTTCCCACCCTGTCCTCATCAATACTCCTATCTCAAATTAAACTTTTAGTCCAGTATCATCCTCTCTCCTGTAATGTCCCCTGTGCCTAGTTATGCATTCTAATTTGATTTATTTCTTCTTTTGGAAGATCCTAAGTTTCCAAATAGCTTTGTCATGGACTTTTAATTTTGATTAAGCCTCAACTAATAAGTCATTTTCCCCTTTCTTCATCCCTCTCCATTCACCCTTCTTAACTCTCTTTACCCAATATACTCTCCTTTCATCTACTTTCAATATATATGTATTTTACTATGTACCTAGTTTAAAGTTTCTAACTCTACTGGCCTGTTTCCAGTTTCCTGGCTTTCACATGTACTCCACACTAAATACACAAAGCAAGAGATTTGAAGTTAATGTCCACCTAAGAAAGAACAGACACTACTTGTCTTTATAGGCCTGAGTAAACTCACTCAGTATAGTTTTTCTAGTTCTACTTATTTATCTGTGGATTTCATCATTTTTTTTAGCTTAGTAATAATCTATTATACATAAAGTATCACATTTTTCTTACTCAACATATTTGTTGATTCCATTAGCTAGATACTGAGGATTGAGCATCAGTGGACATGGATTGGGCATGTAAGTTTCTTTGTAGTGGAGATATAAAGTCTTTTGGTTATATCCCCAGTCCTATAGATATGTCATGTGGTAATTTTGTTTCTAGTTGTTTTTTTTTTTTTGAGAAATATCTATACTAATTTTTATAGTGATTGTACTATTTTGTATTACTACAAAGGGTACATAAGAGTTCCCCTTTCACACTAGGATTATATGCACACTAGGATTTTTTGTAATTTTCATACATACTCATGGCCATTCTGTCTATGTGGTGAGATGGAATCATAGAGGCAGTCGTCTGTGTTTCTGTGATAGCTAAGTGTAGTGAATACTATCATAAGTGTTTACTATCTATTTGTATTTACTGTTTTGAGAACATTTTGTCCAACTCTACAGAATATTTTTTAAATTGGTTGAATTAAATAGATTTATACACCTATAATTATAATGCTATTAATAACCATGTGAAATTTAAATGTTCATACATGAATAAATGGATGAAGAAAATGGTATTCACTATTATTTGGACACATAGTAGAACATAAATGAGCCTTGGAGCATTGTATTGAAACAAGATAGTAGACAATAGAAACTCTTGAGTGAAACTACTTATAATTAGGACCTAAAAATGCCCAGTCACCAAGGTTGAGATCATAGTTATCAAAGATTTTTGGGAGAGAGGAAGAGAGCATTATTATTGGATTTGTATGAAGCTTCAGCATGGGTAGGTAAAAACAGTTTTGGAACAGAATGTGGTGGTAGTTGTATAACAATATGTATACAATTCTTGTCACTGAAATACCAATTTAAATATGGTTAAATTGTGTGTTTTAATATATGCTTACCACAGTGACAAATAACAACAGTAACTTGGATAAGAAAGAAGTAAAAAGTGAGAAAGAAGAACTAGGAGTAGAAAAAGAAAAAAAAAGACTCTCTGAAGTTCTTTGATAATAGAATTCAGGAGCACTGTGCAGCATCTTGATTGTTTTATTTAGCATGCATTACAGGAAATTAGATTAAACTTTAAATAATACACGTTTCCAATGATATTTTCAATAAACATGTGTTAGTGTCTTTCAAGCAGCCCATACTCATGAGACTTTTGCAGGTGGAAAGGGAGGCTTGAAATGATAGACATATAAACAAGTAATTACAATGGTAAGATGAGGTTTTAACAAGGAAGTGTATGGGGGAATGGAAAGAAATAAATTTTGTGTGGGATGTAGAGAAAGTGTTTTGCTCCAGTGCGTTAAGAACAGGCTGGGAATAGAAGAATACTCAGGAGTAATCAAATTCAACATCACAGTGGTGATCTAGCATATGCAAGATTAATAGTTATAAAGGTAAAAATCATTTTAGACAGAGAATGATGTTTGAGTGAAAATATATTAGGTTCAATAAGAAATGCCTGTTTAGGAATCTTGTCATAGCTGACAATAGCTGGTTGCAAATATCAGTCTTATACCTAGAAATGTATGTTTGGGTCAGATCCTGAAAGGGCGATGTGGTAATTGAACTTAACATTCAGTGAAGCAATTAAAGCTCTAACAGCAATTATTTTGTCAGAAATGAATTTCAGGAACATTAGCGTAGGTATAACTGTAGAGTTTAAACTTCTATCAAATTTATACTAAATAGCAAATTAGGGTTCCTCTCCCTCTTCTCCCAGTTCATCCCCACCTCTGATCCTATCCGGTTCTACTTTCCCCTTGTCTCTCATTGAAAGCCAAATGGGTTTCTAAGAGTTAATAATAAAGCAAAATGTAATATAATACAATGAAATATAATAAGATAAAACAAAAATAGTACATCAGAATTGGACAAAACATACAGAAAGAAACAAGCCCAAGAAGAGTCACAAGAAACATAAACTCATTCATTTGTATACTCAGTAATTCCATAAAAACATTACACTGACCAATCTGGAAGCCAAAATACATACATAAAAGACCTGGTTCAGACCCATGCAGGCCATGTCCATGATGTCCCACTTTCTGTAAGTTCATATGAGCTTTGATCATGTTGAGTTATAGGGCTTTATTTTCTTGGTGTCCCTTATCTTCTCTGACTCTTAAATTCCTTCTGCCTCCTCTTCTGCAGGGTTCCCTGAACATTGAGCAGAGGGCTTTAATGGAGATTTCCCATTCATGGCCAAGTACTCTGAGGTCTCCTACTTTCTGAACAAGGTCTTTCTATTTGTTCCCATTTGCTTTGGGATGAAGCTTCTCTGATGATGGCTTAGCAAGGCACAGATACATGAGTATTGCAGAATAGCATTAGGAGTAATTTTATTTAGTACTTTTTTCCAGAACAGCATTATGAAATTCTGTCCCAGGTATCCATGCCGTCCATTCTCAATTATTTTTGGTCATCCATGCAGTTTCAGGAATGGGTTCTAGCTTATTGAGTGGGTTTAAGTCAAATAGCATATTGGTTGATTACTCTGACAAGATTTGTGCAAACATTGCTCTAGTATATTTTGTAAGCCAGACAACAATGTAAATCAAATGTTTTGTGGCTGGGTTGATGTTTATGATTCCATTTTGATAGTATGTAAAATATCTTCCTTTACCAAGTATGCTAGAACACATGGGTGAAGACTCTGTGTAGGCATCAAATCAATTTCTCCATGTTCAATAAGTTATATAGGTATTGTCCTCAGCATTGGTGCAGTTTGTGGAGAGCAACCTATAGTCTTGACAACAGCCTGGGTTATTTTGGGTTTCCTATAGGACCACTTTAGCCAATAACACAGTTATATGTAACCAAATTCCGGTACTGGAAGCTTTGTTAGTTGACAAGAGATGGCTAGTTAGGGCTCTGTTTCCAACGATATTTGCATATTTCACTCATATTGTCTTCATATATGTATATATTTTAGAAAGTTTCTACTGCATTAGTTTTCCATACTACTCTTCAAATGGTCCTTAATTTTGGCTTTCTCTCCATATTACCTACCATTTCCCTCAATAAAATTCTTAATAAAATATTTGCAAACACAATGTAAGAATAGGTTAATAAAAAAGATCATTCACTGTGATCAAGTAGACTTCATCCCAGAGAGGCAGGAATGCTCTACATATATAAATCAATAAATGTAGTCAACTATATAAAAAACAGAAATATAAAATCTATATGATCATTTCATTAGATATAGAGAAGTCGTTTGACAAAATATAATACCTCTTCACTATAAAAATCCTGGAGAGACTATGGGTACAAGGGACACAATTCAACATAATAAAGCCAATTTACCACAAACCCATAGCCAACACCAAATTAAATAAGTAGAAATGCAATACACTTGCAGTAAAATCAGGAATACTACAAGGTTATTCCCTTCTTCTATACGCATTCAATATATTACTTGAAGTCTAAGCTAGAACTCTAAGACAGATGAAGGAGATCAAGAAGTAACAGTTTAGAAGGGAAGAAGTAAAAGTATATTTATTTGTGAATAATCTGATAGTATACCTGAATGTTCTAAAAATTCCACTGTGAAATTACTACAGCTGGCATACACTTTGAGCAACATAGCTGGATACAAAATTAACTTACAAGAATAAATAGTTTTCCTATATGAAAATGAAAAATGGACTGAGAAAAGAAATCAGAGAAACACCTTTTAAAATAGCCACAAATAATATAGAATACCTATGGGTAACTGTAACCAAATAGATGGAAGTCTTTAACCAAACAGATGAAAGACTCACATATAAATACTTTAAAATGTTGAAGGAAAAAAATGAAGAAGCTACCAGAAGCAATAACAGTAGCAAAAAATGGAGAATAGCTAAATCAATCCTGAATACTAAAAGAATTGTTGGAGGTATCAGCATTTCTGACTTCAAAATTGTACTACAGTGCTATAGTTATTAAAAAAAAAAGAACATCATGGTATTGGCACAAAACAGGTATTTTTGTCAATAGAATTTAGTTGTAGACCAAGAAATAAATCCACACACCTATAGACATTTGATTTTTGGCAAAGAATCCAGGAATGCACACTGGAAGAAAGACAGCATCTTCAACAAATAGTTCTGGTCAAACCAGATGGCTGTATTTAGAAGAATTTAAATAAATCCATATTTGTCATCCTGCACAAAACTAAATTCCAAACTCATCAAAGACCTCAATACAAAATAATATACTCTGAATCTGGTAAAAGAGATTATGGAGAATAATCTTGAACTCATTGGCACAGGAAAGACTTTCTGAATGGAACACTGCTAGGAAAGGCACTAAGATCACCAGTTAATAAATGGGACCTCATGAAAATAATAAGCCTCTGCATGACAATCTCATAATTTGGACCAAGTATCAGCCTACAGAACAGAACTCTACAACTGATAGAGGGTGCATATCCAAATATACAAAGTACTAAAACTCTGAAATCAGAAAAACAAATAACCTAATTAAAAATAGGATTAAGGATTAAACAAAGAATTCTCAAAAGAGGAAACTCAAATGGCTGAGAAACTATTAATAAATGCTTGACATCCTTAGCCATGAAGCAAATCAAAATTGCATTGTGATTTCATTTTACACCAGCCAAATTTGTCACAGTCAATAAAACAAGTGACAGTTCATGCTGGCAAGGATGTAGAATAAGGGGAACACTCATCCCTTACTGGAAGGAACTGCAGATTTATATAGCCATGGTGGAAATCAGTGTGATGCTTCCTCATGAATGTGGCATTCTTTCTACCTCAAGATCCAGTTATGTATCTCTTGGGCATTGACCCAAGAACACTTTATACTATCATAGAGACAGTTTCTCAACCATGCTGGTTTTTCCTCCATTTGTAATTTCCAGTAATTAGAAACAATGTAGATGTTACTCAACATAAAAATGGATAGAAAAATGTAGTATAT
This sequence comes from Phodopus roborovskii, assembly GCF_943737965.1. Taxonomy (NCBI): domain Eukaryota; kingdom Metazoa; phylum Chordata; class Mammalia; order Rodentia; family Cricetidae; genus Phodopus; species Phodopus roborovskii. The sequence continues at coordinate 38,194 of NW_026125956.1, read as the reverse complement.
TTACACAATGTAGTAATAGTCAGTCATTAAAACCAAAAGAAAGAAATTCACAGTTAAATGGATGCAACTAGGAAAAAAAAAAAAAAAACTTCCTGGCTGAGTTAACGCAGGCCCAGAAAGACAAATATATAGGTGCATATTTGCTTATTTGAGAATAATAGCTGTTAAATCAGCAATAGCAACTCTATAATCCATCAAACCACTGAAGTTAGATATAGGAAAAGGGATTTAGGGGGGAGAGAGATCTTGTTAGGAAAGTGAAACGGAATAGATAATCATAGATGGATGGGGCACCTAGAACTGCAGAATCAAATAAAGATGGAGGGTGAGAGAGGAAGAGAAAGACAGAAAGAGAGAAAAAATAATCTTAGCAATGAATACTTATCTTTATAAGGGTCATGGCTTGGTCCCAAATATAGTTTTGTTAGTTCCAAAAGACACGCAAGAGTAAAAAAGCCAAAATAGTGATATGGATATAATCTAAAGCATTTTAAATAATTTTTCATAAGCATGCCTTATACACTTACACTCAAATCAAAGTACAGTAAATGTGAATGTTTCTAGTTTTGTCCAAATGACTGGAAATGCTTCTTTCATTTTTCATTACAAATGAAAAATTTGGATACATTATAAAACTAGCTCAATAATACTATTCTGTAAGATGCGCTCCACCTAGAAATGGTGGGACTTGAAATTGGTAAGTTTCATTCATATATATCATTCTTATTACTAATACATCAACATGTGACACTTGAGAAGCCTCTAACCCATAATTGCTTATGATGACAAGATAAAAGAAAATCATATAGAAATATCTGTTCTCTGCATTCCAGGTATGAAGCCTACTTGGTCATGGTGGATGATTTCTCTGATGTATTCTTGAATTCGGTTTGCCAGTATTTTATTGAGTATTTTTGCATCAATGTTCATCAGGGATATTGGTGTGTAGTTTTCTTTCTTAGTTGTGTCTTTGTGAGGTTTGGGTACCAAAGTTATTGTGGCCTCATTAAAAGAGTTTGGCAATGCACCTTCTGTTTCTATCTTGTGGAAAAGTTTGAGGAGTAGTGGTATTAGTTCTTCCTTGAATGTTTGGTAGAATTCTGCATTGAATCCATCTGGCCCTGGACATATTTTGGTTGGAAGGCTTTTGATGATTGCTTCTATTTTATTGAGGGTTATAGGTCTATTTAAGTTGTTTGTCTGTTCTTGATTTAATTTTGGTAAGTGATAGTTATCCAGAAACTTGTCCATTTCCTTTGAATTTTCAAATTTTGTGGAATACAGATTTTCAAAGTATGACCTGAAAATTGTCTGAATTTCCTCTGTGTATGTTGTTATGTTCACCGTTTCGTTTCTGATTTTGTTAATTTGCATGTTCTGTCTCTGCTTTTTCGTTAATTTGTATAAAGGTTTGTCTATCATGTTGATTTTCTCAAAGAACCAACTCTTCGTTGTATTGATTTTTTGTATTGTTTTCCTGGTTTCTATTTTGTTGATTTCAGCCCTCAAGTTGATTATTTCCTGGCATCTACTCCTAAGGGGTGAATTCGCTTCTCTCTGTTATAAGGTTTTCAGTTGGGCTGTTAATTCTCTTATGTGACTATCCTCTGTTTTCTTCATATGGGCACTTAGTGCAATGAACTTCCCTCGTAGCACTGCTTTCAAGGTGTCCCATAAGTTCGGGTATGTTGTATCCTACTTCTCGTTGAATATTAGAAAGTCTTTAATTTCTTTATTTCTTCTGCACATTGTTCAGTTTCCATGAGTTTGCAGGTTTTCTGCTATTTGAGTTGTTGTTGGATTCCAATTTTAAAGCATGGTGGTCCGATAAGATACAGGGGACTATTCCTATTCTCTTGTATCTGTTGAGGTTTGTTATGTCACCTAGTATGTGGTCGATTTTAGAGAAGGTTCCATGTGGAGCAGAGAAGAAGGTATATTCTTTTGTCTTTGGATGGAATGTTCTATAGATGTCTGTTAACCCCAGTTGAGACATAACTTCTGTTAATTCTTTTGTTTCTTTGTTGAGTTTCTGATTTGTGGTCCTGTCTAGTGTTGAGAGTGGTGTATTGAAGTCTCCCACTATAAGTGTGTGAGGTTTTATATGAGCTTTGAGTTTTAGTAGTGTTTCTTTTACGAATGTGGGTGACTTTGTATTAGGGGCATAGATGTTCAGAACTGAGACTTTGTGTTGATGGATTTCTCCTGCGATGAATATGAAATGACTGTCTTCATCTCTTTTGACTAATTTTGGTTAGAAGTCTAACTTGTTAGATATTAGGATAGCAACGCCTGCTTGCTTCTTATTTCCATTTGATTGGAAAATCTTTTCCCAACCCTTTACCCTGAGGTAATGTCTATCTTTGAAGCTTAGATGTTTTTCTTGTATGTAGCAGAAGGATGGATTCTGTCTTCGTATCCATTCTGTTAGCCTGTGTCTTTTTATAGGTGATTTAAGACCATTAATGTTGAGGGTGAGTAAGGACCATTGATTGTTGATGCTTGTTTGATTTAGGTTTGTTGTTGGCAGTGGTATTGTGAATATATTAGTTCTGCTTCACCCTTGGTTTCTGGTGTAGTTGGATTATGTTCTCCCAAATCAAAGGAAGTAGAGAAGAATGGCCTAATAGCAACAAAATTTAGTGGTCTGTATCACATTTCATCCACACATCAGTGAAAAATATCCTTATCTCATTTTTACAGGCCCAAATGGAAAACTGATCAGAAAAAGTTACTGTAATTTTTGTTGTAGTTGTTGCTGTTCTGGTTTTTTTTTTTTTTCATTACTTCTTTTGTCATGCCATTCCGTTTCTAATACTTATCCCCAGCTGTTTTTTAAAACTATAGGCAATGATCAGAGTTCCTAGCCAGATAATATCATCTGTGACAAACAAGAAACTGATCTTCTATCATGCATCAAACAGTGAGGGGCCTGATTTCTCTCCAGAACCATGAGAGTGAGGTGAATCGGTGTTCAGAGCTCAATTTTTATGTGAAGGAAGTATTTAGTATTCTGATTGTACTCCTAATAATAATGTCAGTGGAATAGAATAAAAAATTAAGCTTCAATTTGTATCCACTATCAAAAATATAATGATCAAATGTTGTGTCTTACATGTTTGCAAGATTGATTTATTTTCACAATTAAATAAGTGAAATAATCAAAATGCCAAAGAATAAAAATCATAAGATTTCTGTCCATTATAAGAAAGGAAATTTAATAAACTACATTAACCATCAATAATTAAAACTTTCAACCAACTTTCTATAAATTTCCTCATTTGTAAACAATATTTAAAAAACAAGCTTTATCATTAACTCCATACTATATGATGAAAAACTGCTTCTTCCCCTAAATAAACAAGAATATCCATTCTTATTCAACACAGTATTCAAGTTCAAGCCACTAAGGGCTAAAGCAAGTTAAAGAGAAATAAACCAAGAAGCTCTAAATATGGAGATGCATCATATTCCTGGATTAAAAAGCTCAACAATGTCCTACAGCTACTCAGATTTGAGTCTATTATTTCAACTCCTATGGGATCATACATCTAGCATCCTCTTTTTTGCCTTTCCACACCATATTTGAGAAAGCAATTTGTGGTTGTAATAGCCTGGCCTTAGTTGCTAGACAACACATTACCTTAAGCAAATGTCATTCATTTTTAGAAACTAAATTTCTCCATATCTACAAACTGACACTCAGGGTCAGTGGATAGAGGTATCAGCTACCAAGTGTTATGAATTGAGTTCAATATCAGGGACTCCACAAAGTTGTACTTTGATATACACAGATCCGTATACACACATAAAATGAAGAAATAAAATATAAATATAAATTTTAATGAGATTCAATTCCTCCTTTCACCATATTTTAAAATATTATATAATATTTAATATTTATTTCCAAATTTTGTTAGAAAATGGTTTTCTTCTCTCATGTAATCCTCATCAGTATTTTTCCCACACTTCGTAAAATGATTGTTTTTTTTTTTAAAAGATTAAGATGAAAATTGATATTTAGGACTTCTCTTATAACAATTTCAATCATAGTTTCTGGAGTATTTATGATCTTACAAGTAGCATTTTCAATTCTTTACATATATTAACTTAAATTTACACAGACATTAAATGATTTGTCTAGAGCAGTAAGAGACAGAACTGATTCAAACATAGAACCTGGCTTTCACTTGACATATTGTTTCTTTGCTGAAAAATGTTCAGGTTACTATAATAATTTGCAGAATTTTAAATTTATGCTTTATTTTATTTATTTTACATTTGAACTTTATGTATTTAAATTTAAATTTGGACAATTAAATTTAAATATATTAGGTTAAAATATTCATGTATTTTAATATAAACTTTTTTTTACATTAGAAACAATATTATTTTACATATCAATCCCAGTTCCCTCTCTTTCCCATCCTTCCATGCTCCCCACCAAACCTCCCACCCCATCCCCTATCCACTCCCCAGGGAAGGTGAGGCCTTTCATGTGTGATCATCAAAGTCTGTCACATCAGTTAGGGGAGAGCCTAGGTCCTCCACTGTGTATCTTGGTTGAGAGATAAGCCCTCCATGGGGAATGGACTCCCAAATTATACTTGTGCACTAGGGATAAACACTGTTTCCCCTGTCAGAGGTCCCACAGACTACCCAAGTGCCCCAACTGCACCCACATTCAGGAGGCTTGTTATAGTACAATGCTGGTTCCCCAGCTTTACTACTGGGGTCTGTGAGCTCTGACTTTGTCAGGACAGCTGTTTCTGTGGGTTTTCACAGCATGGTCTTGACCCCTTTGCTCATCACTCCTCCCTCTATTGCATCTTCATTCCAGGAGTTCAGAGTTCAGCTCAGTGCTTAGCTGTGAATGTTTGCTTGTGCTTCCATCAGCTACTGAATGAAGGCTCCAGGATGGCATATACAGTAGTCATCAATCTCATTATAGGGGAAAGGTATTTAAGGTAGTCTCTCCAGTATTGCTTAGCTGGGGTCATCCTTGTAGATCCCTGTATAGCATGGTAAATAAGAATCTGGGAAACGACAGGATGATGGATGTTTATTCGGGGAGAAATCATTTAAACCAGAAACAGATGACTGCCGCAGGTCCCCATGCAATGAATGACCCCAGATGCTCTCTGTCTCTGACCAGGAAGCAAGAGAGTGATCTTGGGTCTGGGACCCCAGACCTAGGCCCCCTGGTCATACCCACACCTGTCCCCATGCCCCAATGGGCATGGTCAGTGTAACAGGAGTAGGAAGGATGGATATCTCACAATTCCCCTTTTAGTCTAAATAAAAGATTTAGGCTTGATATTATATACAAAGACAGAAAGTATCAAGTATGATCTAGGAAAAGGAAAATTAAGATCATAGAATCTTGAGACCTATTTCCAGTGAGGTAACAAGAGCAAATCCAGTCCCAGGATGAAGGCATAAACGAGATTACTATAGAGTTGTCTTAAGCTGGAAAGCTTAAGTCTAGTACCTAATATTTCTGTCTAGAAAGAGAGAGAACAATAATTATGACAGTCTCATTTTCAATCTCATTAAAGACCAGAGGAGAAAGATAACAATACTATGGTAGGCAGGAAGTACAGGTGAGCAGCTTCCAAACAGACATAGCAGGCTTCTTGGACAGTCACCTAAAGTCTCAAAGCAATGTCACAGCAATCAGTTTTGGCTAAGGCCTAGAGTGTCTGACAGACCACTACAGAAACAGGGAGGTAGAAATCTGTCTTTCCCTGACTTGGCAAGGTGCAGCAGTCTTGTATGTTTGTCTCCTGTAAGCACAATAGGAGAGCATGTCCAAAGTCGGTGGTTGAGAGGTGGAGGCAGTTCTTTGCCCAAGGGGCCATTAGCCGAAGAGAGTATGGACTCCAGAAGGAGTGACATCAGTGCCCAACATATTTTCAGGAAATATTTGGTGCTGTCAGGAGCAATAGTGTCTCATGTCAATGGAGTACTAATATTAAAACATTTAAATGCCATGTTCTGTAGGTCTATGAAGTTGTTTGAACAATCTAACATCTATGTCTGACTAATCTCATACGTATAAGACACATGGGTGACGATAATGTATAATACTCAGGAACATAGCTATATGTATGGTTGAAACTTCCCTAAGAAATTAGCAACGACAATGGTTTTAGCCATATAACATACATATACATGTAAATCTCCAAAATAGAGGTGGAATTGAAATGTCTCGACCAGAGGTAGAACTGTATAGTACAAAATGACAAAAAACACCCTAAATTGTATCTTGAACATATGTAAAAGTATACATACATATAACATGATAAAGATATTGTGCACAAAACATAGCAAACAGAAAGATCTTATACAATCTGACAAAATATAATGTACAAATCATCTGAGAAATGAATACAAACTTAATTTTGCATAAGTTACAACATATAAGAACCTATAACAATGTAAGTTTTATGTAACTAATAATTACTAAGATAATTCACAAGAAAATAAGTTAATCTACCTATATCCCATCTAAACTATACCCTTCCCAACCATACCCTATACTTATCTAAAAGAAATACCCAAGTCTGAGCATCACCTTCCATACCCAACCCTAAGTAACTAAAACCAACTCTATGCAGATGGATATTAACCCTTAATACCAACAGTAAGGGAAGGGATCGTTGTTTTCTTAAGATTACTTCCTGCTGAAATGGAATGAGGATGACTCCATGGGATCTTGTAGGAAAAAATTAAAGCAACGAAATTTCTCCAGGGGACTAGCTGTAACATTTGTAGCCAGTCTCTGTGTGGCACATAATGACTTACTGAAATTCTCATTTGAAACTCTGGCCAGGGTATAATAAGAAAGTGCACTGTTTCTGCTAGCTAATCTAAAGTTGTCTCAAGCATTACAGTCCCGAACCAGTTTTAGGGTGATGTTTGTAGTCCAGATGCATCTGGTTGAATCAAGTGGGATCGATGAAGTGGAACCCCATCTTCTTTCCAGAGAGTTCAAAGATTGCTGTTAGGAATTGTTATTATACCTTGTGGAAAACTTAAACATTAATATCAACAAAAATTTCAACTTTTATAGGTATGCATATTGGGAAAGGCTACATTAAGCATGAAAATAAATATGAGGACAATTAGGATTTCAGAGAGAAAACTGAGTTTAGACAAACAATGGTCCCAAGATTTTGTTTTCTTCTGTCTTATACCAATTGTCTTCTTAATATAAGGCAGAATCTCTGAATTTAATTTTAACAACATGCTTGAATTTAGAGGATGAAAGCCAAATCTAACTCCAAAACCAGCATTGGTTTACAAGAATTGGGACTAAAGGAGTAATAGGAAGTAAAAGAAATAGAATTTTGCATATTAATAGTTCACTAGAATTAAGTATTGGTACCATATATCAGATTTATCTTTGTTAGATGGTTCTTTCTGTAGAGCTATCTTCTCTTCTGTAGGTCACCAGATATAGTGTGGTAAATAAGAATCTGGGAAATGATAGGCTGATGGATATTTATTCGGGGAGAAATCACTCACAACAGAAACAGATAATCACCACAGGTTCTTGTCCCAAGGATGAGTCTGGATGTTCTCTGTCTCTGACCAGGAAGCAAGAGAGTGAGCTGGGGTCCAGGACCCCAGACCTGGTGCCCCCAGGTCATATCCGCACATGTCCCCATGCCCCTATGGTCGTGATCAGTGCAACAGGTGTGGGCAGGGTGGATATCTCACTACATCTCTGAAATTTCCAGAGTGCCAGATTTCTCTTTAGGCTTATAATGGTTCCCTCTATTATGGTATCTATTTTCTTGCTCTCCTCTATTCCTTCTCCAACTCAATCTTCTTGATCCCTCATGTTCTCCTCTCCCCTCACATTCTCTTCTCTTTCTTCTCCTTCCCTCTAACAGCAAACCATCATTCCAGAGTAAAAATAGTTTTACACTAAAGGAGAGAATGCTTTATCCACAGTTTTCCATTATCTGAGCTCCTTATATCAGACTTAAAGTCACTCAAATGCTCATATATATATATATGAAAAATTGAAGAACATATTGCTTAACCTATTAATTGCCTATATGAAGTGAAGCACCCAGGTAAATTTACCCTCCATCATATAGAGGTTGAATTTATACTTATTTAACTTATTTTGCTCCATAAACAAAAGGAATAATGGAAAGCTGGGTACTAACCCTACTTTCTATGAACTTATGTTTTCATAGTTATTTTTCTTCTTTAATGCTCTATCATGCAATATATTCAATCTATTATGAGTTTATGCATATATATTCAACTTGAAACAAGCTAGAGCTATCTGAGAAGAGGGAATGGAGGAAAATCTTCCATAAGATTAGAATGCAGGTAAATGTGTGATCATTTTTTTTTTAAATTAGTTATTGATATGGGAGGGCCAAGCCCACTGTAGGGGATGGCAATGGATGGTATGAAAAACTGGATGACCAATTCATTGAGAGAAAGTCAGTGAGCAGCACTCCTTCATGTCTTCTGCTTCAGTTCTGGCCTCTAGGTTCCTGCTTTGGTTTCCTGCCCTGACTTTCCTCAGCAATACAATGTTGCTTGGAAGTTACCTGGAAGTGTAAAATGAAATAAATCATTTTCTCCCAAAGTTGCTTTTTAATCACAGAAATAAAAACCTTAACTGAGAAAAACTCTTATAGGCAAATCAACTGGTTAGTACTTCTATATTTCAACATCATGGCTTTCTTTTAAACTAATCTGTAAGTTTCTTGTTTCCTGCATTCAAACACCCTGAGGTCATTCTTATATATTATTTTCAGTTTTGTACTTCTTTTATGCTGTATACTCTTTCTTTCTTAATATTGTCTCCCAGAAAGTTTGCCTATCTGATTACTTTATCTGGGATTCTTTGTATTAAGCACATTTCATTTCACAAACTAATAGGAAGCTGTAATTCTTTCAAATCACTACATTTCAGTAAATTATGTGAGGACCCCAGCCTTAAAGCAGTAGTGAGTCTGGATCTGACATTAACTACTTAAATTAAGGCCTATAGTTTAGAACAATAGTATTTTGCATGTCTAGAAGAAAATGATAAATTCTAATACTAGTTAGCACATGGATTTTAGAAGCTATATACTAAGGTTCAAATTTCATGTGTGTGTGTGTGTGTGGGTGTGTGTGTGTGTGTGTGTCTTTCCTCATGCTTGAGCTTGTGTGTAATGTGGGACAGAAAATGGATTAAACAATGAAATTGTTAATATTAAATAAACTTAAACAGAAATAGGTTGATATAACAAATCTATACCTCAATTTTATCATTCTAAATTAAAAATCAATAGTATTTATTTATGGTGTTGTGAGGAATAAATAATATTCTTGAAATTATGTTGCCCATAGCAAACATTCTACAACTGTTATAAATATTGTGTTTACTTTTTATGTAAAATTAAAGTGTTCAAGTTTCTAATGAAGAAATATAAACCATTCAACTATACAAATGATTTTTCAAAAAGTACTGATTCGTTATTGTATTCTTGAAACTATACTATAGTTCAGTAAAACAAACAAATAAAATTTTAAGCTTTGAATTGGTGTTAATTGCCAAACATATACACTGACATCTTCAAAGAACACTGTCACATCCCAGCACTTTGCTTTCACTTTGTATATGGTTTCTCTTCTAGTTCTTAGTCTTATAAAAATGTTGAAGTGTCTTTCATTTTACATACATACACAAAATATTTTGTTAACTCTACTTTCTCAGTTAAATATAATCAATTGCCATTATAGCTGTTTTACAGTTTGATTATGAAATACTATCCTAAGGTAAATATAACTGCCACCCTTTATTCATTAATATTTTCCTTTTTAGATATTAAACTTGCTGAATCATGGATTAAATTGCATTGATTTTTCACTGTCAGAGCACACCTTACTGCCTGGAACTTGGTAAGTGGTCAGTACACAGTTATCAAATAAATAATAGGTGTGATAGTTACCCTGATACTCTGATATAAATAACTGGGACATTTGTTCTTCAGGTTTATATTATTTGACTACTGAGATATAAGAAAAATTCTTTTACTTTTTTCTCTTTTAAATTGGTTTTTTGAGAATTTAATACAATATATTTTGATTTTATTCACCCCTCTTCCTCAACTCCTCTCATAACTGCCTTCTTTTCTTACCCAGCCAATTTTGTGTCTTATTTTTTTTTAACTCATCAAATGCAATTCATTGGATTTGTGGCTTTCTATTAGAGCATGGTCAAAAACCCAGAAACTACACCCTTAAAGAAAAGAGATTCTTGTTTTCCCAGCAATAGTCCTTAGCTAGGGAAGTGATTTCATGCACTTTCTCCTTTAAGGGGGAGTTTTGTCGAGTTTCTGTAGCACAGATTCTAATCAATAATAAAAAACCAGAGTCAGATATTGGGGAGGGGGAGCTGAAAGGTCAGAGAAGCAAATCAGCCAGCCACTAGCTTTTACTTCTATCTCAGACCAATTCAGGGATCTTATCTTCAACATTAAGCTCAGATTGACTACCTCAGTGTGCCTTCTCTACCTCCTTAGTGCTGGGAATATAGGCTGTGTCACTCCAAGTGCTGGGATCACCTTTTTGTGAGCTCTGTATCCCCTTTAATCTGGATCAAGTTTTTGTAGTTCAGGGTAGCCTTGAACTAACAGAGATCCATCTGCCTCTGTCTCCTGAATGCTGGGATATAAGGTGTGTACCACTACCGCCTGGCCTCTATGGCTACCTAGTGTGTCTGCTGGGATTAAAGGTGTATGCCACCACTGCCTGGCCTCTGTGGCTAACTAGTGTGGCTAGCTTTGCACTCAGATCTTCAGACAAGCTGTAATTGTTAGATCTTAAACAAAGTATCACCACAAGCTTCAGTTTGTCACATCTTGTTGATGCTGTCACAACTACTGTGTGTTCACTTGTGCAATTGCCCTGCAATGCTTAGAAAACACCATTTCCTTGTAGCATCAGACTGTTCAGTTATAGTAAACAATATGTTAAAAACCATGCATTCATAGACACTGTGAATTCATGTATGTGGAATCTCTCATAAGTAGCTGTATTATAGGAAAGCATCCCCTTCCTGATCCTGATGCTTTTTGTCATATTGTGTACCATCAGAAGACTCATCTCTCTTGTAAAAGGATTGTCTGGTCAATGTTTTCTTTAAAGTTTATTTCAAATTATCATTTGAGTAGTAAACAATTATCCTATAGAAAACACTGAAGGTAAACATTGGATATGATGGTAGACACGGATGCTATCTTGTTTCCTGCACCTGAACAATGTCAGTTGATGCCTTGATAGAATCACAATAAGAGACATTGAAAACTGTATATGGTACATGAAGTGTCATGTATACACACATACAAATGTGTGTATGTGTGTGTGTGTGTGAGAGAGAGAGAGAGAGAGAGACAGAGAGAGAGCAAGACAGAGAGACAGAGAGAGATTAGGTTTAGAGAGAAAGAGATTAAATAGAACAGTTGACCTATTTTGTAGAACAAACTAAATTAACTGGATTTATTTATTGATTAGCTCATCATTAGTGATCCAGTTCTGTCTTGCAGTTTACCTTTATAACTACTCTTTTCTTTGATAATAGCAAGTTCATTAAAAGTACTATTGCATAAATCACATAGTTTTATACCAATATTGTAAAAAAAATTCTTCAGCTCCACATCTCTCATGAGGACAGGTTTAGAAAAGGGCTTTGCTTCATCAGTGATGCTGAAATAGCTTTCAATTTGGAGACAAATATACTGATTTATAAACATTAGCTTAGAAGTACATATATTTCCCCATGGTATTGAAGAGGGAAACAGATAATATAAATTATTAAGTCAAAGGAGATGAATTTTCACTTTGCATTTACTGTATTACAATATTTTAAAACTAAAAATATAGTAAAATGTTGTCTCTTTTTATGGTAAGAGCTGAAGAACTTGGTTCAGGGACTTTTCTTGGATTTAGGGGATAGATTGTAACTTCAGACCCCTATATCCTACTCAGAGTCATCAAAATATGTTCTTTCCATTCTTCATGTACAGAATAATACAGTGAGTTTCTGAGATGATCTTCTTTTTATTATGTAACATTTGGAATGGAACCCACTTGGTGTGTCTGGTGTATTCTTTTCAAATACATTTAGAGTGGACATAGAACAAGAAGAATTGGGTTCTCCAAATATCTAGAAAATGAGTGAAGGCATTAACAAGCTGGTAATTCATGGAAAACTTGTTCAATATGTATATATCTCTAACAAACAAACAACTGCTGTCACTTCTACTGCCCCTATCTCAACTCCTATAGTTCTCCACTTCTCTTAGGATATATGGATTTCTTCCTTACTTGATTTTCTTTCTTTCTTACTTGATTTAATTGTTTAATTCATTTGTCTGCTTGATACTTGAAAGTGTAATGAAAGGAACCGAGTATAATCAAGATAACCACTCTACTACTACTGACCAACATCCCAAGCTCCATGTTTATTTTAAAATATTTTTCTCATACATTACATCTCAATCACAGTTTCTTTTTCCTCTATTCCTTCTAGCCCTCCACACCTTCTTTCTCACCCAGATCTATTCTTTTTTCCAATTCCCTTTAGAAAAGTGCAGGCTTGTCAGGGTTATCAACCAAATATGGCATAACAAGTTACAGTAAGACTAGGCACAAACCCTCATTTCAAGGTTGTATTCCCAGTATGAGGAAAAGTGTTCCAGAATCATGGAAAAGCATCAGAGGCATCCCACACTACTATTGTGAGGAGTCCCGCAGGAACACCAGCTCCATAGTATACCTTTTTTTTTTTTTTTTTTTTTTTTTTTTTTTTGGTTTTTGGTTTTTGGAGTTTAGTTTTTCCAGACAGGCTGCCCTGAAACTAACCCTGGTAGACCAGACTGGTCTCGAACTCAGAGAGAGTTGCCTGCTTCTACCTCCTGAGAGCATAGTGTACTTCTTACTTCTTATAACTTTCTCCTTTTCTCTATTTGTATTTTAAGAATTTTATAGAATATGTTTTGATCATATTTCTTCCCACCAAACTTCTCCCAAGTCCTTCTACTTCCCCTTAAAGGAAGGGAACTTTATGACCTTTCTCTTTCTCAAACTAACAAACAACATATGTAATGTTTGGTAGCTTTGTTGCGAAGTCTTAGACTCTTGGAGAGAGTACCATCAATCCAGATAAGAAAAGTTAATTAAAATTATATATCTATATCCATATACACAGTTTTATATGTATTGTAGTATTATACTTTTCTAAATTAGGTAAATAATTAATAGTATGATTCCTGTAGCTCTTTTAGACATAATAGGCACAGAAGATCTTTTTTGAGTTGTTTGTCAGGGTTGTTGAAGAGACCTCCAAAACATTCAGCTTAGTGATATTCCCCTTGGTTTCTCCCTAGAAGCATAAGATAAGTCCCTATTGCAAATTGCACCACATGATTCAGAAATAGAGTTCAGATGCTTTTGTGCTAGGAGTAGCTTGAAGTCTACATACCTGTGTCTTAGCTTTCATAAGACCAGAAAATTCAAAGGATAGGGGTATCACTACCCAGCTATGACACCTATGAACCACATCAATGATCAGGATAGTAGGATAACATTAAGTGTGAAGTAGTGACATGCATACCTTGGAAGTAACCCACAGCTTGCTAACTGGACTTAAGACCAGCTCAATACGAGGGAAACAATTCCTTGTACTGGAAACTTAGCTAACTACTCAGTGATAATTTAGTCATTGCTACTGGAGGAGAATCCATAACCTCTAATTGTTAAACCAGTGTAATCCTTAACAACAATCTATGAACATAAATCCTTATAACCCAGATAAGTTTAATCTTTATTCCTCATCAAGTAAAGTCTTACTTTCAACAGATAGAGACTACTGCAGAAAAACAAAACCAAACAAAACTCAGATCTGTGGAACCTAGTCCCAATGGATATACCTATAAAATATTACTACTTCTAAGGCCCATGGAACATTGTGATAGAATATGGGGCAGAAATGTTATAAGAGCCAGGGAATCAGGGAGTTTGCTGTGAAACTCTGTCTCCAAGTAATGTCAAAATGTACACCCACTAGAGTCTTGATAGCATCGCTGTCCAAGTGTAAGTTAACAAGGATGACAACACTGGACATGCCTACATGGACAGAAAAAAAAACTCATAGGGCCTCAACATTACATAAATAAATGTAGGGAACTTAGGGAATCTGGGTGCATGGAAGTGGTCTTACCCACTAATGATTGTTCAGTGCCAAATGATCATTCCTGAAAACATACACGCAAGTAACATTACACAGGCTAAGCACATTATATAGATATGTATGTATATACATGTACCAGTGCAATAGCAATTATTTTTAGGAAGGATATGAATTTGAAGGAGAGTAGCGGGGTTAGAAAGAGAAAATGGGAGGGAAAATGTTGTAATTATATTAATATCTCAAAAACACAAATAAAACAAACAAACAAAAAAAACTGAGTCCTATTTGAGTAGGCCAACTACTCCTGGAAATGAGGCATGCCCTAGAATGCATGTAACATACAGTGTTGCCACATTGAATAAAAATTATTTTCCCTGTCTTAGTAGCTATGAATTATTCATATCCCTGTGATTAGTAATGACACATTGTATTCATTTCCCATGATGTATGGTGAGAATTTTTTAAGGGCTTGATTCTTTGATCTTGTGCATACTGTCAACTCTTTGTGTCCATATGTGCAACAGCCTGTTGTTTATGAAAGATACTGTTTCTTTAAAATAATACACTATATATGGCATTTACAATTTTTTTTACCTCTTCTTCCTCATACATCTCTAAGTCATAAAATGAAGGTTATGGAAAAGACATCTCACTTGTAGGTGAGTCCTCTAAAAATCTCTCATTCCACACAATATCCAGTTGTGGATCTCTATGTTAGTTATTATCTAATGCAAGAATAAGTTTCCCTGATGAACTTTCATCAATGCATTGATGTTTGAGTATAGCTGTATGCCACTAGGAGCTTTACACCACTATGTTCACATAAGAGAATAGTATCAGTAGTTTTTTTTCCCCTAGGGCTATCAAGTCTCAATTGATTGACATTATTAACTGTGTTGTGTATGGGTTCCATCTCATGGAGTAGACCTGATAACCAATTAAAAAGTCATTGGTTACTCTCATAACATTCATACTATCCAGTGGGAATATCTTGCAGGCAAGTCACTATTGTAGCTTTCAGGATTCACAGTTGGATGAGATTGATGTTAATTTTGTTCTCCAGGTAGCATGTATAGAATCTTCCAACCGTGTAAAGGCTAGTCAGTAAGGGTGAAGTTTCAAACTGAATACCATCTTAATTTCTCCATGTACTATGACAAAAGGAGGTAATGTGTTCACCAATATAGTATTAATGTTCATCAGGTTGTAATAACATCTGTGGGGAACTTAAGGAAATCCAATAACTCAAAAATATGTAGCTCATTCCTGAAGGTTTGATTTGGTA
The DNA here is from genome assembly GCF_943737965.1 of Phodopus roborovskii. Taxonomy (NCBI): domain Eukaryota; kingdom Metazoa; phylum Chordata; class Mammalia; order Rodentia; family Cricetidae; genus Phodopus; species Phodopus roborovskii. Next base: position 22,697 of record NW_026125956.1, on the reverse strand, counting down.
GAGTATTATGTCTGGTTGCTATATTGTTTCTCCCATTATATGGTTACTCCATTTATACATGAATGTATTATAGAAAGCTTCTACAGTAGCAGGTCCTCATGTGTTAGCTATCTCTCAATGTACTATCTTTTTTACCCCTTCCTCCCATTCTTTCCTAAGCCTGAAGTCTTTCTTTCCAGGAGGGAGGGAGTGGTAAATGTCTAGTTAATTTTTAGACATCATGCACTTACAGTCCTGTCTTTACCCAGGGAACAATTTAAAGGCTTGAGATGACATTATTTGCTTAATGTTCCACTCTGAGTAGAATTGGCTGAATTAGCTTGTTAGGTGGAAGCACCAGCAGCAAGCTAATGATCAGTGAGTCAGCCACTTCTGATCTTCCATTTCATTTTTCAAAGTTCTAACTGGAGTGCACACTGGGGAACTTTGCACCTCAGCTCTTCCAACATTTTATCTATTATATCCTATCTGGTTTAACCTTTTCATTAAAAATATTTGTTAAATTGGAAAAGTACAGAGAAACCCAAAGAACAAAATATAAAAACGCTGCCACTGGAGCACAAGCCACAGTTGATTATTCTGTTTATTTAAATTCAGTCTTTCTGAACTGGCATATACTTAAAAATAATTGCAAAATGCAAAAAGAGCTTGGTTGATTACATTATTGTAGCCTATCATGTTTTATTTCTATATTATTGTTTTATCTTTCAAGCAATTATTTTGTTGAAAAAATAGCAGTTCAATGGTAGATTATTTTTGTAGCAGGGAGAGACCCCCCAGCACTACCAAGAGAGGAAAAAAGCCTCACCATGCTGACATTAGAGTTCAACAAGTTTCTTTATAATATTATGTTACTCACAGAGAGAATAACTTTTATTTAATTACAGCCATACATTCAGAATGTTGTCTGAGGTGCTACTATCTCTTGTATTAATGAATACATTCCAAATTCCTAGGTAGTTTTCATTATTAATCTATGTTTTGAAAATTATAAGAGCAATAATATCACATTGCACAAGATTTTTAAATTTAAAACAAGGATAAAAGCTTCTTTTAATCTAGCATTCAGAATAAAACCTGTTTTGGAACATATATTTCTATGCCATTTTTTAAATTTCCTGCTTAAAATTCCAACTGTGTCCAGCCTTAATATGAAGGCTTTTGCCTTGTCTTATTATTTTTTTCTTGTTTGACTGTTATCTCTTGGAGGCCTGCTCCTTTCTGAAGGAAAAGGAACATAGAGTGGATCTGGTGAAGAGAGAGGTTGGGAGGGGTCTTGGAGGAGATGAGGGAGGGGAAACTGTTGTCAGGATATATTGTATGTGAGAATATATAGAAAAAAAGATGCCAAATATGTGTGATCCTATGGTGTGATCTACATTTGCATTTTGTTTAATATTATAACTTACATATAGCTAGATGTTGCATTGATTTCAATTCTGTAGTACCAGAACATTGCAGCAGATTTAGAAATTAGAAATAAAAAAATGAAACTAGCACATTCCTAATCTCTTCATTATGTCATTATGTATATATGTTTTTCATACTGGTTAATGAATAAAGCACTGTTGGCCAATAGGAAAGCAAGATAGGTGGGACTAGGAGACAAGGAGGAAAGAGAAAGTAGTAAGGAGGGTCAACATGGGGAGTCTGGAGAGAACAGAACCGCCATTCCTCCGCTCTTGGTAAGACCACGTGGAAATACATAGAAGTGGGTTAATAATTAAGATAGAGCTAGCCAATAAGAAAGTAGTAATGGGCCAACAAAATTATATCAAATACAGTGTCTCAGTGTGTTAATTGGGGCTGGCATGGCGGCGGGATAAGACCAGGCGGCGGGCAGGAAAACCCGTACTCCTTACACTTAGCCACCATCAGTAATTTACTACTTCCCTTTATATTTTTAAATATTTAAGATGTGGTTATGTTTTAATATAATATGTTTGGATTAAAAATTTGTATAATTGTAGAAAATGTATGGCATGATTATTGTTCTTTAAGACAGGATCTTTCTGTGTAGGCTAGGATGGCCTCTGGCTCCCAAGTCTTTTGCTTCAGTCTCTTGAATGTTAGGAGAAAATTTGTGCCTGTTAAAGATGTTTTAATGTTAAAGATGTTTTAATAAATAGTTATATGATAATATTAAATTTTGTGGAACAATGTGAATTCTGCTTAAATATATTTATACAAATATATATTTGAGCAGTTAGAGCATTCATGATCTGTTATAACAGAATAGGTATTGTTTTACAGCAATTTTATATGCAGCATTTTTATATTGTAGATAAAATTTCAACAATCTCACTAGTTTTGTTTAAGCAACACTAGTGTGGTGCCTACTTATTCCAATCCCCATTTTGGGTATGATAGCATAGTCCATCATTTCATCTGTATTAATTTTAGCAAGAAGAAACTGAAGTTTATAGGATCTACATAACTTTTCTGAGGCAACAGAGTTAGGAAATGGATGAAATTAAGATTCAAGTCAGCATATTCAATGTTTTAAGCCTTGCCTATCTCTGTAGTCAAAATAATACAAATCTGTAAAAAGTGAGTTCTTATAAGTCAAGAGAAGGGAATATACCAATAGGAAAAGAAGTAAAAATGCATGTTATTACAGATGATATGATTCTATATGTAAGTCTTTATAGATTTCATGTAATAAAACTCTTAATGCTAAGAAATACTTTCAGTAATGTAAAAGGATGCAAAATAAAATTTATAACATTTCTATATATCAATGATAGACATACTGAAGAAGACATCAGGGAAACATACCTATTCACTCCCCCCCACACACACACTTATCTGGGTAATAGAAAATGCCTTAAAGGAAAATTTTAATATTCTTAAAGAGAAGTTGAGGAAGAGACCAGAGGATGAAAAGGCCTCTTATTTTCATGGATTGGAAGAATTAACCTTGAGAAAACTGCAACAATTAGTGTAGATGTTTATCAATAGCTAAATAAGAATTGCCATATGACCCAACTATACCTTTACTTGGCATACACCTAAGTGACTTTATATTTTACATGTTCATTGCTGCTCTATTCACAGTCGATAAGAAATGAAGTTAACCTAGATGTTCAGCAAATTATGAATGGAATATATATATATATATATATATATATATATATGAATTTTATCTGACTATAAATGAGATAAAACTATTAAACTTTCAGCAGAATGAATGGAACTGAATAATAATTATACAGGATATGAAACTATGGCCTCAAAAGACAAATACTCTGTCTCTTTCACATGAGTATCTTAGTTTCAAATATATTGTTTTATCCAGAAATCCAGAAATAGGCCATTAGTGGAGGAAACATTAATAGGGGATAGTAAATGCAGACAAAATTAAGTAGAGATGGGGAATATTTCAAGTGTAAAGATTAAAATAGGTTGTATGGTGACAGAAATGGGAAAAGGGGAGGGCAAGGGAAGAGTTTACTAACATAAAGTGCATATTAAGAAGTTACATAAGAATCTTTCAATCCACACCCACAAAAAGTATAAGAGGGGACAATAGAATACATGCAATATGAAATAAATATGTGCTACAGAGTGACCTCAAAGTTTAAGCAGGTGGGGAGGCAGAAGAATGGGAGAATTCAGGGATAAGGGTGAGTTAGCAAAAAATAAGGATGTATAAAAAAAACCTTATGAATTACCACTAATCCACAAGGAAACTAAAATATATTCTTAAAAACAAGTTTGAATAGAAGTACCCCACATGGGTGAGCAATGTTGTTCCCAGAAGACATGGATTATTAAGTGGCAATTTCAGGGCCAGCGACCTGTGATTACTTTCCTATGAGATGTTTTTCAGGAAGATCCCACAAAAACCTAAGACAATATGGCTATTTGTGTTGTTCTTGTCTACCTATTACTAAATGCATTGTAAGACTTGGTTACTGAAGACACCACAGACTGATTTCAGGAAACAGAGAAATCATGCTTGAACTGACCATGACACTCTCTCACTACTTGTCAACTTTATTATTGATAGAAGGTGTTATGTAGGCTGTTTGGAGCAAAAAAGTATCAATGGTCTTACCCTGTGCTGTACTCTACATCTTACAATACTCATCAGGGAGGCAAGACTAGCTTACTTGTGTGACAATACTGTTCATGGGAATATCCAAACACTTTTTTGATTGGATGGGAGGCCTGCTCCATAAAGGGAGATTAATGCTTGATATATACATGAAAAAAAAAAAAAAAAAAAAAAAAACAAAACTCAAGGTTGGGTGAGATATGGGTCCAAGAGAGGGGAACATAGTTTGTTATGTGGCTATGATTTCTAAACATTTATGTTTATAACCATAGATTTGTGCTGCTTTCAGCCTTCATCAGAGAAGCTTATTTCAGTAGGTAGTGGTTGATGTAGAGACTCATTGTTAAGGAAAAATTGGAATAGGAAACACCACAGTCAGAACAGGCATAAGACACCAACTAGAGAATCAAAAGTATTATAGAGACCAGCACACATTAAGAAGATTATCTTCCATAGCCAGCACAATTTATTATAGGATAGCCAGCACAATTTCTATCATATCCTATCATTTGTGGGTTCAAATCTTAACTTGCATTATTAAGCTTCATGAGATGGAATTTCCCCCAGAAAGCATAGTTACAGAATGTAAGCAACAAGTTTGTTTTAGCTATCTGTTTCTTGGGATAAGACTTTCAGACTTTTATTTCCCCCTAAACTTAAGTGTATATAGCATCTAATATCTGATATTTTTATTAATTGACTTATTGATTTCTTTCACATCCCCATCAAAGTTCCCCTTCCTTTCTTTCCTCCCTATCCCTTCCCCAATCTTTCCTCTGTCCCCCCACTCTCCTGTAGCCCCCAGATCCACCCCACCTGTGTTTCTGTTCAGGAGGGGTCAGGGTTACCATGGGTGTCAACAAAGCATGCTATATTAAGTTGAGGTAGCACTAAGCTCCTCCTCTCTTATTAAGGCTTGGTAAAGCAACCTAGTGCGAGAATTAGGTTCCAAGGTCATCACAAGGAAAGCCACAGAAACAACTAACCTGGGCCCATGGGAGCACATGGACATTGAACTGACAGCTAAGTAGGTCTCCTGGGATTGAGCCAGGCCCTCTACATATGTGTATCAGTTGTATAGCTTGGCTAACTGAGGTTTTCTATATTACCTTAACTATTAATGATGCTGAGAATAATCAACAGTGTTCTGTTGTAGATAGAACAGTGATATCAACCTTTCCTGAAAGTCTCAGGAAACATCAAGAAGGTGGGGTCAAACAGAATGTTAAGAAGCAGAGGATGGGGATGATGGATGTGAACTTCTGTCCTCTGGATATGACCTGGCTGTCTATTGTACACATGAACACACAACAGCTATGAATATCTGTAAAAGATCAGAAGAAAACCATTTAAGTTAAAAAGTCCATCACAGAGGTAGAGGAATCTCTTAAAATCCACCCATGGTTTATATGCTCTTGACAGTTGCTTAGCTGTTGAGAGAGGGAAAGTAACTTATCTGGAGAGGGGCTGTCTACTGGTATGTTACTTATACTCCATTGAATGACTCCACGGTTGTGTGCATAATGTAGATTACTAACTTTTATTTTAAAAGGGGAGACAATATTAGGAGGAAGATATTTTAAGTGTTAGGAGATTTGTTGGAGAGATATATTGATTTTTATATAGAACTATTTCTTCATATGCTTGACTATTCCTTGCTGCTAATTTCTACAAGTGGAATTACTGAATCAAGGGATAGATACATTCATATTCTAAGGCTACTGTATATATTCTTAAACTGTTTCTAGAGAATCTGTACCACAAGCTACTTGAGAGTGTTGTTTTCAAGTGGTAAACAATAATGAATATTATACAAATTGTGAAATTGTTTCTAATGTAAGCAACAAATGGAAATGTATCTTATCTTGGTTAATGTATTTTAATTTTTTGCATATTTCTGTTAATCATTTTACTTATTTGGGTATTGGCATTTGTTTCATCTTATATTAACAACATATCCCATTTTGCATGAAATGTTCCAAACTTCCATCATTATACACAAATGACCAAAACAGCAGCTCATCCAAGGGAGGCACAAACAACTTGAAGATTCTGCTTTGGTAAAGGTGATCTTCCTCTTTTACACAGCATGTAGTTGAATGCACATTTTATTCTACATTTGAATTACAAAAAATAAAGGACTATATAGTAGTCCACACTAGTCTATTGTTGATATTGACACCCAAGGGAGTAAAGGCTATCTCCATTATTATAAAGTAGAGGCAAAACATAAAACAAAATCAGATTTTTAAACTATGGAAACTTTAGGTACAAAGAAAACCAAGATAGTATGATGAATTCCCAGAAATTTCTAGTTAGAGATTTGCACATTATCAAGATCATGAGCTTGGGACTGTGACACATACCTGTAATACTAGTACTTGGGAGATGGCTGCAGGTAAATCAGGAGGTCAAGATCACTTTTAGTTACCTAGCAAATTTGAGACCAATTTGAGCTATATGGGACCCTGAAAAGAAATTATCAAGGTTTTCCAATCAAACTAATCTGTTAAAATATTGTAAGGAAAACTAAAATCTATGTCTTTGTCTTCATCTGTGATTATAATTATTTTGCAAGAGTGCAATGTTACAATCACATCTGATTCAAACACCTAATTATTCCTTTTATATTATTAATAATCTGTGTTAAATGTTCTCAGTTTTCTGAAAAAACTGGCTTATCATAATGAATTGTTCAGATAAGAATTCAAACTAGGTTGACATGCTACGATTTGTCTCCTGTTGATGAGTAGTTAAAGCCAATGACATAAAATTCAATTGTAAGAGATTAGGGAAGAAATGTGATCAGCCTTTAATAAGCATGGAGCTAGTTTTCTTTCTGCTTTGGCCTAAGTAGCCTACTGAAGAAACATTAGCTGGCCACTAGTGCAGTCATACTGCACATATCCGGCTTTATAAGATATGTGCCTTGACACCTAGCTGTCCCCAAAACTCCGTTAATAAGCTCTTTTAGAGTATTTGCATAGCACCTAATTCTAGCTGTTCATTATTTGTGATTGTATTAACATGGTTCTTTTTATCTCTTATAAACATATTTTAATAAATTCTGTTTTATTAGCCTACATAAGAATTTTGTTTTGTTTTGTTTTTGAGATAGTGTTTCTCTGTAGCTTTGGAGCTGTCCTGGAACTCAGTCTGTAGACCAGGCTGACCTGAAACTCACAGAAATCCACTTGTCTTGCCTCCCAAGTGCTGAGATTAAAGATGTGCACCACCAGGATTACATATGAAACTTTTGTAATTAAATTGGTTGAGAATTTTGTACATGAATTTACTAACATTTCCACCCTATCTCTCCCCTCCAACTCCTCCCTTGTTCCCTCTCAAACATTTCTGATTTCTTTATACATACATTTCTGTACATATCCTCTGCTGAGTTCATGTAGTGTTGCTCATTTGTGTATGTGTTTAGTACTAATTATTTGTGGCTGGACAATCTATTACAAACATCTTCCTTGAAGATTTTCCCTCTCTTAGCAGGCATTGGCTATCTATAGTCCTTCATCTAGGGATAAGGCCATGTGAAATTTCTATTATCTCTGTTGATATATATACTGCCTTTCTCTGGTCTCATTTAGGCAGACATATTGGTGAAACTTCATGATTACGGATTCCCTGCTATGTATAAAATACACTATTTTATAGTGGATTCCTTGGTCCTCTGGCTCTCAAAATGTTTTTACTTCCCCCCTCCATGATGGCCACTGAGCCTTAGGTGTAGAGGTTGCATTTTAGGTGTACCATTTGGGGATGGGAACCCCTGGTTACATGATCTTGGGAATTTGATCAGTTGTGGGTAGATCTCTGTAATTGTCTCTCTATAATAAATAAAAGAAGTTGATGAGCAGCAGGATATAAGGATAGGTACTTAGAATGCAGTTCTGAATTATCTTTAATGATTTATGTTCTTATTCCATTTTTTATATCCCAAAGAGAGTTCCTTTTCTCCAAGTCTTCTAGTCCCCTTGTATCTCCCATTTGCCCTCTGATCCATACAGAAATGGTCAGGTGTCTCATGGATATCAACCAAATATGGCTTATCTGATTGTAGTAAGACTAGTTACTTCCCAGTGTACTAAGGCTTGACAAGGCAACCCAGTAGGAGGAAAGGGTCCCAAAAGCTGGCAAGTGAATCAGAGACAGCCCCTGATCCCACTTTTAGAAATCCCACAACTGTAGCATATGTACATAGGTGAGTTCTGTACATTCTCCCCAATTGTTCAATATCTGTGAGTGCCTGTGAGCCAAGGCTAGTTGATTCTGTAGGGTTTCTTGTGTTCTTGACCCCTCTGGGGCTCCTACAATCCTTACCCCCCCCTCTTCCGCAGGATTCCCCAAGCTCAGTCTAATGTTTAGCTATGTTTATCTGCATTTGTTTACATCAGTTGCTGGATAAAGCCTCTCTAATGGCAATTGGGTTATGAGTATATCAGAATATCATGAAGCATCATTATATTGACTTTGTTTGTAAGCCATGTTAGATTCTATATAGTCTCTGGGCTGTCCAGCATCTGGTTCCTGGTTCTCCAGGCAGTGTCAATGGTGGGCTTCCACTAATGGCATGGGTCTCAGGGTGGATGAGTCACTGGTTGGTCACTGTCAAAATTTCTGCACCACCTTTGCCCATGAACATCTTATGGTCAGGAGAAATTGTATGTCAAATGCTATGTGGTTGGGTTGGTATCTTAAACACTCCTAGTTACTGGACTGACATAAATGATATGACAGTCTTTGGTGATCCCTCATGGAATCCCCCACCCTTCCTAGGGAGTGGATAGGGGTTGGAAAGAGACATATCTCCAGTTGCTAGGAGCTAGGTTCACCCTTGTAGATTCCTGGGAGTTTTCCATTATACGAGGTTTCTATCTTACCCACAAATACACTCTTTTCCAGTCATCTCTTTAGGTACTCCCACACCCTCTGTGATTCCATGACTGCCTACCACCAGCTCACCCACAAAATTTATTCTATTTCTCCTTCCCAAGGAGAACTAAGCATCCTCCTTGAGCCTTCCTAGTTACTTATCTAGGCTGGGTCTATGAATTTTAGCATAGTTCTCTTTTACTTTACAGATAAAATCCACTTGTAAGTGAGTGCATATCATGGTTGTCCTTCTGTGTCTGGATGACCTCATTCAGGATTTTTTTCTAAATCCATCCATTTGCCTGTACATGTCATGGTTTCATTATTTTTAACAACTGAGCAGCACTCCATTGGGTAAATATACCACAGTTTCTTTATTCATTCTTCAGTTGAGGGACATCATGAATGTTTCCAGTTTCTAGCTATTATGAATAAAGATGCTATGAACATAGTTGAGCAAGTGTCTTTGTAGTGTGATGGGAATATCATTTGAGTATGGCCCAGTATTGGTATAGCTGGGTCTTGAGGTAGATCAATTCCAAAATTTTCTGAGAAACCACCTTATTGATTTCCAAGGTGGCAGTACAATAAGTTTGCACTCCCACCAACAGTGAAGGAGTATTCCTCTTACTCCACATCCTCACCAGTATGAGCTGTCAGTTGTATGTTTTATTTTAGCCAATATGACAGGTAAAAAATGGAATCACAGAGTGGTTTTGATTGGCATTTCCATGGTGGTTAAGGATGTTGAACATTCCTTTATGTGTTTCCAGACCATTTGAGATTCCTATATTTTGAATTTTATGTTTAGATATTAATTGCATATTTTTAATGTCTAGTTTCTTGAGTCCTTATGTATGTTAGAAATCAACCTACTGTCACATGTGGGGTTGATATTTTGTCCTGCTGACAGTGTCCTTTGCCTTGTAGAAGCTTTTCAGATTTAAGGTCCCATTTATTAATTATTAGTCTTAGTGCCTTCACTATAGGTGTTCTCTTCCTACTTACTCTTCTGTCAGGTTCAGTGTATCTGGATACATTTTGAGGTATTTGATTAACATGGTCTTTAGCTTTGGGCAGGGTGATAAACATGAATTTATTTCCATTCTTACAATGATGTTTTAGAATTTGTAGTTGGAGTGATTATAGGTCTAGGTGGTAATTTCTTGGTTTATCTTTGTTGGATATGTGTTTTATTCCTTGTTTTCTGTTTTCTCTCTGGTCATCTGGCTGGAGTGGCCTGGTTTTCAGGAAGCTAGGCTAGCATCTGGTAGGGTAGGAGGAGTTTTCTGCCAAAGATGTGGACAAGGATGTGGTGACAACGGGAGGAGGAATTGTTGGGGTTATGCTTGGTGGATACAGGTATGGAAAGCAATGGAATCTGGTGGTGGATTGCCTGTTTTTCAGGGAGCTGGACTGGTCTCTGATAGTGTAGAAGGCTTTTATCCAGAGTAGTGGGCCACAATATGGCAACGAGGAGGGGGGTGAAGTTATGCTGCATGAGAATGGTTGGGTGGGGCTCAGTCTTATTCTGGTTTCAGGGAGCATGCCTGGACTCTAGTGGGGTAGCAAGCTTTTTCCAAGTGTCTGGGCCAGGATATAGTGATGAGGAAAGCAAGGCAGGAATTGTTCTTGTTTAGAATTTTTTTAAATAATAGGTCTGTTCTAGGTTCATTACCTCACCAGCCACCAGACTTAGCTAAATTTATAGTTCTAGGCATGTATTACTTCCTACTGAATAAATCTTAAACCCAATTAGACATCTGTTGTCTATTCTCAAGATATGATTGTTACCATTTAAAATTAGGGATATCTTTCACTCCTTAACACTCTTGGAGTTTGTAAACACCACATCTGTGTAGAATTGTAGATTATTGTATCCTCTTGGAAATATTTATACAACACCTCTGGATACTATGAGAACTAACCTTCAGGGAAGAGGATTCTAAGTCAGTTACAGTTTGATTCATCTGAGTTCAAGTCCTGTGTACACAATGAGTGATGTATCAGGAAACAGGATCTTCCCTTGAGGTTCTGGGAAGTAGCAAGGGCAATAGCAATAGCCTATATTGGTTTGGGAATCACTTGTACTCTCCTGACTAACAATTTGAAAGAATGTTTCCCTTTCAATTAACTGGCATTTTTGTTAGATAGTTTTTGGTTCTTGGGGGAATCAGTATCATTCCAAGTGCTATAACTTCTTTCATTGAGCATATACATATGTGTTATTATAAAGAAACATTTTAATGTAAATATTTAAATATTTTTTTTAATTTATTTCATATAACAAAGACCATTTAAATGAAAACAAATATTTATAGACAATATTTGGGAATTTGGGCGTTGTTTTTTCCAAACTATTTCCTGCTGGTAAGGGGCACTGCCATGGGGGATTCGAAGAAGATTCAGAAATCCTGGCTGTAGTCTGTAAGGCTGCTTTCTCCAGCTGTTTTGAATGTAGAATCACCTGGTACTCTGTTTCAGGCGGTCTGGCTTGATCAAACCACATTAGTCTGCAAGGACTCCGCATCTTTTCATTTTCTGTGGAAACAAAAATAGAAATCCTTTTCCCCAGTAATTTGTCCTTGAACTTAAATTTTGGAATCAAAGCATTTTTTTTAATTTAATTTATTATTTTACATGTTGATTCCAGTTCCCACTACCTCCCTTCCTTCCCCCTCCCTCCCTCACTCCCTCCCTCCCTACTTCCCTCACTTTTACCCTCTCTGCCCTCTCACATGCACTCTAACCACCCTCCCCTCCCATCCCCCACCCCAATTCCATATGTAGGGGAATGCCATCCAGTTGGGTTCATGTAGATGTGACAGGTCATGTGAAGTAGGGACTAGGGCTTCTCTCCTGTCTCTAGAATAAGGCAGTTATCCCTCCATGGGGGATGCGTTCGCAAAGTTCTTTTGTGCACCAGGGATACATCCTGGCTCCAAAGTCTGAGGTTCCTTAGATTGCTCAGTCCTTCTGGCTGAGGCCCATATCCAGGGGGGCTTGAGTCAGTCCCATGATGGCTTCCCAGCTATCATTCTAGTGGCTGTTAGCTCCTCCTTGTTCAGGTAAGCTGTATGTATGTGTTTCTGCTGCCTGGTCTTGTCCTCTCCATCTGCATCTGGGTTCTAGTTCTACTCAGTGTTTATGTATGGGTGTTTGATCCTGTTTCCAACAGGCATTAGTTGAGGGCTCCATGGAGAAGTTAGTAGTTGATCTCACTCTCCATGAAGGGCATTTATGATAGCCTTTCCACGGAAGCTCAAATTGTTAGTTGGGAGCAGTCTTGTAGTTCTCTAGACCTTTCCTTGTGTTCAATTTTATCTTCAAACCAATATTGGCTCCCTCTTTTATGTTCTCTCTCTCTCTCTCTCTCTCTCTCTCTCTCTCTGCCTCTGTCTCTGTCTCTCTCCTGTCTTCTATTCCTAACCAGGCTCAATCTTCCTGGTCGCACATGTTTTCCTTTCCTCCCCCTTGTTTTCACCTACTACTCTCTCCATTTGCTGCCCCCCCACTTCCCCTGAGCTCTGGGGGACTTGTCCCTTCCCAGTTCTGTGAGGGACTTTATATGAATCTCTTAGAATACACCTTGTATCCTAGTTCCTCTGGTGGTGTGAATTATAGGCTGGTGATCCTTTGATCTAGGTCTAAAATCCATATATGAGTGAGTACATACTGTGTTCCTCTTTTTGTGACTGGGTTACCTCATTCAGGATGGTATCTTCAAGTGCAATTTGGACTTGAGTTTTGTGCATGGCGACAGACATGGGTCTATCTGCAGTCTTCTACACACCCTCATCCAATTGTGCCAGCAACATTTGTTGACGATAATGTCTTTGCCCATTGTATAATTTTAGCTGTTTTGTCGAAAATAAGGTGTTCATAGGTGCGTGGATTAATATCAGGATTTTCAATTCTATTCCATTGGTCTACCTGTCTATTTTTATGCCAATACCAGGCTGTTTTCAGAACTATAGCTCTGTAGTAGAGCTTAAAGTCAGGAATGGTGATGCCTCCTGACGTTCTTTTATTGTATAGGGTTGCTTTGGCTATCCTGGGTCTTTTGTTTTTCCATATAAAGTTGATTATTATCCTTTCAAGGTCGGTGAAGAATTGTGGTGGGATGTTAATGGGGATTGCATTGAATCTGTAGATTGCTTTTGGTAAGATTGCCATTTTTACTATGTTTATCCTACCTAACCAAGAGCATGGGAGATCTTTCCATTTTCTGGTATCTTCTTTAATTTCTTTCTTTAAAGTCACAAAGTTCTTATTATATAGGCTTTTACTTGTTGGTAAGCGTTACACCAAGATACTTATGTTGCTTGTGGCTATTGTAAGGGGTGATGTTTCTCTGATTTCTTTCTCTGCCTCTTTGTCATCTGAAAAAATAGGGCTACTGATTTTTTTGAGTTAATCTTGTACTCTGCTAGTTTTCTGAAGGTGTTTATCAGCTGTAGGAGTTCCCTGGTAGAGTTTATTGGGTCGCTTATGTAAACTATAATATCATCTGCAAATAGAGACAGTTTGACTTCTTCCTTTCCAATTTGGATGCCCTTGATCTCCTTTTGTTGTCTTATAGCATTAGCTAGAACTTCTAGTACGATATTGAAGAGATATGGAGAGAGAGGACAGCCTTGGAGGAATTGGCTTAAGTTTCTCTCCATTCAGTTTGATGTTGGCAGTTGGTTTGCTGTATATTGCTCTTATTATGTTTAGGTATGTTCCTGTTATCCCTGACCTCTCCAATACCTTTATCATGAAAGGGTGTTGAATTTTGTCAAACGCATTTTCCGCATCTAGGGAGATAATCATATGGTTTTTCTTTTTCAGTTTGTTTATATGGTGGATCACGTTGATAGATTTTTGTATGTTGAACCATCCCTGCAATCCAGGGATGAAGCCTACTTGATCATGGTGGATGATTTTTCTGATGTATTCTTGAATTCGGTTTGCCAGTATTTTATTGAGTATTCTTGCATCGATGTTCATCAGGCATATTGGTCTGTAGTTTTCTTTCTTAGTTGGGTCTTTGTGAGGCTTGGGTACCAAGGTTATTGTGGCCTCATAAAAGAGTTTGGCAATGCACCTTCTGTTTCTATCTTGTGGAACAGTTTGAGAAGTAGTGGTATTTGTTCTTCCTTGAATGTCTGGTAGAATTTTGCATTGAATCCATGTGGCCCTGGACTTTTTTTGGTTGGAAGGCTTTCGATGACTGCTTCTATTTCATTGTGGGTTATAGGTCTATTTAAGTTGTTTGTCTGTTCTTGATTTAATTTTGGTAAGTGATAGTTATCCAGAAACTTGTCCATTTCCTTTGAATTTTCAATTTTTGTAGAATACAGACTTTCAAAGCATGACCTGAAAATTGTCTGGATTTCCTGTGTTTCTGTTGTTATGTTCCCCATTTCGTTTCTGATTTTGTTAATTTGCATGTTCTGTCTCTGCTTTTTCGTTAATTTGGATAAAGGTTTGTCTATCTTGTTGATTTTCTCAAAAAACCAACTCTTTGTTGCATTGATTTTTTGTATTGTTTTCCTGGTTTCTATTTTGTTGATTTCAGCCCTCAAGTTGATTATTTCCTGGCGTCTACTCCTAAGGGGTAGTCGCTTCTCTCTGTTCTAAGGTTTTCAGTTGGGCTGTTAATTCTTTTATGTGACTATCCTCTGTTTTCTTCATATGGGTACTTAGTGCAATGAACTTCCCTCGTAGCACTGCTTTCAAGGTGTCCCATAAGTTCGGGTATGTTGTATCCTAATTCTCGTTGAATATTAGAAAGTCTTTCATTTCTTTCTTTATTTCTTCTTTGACCCAGGAGTGGTGCAATTGCACATTGTTCAGTTTCCATGAGTTTGCAGGTTTTCTGCTATTTTTGTTGTTGTTCAATTCCAATTTTAAAGCATGGTGGTCCGATAAGATACAGGGGAGTATTTCTATTCTCTTGTATCTGTTGAGGTTTGTTATGTCACCTAGTATGTGGTCGATTTTAGAGAAGGTTCCATGTGGAGCAGAGAAGAAGGTATATTCTTTTGTCTTTGGATGAATGTTCTATAGATGTCTGTTTACCCCAGTTGAGACATAACTTCTGTTAATTGAAGTCTCCCACTATAAGTGTGTGAGGTTTTATATGAGCTTTGAGTTTTAGTAGTGTTTCTTTTACGAATGTGGGTGACTTTGTATTAGGGGCATAGATGTTCAGAATTGAGACTTTGTGTTGATTGATTTCTCCTGAGATGAATATGAAATGACCGTCTTCATCTCTTTTGAGTAATTTTGGTTAGAAGTCTAACTTGTTAGATATTAGGATAGCAACGCCTGCTTGCTTCTTATTTCCATTTGATTGGAAAATCTTTTCCCAACCCTTTACCGTGAGGTAATGTCTATCTTTGGAGCTAAGATGTGTTTCTTGTATGCAGCAGAAGCATGGATTCTGTCTTCATATCCATTCTGTTAGCCTGTGTCTTTTTAAAGGTGAGTTAAGACCATTAATGTTGAGGGTGAGTAAGGTCCATTGATTGTTGATGCTTGTTTGATTTAGGTTTGTTGTTGGCAGTGGAATTGTGAATATATTTGTTCTGCTTCACCCTAGGTTTCTGGTGTAGTTGGATTATCTGTTGCCTACATTTTTGTGGGAGTAGTTACCTTCCTTGGGTTGGAGTTTTCCTTCCAATACTTTCTGTAGGGCTGGATTTGTAGATACATATTGGAGAAATCTGGTTTTGTCATTAAATATCTTGTTCTCTCCATCTATAGTGATTGAGAATTTTGCTGGATATAGTAGCCTAGGCTGGCATCCGTGTTCTCTTAATACTTTTAAAACATTTATCGAGGACCTTCTGGCCTTGAGCTTTTCCATGGAGAAGTCAGGTGTAATTTTGATAGGTCTGCCTTTATATGTTACCTATCCTTTTTCCTTTGCTGCTCTTAATATTCTTTCTTTATTCTGTATGCTAGGTGTTTTGATTATTATATGTCAAGGGGTCTTTTGTCTTTGGTCCAGCCTATTTGGGGTTCGGTATGCTTCTTGTACTTTCATGGGCATGTCCTTCTTCAGATTTGGAAAGTTTTCCTCGATGATTTTGTTGAGTATGTTTTCGGCACCTTTGAGCTGGGCTTCCTCACCTTCGTCTATGCCTATTATTCTTAGGTTTTGCCTTTTCCTGGTGTCCCACATTTCCTGGATGTTTTGTGTTAAGGATTTGTTGGATTTATGATTTTCTTTGGTCGATGAATCTATTTCTTCTAGTTTATCTTCTGCGCCTGAGATTCTCTCTTCCCTCTCTTGAATTCTATTGGTTATGCTTGTGTCTGTGGTTTCCGATTTTTTGCCCAGCTTTTCAATTTCCAGTCTTCCTTCCGTTTGTGTTGCCTTTATTTTCTCAATTTCAGTTTTCAAGTCTTGAACCGTTTCCTTCACCTGGTTAATTGTTTTTTCTTGGCTTTCTGTACTTTCCTTAAGGAATTTGTTCATTTCTTCCACTTTTTTGTTTGTTTTTTCCTCCATTTCTTTAAGGGATTTTCTCACATCTTCTTTAAGGGCCTCTATCATTTTTATGATGGTGATTTTTAAGTCGTACCCTTCTGCTTCCTCTGCTTTGTTTTTGTGTTCCATTCTAGTTGGTGTAGATTCCCTAGATTCTGTGGTGTCATGTTTGTCTTTTTGTTGTTAGGTGTTCTCTTGTGTTGCCTTCTTCCCATAGCTTCTTCCAGTAGGTGTTGGTGATGTCTCCCCCCTCTCTCTATGGTACTTCCCTGATGGGCTTATGTGGATCTGAGATTCAATATCTGTAGCTCTGTGTGGTCCAAGCTCTCTTGGAGGTTTCTCTGCAGACAGGGATCCAGGGATGGGGTCAAGGATGAGGATCCAGAAGAAGATGCCAGCAGGTACTCACAGTGGTCCTCTGGCCAATAGCTCTGGCCAATAGCCGGCAGAAGAGGATGAGGGCTGAGCTTGAACTTGAGAAGGTTTTGCAGGGTAGTGGGATCTCACTGGAAACTGGCGCTCTCCCACTGAGACCTCGTTCTTTGGCAGGGGCCCGGATTTGGGGGTCTAGGATCTTGCCCTCAGGAACTTCGAGTGGACCCGCAGAGATAGGCCGATCTCTGGGAGGGGCCCGGGACTCCAGCAGAAACTGGAGGCGGGGTCAGAGACCAAGCAGGTGGAAATTACAGGTGGTCCCGTGTGGATAGTCAGGTCTCCTTTGTTCGGAGTTGCTCTGAGAAGTCTCCGAAGTAGGGTGGACTGTTGGCTCCACCCTCTGTCCCAGTGCTCAACCAGAGCGGCAGGACCGTAGGTGGGGTAGGGCACAGGGTAGGGGGGGGCTGGAGGTGGGGATGGGCGGGGGTGTATAAGAGCTCCAAGGATGCTCTCGATGGGGACCGGAGACAGGAGCAGCAGTGTTAGGTGTTTTCTTGTATTGCCATCTTCCCATAGCTTCTTCCAGTAGGTGTTGGTGGTGTCTCCCCTTCTCTCTATGGTACTTCCCCAGTGGGCTTATGTGTGTCAGAGATTCAATATCTGTAGCTCTGGGTTGTCCAAGCTCTATAGGAGGTCTCTCCACAGACAGAGACCCAGGGATGGGGTCAGGGCTGAGGATCCATTAGAAGATGCCACTAGCCAATGGCTGGTAGAAGAGGACAAATGCTGAGCTGAAACTTGGGAATGTTTTGCAGGATAGTTGGATCTCACTGGAAACTGGGACTCTCCAGCTGAGGCCTCTTTCTTTAGCAGAGGGCCTAATTTTGGGGACAAGGATCTTGCTGTCAGGAACTCAGAGTGGACCTGCAGAGATGGCAGATCTCTGGGAGGGGCCCGGGACTCCAGTAGAGGACTAGAGGTGGGGTCAGAGACCAAGCAGGTGGAAATTATGGGTTGTCCCACGTGGATAGGCAGGTCTCCTTTGTTCAGAATTGCTCTGAGGAGTCTCCGAAGTAGGGTGGACTGTTGGCACCACCCTCTGTCCTAGTGCTCAACCAGAGTGGCACGACCGTGGGTAGGGTAGGGCACAGTGGGGGGTAGGGTCGTGGTGCGGATGGGCGGGGGTGTATCAGAGCTCCAAGGGTACTCTCGATAGGGACAGGACACAGGAGCAGCAGGATCCGGGGCCAACCCAGGGAGTTTGTGAGGGGAGAGGTTGTAGGGGGGGGGGACAAGCAGCCCCAATTGGGCCCAGACTCACCTCTGGCCAATAGCTGGCGGAAGAGGACAAGGGCTGAGCTGAAACTTGGGAAGGTTTTGCAGGTTAGTGGGATCTCAATGGAAACTGGAACTCTTTAGCTGAGGCCTCTTTCTTTAGCCCATTTTAATGTAAATTAACACACACAGTTTCTTCATAATTTTCAAACATCTTTAGTATTATTTATCCTTCTTTCTGTATTTATTTCCCTCTATCTTTCCCAGTTAAAATTATTCTTTCCTATTTCCTTATTAATTGCATCTTTGTCTTTCTGTCCTCATCTCTAATGCTTTCCCACCGCCATCACTGCTATAGTTTCCTTTACTTTCCCAGTTTCTGAGATTAGCCCAAATTATATACTCACAACTATAAATTCAAAGATAATATTTCCTTGTCCCTTCCATTTACCTGTACATTTCCCTTTATCACTGAATACTATTTCATTATGTATATGTAGCACAATTTCATTATCCATTCATCAATTCAAGGACATTCAGGTTGCTTCCATTTCTTAGCTATTATGAGTAGGATGGCAATGAACACTGTTTGGCAAGCACTTGTATATTAGGGTGATGACTCTTTTGGGTACATGACAAAGAGTGTTATAGGTAGACTATATGGTAGTTTTACTTTTGAGAATTCTCTACACTGATTTACAGTGTGGCTACACCAGTTAGCAATTTTCCCCATTTGAACAAGGTTCCCTTCTATCTACATTCTTGTCAGCATTTGTTATCTGTGGTTTTACTGAGACTAGTCATTATTACTAGGATGAGAAGAAACCTCAAAATTTGGTTTAGTTTGTATTTTCCCAATTGATAAGGATGACAAACACATTTTGAGGTATTTTTAAGTCATTTTTAATTTCTCTACCAAGAACTTTGTTCAGATTCATAGACCACATTTAATAGAGTTGATTGTCTTGACTATTTTTGTGTTTTATATACTCTTAATATTAATCATCTATCAGATGAGTGGCTTCCAAAGCTTCCCTCTCTTTCTCTTTATTTTCTGTTCACTTGATTGTTTCCTTAAATGTATAGAATTTTTTACATTTCTGAGGTCTTTATTTTTTTAGAGTTTTCATTGCTGTGAAAAGACAGTATGATCATGATAATTCTTACAAAGAAAAACATTTAATTGGGGTGGATTACAGTTTCAGAGGTTTAATCCATTATCATCATGGTGTAACATGGCAGCCTACAAGCAGACATGGTGTAGACGAAAGGACAGAACTTCTAAATCTTGATCTACAGGCAACAGGAAGTGAACTCTTTCATTGGAAATAGCTTGAGCATGGGAAACCTCAAAGCCCACCACCACAGTGACACTATTCTCCAACAAAGCCATACAAACTTCAACAAAGTCATATCTTTATCATGGTTTAATAAGGATCAGGAGAAACAAATAGGCTGAATAGATGTTTATTCAGGGAGAAATAACTTACAATATAGACAGATGAACACCAGCAGGTTCCTGGTCCCAAGGATGCCTCTGGATGCTCCCCTGTCCATATCCCACCAGCGAGTTAGTGCTCCTAGACTCCTCTTCAGACCTAGTTCCCCCAGGTCACTTCTGCCCCTGTCTCCACTCCCAATGGGCATGGTCAGTGTCACAGATGTGGACAAAGTGAAACTCCTTATAGGGGCCATTTCTTTTTCAAACCATCATAGTCTTTTTTTTTTTTTTTTTGCCATAATTCCTGGGCAAATGGGTCCTATTCAGAAAGTCTTTATATATACTTTTGTCTTCTAGAGTACTGCCTAAATTTTCTTCTAGCACTTATATATAACATTTCAGATTTCAAAATGAGGCTGGTAGTGCACTTGGTGTTAATTATTTTATTCAGGGTGATGTGTCTAATTTCATTCTCTTACTTCTGAACATCCAGTTTTTCCAGCAACAGTTTTGAAGATGCTATGTTTTGTTTAGTGCATTATGATTTTTTTTTCCGTTTTGTCAAATATCAGATGGCTGTAGTTATGTGTTCTCATATATGAGTCTTCTATTTTCTTTCATTTATGTACATACCTTTTTTGTGTGTTATCATTCTGTTTTGTTATTAATGCTCTGTAATATATCTTCAAATTTGTAATGGTATTTTCTTGACCATTTTATTTTGGTTAGGAGTTATTTGGCTATCTGGATTCTTTTGTGGTTCCATGTGGGTTTTAGGATTTTTTTCTTCTTCTATGAGGAATTTTGTGAGTATTTTGATTCATATTACATTGAGTATTTACATTAATTTTTGTAGAAGTGTTGTATTCATGGTATTAATTTTGCCAATCATGATTATGGGAATTCTTTCTATTTCTATTGTCTTCTTAATCTCTTTCTTCAGAGATTTACAGTTTTAATAGTAGAGGTTTTCACCTTGCTCATGATTATTCCTCTTTTATTTCTTTGAAGCTATTATGAGTGGGAATCTGTACCTGACACCTTTCTCAGTGAATATATTGTTGTTATATAAAAAGGCTATTGCTTTTTATAAATTAATTTTGTAACCTGCCACTTTGCTGAAATTCTTTTGTTTATTGAATTATGTACTGTGTCTTCTTTAAATTCTTTGAATTGTAATGACATATGTGACTGTTCTTTTAAATTCTGTGTTTGGGGTTCACTACTTAATACTCATTGAAAAAAATATCTACAGGATTGGTGAGGTATGCTGTTATGATCTTTCATATTGTTTGTATTTTTGCATTGACATATGAGATTGTAAATTTCTTTAATTAGTTTTTTTTGTATGATGTGGGCACAGAATTATGAGTTGGATGGAGTGCAAAATGATCAAGCTGACTTGAGTTTGAAGGTTGGATATGATTGAGTGACATTACATCAGGTTGATATAGAAACCTTAGATATTATGTAGGATATGTTTTCTTACCCAAACCTGGAGATTGTATAAAATATGAGTGAATCCATCAGACTAAACCAGATAACTACTGTATGTGAGACCCAGCCTAGATCTTAAGATTGAGGAGGATGCAGACAATATCAGGTCAGTTAGATTCACTGGATTTTGCTCAGATGCTGTATGAGCCAGGATGGACCTCTTAGACTACATACAGCATAGGAAAAAATAAATCAGGTAGACATAGGTTATAAGACTAACCCAAACAAGGAGTTTAGGAATGGTGTGAGTCAGGTTCACCTGACTAGGCCAGGGCACTGTATGTGGGACTCAGGCTAGATCTGAGGATCAGAAAGGGTACACATAGGGGATGAACAAGTTCATTCATCAGGTTGGAGCCTAGTACCAGGTGTGCAGGACAAACATGGCCTGGTGGTTGGACACAGCAGTGTGACATTAATCTTAAGAGTCAGGAAGTGGAAACTGGAAGGATATGCACAAATTATTGGGTAGATAAATAGGATGTAATATATCTTTACATGGGGTGTTATTCAATAATAAAAGGAAATGAACTACTGCTATCTACTATAACACGAATGAACATTGAAAATAACATTTAACATGAAATAAGTCAGGCATATGAGGCCACATTATTTCACTTAAATGCAAGATAACAAGGGACAGCAGGCAGAGAGAAAAGTCATACATACCCATGCACTTGGACACACACATGCACACACACACACACACACTTCACCATGTTCTTCAGTATTGTCTCATTAAGTCTACAATGCTGATTATTACCAATTATCACATGTGCACATGTGATTCGAATCATATCAGAAGCCATGGAGAATTGAAGGGGTATGGAGTTACTTCTCTTCTCACATCCAGTAGAGAACACAAGGTTTACACACAGGAAAATTACTGAAAACAAAGCTAACAGCAAAGTTTTATGGTAGTAATGCTAACTAACATTAGAGCACAATGGGAGACGATATATATTCTTGGAAAAGACTATGCAAAGAGTAAGTGAATTAATTGGCAAACATAACAGATATGAAAGAAGAGAATTTACACTTTACAAGCAAACATGATAGGGGAGGGGAAGGGGAAATGGAATGAGTCAAAGACAAGAGAAGGACATCATGGCAGTAGAAAATACAAGGGAAGTTGGGATACCTATACTACAGAGCTGCTTATTGGGATGGTTCCAGTCCAATAATTTAGATGGGAACATTATACAAACTAGGACACTGAGGTCCAAATAGAAAAAAAAAATAGGTCTCTGTAATGGAAATCATATACAAAAGTATTTCAAAGAAAGGGTTAACATGAACTGACAGATGCTTCAAGACATAGAGAAAGATAATACAGGAGACATGTTGATTTTAGCCTCTAGTAGTTAGGGGGTAAATGACAAAAAAGGAAGAACAGAATCTACAGTTTGTGTAGGAAGGTGCATGGTGATGAGAAATAGGGATAGCTGGCATCAGTTAAGCAGATTTCAATAGCAAATGAAATAGCCTCTACTAAAATGAATTAGTTTATCTTTTTTTCTTTATGTTATATTTTCAAATAGGATTTTACAAATGGACTGAATATTTTCTAAATAAAATATATTCACCTAAAGTATAGGATATGGATCATGAGCTTTGGGATTTAAAAACATTCTTTAGATTCTTATCTCTCTACATTTTTAACTGGATAACTGAGTGTGTCC